>NC_059128.1:61053027-62253027 GCF_020740605.2 Lemur catta
AACTTATGGATATAGAGATTTCCACAGAAAACATATGCCCCTGGGTAGACGTGAGTTTGGATAATTCCTAGCTTATTAGTACAAATTAACCTGCTTAACTTTCTGCTCAGGTAACCATGCTTATATGCAAGTGAAAATGCTCTTCATCTAAACTGACCTTAACTCATCTTTATATTTAAATTATTCACAACTTAGTAGTAAAGTTTGAGCTTTGAACTCCTGGCTCTTCCACTCACTAGCTGTGACTTGAGCAAGGTTTTTATCCCATATATGGCTCAGTTTCCCCATGTGTGAAATGGAGTAACGAGAGTAACTATCTCATAAGGCTGTTTTGAGGATAAAATGAGTTAGCTCATGTAGAATGTCTGCCATATAAATGCTCAAAAAATCTTTGCTAGTGACTTTACTGGTAACAATCATCTTACTGATCTTCTCACATTTGTTTGAGATTTCCACATGTTGAGAAACACACTGAGTTTGAGAAACACTGCTCTAGAGCCCTGATTTTTCAAGATGTTTGATATGGTGCCTATTTCTCAAAATCATCAGAATTATATAAGCTAGATGGAAAAGTTATCTAACAATTTGGCTAGGCTGGATTAAAGATCCTTTGTTATAATACAATTTCAAGAACTCTTTCCAGATATTATTCCGCTATTCCAACCATCAAGGCTTTACTTATATTCCCATGAGCTAGTTTGAATGTGGGGACGATTTGCATCAGTTTAAGGCTATGTCTCTGAATGACATAGGCTGAAACAGGGCAGACTGTGCTGGCCTTTGACATGATCATTGCTGATACTGCAGATGAGTTGATCGGTCAGTGATTCACAATCTTTAAAGTGGATCAAATCAAATTGGCATTAGGTTAGTAAATATTTACTATGTATGGCCCGAATGAACCAACTTTCCTGCCTTCCCCCCTCCTTCCTTTCGTTCTTTCTCTCTGTCTGTGTCTTTCTCTGACTTACTTTCTAGTCATTCCTTTAACTGTCAGACTAAACTCCTTTCACTCTTTTTTATTTACACATTTCAAATTTTGTGGTTTGTGAGTTTATTTAGTCCGTGTTTTCACTTAACCAAATCAGCATCATTACTTCCTTATCCTAATCCAATCTCTCTGATCCCTTAATACTTGATGCAATAATGTCAAGTCATCTCTCTTTTTTTATTTTGTCTTCTGTTAATAACTAATTTCTTGTTTGGAAGTATTTAACCATACACAAATAAGAGAAATATTTGTTTTAAAATATTCCCGATTCCCAGTCCCCTTGTTATAAAGACAACAATTTCTTCTCTATTCTACATCAACATGCCTTTCTGTGTGCAGTTCAAAATAGCTTTGACCTTTATGGCTGTGCTATCACACTGTAAACTCACATAACAATATTGAACTTGTATCTAGCACTCCATGTTTGCAAAGCGTTTTATGATTATTGATTAGTTATTTCACACAATATCCAAGCAAAGCAGTCTGGATAGGTCTGGAAAATACTAATTTATTGATGAGGAAACTGACAGAGACACTACTACTTAGTTCAGCCGTCGGCAACTTAGTGGCAGAGAGCACGGTGACACCCAAATGGTGCTGCATTCCACTGACTGGGTCGTTTACCGGGGAAGCTTTGTCAGTGACCATGCAGCAGCCTCTGTTCTCTTGTTAATGTTAATGCGCGGCTGGGGAAGCTGCCCACATACAGCTGACTTTCCACCAGCCACTCTCTCTTCATAGGCTGCAGTGAGGGCACAGAATCACTCTCATTCATTAAAAACATATTTAATGAGCCGTTCACATGTGCTAGGAATTTTTTTTTATACAAGGGATAGTGTATTGCACAGGACAGATAAAAATGTCTGTTTCCTGATTGATCCACTGAGATTTTATCATTTGCTTATTATGCCAAAGAGCACAGGACAGAGCTGTAGCTACCTCCAGCGTTTCTTCTTTTGGAAACTTTAAACACTTGGATGGAAATAAATGCTCTGTTTACTTTGACTTCTGCCTGGAAATGCTAGGCAGTGTTCTAGGCCTAGGGCACGATAGATTTAGATACTGGAAATATATATATATATAAACATATGCATATTATACATATATATGAACATAGACATACTTATTTTTTTCATTGTCATATTGTTCAACTTGGTTAGGACTAATCCATAAGAATTTTATGTTATATCATAAAAGTGATATGTATGCAACAAAAATGTCATTGGATGACAGATGCAAATATGATTATATGATTATAGATAATTCATAGGATTTTATAAGATTATTACTAATACTGGTCTCTCATAAACACAATTGTACATCTTTTTTCTTCATTAATATACATCTTTTGAAATATTTTTGTGTAAATTCTACCCTGACATAAATTCTCTCTCTCACATGCATATACACAAATCATTTTCACCAGTTTCTACCGAATATTTTAGTCTTTACAGTAGTCCCCAATCCTTACCATTTTTTTAAAAAATATACTTTTCTCTAGTTCAAGATCAAAAGACTTTATAGAGCTCATCTTGAATTCTTGGAAAATTATAGCTTCATTCCTATTTTGGTTTAGAAGTAACTCAGTAGACATATGAATAATAATTTTCATTGAAAATAATATATTTTCATTGAGATAGTGAGTATATTAGGTGATTCATTCTATGCAGGAATACATTACTTTACTTTTGTAGTTAGTAAATTATACTATTATTTATCTGAGTTCCTACTATGTGTCAGCTATTATCATCAACATTTTAAAGGAGTGATCTCCTTTTCTTTTCACAGGGACACTGAGGTAGGCACTCCTATCCTATCAATTGCATTTTATAAAGCAGGAACCGGAAGTCATGCACTGTAAGTGGTGGGATGATTACTTGACTCCAGATCTGTTTGACACAGTCCCTACTTTTAATCACAATAACAGATGGCTTCTCAATTGATATCCATTTATAAAAATGTCTGATTTATTTCCTATAGCAATGCTAACAACACTAGCTTCAAGATTTCTCTGAGTCATTCAGAAGGGTTGTTTTTATTTTTGTCTATAGCAAAGATGAGAATAGAGTTTATGGTTTTTTGTTTTCTAATTTGTGAGCAGCTCTACAGATACTAGGTGAAAGATATCTAAATGCATTGTAAAGAAGCCCATAATTGACAAATTCTAATTTAAATATATGTTTCAATCAAAATTCATATGACTAAAACATAAGAAAAAATACTTTCATGGCTACTTCCTTTAGCTATTTGATTTGAATAATGGTTAAAAATAGGGTAAACTTATTTCTTCAATTGTATGGCTTTTGGCTAATCTTTGTTTAAAAGCAGATACAATGAAAATAGTCATATCTCTCAGTTAATTACTAATGCAAAGATCTTGCAATAGATAACTTCACCAAGCTAGTGTTGAACTGTGGATATAATCAATACTGGCAATGCTCTTTGGAAGTGGCAGATAAGACTTAGATACATAATATTCTGTACTTGCTGTAGTCTAGCATATTAAACAAAAGCAAAAGTTGATTATTTTAGCTTCATAATTTAAAAACAATTATTTGTATTGATAACCTAGGTGTTCCCATATAGGTACCATGGGGAATAGTGGAGTACCTAAAGCTGTTGTTTGGTCTTGACTTCACCTCCTACTTCTCCCATTGAGAAAGTTTACGCCATCAGAGGTAAAATCTCTAGTTTCTCACCCTAAAGCTATGTCTGTTGTATCCATCCTCACATATTTCCCTTTGGTCTCCATGGATACAATATCCTTTCTTATGGACAAGGCAATTCCTCTACCTGTATATTTGATCCCATCCCTCCTACCCTCTCCAAGACCCCACTATATCACTCTTCCGCATCATAAATGCCTCCTCACCATTGCCTTCTATCTTCTAGCACATAAACCGTGTAGCCATAGCCTTGTTCCTCTTCTTTCCTTTACTGCCCAGGTTTTCAAACTGTCTATCCTCTCTTTTTATAACTCCTTAAGAACATTCACTCCACAATTCTCTTAATTGTTGTCCTTTCTTCCTAACCCCACAGTTAGCAATCTTTGTGAGCAGATACCTCTGGTTGCCAGATTCAATGCATAATTTTCATTCCTCGTCTGCCCTGCCTCTCTAAGGCTTTCAGTACCTGTGATCACTGTGTTCTTTTTGTGTCTGCCTTTAGTATGTATGACCCCAGGATCTCCCAGTTCTCACTATCTATCACTTGTAAAATATGTTTTCATAGCTACCTTCTAAAGGCTAGCTTTCTGAAGTGTTCCATGCTCTCCTTTCTTATATGAAATACTTTTTCTGGGTAATCTCATTGGCTAATATGGCTTTAATGACCATATAAATCCTAAAGTCCCCCAGATTTTGTTTTTGGTCCCCAGAACTCTCTCCAAAATTCCAGACCCACTTCAAACTAAGCCAGCACCAGACAATGCTCATTCTCCACATCTACCCTCACGTCTCCACCATATGAGTCAGTAATTAAGGAGTCATTTGACTTATTTCCTTTCTTTCATTCCACATCCCAATGAACGGCTAAGTCCTGTAGTACTTTACGTGCTACATATCTCTAAATTATGTCTTTTTATATCTATCCTGATCACTATTAAGGAGCTCATACCCTATTCGATTCTCACTAGAAATTTTGCCTTGTAATCGTTCTACTCACCTTCCTCATCATCCCTTCAAAGCTGTTGTTTATATTGCTGCCACCATAATCTGTCCTAAACTATTTTACTTATCTGCTAAAATCCTTTCAATGATCCCCTAGTACCAAGAAAATAAAAGTAAAATTCCTTTGTGATTGCTTGAGGAAACTTCTGGCAAAGCCAGACGTTGAGCTCTATTTGGTGAGAGAAGCTATTGGTAGCCCTTAAACATAGTGGTGATCTAACCAGTGGTCCCATGCCTTTTTGGCACCATTGACCAGTTTCATGGAAGATAACTTTTCCACAGACCAGGGTTGGGGCGTGTGGAATGGTTTCAAGACGATTCAAGCGCATTACATTTATTGTGCTATTGTGCAGCAAAACTCTCTATTAATGATAATCTGTATTTGCAGCTGCTCCCTCGAACTAGCATCACCACCTCAGCTCCATCTCGGATCATCAGGCATTAGATTCTCATAAGGAGCCACAACCTAGATCCCTCACATGCACAGTTTACAGTAGGATTTGCGCTCCTATGAGAATCTAATGCCACCACTGATCTGACAGGAGACAGAGCTTATACGGTGATGTGAATGATGTGGATTGGCTGTAAATACAGATGAAGCTTCACTGGCTTGCCCTTTGCTTGCCTCTTGCTGTGTGGCCCAGTTCCTAGCAGGCCAAGGACCAGTACCCAGTGCATAGCCCAGGGGCTGGGGACCGCAGATCTAGACTACCTAAGTAATGAGATGAATGCAATGACAGGACCACACAACTCCTTCTGCCAGAGGCAAAAACACAGAAACCTGAAGAGTAGCTTCAGGAAGAATCAAGAAGTAAGGAGTAGTGACTAGCCCCCCAAATACCCAAACTGAATGGGGTAGAGAGAGTCTTGCTTCCTGAAAGACCATATTCACACACAAAGTAGGTGATTTTATAAAACTTCAGCTTTCTTTGTTAAATTGTATCTTGATATTGTTTTCTTATAGGTTCCATCGCCTGGACAGAATCACCAAAACTTTCCCATGACCTCTTAGAACAGATATCCCAGAAACTGAAGGTGAAATTAAAACTGAGCAATATGGACCAGTGTGGAATGTGGTCCAGGAGAAAGATGCATGAGTGTCAAAAATTGCACTAGCCATAAGGAGCCATTTATTTGACAAGCTATTCAGTTCATAATCAAAATAAAAAGAAATAGTGAGATAATAAATAAGTGAAAGGTCCTGGATAACCAAGATATATGTTGTAAGACAATGCAGTAAGGTCATAGCATATAACTAATAAGAGCCTCTCAAAGACTATTTTAACTTATTATATTCATAATAATTCTATATCTTGATTATCTATTTTCACAGCTCATAGCATAAGAACAGTAGATCACTAGAGGGAGAAACTCTCTGAGGCAGGTTGCTGCGAGAAGTGACATTAGAGAACAAAGGCTAGGATAGAAAACTAATTAGACATAGGAGCTCAAGCCTGGTAAACTGGAGATGTTACTGTAGAGGAAAACAGCCTCAGTAATAGCCTTGAGGGCCTTGTGTCTGCTAGTGGAGTTTCCAAAAAGTATAACAGAAAAAGCAATGAATTTCAGGTAGAGAAGTCTCTGCCCTAGGCCTAACTATATCACTTACTAGCAATGAGATCTTGGATCTGAAACTTAATCTCTCAGTCCTCAAGTTTTCATCTATGTTGTGGTAAAAGTAATAGATTTCTCTGAATGCTTAACACATTTAGTCGACATATTATGTACATGACATAATGAAAAAAATTCTGTAAATAAGTGTAAAAAAGTGGTAGGAAGGACAAGCTTGTAGCCCTGGCTTGGGCAAGGCAAATACATTTCATGTAACCAAAATGTTTGTACCCCCATAATATCCTGAATTAAAAAAATAAATAAATAAAATTGATATTTACAACACACACACACACACACAAAGTGGTATTTTATTTCATGACCAAAATTACCTCTAATCATCTAGTGTATCTTAAATTAAGTACATTGTTTAAAGAGTTTGCAGTCCTTTTTCCTATCAACATTTTCTCCCTAGGTGATCTCATTCAGTCCCATGGCTTTAAATATTAACTATTTGTGATTGATTCCAAAATTGGTCTTTATTAATCCTGTCTTTCTACATGTCATAGACAACTGCCTGCTTAACATCTTTACTTTACTTTCAAATTTAATTAACCTAAAACAAAACTCTTAATTACACCTTCCTCCATGTTCTTCCTCCTGTCCTTCCCCTTTAAGTCAATAGCAATACCATACTTTATTGTTCAACTAATAATCTAGGAGTCATCCTTGATCTCTCTCTCTCTTAACCACATACCTGCATCCAATCTACCAGCAAGACTTGTTAGCCCCACCTGCAAAAGTTATTTTGAGTCCATCAACTCATGTCCATTTCCATTACTACTACTCTAGCCCAAGCCAGCATCATTTTTCACCAACACTTCTACAATAGCCCCCTAAATGCTAGCTCAGCCCTTCAGTCCTTTCTGTCTTACCATCCAGAGTCATCTTTTAAAAACATAAATTAGATCATGTCACACTTCTGCCTAACCCCATGCTTTCCATCACACTTACATAAAACACAATTTTTTTTTTTAAGAGACAGGGTCTTGTTCTATTTCCTAGGCTAGAGTGAGGTGGCATGATTATAACTCACTGCAGCCTCAAACTCCTGGGCTCAAGAGAGCCTCGTGCCTCAGCCTCTTGAGTAGCTGAGACTATAGGCACTGAGCTAATTTTCTTTCTCTTTCTTTCATATTTTAGAGACCAGGTCTCGCTATGTTGCCCAGGCTGGTCTCGAACTCCTGGCCTCAAACAATCCTCCCTTTTCAGCCTCCCCAGTAGAATCCAGGTGTGAGCCACAGTGCCCAGCAAATCCAAACTTTCACTCTGGCCCAGAAGGCTCTACTTCCCTGGCTTTTGCCTACTTCCCCAGTTTCCTCTCATATCACCTTACCCTGATTATATGCCACTCACATTGGCTTTCTTTCTCTTTTTCAAACACAATGTGACAAGGATTATTACAATTGGCCAGTCTGAGTGACATATCCACCTCTGTGGAGGGAAGATGAGGCCAGGAGATTAACACAGCCATGAGAATCAAATGGAACAGGAGAAACAGTTATCAAAGAGGGAGTGTGAGTCACATACTCAGAAAACTAGATGTCTATTGCAGTACTAGCCTGCTGGGTGTTTCATCATCAACATAACTTGTACCACCGAATACTACTTAAATGATCCAGTGAAATGAATCCAATATAAAATTGCCTCATTAAAATTATATTTTGACTCAAAATCAATGGATACAGGCACAGCCAACATAAGCTTCTACTTAGGTACGTAAGTGGGCTAATACAGTCCTGTAGTTCTCCTGTGGAATTAGAGTACTTAGTTATGTCAAAGGATCATCTAATCATTGTTGACCGGTAAAACATGTCTGTTTTCTTTTAGATTAATCTTCGTGAAAAGTTGCCAAGATCATAGTCCTGTACTTTTGAAACACAAAAAGAAGTGTCAGGGCTGTTTATAGCACTTGAGCTTTCAAAACCCTTTTAATGGCTATTTCAAGGGACTTAGCTACTTGTTCTTTGACTTTTATTATATGATTATTAATCTTTTTATGATTCATATGTGTTGCTGTAAGGATTAGATATCCCTAAATTTCACCAACAAGATTATTTTCTTTAAATGAAAATTGCTACAAACCTTTCTTTTCATAGAAAGCTATATTCATGTCTTGAATTTCAAACATTTGAAATCCAAGTAGGTAATAAATAGGAAAAGATACTAATGAAAAGTGTTATTTTTTAAATGATAAATTCAAAGATCAAAATAAAATGATTATTCATTGTACTATACAAATAGCCCATCTTTGTACCAAAAAATCCCTTTCATCTTCACAACTAAATTGACTAAAAGGCATGGTTTCCTAGCAACATTCATTGTGTTTATGACCTTTCCTCCAATCTGAGCACACAGATGTGATTCTGAAGCTAATAAATATACATCATCCAACCTAGACTATTCCAGTTTCCCTAGAGCAGGTTGAGAGAAATAGTCAACCAAAGATGAGAGCTAAGAAAATAAACATATATTCAAAACGTTCTGAACATTTTCATATGGATAAGTTTATTTAACTGAGGTTAATAAATCAAAGTATAATCAAATAGCATTTTATTGTGCCATGCTGACATACAATTAGAACACAACATTTTGAGAACAAGTTATGATACAATGGAGAGGTGTTTCTGATATTAGAAAAATTGTATCTATGTGCCAGTCACAAATATATGCATCTATAATTTAGTATGTAAACTATTTGCATTCTTTTGAGAATGTATGTTTTGGGCATCATTAGAATTTGGAAAATGCTTGATAAAACAACACATTAAATGGGTTTTTAAGCATTCTTCCAAGAAAATAATACCAAAATAAGACCCCCAGCTTTATTGTAGCAAAAAATTCTAGGTAATACTTTTATCCATATGCTATTTGCTATCTGTATTATCTTATAACCTGCCTCTTCTCTAGAAAATAAGGCATAGAAAGGACATTGAGAAAAGGTAATTGCATCTTTGTAACTAACTTTGTTATATGTCAATTCCTATGACATAAGCAGCAGAAACAAGTCAAGAAGCACTGTACAATCTTTTGAAGAGAAAAGGATTTCACTGCTGGCTAATTCACCATAAGAACAGGAGTTAAATGACATTGAGCCATTGGTGCATTTTCTTTGGCATTATCTAATGAATCCCTCCAAATTTATATGTTTTGTATATCACCACCACAGATGCAGGGTTTAGTGAGTTTTGCTTATGCAAAATGAAAATAATTACAGGGAAGCTTTTAAGCCAGATGTTGAAAATCGCTAGAGACGTGTTTGGGTCAGCATGTTTGACAGAGTTTACACAAGTGGCTACTCTAACTGGCAATTGACTGCCTAGTGGACAATTAGTAATACATCTTCCTTGTTTTCTAAGTATATATTTATTTCATTTTAAATAATTATGTCTGAAGTTAAGAAGGCAATAAGAGTGATAAATACTGTACCTTAAATCTCTTAATAGGTACGATGAGTACAGTTTTGCCAAAACGGTAACTGTTTAAAAAAGAAACACTTTATTTATTCTGACATCCATATAAGATTTGTTTTGTTTACAAGTCAAAAGGATGATTTTTCTAACTGCCACATCTTTGATCTCAACTTAAGAGTTAAAATTCCAGCTGTGTTCTTTGTGACTCTCATTTTCATTGTTAACAGTAATGAAAAGTCTACAGTTAAGACACAGCTGAGGGTTGTTTTCTTTCTTTCTTCTTTTTTTAAAGTTTTTGTTATGATCAACTTGGAGTCAGCTCAATTCCTCTTTGATGACAAAGTTCTTGGTTATTAGGTGAATAAATTATTCTTAGGCTTACTAGTAGTTGTAGTTATCAAAGTTATCCTAAAATTAAAGGCTATAATTTTAGGAACATACTTAGGTAATGAACTTTTCTGGGTTAATTTCTTGGTCGCTTACAAATCAACTTCATAATGAAGTTTGTCGTTATTAGTGATATGAAAAAAAATCTCTTTTGGAACAGACAAGATGGCTGACCAGAGACATTAGCTACCAGATTGTCTCAGAAAGAAGGAAAAGTTTCAGATGAAAAAGGAAAAAATAAAAAAAATACATCAGGCATAATTCCAAGGGAAAAGCACCGGAACCTACCAGAGATTCCTCAGGAGCAGAACAAGAAGAAACAAAGTATCAGCAGAGATCTACTAGTGAGAGGCTTGGAGCCCAGTGAAAAGGGTAGGTAGAGTAGTTTGTTTATACATCCCTCACATCTCTGGCAGTCAGAAGGCTTCTGAGCTGCTGAAGAGTTTTTCTACCTTTACAAGCCCAAAAGCTGCTGCTGCTGCCAGTGAACTGGGAACTTCTTGAGGACAAAGCACTAGGCTGCCAGCCCTCTTGGGGTTGCTTCCAGTCACCACGGACCTGAGCCAAGATGGTAGGTGCCATATTGCTTCTCCACCCACTGTGAGCCCTTTGTCCTCCCCAGGGAGCTTCAGCCCCTCAGTTTTTGTCTTGCTTGTTTCCACCCAAACCTTTCTCAACTCCAGCCCAGACTTCAGGAGCCACAGGGACCAGTGGGTCCCAGGGGATCTGTGTGACCCCAGAGCCTGGACTTTCCAGGGGCCTGCCTTCTGGACAGAGGGACAGAGATGACCAGAGTGCTAGATTTTCTCCATATGCATTCTTTTCCTTCCCTTGCCCTCCTCTGCTCACAGCTGCTGAGAGAGACAATTGAGCCAGGGCTCTCAGGAGCAGCTGATTCCCCTGTTGGTGCATCTACAACACTGAGGCTTCCACAGAGAGTGGTGCTCAAATCTTTTATTTTAAAAACCTGCAGCAGAGTAAGGGATGCTCAGACTGTGAGCTCCCTACTCACTGACCCTCCCTAGGGCTGTTTGCCCAGCTGCTCCATCAGAGCAGGGCACATCCTCAAGTGAAGGGACATCAAGCCTGCTTGAGAACCCCATAGACTACTTGGGACCAGCACGCTTCTCCCTGGCACGGTCAGGGATTGATATTAGGGGACCCAGGGACAGGACTGCAGGCCAGATCCCATACCCTCAGGACCTCAGTTTCTGCATTTATAAAATAGAAATCTCAGCACATATCACAGAGCTGTTGTGAAGATTAAATAAATTATATATATATATATATACACACAATATAGCTAAATGATAGCTATTATAGTTTGATAAGTGGTAGCTATCATTATTATTAATTAGTCTATATTACTTCTCCCTTTCCCCTGATTTCTTCATCTAGGAAAAAAATAAATTTGTTTTTTAAGATTCATTTCAAATACCACCTGTTCAGGGACATTATTTGAATTTTCCCAGCTTAGTTTGTAGAATCCCTGTATTCACACATTTTTTTTTTACATAATTTGATGTAGTATTTTTATAAAGTTTCAAGTTTATCTATTTATCTTTTTCACAACTAGACCTTAGATTTTTTTTGTTATTAGATTGATACTTTAACAGTTTTGTACCCTGCTAAGCTCAGAGCCTTGCATAAAGAGAGTCTCACTAAATATAAGTATTTGATTAAATAAGTTATTAATGAATAATGTAAAAAATATATTCTTTATACCTTATTCCTAACATTCCGCCTTCTGGAGCAACTACTTCTACATATAACCCCAAATCTACCCTAAAATATGGAATTAATCCTGTCCCATGTCAGTGGAAATAAAGGAGTTCAAGACATTTGCATCGAGTAGTCTAGCTTTCCACTGGTTCCCCTTAGTAATGTGTATCAGTTCTAGTTTCCTTTATTCTTGTGACCAAGTCCTTACCTTAAACTTCAATTCCAATAGTGAAGTACCTGCACTACGTTAGCTAAGATACGGTCTAAGATCTTGTATTAGTAACCCACATTATACTTCAATGCTTCTATGCCAGAGCTCTGTTTAATTTTCTCTATTCTAACTAGAAATGGAGTCCTAACAGCCAAAGAATTCCATCCCAGTTGTAGGTCTTGTCTGCCTAGAGCTATTTTTGTACACTGCATTTGCTTGAATCTCTGCCCCTGGACTCTTTCATTCTGGTAGAATCCTACTGTAAATGTGGCTGTTAAACTGGATTGCCACATGTTATATATCCAGACTTCTTAACAGCTCTTAAAATTAAGTTTGTTTCCAACCACCTGTTTTACCCCAAGGAATATATTTGGTTTCCAGTCAAGAGTTCCTGGACTGATTGTCTATCAGGTCTTCTATCTCCTGTCCTAGTTTAGTTAATCCTACTTTTGGAAATGTCTTTCCCAGACATATTCACACATCTTGTCTTTCCTCATTCCCTTTTTTTCTTCCAATCTAAGGCAACTTAGATCAGGAAAAGTGGTCTTAAATTGAAGACCTTCCATATTTTTTTCCTTTCATATAGGAGTCAAAAGAGATGATAATAATGACTGTTAAATATCTATTGCAACATTTGAAGTGAAATTAGACATAAAGATGACTTACTTCCCTGCTATTTAAATGCCTTTGGAAGTGCCAAGGAGTCCCTTTTAGAATTTCCAGAAGTAGTCATCTTTATAGTTAAAATTCTCAATTAAACCCACTTTTCATTAAGGATTGCTAGGAGACTTTTATCTAAATCCTGATAATACCTATTCATCTCGAACTCTTCAAGACTGTATCTACAAGTGAATAGTTGTATCATTTTACCAGGGATATCTCAGTCCTCTAATCTCTAGATGCAAGCCTGAGATTTCCTCAGTAGTAACTCTTGGGAAGATTATGCAAACAGCTTGTGACTTCTTCCACCATGGGAGGAGGAACTCGTGAAAATTATTTCTCCCTTGGTAATCTTTCATTCACTCCTGGATAAAGGCCAAACTGCAACAAAACAGATGTGGTCAGGAAGTTATTAAATAAATGAAGATTTACATAGTTAAAAAGCAGATGGAGAAAATGAAGAGTATACTAAAAGTGATGAGGTCAAATTGCTAGGGTAGGGAGAATAAAGATATTCTACAAAGGAAAATCTAGCAAAATATACAAGAGATGAAATGATTGTTTTGGAGTAAAGACAGTAGTTCCCATTCATATCACCTATTTGAAAGGAATAAAAAGAGCAATAATCAACTGTTTTTGTTTTGAATATTTAGCTATATTACCAAGAACTTCCGTCTAATAAATGTTTCAAGCATTTGAGACTCGATTTAAATTTTTCATGTATTTAGGCTGTATTTATTTTACTCATTTGTGCATATTTATCTCAGCATTATATAGAGATATAGTGTTAGGCTCTTCAAAATGATAATGTGGAATATTTAATACATAGACTGCCACGCTAGAAAAAAATTTTTTTTCCTTGGGGCTATGGTGTTTTATTATGAAAATAGAATAAAAACTTCAAAAACAAAACAATCCTTTCTAATTTAATAAAAAAATTGTTATTTTTTATTGTTTTCTGTGTGAGTTATATGCAACTTGAAAAATAGTTCATGTGGCTCCCAAGGTAAAGAGATGTGTGAGTTACATATGTTTCATGAGGCCCTGGGATCAAAACTAGTGTGAGTTAAATACAACTCACATGGCAGTTAACGTGTTAAAGTTGTTAGGAAATGTTATTTGGTTTTGCAAAATCAGACCATTAAATGACTTTTGCATGAAACATTTAGTGCAAAATATTTTACTTAATCTTAAAGAATTAAAGAGTTTTATTAGCCTTACAATAAACTCAAAAATAGTATTTTGATCCTAGTCCCCCAAAATTAATTTGTTCTTTGTTATTTGAGTAGGTCATTATGGGCCCATAGAGAGTAGGAGTAGGACTGGGGCATCCTGCCATTTTACAATCTAGCACTAAACAAGAAGCTGCTCAAAAGAGAATATAATTCAACATTTAAACTATGAAGTTTTATGAAGAGAAAAATTAGAAATTTTTAATTCTTCAAAGTTAGATGTAGTCATTCATATATTAAAATGTATATTATTGATGAACTATAAACATCTTATATTGAAAGCAATCTATTAAAATTTGTTCTAATTTCTGAGTTAATTCTAAATATAAGTTTTAAACATAACAGTACTTGATTATAGAGGAAACCATCAATAGAAGAAAGTGTGGTTAGGAAATCTAATAAATATTTTGTTTCTGAACATTTGAAAAATAAAGTAACTTATGTCATTTAAAAATATATTTAACACTTTTCAATGACAGACAGATTTTTAAAATTAACTTTTACTAAGTAGATGACCCATTATCCTACAGACAAAGGGTGGCTGCTACTATTGAAATTCTAATCACCGTCTAGTGATCTAGTGGAGATTTCTTTTAACTACATAAAAATGGCTCCTGCAATTCACTGAGGAAGACAGTGGTAAATGTTACAGATGGTGGCTGGACTATGCATCTATTGAGTTTCTTTTTATTCTTTGGGAGATTTTCCTATTAACTGTTAACTTCAGATTATATATTTAGTTCTTTAATCATTAAATGGTCAAACCCTGGAATCAGATGGTCTTGGTGAGTTTTTAGTGCATCCTCGGTATAGGTGAACTACTATAGAAATAAGCCTATTTAATCTTTAAACATTTTCAGATGTTTGCATCACTTCCCATGCATACCAATATTTATGCACAATATATTTAAAACAACACAGTAACAAATGCAATACCCTTTTTCTTTTATGTATATCTCTCTTAGATTTCTAATCTAATTTTATGAATTCAATGATCATTTTTACAGGGCCAAACTCTAGACACTTTTGTCCTGATGAGCTTCAGATCCCCACTTCCAAGAGTCCATGGAACATCTCCAGTTGGATACTCCCAAACACCTCTAATTCTACTTGCCCAGGATCTAATTTATTCTTTTTTGTCCCAAACATTTCCCTTCTCCTTTGTTCCCAATTTATCTTAAAGAAATCACCTTACTCAAGATAGTGAAACTCAGAAAATAGTATGATCTATCAGTACCTAAATATCTTTCATGACTATTTCTATCTGTTCTTAGGCACTGCCACTGTCTAATGAATTAAGTTCTTATTTACTCACTTTAATGAAATTGCATTTTCCTATCACCACTTCCCTGGTTCAAACCATCTGCTACCCTGTTATGATATTAAACTTCCTAAAGCACAGCTCTGATAGGTTCACAGTACTTCCTGAAGACCTTCAAAGTCTCTCCAGGGAAGGCAACATTTTGAGCTTGAACTTGGAAGATAATGTCCCATAGAGAAGGCCACCCCACCCCACCCCCATCTGTGGAAAATTTGTCTTCCATGAAACTGGTCCCTGGTACCAAAAATGTTGAGGATTGCTGCTCTAGAGGGTAGACGAGGGGGGGGGGGCAGGGGGAGAGAGAGAGAGAGAGAGAGAGAGAGAGAGAGAACAAGAGTGTACAAACAGTAAGATTAGGAATTTCCTCTTTTTATTTCCTTTACCTCAAATATTTTTATATTCCATACTCATGTGTCCAATCTAGATCAAATGCCATCTTCTCCAAAACATTTTCTCTGGTGCCACCAACTAGAAATGATTCCTTCCTCTAAACACAAGCTGTGTTGCTGTACACTCTGTGTTGTATCAAAGGTACTTGTGTACACACTTTATGCTCATGATGGTGCAATAAGCTGTTTGTAAGAAGACTGTGTTAGGTTCATTTCATTTATCCCCCGAAACACCTTTTAAGTAAAAAAAAATAAATAAATGATGCAGTAATGAAAAATGATGCAATGAATGACAGCCATTTTTATAGGAAAAAAATAATAAACATGAGTCTACCCTAATGTAGAACTGACGCTTTAAAAAATTCCAAAACATTTTAAGCAAAATTGTAAAAATTTATATAAAAACTAAGGAAAAGAAAACTTTGCAGAAATCATACATTTCAGTAATAATGCCATTAGAAACTTTTCTTCAGGTTTCCACTGGTCATCATTTATTGCAGGTTGTTGAATGAACCTTTAAGGAATTAAATTCAGATTAAAAAAAAAGAAACATTTCTGAGTACTCAATTCAATCTAATGCAATAATGATTATCATTATGTACAAGGTGTGAAATTTTATCCTTTTGCATTACTTGTCAATTCATTTTTGCATTTAGGTTTGCCCTGTGTAATAAGTTGGTTTCAATTTTTCAATTGCTTTGTAATTGAAAGTTCTTGCTGGGTTAAAATAGTCCTCTCTTTATGCTATAGAGTAATTCAATGTCAGGGTTTTCTACTAGGAATATGAAGCTGTAACTTCTTTTGCATATATAATGAACCTCTGGTTATCTCAGACTGCACTACCCATACTGTGGGAAGTTGTGCTTCAATGTTTACCAACAACACTGCAGTATATGTTCTGCTGATATACTGGTTGTTCCAATCTCTCTGCCTGTTTTTACTTTACATTCAGGCTGTATCACCATAGACATATAATATAATGACTTAATCACATGTTCTTCCTACAAGAAAAGTTGAGAGAAAGTACCTTTGATTTTGAGTGCTACTCAGCTTCGTACAGTCAGCTTGCCAAAGTGAAGGCTGCCAGGAACACTTAAAGAAATCAAGATGGGAAATGTAGATATCATACATATCCTATTGCCTTGTCAAGTGAGATAACATGTGTGAAAACACTCTACAAATTGTAAATAGCCATCCCAACATATTTCTCAAAATAAACATAAACTTCCTATTGACTCAGGTGGAATAATAATGTGGCAGAGCAAGCACTTGACTTGGAGTTGTGCTATCTAGATGTGTGGTCATCTCCTACAACAAAGTTATGTATGCTGGGAAATGTATTTAACATCTAACAGCATTATCATACCCAACATCTCCTTTTTACTTTTGCTTAGCCTCCTTTCCCGCCTTCTTTTGGGACAATGTTCTGACTTTCCTTTGAGGAACTCCTTTTCCCCTGAGTCCATGAATTCAGAGTGGAGCTGACTGCACTTCCTTTGTACAATCGGTGGGCTTGGGACCCAGGCTGGCCAATTAATCTCCATGACTTTTTAGCTCAAAACTATAGGTGAATTATTGGGAAAAATATATTATATGTCTGGAGTGCCTGAAAGTTGTTTGCTCGTTGTGGGAACTACCTACCTTAGAACAGAGCAAACAGAAAATGCAAGGCATGATAAAGAAGATGGCTGGCAGTGCCCTGAGCTTGCCATTTGATGCACAGCTGTAACTTGGAAACGAATTCCTTGTACTTTCCAGTAGGCAAATCAATAAATTCCATTTTATGTTTAACATAGTTCAAGTGTCCTGAGTTAGACTTTTGTTTTCCTCAAATGTTAAATAAGGATAATAGTGCATTGTAGCACTTAACAGTGTGACATTTTTAAAGTAGTTATGAAAAATAAATGAAATAAATAAAGAAAAAATAAAAATAAACAAAATAACATTTTCATAGCACTTAGTATAAAACCTAGCACATTCATAGAGACACAAATGAATATATATTATATGTTTAGTAAATTATAAACCATCATTTAAATAAAAACCAATATAACAAATAATTTGATTTTCTAAGGTGACTTCATTATTTTCCAAGCACTGAGATATAATTGCTTTCAAATGTAACTTAGGGATAGAAATTTTCTTTTGTTACAATAATGGTGAATTGGGCATTACCTCTTGAATTAGACGGACTCTTTACAACAATGGACAACCACCTTCATGGTAGATTATTAAGAAGAAATTACACATTTCCATGAATTAAAATTTTTTATTAAAACATTGAGGAAATGTTAACTTGTTCAGCATTTTTCCTGTCTAAAAAACCAAAAGATAACAGTTAACCTTCCCTTGTTCTGTATCTTCCTTTAAGAACTGCCTTTTATCTTCTCTTTTTGTACTGGAAGTACTAGTGTGCACAACAGGTTTTTGTTTGGTCAATTCCAGATCACTTCATAATCCAATGAAGTTTGGCTTCTGCTTTCACCAACACATTGAATTTGTTGCCAAGTTGTCCAATGACCTCCTAACTACCAGATTAAATGAACAGTTTAATCTTTATTGCAACAGAACTCTTTCAAAAGTAGGGAAACTGCGGCCTTCTGATTTCAAGATTTTTCTTTTTTAAGCACCAAAGGAGGTAAGAAAAACTTCATCTTTCTCTGATGCACCCCTTTTAATAAAATAATTTGTTCTGTAAAATTTGGATTCAGTCAAAAGGCCACACTTAAGGATCCAGAAGACCACCTGTGGACTTAAGGCTGCAGGTTCCCCACCACTGCGAAGCTGTTGCCATACTGGAGAACCCAGTGGAGCAAGGAACTATAGGGGGGGTCTCCAGAAAAGCTTATTAGCAAATGTGTCTATGTATGAAATTAAATATTCAGTAAAGGCAAAGCCAAAAATCAATAGGGGGAGAATAGATTGTTGAGTATATGGTGTTTAATGCATGGAAAAAAGAAACCAAAACCATATCCCTTAACCTGGATACATTAAAACCCTGTGTGTCTTACAAAACATTGATGAAATAAAAGGCATCTAAACAAATGGAGAGATGTTCCATTTTCATATATGAAAGATTCAATATCATTAGGATGCCAATTTTTCCAAACTCAATCTACAGAAAGATATCTTGACCTAAACATCTGTATCCCCATAATATTCTGAAATAAAAAAGTATAATAATAATAATAATAATAAAAGATATCTTAACAAAATCACAGCAAGCTAGTTTGTAGATCTTGACAAACTGATTCTGAAGTTTATATGGGAAACCAAAAGACCTAGAATAATGAAGGAAAACAAACTTGGAGGACTCACACCACTCAATTTCAAGATTTACTATAAACCTACACAAATCAAGACAGCATGGTACTGGTAGAAAAACAGAAACAAAGGTCAATGAAACAAAATAGAGAACCCAGAAATAAATACACACAAATGTAGTCAGCTGATATTTAGTGAAGATTCAGAGGTAATTCAATGGATGAAGGATAGTCTTTTCAACAAATCATCCTGGACAAATGGATGTCCCTGGACAGGGACTTTTACAAAGATTAAATCATAGTAAAGCACAGACCTATCTGTAAAACACAGACCTATATGTAAAACACAAAACGATAAAACTTCTATAAGAAAATATAAAAGAAAATCTACATGAGTTTTTGGTTCATGATGAGCTTTTAGATAAAGAACTAAAATATAATCCATGAAAGAAAAAAATGAATAAAATGAACTTTAGTAAATTAAAAATTATTCCTCTTTGAAAAACACTGTCTAGAGAATTAAAAGATAAACCACAAACTGGGAGAAAATATTTGCAAAATATATATGATAGAGCACTTGTATTCAAATATACAAAGATTTCTTAAAACTCAGAAAAATAACCCAATTAAAAATGGGTAAAACATTTGAACAGATACCTCACCAAAGAAAATATACAAGGATATACAGATGTTACATAAGCATATAAAAATATTTTCAACATCATTTGTCATTAGATGAATGCAAATTAAAACAACAATGAGATACAACTACACAGGTATTAGATTGGCTAAAATATTTAAAAAAGACTGACAATACTGATTACTATCAAAGACACAGAAAAACAGAAATCCATTATTTGCTCATGGGAATACAAACTGGTGCACTCACTTTGGAAGACAATTTGAAAGCTTGTTACCAAGCTAAAGATTTTCTTACCATATGATCTAGCAATTGCTGGATTTGCTTTGAAAACATGTCTACACAAAACCAGCTCACTAATATTTACAGCAACTTTATGATCACCAAAAATTGAAACCAAAATGTTCTTCAGCAGATAAATGGTTAAAAAAAACTGTAGCACATTTACATAATGGAAAACTATTCAGCAATAAAAAGGAATGAGCTCTCAAACCATACAAAGACATGTATGACTCTTAAGAGCATTTTGAGGCCAGGCGCTGTGGCTCACGCCTGTAATCCTAGCACTCTGGGAGGCCGAGGCAGGTGGATTGCTTGAGCTCAGGAGTTCGAGACCAGCCTGAGCAAGAGCGAGACCCCGTCTCTACTAAAAAAAAAAATAGAAAGAAATTATCTGGCCAACTAAAATATATATAGAAAAAATTAGCCGGGCATGGTGGCGCATGCCTATAGTCCCAGCTACTCAGGAGGCTGAGGCAGGATCGCTTAAGCCCAGAAGTTTGAGGTTGCTGTGAGCTAGGCTGATGCCACGGCACTCACTCTAGTCTGGGCAATAAAGCGAGACTGTGTCTCAAAAAAAGAAAAAAAAGAAAAAAAAGAAAAAAAAAAAAAAAAAAAAAAAAAAGAGAGACAGTCTGAAACAGCTCTTTACTGTATTACTCTATTTATTTGGCATTCTGAAAAAGGCAAAATATTGAGATGGCAAGTAGATCAGTGGTTGTCAAAAGTTTGGGGGTGGGGATAAGGGAGAGGATTGAGCAGGTAAAACACAGGAAATTTTTAGGGCAATAAAATTATTCTGTATGACACTGTAATGGGGGATACATGATGCTATGTATTTGTCAAGGTCCATAGAACTTTGCAGGACAAAGAATGAGCCTTAATGTTGCAAATTAAAAATATTAGGTCAGGATAGAACGTAAAATGTGTTAAAATAATATAATTGTATTACAAAAGTAAGAAACTATCTCACTGAATGGGTGATTGAAAAGGTGCTGACCTGAGTACTTTGGAAATGAGTGGAATCTGTAACACTAAAGGCAAAAGTAAATGTAATTAAGCACTATAGTATAGTTGATAAAAGTTTCTCATGGAGCTATAGGTTAACAATTCTGAAATTATAGATGTGTATATCAAGAATTAAGCAGTTAAGAAAGTGGATGGTGGATGATGGAGCCAGCTTTCTCACTACTGGTGTGGGAAGTTACAGGTAAGAATAGGGAGGACGCTAGAATGGTGCATGTGGTGATGGGTTAGAGTTGGAGACATCAGTATGAACTCATGTTTAGTTTAACCTTTATACAGATAGCCACATATATATTTATATGTGCTAACCCATGTATATACACAAATCTATAAAGTTGTATACACACATCTATATACAAATATCCACGTATCTATCTACCTATCTCCTTGCTCTGTCAGCTGAGGCAATGACACACCAATACTAATGAACATATCCAATGCCAAGATCTTGGTTTCCAATACTTTAAAAGGGACCAGGGCTCTTTAGAGAAGTGGCTGATTCTAAGACTAGAAAAGGAAACATATAAGATGAGCTTGGTTCGTCCTATAGTGCCAGAAAGTAAGAAAGTGCTCAAAAATTTCATGATGATTAGAATATGTTAAAGGGACATACAAGCCAACTGAAAGAGTTCTAAAAAGGCAAAGTTGGTACAACATGGGCATCGATATAAATAAAGTAGTGTTGAATTATAATTCAAAGTACAAAATAAATATCCATGAGTTCATACTGATAAACAAATGATCAAAGAAATAAATAAATGAGAGAAATAGACAAATATTCTGTGTAGTCTAATTTTAAATAATTTTTGTAGATACATCACCCTTAAGGAGAGTGAATAATCTACACTCAAGTGTGGGCTGTGCACAGTGACCTTTTCTCGAAGAATACAGTGTGGAAAAAGGGGAAAAGTGAGTAATTATACAGCAGAGAAACATGATCAACACTACATCAGCCAAGTGATTAGGGCCAACAATGATAAGTCACATTGATTATAGTACATGAAGAAAATGGTCCTCTTCCCCAAAAGACATAGCCCCAGATTAAATATAAAAAAAAAATCAGGCAAATCTCAATAGAGGGACATTTTACAAAATACATTACCAGTATTCCTCAAAACTCTCAAGGTCATCAAAAGCAAAGAATGGCTGAAAATATACCTCAGCCATAGCGGTCTAAGGAGACATGATGACTAAACGTAATGTAGTATCAAAGAACTCGGTAAAAGCTAAGGATATCTGAACAAACTGTGGACTTTAGTTAATAATATTGTGTCAATTTTGTTTATTAACTATGTCACATATATTCACATAAGATGTTAATAAAAGAAAACTGAGTACAGGGTATGTGGAAATTCCCAGTACTGTCTTCACAACTTTTCTATAAATCTAAAACTATTCTAAAAATTTTAAAGTCTCATTTAAAAAACCTATATTTGAAAGGCAAAATGACAGTTAATAGATCCAAGGTCAGGAAATGACATAGAAAGAAAAAAAACTTCAAAGCACAATCACAGGGGAAAAGAGATGAATTTTTATTAAGTCAATATCAAGGCTTTCTATTCAATGAAAGTAACTTCAGTCAAAGTTATATATGGAAGACAAAATAGAGAAGGCATTTTGTGAGGTATAACAAAGGGTTAGTATATCATATATAAGGAATTCTTACAAATCAGCAAGAAGCAGAGAGCAGCCATAATAGAAAAAGCAGGCAAAAATCATGACCAGGAAATTACATAAAAGAAAATCCCCAAATCTAACACCCACATGAAAAAGTATTCAAAACTGAATAATCAAATAAACACAAATTTAAATAATAATGTGTTATTGTTTCATAAATAAAAAACTAACGAAAGTAGAAAGCTGGCTAGTACCATTATGGGAGCTCATGAACCTGGGTGTATGTTCAGTAGAGATTGCTGACATATTTTAGTCAAATGGAGATGAATATCCTATAATTCTGAATTTTTGCTCCATAGTAAGTATCCCAAAGAAATCACTAATATGTCCATATCTGCTTAGACAAATAGTTGTGTGTATATATGTGTGTGTGTGTGTGTGTGTGTGTATGCATATATATAGTATAAAGAATATGTATATATTCTTTATATATATATAAAGAAGATGTCACAGTAGCATCATTTGCACAGTGGAAAGTTAGAGATATTAAATAACTTTGGTTTGTATCATTGAGAGACTGACATCATTAAGAGAACCAAAATGTGTTGGAAAAATGCAGGCAGAACAATGTGGATAGAGCTTAAAAACAAAGTGCTTGGTAAAACAAAAAGAAAAACCAGAATGATATATATAACTCTGTGTCTTTTACTTGAATTAAAAATACCTAGCAAACAATACTCATTTTAACATGAATACACACAAACTAAACAAATCAGTGAAAAACAACAAATGTGTCCTGTATACATCAATAATGATAAAGTAACATTAACTAAGAAACACAGTAGTTAAAAATAATGAAACTTAATAAGCAACAAGGACAAGTCAGGAGGAGCCATTTTTTTAAAGAGGAAGAAACCAGTCTGTGATGAATTATGTCAAGCATAAACTGAGTACATGATTAATATTTTTTATATTAAAATTTAAATTCAAATTTTAAGAATGTGAATAAAACTTAATATGACCTGGACTTTTGAATTATTCCTATTGATCATCCTTATTAATATGAAATATGCTAATTCATTTGTGACAGTTTGATTAGGAAAATAAAAGGAAACTTATATTTTATTCCTGACTTTGTAAGTCATATACAGAAACAACAGTCTTGGGCTTATGCAGGGAATGCAAGCTGCAGATAAAGAAAAAAAAAGGAAAAAAGAAAAAGATTAAGACAAAGGGATTTAAAGGAAGCAGATGTCCAATAGCCTAATTATACAGTGACCTAACTGAGCAGAGCATTTGATGTGAATATAAAAGTGACTAATATGATGAGCCATCCTCACAAAGAAAGACACAGGAAATTAATTAGGTGAGTGCTTCCTTCTAGTGTTTTCGTAACAATACTTTTTAAAAATATCATTAAGCTTCCAGTGTTAAGAATGATTCATCATTTTAAGTCATATTTTTAGAAATTACTGTTACTTTTTAAATGACCACTTGCATAGACAAGTAATTATTTATGTTAGGCCAAGAAGAAAGAAGTTTGTTGTGATTTAATTTATTACTTTTTTAGTAGATGTTTGCTAAATAACAGAACTGCTTATAATAATTACCTCAGTCCCACTTGTTGCCCTTTCTTTAACAGAAGAAACATATTCTCTACCCAGCTAGGGGGAGAAAAGTGCACAAAACAAGCTTCCATGGCTGTTCATAGCCTTGTAGATAAAATGCAACCTCTTTTGGATCAAGACATATGAGACCTTTGAAGATCTAGCCAGTGCTTGCCTACTTGTAGTCTAGCGATTCTCAGCTTCGACAAAGTTGATATTTGGGCCACATACTACTTTGTTGTAGGGGAGCCGCTCTGCACACTACAGGATTTTAGCAGCAGCCCTGGCCTGGGCCCACTAGATGCCAGTCACCAACCCTCTACCTCCAGTCGTGATTTTAAAGAAAGGCTCAAGTAATTGCTAAATGTCCCTTGAGAGGCTATATCACAACCAGTTGAGAATCATTGCTTTTTGGTTCATTTTTCAGTTACTTCTGTATTGGTTTTCTATTGCTGCCATAGAAATTACCACAATTCAGGAGCTTAAAACAACACCAATTTATGATCTTACAATCTATAGGTCAGGAATTCAGAATGGGTGGGCTGGTTTCTCTGCTCCTGGTTTCATAAGAATGAAAATAAGGTCTTGGCTAGTTGGACTCTTATCAGAAGGCTCTGAAAAGAATCAGCTTCCAAGCTCATTTAAATGATTAGCTTAGTCCAGTTCCTTGCATCTGTACAAATGAGGTTTTCATTTTCTTGCTGGCCTTCAGCCAGGGGTCATTTTCAGATGCTAGAGGTCACCTACGTGGCTCATTTCCCCCATCATTGTCAAAGATAGCAACAATGGGTACATTCCTTCTCACTCTTTGAATATTCCTAACTTCTGCTTCTGTCTTATCTCTTGGCTGTATCTCTCTTATTCAGGCTGGACAAATTTCCCTGTTTTTAAGGGCTCAGGCTATCAGATTGGGCCCACTCAGATAATCCAGGATAATTTCTCCACTTTCGGGAATCTAATCTTAATTACATCTGCAAAGTCCATTTGGGTAGCACCTAGATTAGTTCTTGATTTAAAAGCCAAGGTATACAAATTGGGAGGACATCTTTAGAGTACTGCCCACCACAACTCCCCACCTTAAGTACTAAGATCCTGTCAACTGAATGACCAACAGTTCTGTAAGGATATTTTCTCAAGCTTCTGGGTTGACATACCTCCTGGTCCAAGTGCCCGAGCCACTTTACTCATCCCTCAATGTTCTGCTCAGATAAAGGCTTCAGGGTGTCCTGACCATACCATGAGATGATGGTTATATGGGACATCCAGAGAATCATTTTCTCATCTTAATCGTAGCACTGGACACATTGCACGGCATGTATCTACCTAATTAGCACATAGTAGAAATCCAATAAACAGTGGTTGAATGAATAAAAAAAGCCTATATACACAAAGGTTTGCCAGAAATGCAGAGTATTTAAAGGAAGAATTAAAGATTTAAAAATTTACTATGCACTTTGAAGAGTATTTCAGTATTTTTACCTATTATCAAGTATTTACAAGTTCTATTTACCTTCGTCTAAGACTATTGTTAATATGTGTTTTATCCCTATATGTGGATCTAAACAAAAAACCATTTAGAATCTATCTGGACCTCAAGATTTAGGCCATCAGAACTAGACAATCTAGGTTTGACACTTTCTGTTGACAGCTATAGATCTTGTCTTTATTTTCCTGAGTGCCCTCTTACCATAAGGGTGATTTAATTGAAACAAGACTCTCCTCTCTGTTTCACTTTGGCGCAACCTGAAACTGAAACTAAAAGCACTATATTGTCTTATTAGTGTATTCTAACTCTGCTGATTGTTTTGTTTGTATTTTCAAATTACAATAGTGGAACAGGTTGAAGCACGCATTCTTGCTGGAGGCTTGTCCTCAAAGGACCAATTATTATAAAAACAATTCTTCTGAATACTTATAAATAATTTTAATATGTAGAAATAATTAAGGATTAACAAAATCCTTGCCCTTTCCCTCTTTCCCCCACTTTTGTTTCCCCTCTTCTTCTATTTCCTTCCCTTTCTAAAAACTCAGTCTAAAAGCCATTCGATAGGGCAGAGCGGTGGAGCGGAGGGGACTGCAGGAGCCCGTGAGAGGGTGTCTAGATCAAGTGGGATGAGGAAGTGACCTCACAGTGCACAGACCAGTGAGGTGTCAGAGCCCAGTCAGGGCTGGGGAGGTACCGATGCAAGAGTGGGGGCTGGCACAGGGTGTTGGTGTTGGTGCCATCAACAAAAACACAAATCAGGTTTCAGATAACTGCAGTGAAATACGTCACATAGAGGCAACACACAAGTTCAATAATGTGAGGCAGAGGGTAAAACAGTTTGGTTTGCCTGATAATTGAGAAAGGTCTGTAGATGTATCTAACTTCAAGTCCTTCTAGAAGAAAGTTTTCTCACCCTACCTGGTGCTTACCTGCCTCCAAAACGCTTAGACCAAGGGCAGGTCTGGAACAGTTGCATTGGTGCTAAGACTTTGATTCTAAGTATCATTCAACTTATTTGACATGAAAAGATGATGCCAACTGTGCCATCAAGGCATGCAAAATTTCCTCTAGGTCAGGTGCAAACATGCCACCTGATCATTTCACCTATCTGCCATAAAATAGAGAAAAAAGGAGCTGCTGTGTCTATCCTAGAGAATTTAATGATACATGATTTATATGTCTTGAGATGTATTTAATGTCCTAAAATTTTCTTATTGTAACTCAAAAGTTGAATGATTAAATAAAGTCTTTATAACAACATCTTAGAATCAGTTGGGAGACCTGTCATGCCTTTTCACCTAGAAAGCAAAAACACCTCTTGAATAATTAAATATTTTGGTGCACAAAGCATTACAAAATAAGCAACGGACAGTAGCCATGGCTGAAACTAAAGCATTGCTCTTTTTAAGTTGGCCTAAAATACCAAACATTGCAAAATAATTTTACCCTGTGTTTTTATGCATCTGTGTATTCATATGCTTTCCAGAGTACCTGAGCAGTGCTAATGACATAGAAGACTCTCAACAAGTGGTTGTTACATTAATTGAAGTGGACTGAACTCAAGCTTTTAAAATAATTTTCTTATGGAAGTGCTACTATTTAGGTTATAAGAGGAAAGAACAGTTTTGTATATTTTGCTACAAAATGGACACTAATGTTATTTGTACCTCAAACTTAATCGTGGGAAAACACAACCAGTAGTAGAACATCATTACTTTTCTGATGTATTGTATCATATAATACAAGGTTCTACAGATAATTGTCAGTGTTAATATTTATCATTAGATTAACACTGACATGAATGATACCTTCAAAAATCTTACCATATAAACTAGAGCTTTTGCCTCATTTGAAAGTCAGACTGGCTTGGTAAAACAACAACATGCACATAAGAAATGGTTTATGCATCTGAAGAAAATAAAAACTTAGATATTTTGATGTCTCAACTGAATTTGTAAATGTGGCAATTTTTACTGTTCATTATCAGTCAATAGGAACAACAGCAGATTCTGGAAGTGAATTCTACAGAGTGGTGTGACAATTACTGTTATATATCTCAGCAATCTTTTAATAAATAATATGAGTCTTGTTTGCATTTATCAGAGTGATCCTTAAGCAAATACCCATGTGAGAAAGAAAGCTTGCATATTTATAAGAGGAAATTTACATATAACTACACATAAAATATTCTGTTCCTTTGTAAAATACTTCTTTATAATTTCCATTAAAATCATCATGTAATTATACCAGAGATACAAACCTAACAAAAATTATGCCAAGCATTATTAGAGGGAGTGCTTTTCAATTGCAAGGGCATCTGTTCTGTGAGAATTTTCTGGTTTCAATTTCTGTTACATCAAAAAAAAAGAGAGAGAGATAAAATAAGGACTTTGTCCCTTACAAAGGACTGTGTTCAAAGGTCACTCACCAAGATTATTTTTAAACTGGAATGAAAATTATTATAAATTATTGATTTGTAATATACTATAAACAATAAACAGGCTATACAGAAAAAGGGAGTTCCTATTTTAGCCTAAGGGTATAAAAAACGATATCAGAAACACATAACATCATTGATGCATCAACAAATACTCAGTCCTTCACTCAGCAAGCCTTCTTACTGAGTGCTTCTTGTTTCAGCACACATGCTAGGCACTGGGGATAGGGAGAGGAATGCCTGAATGCTGTAGACTTCACCCCAGGTAAACTACATAGAGAAAATGGAAAATTACGTAAATAATGGTTTTACAATGTAGTATACTGAGTCTGGTGACTTAGTCAATGAAGTCTGAGTCTTAAAGGACTAGTTAGAAGGATCAAGAAAATAATAAAGAAGTATATTCTAAGCAGAGGGAAAAATGTGCTTACAAATGGCTACAGAGAATAGAATATTATCAGAGAAATATACACAGTTGAGTGTGTGTGTAGTTTAGAGTCCACATAGAAAATATATGACCGATAAAGATGGAAAGGCAGATCTAGAGGCCATTCCAAGGAGACTGGTTTTTGTTTTGAAGGGTCTGGGAGCAATATTAATGTATTTTAATTGGATGAGTGTCATATTAAAATTTATATTTTAGAAAAATCATTCTGCAGAGCTGTGGTAGCAAAGTGTGGTCCCTGGACCGTCAGTGTCAGCATCACCTGGAAACCTGTTAGAAAAGTGAATTCTCAGGAGCCACCGCAGATCTACCGTGGACATAACAATCCATGTTTAACAAGCCTGTCACGTGATTCTGACGCACACCACAGTCTGAAAACCACTGGTGTAGAGAATGGAGTGGTGGGAGCTATTTCAATAGAAGTATTTTCAGCTATCAGAAATTAAAAACCTGATCAATAGTAGCTTAAACGAGAAATAGGTTTATTTATATGTAACGCCATGAATTCTCAAGAAAAGCAGTGCAGGGATGGCACAGTGGCCATACAATGCCAACAGTAACACAGTCACCTACCCTCATATTTCATCTTTATCAGGGTGGGACTTTTGTTCCTAAAATTATGCAAAGGCTGCTCCTGTTCCAGGCTTTATGACTGCCATTCTCACAGAGAGGAAGCTGGGAAAAGGTTTTGTCTCATGAGATTGTATTTATTTTATGACAGAATAAAACAAAAGTGGAAGCTTCTTAAGGCACATAAGCCCACATCTGAATGGTAAGAACCACACCAAGTGCCTCTCCAGCTACAAAGTTGCGAGTATGATAAATGGAAAGTGGCTATTCATTCAGTTAGTAAACTCTCCAAAATGTTCTCATTTATTTGGTACACATTTTTTTCCAACTAAAAACCTCTACGACGTATATACATTTTAAGTTGTCTTTTGTAATAAGAGGAAATCAAAACTTGAATAGTGAAGTCTGTTCTTCTTGTCCGATGCTCAGTAATTCTTAAATATTAGCCACCTATTAATGCCAGGATTCTCCTATCAGATTCCTATGAAGGGATATTAGAGATCTCCTAAATATGTCTATGACAATTCACAAAAATAGTGTAGGCTGTGTGGATTAATTCTCATAAACTTGAGATGATAACCTAGAATTATCTCTGCATTCCAGCAACTATCCTGGGGTGATTCGTGGAGAACCACCTAATGTGGAAATTCTCCCTTTGTATCACTTTGGGGCTCACTGAAATCTGGCAATTTTATCTAGTCAAGGATGCACATCCTACTTCTGTACTGAGGTTTGACAAATGTATGCACAATGAACAGGCATTTGAATCAATACTCTTCTTACCTTGCTTCTCTATAGCCTTTTACATGACCTGAGGTATAGGTTTCAAGTATGAAACAAGTGCAGTTATCTTCATTTATTAGCTAGCAAAGCTGTTGTGATAAAAATGAAAATCATTCACAATTAGAATCTGACATTTGTAAACTGCTAAGCAATTTGCATATTGGGAGAAAGCAAGAATCCTAACTCTTTTTGTTTCCACATTTCCTGTATAATGTGAACATTAGGAATTTACGTTACTTAATAGTAGCTGAGAAATGCCAGGATTAAAACCCTAAAGTCCTGTGGGTTCACCCTGAGCCCCATCACTGGCTATGGTGACAAGTGGCCCTGCTTAGTAATTAAGAACAGAGGAGATAGGAGACTGTAAATAAACACTATTTCATCAAGAAAATAAGCAGCACTATTCAGTGTCTACTGAATAAATTCAAATACCTTAAGAAATATGTTGTCCTGGATAAAATTCAAAAGCATTTGGGAGACTAAAACCTTACATGTTATTATTACACACATACACTGACAGGAGGGATGAACGTAAACAACAGCACTAACCATTGCTCTTTAATTGAAATTAAAGATAATTTTATAACTTCATATCCCTGAGCAAAAGGCAAGAGTACCAACTTCAATTTCAAAATCATTATCAATAGTGTATAACACATTGTCAAACAAAAGCACTTCTCTTGCTGTGCAGTCTGCTCCTATTGGCATTTGGCAGTCTGAACACACAGTCATGCTATCTAACGCTCATATTTTCCAAACATAACAAAAGGAGAACAAACTCTGCAGATTATTAGCAAATATTAGCAGGCATGAATATCTGTGGATCCGTTTAAGTTGATTTGGACAAGAGACAAACGCTAAGCCTACTTTCGTCCTTAATCATAATTTTTTATCATTAGAAGTGTATCCAATAGGATGTACTTTGACCAGATATTACCTTTTATGAACAGATGACGAGTTTTTTGAAATAACAAATTTAGAGGCATACCTCGTTTTATTGTACTGCACTTTATTGTGCTTCACAGATACTGTGTTTTTTACAAAGTGAAAGTTTGTGGCAAACCTGTGTCAAGCAAGTCTATTGGCACCACTTTTGTGATAGCACGTGCTCACTTCATGTATCTGTGTCATGTTTTGGTTTATTCTTGCAATATTTCAAGACGTATTATTATTATATCTGTTATGGTTATCTGTGATCAATGATCTTGCTATTGTAATTGTTTTGGGGCACTACAAACAGTACCCAGATACTACAAACTTAACCAATAAATGTTGTCCATGTTCTGATTGCTCCACCGACCTGTCTGCCCCTGTCTCTCTCCCTCTCCTTGGGCCTCCTTATTCCCTGAAACACAATATTGAAATTAGGACAATTAATAACCTTATAATGGCCTCTAAGTGTTGAAGCAAAATGAAGAGTCACACGAGTTTCACTTTAAATCAAAAGCTAAAAATGATTAAACTTAGTGAGGAAGACATGTCAAAAGCTGAGACAGGCCAAAAAGCTAGGCCTCTTGCACCAGTTAGCCAAGTTGTGAATGCAAAGGAAATTAAGAGTGCTACTCCACTGAACACACAATTGATAAGAAAACAAAACAGCCTTATTGCTGATGTGGGGAAAGTTTTAGTGGTCTGGACAGAAGATCAAAGCAGCCACAATGTTCCCTCAAGCCAAAGCTTCATCCAGAGCAAGGCCCTAGCTCTGTTTAATTCTGTGGAGGCTGAGAGAGGTGAGGAAACTATAGAGGAAAAGTTGGAAGTCAGCAGTGGTTGGTTCCTGACGTTTAAGGAAAGAAGCCATTTCCATAACATAAAAGTATAATGTGAAGCAGCAAGTTCTGATGTAGAAGCTGGAGCAAGTTATCCAGAAGCTCCAGCCTGGATCATTGATGAAGGTGGTTACACTAAACAGATTTTCAATGTAGATGAAATAGCCTTATATTGGAAGAAGACGTCACCCAGGACTTGCATAGCTAAAGAGAAGACGTCAATGCCTGGCTACAAAGCTTCAAAGGATAGGCTGAATCTCTTGTTAAGAGCTAATGCAGCAGGTGATTTTAAGTTGAAGCATATTTACCATTCTAAAAATTTTAGAACCCTTAAGAATTATGCTAAATCTATTCTACTTGCGCTCAATAAATGGAACAAGAAAGCCTGAGTGGTAGTACATCTGTTTACAACATGGTTTACTAATATTTTAAGCCCACTGTTGAGACCTACTGCTCAGAAAAAAAAGATTTCTTTTCAAAATATAATTGCTCATTGACAATGAACCCAGAGCTCTGGTGGAAACATACAAAGAGATTAGTGTTGTTTTCATGCCTGTTAACATTACACAACATCCGTTCTGTAGCCCAAGGGCCAGGGAACAATTTTTACTTTTAAGTATTATTATTCAAGAAATACATTTTGTAAGACTATAGCTGCCATAGAGAGTGATTACTCTGATGTATATATATATAGGCAAAGTCAACTGAAAACCTCCTGGAAAGGATTCATCACTCTAGATGCCATTAAGAGCATTAGTGATTCGTGGAAAGAGGTCAAAGTGTCAACACTAACTGGAGTTTGGAAAAAGTTGATTTTGACCCTCCTGGATGATTTTGATGGATTCAAGACTTCAGTGGAGGAGATAATGGAATATGTGGTGGAAATAGCAAGAGAACTAGAATTAGAAGTGGAGCCTGGAAGATGGGACTGAATTGCTGCAATCTCGTGATAAAAGTTGAATGAATGAAGAGTTGCTTATTAGGGAGGAACAAAGAAAGTGGTTTCTTGAGATGGAATCTACTTCTGATGAAGACTCTGTGAACAATATTGAAATGACAAAGGATTTAGAATATTACATAAACTGAATTGTTAAAGCAGCAGTAGGGTTTGAGAAGACTGACTCCAATTTTGAAAAAAGTTCTGCTGTGGGTGAAATGCTAATGCTGTCTCATCCTACAGAGATATCTTTTGTGATAGGAAGAATAAATTGATGCAGCCAACTTCACTGTTGTCTTATTTTAAGATATTGCCACAGCCACCCAACCTTAGCAACTGCTACCCTGGTCAGTCAGCAGCCAGCAACACTGAGGGAAGACCCTCCACCAGCAAAAAGATTACATTGCGCTGAAGGCTCAGATGATATTTAGCATTTTTTGGCAATAAAGTATTCTTAAATTAAGGTATATACTTTTTTTTAGAAATAATGCTATCACACACTTAAAACACTACAGTGCAGAGTAAACATATATTTTATGCACATTGAAAAACCAAAATATTTGTGACTCACTTTATTGTAATATTTGTTTCATGATGTTGGTTTAGAACTGAACCCACAATATCCCCAAGGTATTCCTGTATATGCTAATAAATTTGAGAAGGAAACAAAAGGCAAAAGAAGAAAATATTTTGGATTTCACTTAATCAAATTTGAACTTCCTATGTATTATAAATCATATAAATTTGCTAATATTTAAACATTTTTGGTCTTCCCAGTGGTGATTATTTTTTTGCTCAATCTACTACTGGGTGCATTCATATATACAGGTTTACTAATGGAAATATATATTATTATCCCTGGCTTTGTGGTGGAGGAAACTGAACTTGACTAAAATCACAGAATTTGTACACGGAGACGCCAGATTTAAATTATGGACTATTTTATCAAAAGTGTACCCTTACTTGTTGTCATTCCAGCAGACTTCTCCCAAAGGATCTAAACCTCTCCCAAACAATTCTCAGAAACAAAATGATGAGCTATTTACCTTTTCCATTAGCACTTTCACGGCTTTTATTATTAAGGAGATAAAAATGAGACTCTCATGCATGGTCAGATACCAGTTAATGTGCTACATTTTCTCTGACAAGTTAGAAACAGTAATAGATTTTCTCTCAGCATTCAGAGGAGAATAGAAAGAAAAAAGAGGTGTTTAAACATTAGAAAGGAAGCATGTCTTAGAAAAGTTCACTCAGATGTCCAAATTCTTAGTTCAGAAGTGAAAAAAACTCTTTAAAAAGGAACAAAAAGTTGAAATGTTGCTCTATGCATACTACTTTTCATGAATTTAAATAGAGAATTACTATACGCTGTTAAACACTATTTTAAGCAGCAGATTACACCCCCTGGTATGACGAAGTATGGCAGCAAGGAAAGTGAAACCATAAGCCTCCACGAGCATTATTTGTCAGTGTTGTTTTCTACTCGTGGACATTAGTAGGAGACAGTTTTTAAAATCCGTGCAGTGCTGATCTGGGAACTGAAAAGACATATGGATTTTCCTGGACTAGGCCACACTTCACAGTGATTAATAAAGTCTTCTTATGTGTACATTTGTAATCAATCTTAACATTAAACTAACTGACAAAAAATTTCCATTTGGTGCTATTACCATCCTCGTTGCTACTACTTAGCATTTGTGTGGTATGTTGTTCTTCCATATTTCTCCACAGAATCCTTATATAGTCATGGCACTTCTTTTTCTTTTCTTTATTTACAGATTAAGATTTAAATGATTTCCTTAAATTAGAAAAAAACAGTGTTTTATCAAATCACAATTCAAATTTAGCATTTTCAGAAATCTGGCCTTTGTTCAGTTTATTTTAATAACAAGCTAAAATGACTAGTTCATTCAACTTTACTCTTCTTAAATCTATAACTCTTGAAGGCTACACTTGTGTTTTGCTAAGCATGCCATACTTTTTCATCACTCTAAGTCTTTCTTTTAGTGCTTTGTGATTTGTATATAGGGGAAAGGAGAAAAGAGTAGTGTATTAGTCAAATTACCCCCTGTGGTTGAAAGATACCTGTTTCAGGACAACACTTGTAATACTTGCTTCCCTCTGCTCCCATATTCAGATGGTCTCTAACAAGCCAATATTATATTTCATCCACGTAAAAAAGTGAAAATCTTCTCTCGCTCTCAACATTTTCTTAACATTTTTATCTTGAAAACTGTGTGAGCCTTCTTGTCTCATAATTTCCTTCGTTTTTGCAGTATATAAACTGCACTTCAATATTTCCATTGTGTAAAGGAGAATGCTTTGTCCTTTGGGTTGTAATTTCAAAAACTACTAATAGGTTATAACTAGCTTTGGATAGGCTCCATTTATTGGCTTCTAGTTTGGTTTAAAAAATAAGTTAACAATATAGATTGGACATTCATGTTCATGTTCTGAAGCTGATATATAAGACTTGCTCCATAGGGTAGAGACAGAAGTGTGAAGAAATCTCTAGAGAGCAAGCCATTTCCACTCTTTCAAAGCTTTATTCTGTATTGTGTCTACAGCCAGAGAAAGAGCTTCAAAGACACTAAAAGATTTTGTCAGTCATGGAGAGCCAATCTCTATCCCCGCCCCCCTCAAAAAAGGTTTTGAAATCTTGTCATAACCTCAGCCACAAATTCAACATCTCATTAAAAGAAACATTGAAAACAACAGAAATCTAATAAAACAAACAGATTCCTTCGAAAAACCTCTTCTTAACAGAGCAATGTGGAATACAACACAGTATGAATATCAGAACAATTTGTACTTGGCAATCATATAAATAGTTTAGGGCACATAGCCCTGAAAGTAAATTGTGGATAGCTATTTGGGGGAACAACACCAAAAAAATGAATTCTACCGATGACATAATCTAGCAATCTTTCTATTTCAGTGGTAGATTATATGAGCCTCACTAGAGTTTCCACAATTTCTAAATTATTATCAGTAAATGTTATTAAGAAAAAATGTCTTCAATATGCCATCTTGGGTACGCCAGAGGATTTTAGATTATTTGTTAGCATCAAAAAACTGTTTTTACTATATTTTTCCTTCTAAAATAATGTGAAGGAAGTATTCAAAATATTCAAGAAGCTATGAAGAAATTAGTAAGTAAAATGACAATTCAACAACATATTTTATTATGGATTTCAATTTCTTGTTAACTTAAACTGAATTGAATGGTTTATGGAATCTTCCTAAAGTGGGCATATTTGTTTAATTATGCCTGTAAAAAATAAAAATTGTAGCCCAACTAATGTGTGGAGAAAATGTAAAAAAAATATATACTTCTTGGCCTCTTCCTCTAGAAGATAGGAAAAATATTTGAAACTCAGTAGTTTTAATGATTTATGGTTAATAATCTTTTACCTTAAGACATGACATTATTTTTACTACTGAAGAGAAAGTCACAGATGTGGAATTTATCAATTTACTGCATCTATCTGATTCACATTCTGATTCTGAAAATGAAACATTATATTATGGTGTCAAAATGAAAGAAAATAAAAAGGCAGCTTTAAGAGCATTTGGATAACTTAACTCAAAGACGCTACAGTCAAAGCTGCTAAGATTTTGTAATTTTTTTTAAGTTGGTAGATTTTCTTTTTGCACTTTACTATCTTTGCTAGTTTCACATAAGTACATAAGTGAGAAAAAGAACTATCCATTACAGAGCCTCTCAAAAAATCATGTTTTGTTCATCTGCCAGACTTTTTCAGTAAATGTGTCTATGATGAATTTCACTCTCCCCATTCCTCTCTTTTATTTCATCTCCATTTGAGAAAATACAGTTGCAAGATTGGACTTAAAGAATTTTTGGAGGGGGGACTGGGAAATCTGAACAGCCAGATGAAACTCACTTATTGCTACTTAAACTGTGTAGGAAGAGGAAAATTAAGGAGATGACATTTATTAAAACCAAATATTAAATTCCCTTTTATTATTTTCCTCATTCCTTGTAATAAGTGGTTAATTTTCCAAATTCCTTTTGTAGAATTTTTGCATGTGTATTCATGTGGATACTTATGATAGTCTTCTTTGTAGCCCTATGAAAATAATATTTAAAACTATATTTTGTAAAGCTAGAAATTATACTCTTGGACTACAATCCCTGATTTTTTCATGCTTCCCACTCCATTACTCCAACTGGACCTATTCTTCACCATCATCAAGATCTTGACTGTAAACCTCCTGTATTCTCTTTATGTAATAAAAGCCTTCTCTCTTCACTTCCTCCTTTGCTGCTATAGCCTGAAATCATGCCTACTAATCTTTCCAATGCTATTTTAGCTTCTAAGCCTTGTATTCTTTCCCTTACCAAAGTTTTCAATCCCCAGATTTGCATCAGTCCAAATGTTTCTTTGTGTTTTATTTGTTTTCAAAGAAAACTATATAAATAAGAAAATCCAATATATTTCAATTATGTTATTACTAACATTATTGGTCTTTTTAGTCACTTCCTTAAATTTATCTTTTCAGCTTTACCTAAGTAGATAAAGTAGTGTCCAAATCTTTATCTGACATAATTTACCTAAATTTACATAGGGACTACAAAACCGAAACAAACTCATTTTACCCTCTCAAATATAATGTATCTGTTGCATTTCCTCTTACATTCTCATTTCTAATAATAATTATTTCCCCATCCACAAATTCTCATCAGAGCCATTTTAAATTTCTCCCCTATCCATCATTCCCTAAGACAACTAAAATTCTAGCTCTGCTTTTATAGAAATCAGAGAGAATTGAAAACTATCATCTAAAATATGACACAGAACAATGAGATATCTCAGCTGGAAACCTTCGATTTACTCTCCAACATCTCTTTCTTACTCAATTTCCAAACCCAATCTGTCACCCAAAAATTCTTGTTGAATTTATTTCAAAAACATGTGTCTTAAATTGATCTCTTTATTTCATCTCTAATCAAATGCCTTAAATCACCTTCTTTTGATTTTTTCACCTAGAATATTGCAACAGATGCCTAACTAGTCTTCATGCCTCCAGAGTCTTCTGTTTTCATCCAACCTTCACATTACTATCACTTGTTTTTCTATAACCTACCCACCTAAATTTTTCTGACTTTCTATTTTCTAAAACAGGAGTCTACAACTTTTTTTGCCTATGCACCCCATTAATAAAAAAGGTCAAACAGGCACTGCAAATATATGTACAGACATAGATATAGTTACAGATTTTTATAAGTTGCCTACATGCACTACAAATATATATTAATATGTGGTATAATACAAAATTTACTTTCAAAAAGAGTTTTAAATATGAAGCAATTTTTAAATATAAAGGAAATATAAAATTGTACTATTTTTTTTTCCAAACCCTGATGTGTCATCTTTTATCACATGTCAAGTTCAAATATCTCATTTTGGAGACCATTAGTCTAATCCAGGTTTTCTTAACCTTGGACTATTGACATTTTGGACTGGAAAATTCTTTTTATTGTCATGGGAGGGTCCTGTGTCGTTTCTCATAGGATGTTTAGCAGTATTCCTGGATTCTCACTATATGCCAGCGGCACCCCATCCCTGAGATAATTTTCTTCATACTTTGCCCAGTGTCTCTGCCCTTTACCTCTGGTTGAAAACCACTGGTCTACAAAAAGGACAAACTAGAGAAAAGTAAGCCTATTTTAAACCCATGCAGAGTCTCAACATATCTATCCAGCTTCGTTTCACACTACACACTGCAGACACACACCCTCCAGTGTATGTTTTTACACCTCTTAGTTTTTAGTCGCTGTTACCTCCATGCGGAATTCACTCTTACCCCTCTTTCCTTGAATAAGAAACAACTCAGATAACACTTTCCTTCAGCAGAAAATGTTACCTCCATTCAACTTTGGGTAAAATTTTCCTACTGATCTTATGTAGATATATATTACATCTCACAACGTTTCTTCCTGACCAAGTTAAGAACACTTCGAGGTTAATGGAACATGCATGGCTGTGTGTGTATCAGACAGTGCCTCCTTTTCAGCTAATCAATGATGCTTTGGGTTGAGTGAACTCTGAATAGCTCACATAATCCTTGCAAGTTATGTTTTCTCTCTCAATTACATAGAGCTACATTTTTTTATTCAGTATTTTTGATCTCTCTCTCTCTCTCTCTCTCTCTGTCTTTGTCTCTCTCCCTCCACCTCAGTTTTTCCTGTGCCAATATAAAACTTTGGCAATTAGCTCCTGAATTTTATCTATGGACTAGTCTCTCCAGATATCTAAATAAACACAAGGTGTTTTATTCCTGAATTATTTAGTTCAGATGAGTGAATAATTGTCAGCACTTCCCTTTGTTTGGTGTGATACACACTTGTTTTTTGCAGGTAGTATCACTGGTTCATGGAACTTGATCTCACATTCCACTCTATCCATCAGACTGAATGAAGTGAAATTGGACAGGGCCAGGCAGGGTTGGTCACTGGCTACATGTATTTTGGGGGTACAACACAGTTGATCTATTGCTGCATATTAATGTTTTATATTCCTTTAACAAATACCATAACTATGAAATAGTATGGACTTAGAGGATACACAGGAAAAGATTATGTGAATTAAGAAATAAAGCAGGCTATGTAACAAAGTTTATAAAGTTATTTTCATTTCTTCAGCAAACACCCATGAATCATCTAGTTGTCAGGAACTGTGCTAACCAATATGTATACAGTGGGCACAACCCTTGCCCTCAGGGTTTTTACAACAGAAAGGTGGGATTATAAACCCTAAATAAGTAATTATACAGATAATTATTAAATTCCATTATGATATGAATTCTGAGGGAGAGTATGGGTTCTGATTTGTTTAGAATGATTTCTCTTTGTACCAATAGACAATATATAGAGAGAAATGTGTCTCTACAAATATAAATAAATAAATATATGTATGAATTATATAAATATGGCTACATCTCCATATGTGTGAGTATATATATGTGAACATGAATAAAATAAATATAAATATTTACATAGAACAAACATTAGAAAGTAACTAAACTTAAATATTAGCTATTTATGAGTTTTTTAATGAATTATTTTCTTTAAAATTTTTGATTTAATAAGTCCTAATGTCACCATATATTACTTCTAAAATAATTATAAAATAAATATTTAAAATTAAACTCCTTTAACATACAATAAAATGCTTTTATCTAATAATAAAGCACAAAGTTTTAAATAAAATTTGACAGAGTGTTTTGTAAGATTTAAAGACTATTTTGGTTGTGGAATGACACTAGCATAAATAGGAGGCAGAACTCCATTACTTACAGCTCCAAAGGAGAAAGTCTGCCACACAGGGCCACACAGGGGGTTGCATCCAGGGAGAGGGTAAGGGCAAGCTGGAGCTAGAGGGGGCAGCTTATGTATGGCAAGTGGGGTGGAGTCAATGGGATTTCTCAGGCTCCTTGTAGATTGGCTAGTTTGGGTAATTTCCAGGATTCTGGGGCACAAGGGCTGTCCCTAATTATCTATTACCTGACCCCGGGGCAATTAGGGCAGGTGCATAGTGCCCTGGTGTACGGTTGGGGTGTGGAATGAATCAGCTACTCAAGAAGGGGAACCGACCAGCCTCTGGCCAGGGCCTCAGACTGGGTCAAGACAACATTTCAAAACAAACAAACAAAAAACCCACCACACATTATCACAGGGAGGTAACGTTGACTTAAGTTATAAATACAAATATCTTGTTAATGAAAGGAAGGAACATTAGGAAAATATGTTATTCTGATCAGGAAGAGAGAAAAATAGTGTCACTGGTATGTAAATAACAGAAATGGAAAGCTGAAGGAATCAAGAAAAATATCACTACTTCTCAGTTTTACCTAGGATTAACTAAAAATCATGAGATTTTATTCCATAAATGAATTAAATATTACTAAATATATTAAAGTACAATCTTTGAAGCCCTCAGACACACGATGGGGACACAGGGAGGAGGAGCCCCAGAGAGCACCCTGAGACCTTTTCGGCTGGACCCTAAGCCCCTTGGAGCAGGCTGGAGTGGAGCAGGAGGCCTGCCTGTTGACTGACTTTTGTCTGGAGGGCTGGAGGGCGACAGTAGCCAGACTTGGGGCCTCTGCCCCTGCACAGTTCCTGGAGGGCTCTACCGTGTGGAATCTAAGCTGCACAACAGCTCACCTGCCGACATGATGGGTCCCTCACTCTGGGTACTGTCTCTAGCACACTCTCCTCCTTCTGCCCAGAATGTTCTATGTTCCCTGTCCATTCAGACCTACAAATAAAAAAATAAATAAATAAAAATAAAGTAAAATCTTTGAAATGATCTTTACCTCGTTTATGACCTATTATTCTGAAAGTGGTTATTATCAGTAGTAAAAATGAATAATCTTTAACATTTATTGAATGTTTATTATATGCCACATAATGTGCTAGGCCATTCGCATGGGTTATATCATTTAATCTTCATAACACCTCAAATAAAATGAATATTTTTATTGCCTGATTTTAACTGATAAACCAATTAGGCTTAGAGAGATTAAGTGATTTGCCTAAGGCCATTTAGCTAGTAAGAGGTAGACCCTGCCTTCAAACCCAGATTTAACTGAATCCAAAGCTCATATTCTTAAATACTATGCCCTGAATTATAGATATATAATTGATAGATAATTAATAGATAGGTAGATAATTAATAGGATGATATACAAGTGATTAATAGATTAATAGAGATAGAGATAGAGATATTAAAGGAGGGAAACATATTATGCAATCTTATGTTCAGTTCTACCCAACCATTCAGTGGTATGTTGGGAGGGGAGTGGTAAGCAAATACTCGTCTCCCAGCTACTGTGAACATTCAGAAAAAGAAAAAAGAAACACTTATGATTTAAAATAAATTCCTAAAAATCATCTGCATGTGTTATATTTGGTTCATCAACAGGGAAAAAAATAGACACATGCATTGAAAATGAAATATCTATGCTAAATGTCTTTGATACCCTGCCAGATTTACCCACAGAAGGTCTCGACTATAAACAAACAGCTACTTACACATGTATGACCCTGGAAAGAAGACTGAGTGGGCACAAAATGGTGTCTGTTTTATCTTGGGTTTTTGCTTCATTTTGAGCTGTCAGATTTTCACCTCCTTTCAAGGAAAAGAAAAACAGGAACTGTGATTCTGCTTTTAGTATTGAAGAGTTGCATAACCATATCCAAGTAGCTGAATTGTACCTTTACTAATGGAGAAAGTTGTTTTCAAGGGTGAAATAACATTTTGCAGCAGAAATGGCAATGTAAAAACTACAATTTCAGTGAATATAGACACTTACTACACTTGGTTTTAATCACATCTCAGTCAAATCATAATGTTTATTAAGTATTCAGCACACCTCCTAAATCTTTTGGTGTTCAACTCTTGGTTTCTTCTTTACCTTGGGAGAAATTATGTTTTCTTAAAAACTATTTTAAAAGTTGAGTATCAGTTGGTATAGGGTTGCCAACAGAAAACTAGGTTTTAATTTCCTTAAAAGTAAACCCCATGTCCTATACTTCTTTAGGATCTCCTCCTCCCCAAACCAAAAACCGTTAGTTCAATATTAAGAATATAACAGATAGTCGATAAGTATCTATTGACTGATTACCCTCACAATGAATTTTTCTCCAAGTAAGCTCTAGATCTTTTAATTCTATTAACACAAACATCCAGCTACAATACAGTATTTGTCAATATTCTGCAATCCACTTCCAGTAGAAACAGTTGTGTTTGCATGAAAATTTGAAAATTTGAAAAAGAAACAAGCTGCTTATGTTTAAAAAAATGATCTTTAATGTTTTCTCTCACCCCAAATGATTGTTTCATTTGAACACATTTTCATTAATTATTCAGAAATACCTCCTAAGTAGAATTTACTTCAATAAAATTGAAAAATTAAAACTATTAAATATTCTAATTCCTTTTTTGGTTATTATTTATGTAGAGTTCTGTAATTTCAACATAGATCTTTTTTATCAGTGTAACTGATTTTTATTTTTGTAGGCGTATTGAAGAAAAAGAGAAAAGGAAGGAATTAAGACAGGCATTTTAACTTTTACAAATTAATTTTAAAGGTTTTTCAGAGGAATCTTAAGGTCATATTTCTAAAATATGATTGGCTTAAATTCCCTTATTTACCACAGTGTGAAATATATTTCAAAAGCTAACAAACATGCATATATTTTCTAATGAGTAAATAATAAATTTAGATGAAGAAAATTCTCATATGGCTTACAAAGGGTCAAGAGAAGTAATGTATGCATTTATGACTCAATTTAGAGACTTACTGTCTTTAACACTGAAAATTCATTAAGGCTTTTTGATTGACAGTTATTCAGGGTTCAAAGACTGCTGTACTAGAATAGCTATGAAAATGGAAGAGACCAATATTCCAAATTTCTGTCACTATTAGATTTGTGGATATCCATATAAAAGAGCAGAGTTATTTAAAACTATTACAGAAGTGTGATTTTTCCACGTTTAAGGAATCATTTTCAAAAAGGTTTCTACATTTTCCCAAAAGGATGCCAGCCTGTTCACTTATTCATCAAGTTTCTAAACCCTATAGATTTACTCTCAAGCAGCAACCCAAAAGTGATTCCAACAGGGGGCTGTTACTGCCAATGCCCAATCCTCTCATGATCACCTACAGCAACTCAGCGGGCAGTCATGCTTACACGTGCGTGCCAGCTCACCTGGCTCACACCCAGCTCTAGGCTTGGGTTTCTGCTTTTGTTTACATTATTTCCTAGCTCTATTTTTTCTACCTTGTTTATATTGTATTATTATTTTGTTATATGTGTAAACTCTTTTTCAACTCATTTGTGAAAGAAGGTTGAATATAAACAAACAAGACCCAGTGATAATACACATGGAGATATTTTGAAACTTTTCGAGAAAAGGTGCAATGTAAAGTTCAAGATAACATTACAGGCAGAATACATTATAAATGGGAAGCATTCAAAAGCAGTGGATTGGAATTCAGACTATTTTTCCTATAAACACAATACTATATAATTTTTAATGTAAACAGTTGCCAGTTATCACACAACCTATTTAACCCATGATATAACTTTATTTGCTCTTGTGGACAAATGTGAACTAAAGAGCCAATCCTTCAAGATGGCTCCCACATGACTAATTGGGCCTAATTTTAAATATAACAAGCTGCCACTTGCTAACTACACGTCAGGAAAAGCCCACCCTCTGTTTAACTTTGGGACCTTCAGAGCTCACATGAGCCAACTAATCAAAACTCACCTGTATTAACCAATCAGAGCTCAGCTGTATTGACACTCAGAACTTAACTGTGTCAACCAATCAGAACTAAGCAAGTTTGAATCCTTTATTGCATAAATAGGCCTGATTAGGAACGTGGGTGGGAACTTTTGCTATGAAACCCTACTCCTCCCTTTGCTCTGTAAGCTGCACCTTCATTCCACACCAAGGCTGCCTCTTCCTGGTTTGCAAACTGTTGGTATAAAGTCTCTTTCCTCCAAATTCCTTTTCAGAGAACTTTCATTCACACTCTGAAAAAATAATTAAACATTACATGCTACAATAAATTTGGTTATTAAGTCAACCAACTTGAAAATAAGTCCTTATTAAATGTATCATTTTTCTGTCTTGGTAAGGGGCTGTACCTTACTTATTACTACATTTTTACTGAGTAACCCAAAATGAGTGTACAGTGCTCAACAAATGTTTACTGAGTGATTGGAAGGAGAATGAACAACAGCAAGTAGGAAAACAAAGTCACTTGAAGCATATAAAAGACCTGAGGGTAGCCAAAGTGACCCAAGTCCATGGCACTGATTCTTTAGTGCATCTTATTATAATGAAAACACTTCAGGTTTCTATTTCCTTGACATTGGAAACCTTTATCAGATTAGATTAGATTTGTTTGGGGAAGACAAAAAAGAAGAAAAAGAGGAAGAAGAACAGGAGGAGGCAGAGGGAGGAGGAGGAGGAGAAGGATGAGAGAAGGCTGAGAGAAAGGGAAAAAGTGATTATGCCAGACCTGGGGAATAAAAGAGGAAATACGCTACAGATGCTCCTCAACTTACAGTGGGGTTACATCCCTAGCCCATGGTAAGTTAAAAATACCATAAACAAAAAGTGCATTTTCTATTTACAATATTTCTGATGTGTAATGGGTTTCTTGTAACCCCATCGCAGGTCCAGGAGCATACTGAATGAGTGCGTATAGAAAAGTTGGAAAATCCTAAATTGAATCATTGTAAGTCAAGGAGGGATCTCTGTATTTATAAGAGTATGTGTGTTAGTGTGATAAAAAGATTTAATAAACTGAATAAACTTAATTTAGGAGTAAATTGTAAAGAATAAGTGAGAGCACATTACTTGTCTGATTTCTTCTCTCTGTGAGAGAGAAGAAAGGCCCTAATAGTGAAGGCTTTGGTCATATAGTATCCCATACTGGCCTAAACCAAACGGTGCCATCATTATAGCAACCCTTCACTGTATACCTTTTAAAATAGAGACACTAAGTCATTTTCCTAAAATACACTGTTAGTGACAGCTAGGGCGAGTACTCTAGATTCTCTAAAATCTTAAGCAACACTTCTAAAATTACAAATAATTGATAAGCTACTATAAAATAAATGTTGGAATGGTTTTTCTAAACAAGAGATGATTTTAAAATTATTTTTAGTAATTTGCTTGCCTCATGAACTTATCTACTTACAAAGTCAGTTGTTCATTTCACATCCTATGTCAAAAGTTAAAAGTATTTATAACCAGATACACATGAGTGAAAGACATGGGTTGTCCCCATACTTTCTACTTAATTGTGAAAATGTGAAAATTTTATCTCAAGCATTTATTATTTATTGTATTGGTAATTAAACATAATATAATGTAGAATTAAGACAAATGTAGAAAAAATTAAGAAAATATATATTTATATTAAAATTATTACTTAATTCAGAGAAATGAAGATAAAAATTTCATCTACTCCACAAACTATTTCAGGAAAGATACTATTTCTATGAAGATCATCTAAAGATACTATTCACCCCTTTTCTTGTCTATTTCACACATATCACTAGTTTGGAATTTCTTTATTTTTTAATACACTTCTCTATGACAGGCCATTGAATCTTTCAGTATTTTCAAATAATTTAATTTTCTTTCTTGATATGATGTTAAGGATTGTAGTAATAATTGTGCACACCTGAAACGGGAAAAATAGCACCTGTGCTATGAATGGGGAAGACCAGATTGGTGTTTCCTTTGTGGTTTGATAAAAAGACAAAAGAATAGAGAACAGTAACCAATATCAGGGATGATACTGAGATGGTAAGAGACACAATGACTTAATTTGTGTTACTAGTTAAGAATAATTATTTTTGGCAAAACAGAAGGGCAAAAACATTTAAAACAATACACTGCATAGATAAAAACAACAGATGATGTGCTTTATTGGATGAACAATTATATTAAATTGAAAGAAAGGCAATAATTAGAAACAATAGTTCTATGTTCTAAACATCTGAGTCATATATCAGTGTCTATAATGTCTCTAACATAATGACAGTGCACTACCAGAACTATCACTGATTTACCTTTTAAAAAATCAGCAATTTGCTATTACAATCATTTCAAGATACTTGAAGGACAATATCTGAATAGACTAGATAATATGGAGAAAAATTATGCATACATGTCTTTGAGCAGTTAGCAAGGTAAGGTAGAAAAAATTGTTTAGGATAAAAGTTGTCCAGAATATTGAGTTAATGTGATAGCATTTTCTAGCGTACGCATACTGAAGCAGCCTACACTTTATTCACAGCACTTGTGAAAATTTCTTATTTTGTTTCCTGCCTTTCTCATTTCCTAACTGTGCCTCTTCTAAGCAGAGAGAAGTGCCTATGTGGTCTGTATCTTTATTCTTCAAGTACTCATCTTGAAAAAATATATCATAACGAAGAGAAAAACATGGGACAAAAAAAATTCACAATTACTTTTTATGTATGAAAATAAAATTTTCACTAGCTTTGCTTTCAGTTACAGAGCTGGATATTAAGTACAGACTAAATGTAAATATGTAGCAATAATTTCTGAGTGCTTTAATATATAGAAATTTTACATGGAGTTTTAGGTAAATGTATATTTTTATTTCATATCCTATTTTTGAATTACCTTCCATCATGTAAAAAATTGCCAAACTACTGAAAGGCAAGAAGTAATAAAAATAACTGTAACCAGGAAGAAGCTTTGGTTTCACTTTTCCTCCAAATGTATCCAGAAAAAATTTTAGATTTGTTGCTCCTTTTTGATAGTCTTGCAACCGTGATACCTTGTAAATTCTTAGACTGGTCTTAATTTATCGTTTATATCTTTCTCCTCTGCTAAAGAAGAAGTAAGCCCTGGTTTGTAAGGCATATAAGTTAGTTTGTATAGTTTCACAGAGTGTTAAAATGGAATTATGTACTTCTTTGAATTATGTTTGAATCATAGTATACAGAAAAGAATATGAGAATTGAGTGCTATTTGGTAAAGCCAAATGAGAGAGCAATTTGGCCATTTCTAGAGACAGTGAACTTGCCTATGCCTTCTGACCTAGACAGTTTAAATCTGGATGGGTAAAAATACCACAAAGAAACAGGTGCAGAGGTATACCAGAAGCATGTAGAGGAGTATTCAATTGTAGCTTTTTCTTAACAGTGAAAAATTACCAATACCTAAATGGCCACTAATAGAAGAATACAGCCAGGTACAGTGGCTTATGCCTATAATCCTAGCACTTTGGAAGGCTAAGGTAGGAGGAACATTTGAGGTCAGATGAGTTCAAGATCAGCCTGGGCAAGAGTGAGATTGGTCTCTACCAAAAAAAAAAAAAAAAAAAGAGAGAGAGAGAGAAAAGAAAAGAAAAGAAAAATTAGCCAGGTGTGCAACTGTAGTCCCAGCTACTCAGGAAGCTGAGGCAGGAGGATCACTCAAGTTCAGGATTTTAAGGTTACAGTGAGCTATGATGATGCTGTATTTCAGCCTTGGTAACAGAGCAATACTCTGTTTCCAAAAAAAAAAGAAGAAGAAGAAGAAAGAAAGAAAGTTTCTCAAAGGAATATTATGCAACAGGTAAAAGAAAGGAACTTGTGCTGTATGTGTCAACTTGGAAAAATCTTACCTGGATAAATCATAATAATATAGACTGAATACAATAGGCTACAGAATGGTATGTGGAGTATGATGCTATGTGTATATATTTAAAAAATATACAACTTATGTCATTTATGTTTTAAAATTACTAAATGTAAAAGTATGCCTGCGAATGATAAACTCCACATCTAAGATAGTGATTATCCTTGAGGAGGGATGAGAGAACATTGGATTGGAAAAGATATACAAGACCTTTCAAATATATAAGATATACAGACAGAAAGGGAAAGAACTAAAGCAAATATATCACTATTTTGAGACTTGATAAAGATGAGCAGTGGTTACACAGTTTTTGACTATATTATTTTCTCATTTGTTATCTATCTTATAAATTTCACAATAGCATTTAAATTTTTTAGGAGCTGATGAGAATTTCTTTGGAATAAGAGAACCTATTCTATAATAGTTCACAGCTGACTGTACAAACTTAGCAATATTAGTGTTTTTAATATAGAAAAAAGAAGCTAATAATACAAGGATTTATGAGGAATGTGTTTGATATGTGTGAATTTTCTCTATGAAATTGAAAGCATGAGTTGAAAATGTTATGTATGTGAATATATAGGTAAGGATAGATTTGGGACCTACATATTTTTCTAAAGTTCTGATAGTGAGATAAAGGCATCTTTGCTGTCACAGGAATGTTATGATAGCACCAAATAAATGCTATGCACCCTTTGACTAACTTACGAATATGAATAAATGTCTATTACAAGTGTTACTTTATAATATAAAGCATTTGTAAATCTTTGTAAAAACAGAGGAGTCAGTGCTTAATATAATCATGTGTGTTTTTTACTTTAAAAGTACATTTTTTATTTAAGTAAACTTAAAGCCAGTGCCTAACAGTAGTTACTTGGAAAATGGATGATATAATTTAAAATGAAAAAAGGAGGAGTTTTAGTGAATTATAAACTCTATATGAGTCCTGCAATTGTGGAAGAAATTAACATGATCTTAGCAATAATTAAGATGTTTTGTAATTTGAGAACTTGACTTCTCATCCCTACTCTATTGTTATACAGCTACCAGGCTTTGCGAAAGTTGCTCGACTCCGGCTCTCCATATGTAAGTCTGTAAAATGAGGGTTGTAAGATTAAGGTTTGAATTAGATATTTTTCATTTTCTCTAAAATATATTCTGACTCAAAAATTTTAATATTCCATTAGAAGTATACTGTTCAGATTGCAAGAATTGATAGTGTGCTGTGCTCTGTACTATTCAGAGTTCATCTCAAGTTCTGTATTTAATTATAAATGTTACATTTTTAAGAAACATTGAAAAATGAGATTGCATTCAAAAGAGAACAATCAAGATGGTCTGAAAATATGTCATATAAATTCAACTCATTACCACAGTCCTTTGCCTTGTGCTCTCCTTGCTCCTCTCTCCCTCTTCTATGGTCTTTTGTCTTTTTAACTCCCCCATTTCCATTTTCTTCACTCTTGGCATCCCTTGAGCATGGATCTTGGCCTAACTGGCAATCAATTTATGCTCTGTCAGTTCAGTACGGGGTAGGGGCCAGAGAAAGGTAGAAGAGTTAAGCAGAGGTCTTTCATCAATTTGCAATATTTGACAATCAGATCTTTCACATTTTTAATTTGATCCCCTACCAGTATATCTCCTGTACTGTATTATTCTAGAAGAATATCTATTTTTCAGCTGTCACATAAAGTTCTAAAAGTTCCCTTCCCAGACCCTAGCTTGAGAAGGCACCAGGCTCCAGGAAAGAGACCCAGATGAGGACTGGGCCTGCCATACTTACTCTCCAATAAAACCTTTGAGTCCTCTCAAAGGGAGGTGCTGCTCCTTTTCTATGACCTACAATTGTGAAGACAACTTGGGTGTCTAAGTCCATATTACCCCACTCGTGGGAATTGCACTCCTCCAACCCTAGATAAGTCCATTCTTAGGAGATGAGACAAATTCTTACCATACATTCATTTCTCCCTCCAAAAGACAGAGGGTCCCATCTCCTCTTGAATGCTACTGGTTGGAGGCACAGAGGGGCTGTGTTTTACCCATGGGATGTGAAAAGCGCCCCTAATGTTGATCTAATCTTCATTTAGCATACCATCTACTCTTCAGTTAAATCTGTTTCTATACCATAGACGCTTAGGCAGGTTCAAACAGTCCTGAAACCACAGGTTTCCCCTGTGTGAGCTTACTTCAAGCACCCTTATTACTGGTACTGAGCTCAGTTTGGCTGCCATGGTGAGGTGCCATTTGGCTCAGTGCTGTGGTATAATTTGATTAGGGTGCAACTGGCACCTGCCACCACTCAATAATCAAATTTTATTTTATTTCTATTATGAAATATTTTATTACTAAGGGTTGCCTATTGGGGGTATTGTTAGCATTCTTAGCCACTATCTGCAACAAATCAATATGCTATACACAGAGTCCAAAAGTTTTCATCATCCTTTATTTCAGATTTAAGTGATATAAGTCAAATAGATGCCAAAAAGAGATGAAGATTCATAGTAGAATTTTTACTTTATTTAATTTAGCCCTGTAGCTCATCCATGGAGGATGGGACAGTCCTCCTTGGACTCTCCAGGAACTTCCTAAGTGTGTCTGTCCTTCAGGCCTTTTCTCTTCTTCCTTCTTCCCCTCTCTCATAACACCTTGAACCTACCTGGTTTGTGACATGACAAGATACATGCTCTTTGATACTCTGCTACTAAATAACAAATGGTTGGTTTTGTATTCTAAAAGTAGAATAGGAGGAATAATGAGGCACTCATAATTTGGCCTTGGCATACTACCTAAAAGACAAGCATATATTTTCACTGCAAAGACTTTCCTTCTAGGCTAACTTTGGTACCTTTTTAATTATATTATTCTTATATGTATATTTTTTGTTTGTTTGTTTGTTTTTTGAGACAGAGTCTTGCTCTGTTGCCGGGCTAGAGTGCCATGGCATCAAGCTCACAGCAACCTCAAACTCCTGGGCTTAAGCAATCCTTCTGCCTCAGCCTCCCAAGTAGCTGGGACTATAGCATGTGCCACCATGCCCAGCTAATTTTTTTCTATATACATATTTTTTGCTGTCCAGATCATTTCTTTCTATTTTTAGTAGAGATGGGGTCTCGCTCTTGCTCAGACTGGTCTCGAACTCCTGACCTCGAGCAATCCTCCCACTTCGGCCTCCCAGAGTGCTAGGATTACAGGCATGAGCCACCGTACCCGGCCCCTATATATTTTTAATTGACAAATCATAGTTGTATATATTTATGGGATACAATGTGATATTTCAACATTTGTGTACCATGTAGAATGATCCAGTTAAGGTAGTTAACATTCCACCACCTCATTTATAATTTGAAATGTACTCTCTTAGCAATTTTTAAATATAGGATGCATTACTGTTAACTATAGTCACCCTACTGTGCCATAGATCTTGAAAACTTATTCCTCCTGTCTAACTGAAACGTTGTATCCTTTGAACAGCATCTCCCGGGTTCCCTGTCCTCTCTTCTTCAGCCCCTGGTAAGCATCATTCTACTTAATATTTCTATGAGTTCAACATTTTTAGATTACACAGTTCCTTTTTGGGTTAAAAGATTGCATGTCTTCAACAATCACGAGTTCTTTCAAAAACCCCATTTCTATTATATTGGCCTCTATAGATATTAACATTCAGGAATAGGGTAGGGAATTTTAATCTCAGATGTTCACTAGTCTGATGACCTGAAGAAATTCTATTTGTTCCCAATTTTTTTCACAAGCCCTCAGCTCAGACATGAGACCGTGTCAGACTACACAAGATACATCTTATATGGTTTTTTTTTTTTTGTATTTTTGACTCTTTTCGATGTCACTTTCTCTTGAATTTATTTTTATCTCTTTCTCGCTTTTAGGTTTTTAAACATTCCTCTTTTTCAACTTCTATTTCTTTTAAGGCATACTGTCTGTTGTATTTAATCATCCTTGTGTTCTTTCTAGTTCAGTCCTATTTCAAAGGTGATTTTTAAAACTTCTAATTATTTCCAGAGTTTAGTCACACATTTCTGAACATTTCTAATTCTGATTTACATTTTTCTTTTAGTATTATATCCTTTTCCTAATGTCGTTTAGTTCATTCTAAAGTAGTAGTTTCAATTTCATCCTGTTTTGTAGGCTTGTCTTTCTGATGTGGGATATTATTATGCTCTTTATGCTCTATCTTTATATAGTAATTTTATATGGGATTTGGCCTTGATTCTTCTGTATTGCTTATTTTTATATGAAATTAATTTTGCCAAACTTAAACGAGGTGCAGTTTAGGAAAGGTTTTATAATTTCAAATAGCTTTCTCCTTTACTGTGTTTGTATAGTGTTTGGAAATAGGTTGGCTTACTTTTTGGGATTTTCTCTCTGTTCTCTTACTCCACTTAGACTAGACCAGGGATTGGTAAACTTTTTTTCTGTAAAGGGCTAGATAGTAAATATTTTAGGTTTTGCAGACCATACAATCTCTGTCACTACTACTCAGATCTGCCATTTTACAGCCACAGGAAACAGTTAAACAAATGAAAATGGCTATACCCTGATAAGGCATTATTTACAAAAACAAATGGCAGGTTGGATTTGCCCCACAAGCCATAGTTTGCCTACCCCTCTAGTTTAGGCCAATTCATCCAGTAGAAATACAGTGAGAGCCACAAATATGAGGCACATATGTAATTTAAAAATGTTAATAGTCACATTGAAAATAATGGAAATAGGGTGGAATTAACATATTTTATATAGCTCAATATATCCAAAGTATTATTTTAGCATATAATCAAATATTTAACATTGTTAATAAGGTAATTTGCAGTTTTTATTCTAAGTCCTTAAAAAATAATATATATTTGTATACTTAAAGCACATCTTGCTTCAGACAAGTCTCAATTTAAGTGCTCAATAGCCACTTGGGGCTATTGGCTAATTTATTGGCAGCCCAGTTCTAGATCTTCCCGTTTCTCATCTGTGTCTCTTATTCCTATTCCTGCTCATTTTTTATTCCATCTCTTAAATTTCTCCCCACTGTGGGGCCCAGTTCTGGAATGGAGCCTTGATGGGTCAGCTTGATAGTTCATAGCTGCTGTCCTGCTCTCACTTCTGGCCCCCGCGTTCACTTGGTAGTGGGAGGGGCAGATACCACCCATTTTCAGTGCTCTCAACGTGCTTTCAAGGCAAGACCTGGTGGCCGTATTGAGGTTCTCCTGTCCTCAAGTCTACTAGACATCCAGTTGCTTACTCGGCTTCGTCTTGCACAGACACCACTACCACCTCTCATAATTGTTAATAGTTTCTCTACACCCGCTTGTTTAGAGTTTGTGGAATATTTTTCTGTCTAGTTTCATTCACCTTTCTTATTTTTTTTTTATTTTTTCCCCCATCTTTATCTGCCATCTCTAATTCTTTTTATTTAATTTTTTTATTTCAGCATATTACGGGGGTACAAATGTTTAGGTTACATATATTGCCTTTACCCCACCCAAATTAGAGTTTCAAGCATGTTCATCCCCCAGACAATGTGCACCGCACCCATTAGGTGTGAATATACTCAGCCCCTCCTACTCCCTCCCACCTGCCCCGCACCCATGATGTTACTACTATATGTGCACGTAAGTACTGATTTGATGGTGAGTACATGTGGTGCTTGTTTTTCAAAACATTCTTAGCTCATCTCTAATTCTTATCCTCATCTCTCTCCCCTTACTATAACTTCTTTCAGCTTTGGCAAACAGACATTTAAAAAAAATACCAAAAACCAATATAATCCCCATCCTTATGAGGATCACATGGAATCATGTCTGTGAAAGTACTGAGCAAACTCTCAATTGTTAGATAAATGCAAAAATGCAAAAAAAAAAATGAATTTCCAAAAGAGAAAAAATTGCCAGAGAAATAGAATTAAGCAACTTGGTGCAGGACTTTCTATATTTAGACATCTGTTTTCCTTTTCCCTAAAATACATGTATCTGTAAAAGACATTGGTTGACTACAGAACAATGTAAACTTTATGAGTAAGATTTTGAAGGTAGTATTTAACTCTCTCTCTTGCTCTCTCTCTCTTTCTTCCCATTTCCTTCCGCCTCACCACCACTACCGCCACCACACACACACACACACACACACACACACACACACACACACACACACATACAGTAAGTTAGTGAAGACTAAAAGTGTTTTTTTTCAGGGCAATGTGAGTAAATAGGCATTACAGTAAGTTGATATTAAAGAAAATTGTAAAGTTTGGCATAAGAAATATTTTCTTATTAATACAATACTGAATCTTGACCTTCGTTTTGCAACAATGAAGGATACACATGATTAGCTTAAGTTATGTCATTCATTTTTTGTAATTGTAATTTAATTTAAATTCAATTTCTTTAAAAATTAAATGCAATAAAGCCCTTCCTTATTTGTGAGAAGGTCAAAAAAATCAAACAAAAGGGTGGCACAACTCAAAACCATAAGGAATCTGTAATGATTAAAATCATTTTGTAATTTATGAAATTTCCCCTTTATTTTGCTCATGGTAGCTCCTGCTTAATTGTTTGAGGAAGAGAGGAAGAAAGCTAACCATATTTCAGTTAAATTCTCATGAAGAGTCCTTTCAGCAACCCTGGGGGTCTAAATCTTCTTATTTACCTGGTGAGATTTTTCAGAGAGAATAATCTCCCCTTGAGTTTTTCCACAGGAAGCCAAGGAGACGTGACAAAAAAACAAATCAATGCTCCATATAAACTCCAGCCAAATCAGCTAGTGGGACGTGGGTTCCTGTGCCCAAGACTTTCTTAAGGCACAAGTTCACCTGAGGGCTTCATTCCATTTTGTCTAAAAAGAACTGCGAAAAAATGTTACACTTCTATATTACTAAAAATGTCTCAAAAATGGACCCTGCATTAAATGTAACAGAAGTGTTGGAGACATGGAAACAGTAGCTTGGTGAATTTCTAATGCAAACTGTTATTGTTTATCTTTATTTTAAGAATATATGGAGTATTTTTTCTTATGAAAGAGTTGATTTCTTACAAAAAAAAATAGAACTCCATTTCAAATTCTTTAGAAGATAAATTTCCTTTTATATATTTCTGTAGAGTTCAGGAAGAGTCAATTATAAGTCATTGAGAAATTTGGGATGTTGATTCTAATTTCACAATTTTCATATCTGATACACGTGGTTAGATATTCAGAATATATCTAAAATGCAAAAATGTTAAAATTGAAAGTATAGTTAATGTCAGAGAGCTAAGGGAGTCAAAAATAGTGAATATGTATATCAGCAATGTGTGTGTTTCAAGGCATTTCAAAACATTTAATACCAGAACCCAGATGATACATTACTCATATCTTTATTATAAGAAGTGATCATAGAGGTAGCATATACACTATAAGATTTGGTAGTTGCCATGGTAACTGTATATCTTTTACTGAACAGAAGAATAAATAGCTACACACATCCTTTGTAAGTATTAAGCTGGTAATTTATAGTCACTTTAAAGACAGTGTGCTTGTTCATTTTTAAAATTCAAATTAGAATATACCCATTTTCATTCTTTAGAATCTAATGAAACAAAATAAAAGTTACTTGTGCACTTAAAAAATTTTTTTTGGTTGTTCTAAAGCATTATTAAAAAGTATGATGTTTACATGTTACTTTCTGTTACCCAGTACATGGGGATTGCGGAAGTTTTTTTTGTTTTTGTTTTTATGTCTTTTTTTTTTTTAATTTCAGCTTATTATGGGGGTACAAAAGTTAGGTTATATATATTGCCCATGTCCCGCCCATCCCCCTGAGTCAGAGCTTCAAGCGTGTCCATTCCCCAGATAGTGCGCCTGGCACTCACCAGGTAGTTTTACCTCCATCCCCTCCCCCCACCCCCCACCTCCCCGAGTCAGCACCTTCAAGCATGACCATTCCCCAGACGGGGGGAGGGGATGGGTGTATGCCTACACGATGAGTGTGTTTTTATGTCTTTTTTAGAGACAGGGTCTTGCTCTGTCACTCAGGCTGGAGCCCAATGGCACGATCATTGTAGCTCACCATACCCTTGCATTCCTGGGCTCAAGGGATCCTCCCACTTTAGCCTCCTGAGTAGCTGGAACTACAGGTGTGAATCATGACATCTAGCCAATTTATTAAGACGTTTTTTAAAGACTTTTTATGCAATATGTTAGACTACTTAAAAGCAATGTATTTGTATAACAAAGGTTTAAATAGTGCTTATGCTGTTCCAGGCTATTTTCCAAGAACTTTATAAATATTTATTTATTTAATCTTCATTCATAAAATCTTAATGTCTTCCATGTAGTGTAAATCTCTCCAAAGCAAGGTCAACAGTAATAGCCAAATTAAGTGAAGGAAAGAAAGAAAAAGAAAATCATTTGGTATCTTTTTTAGGATATCCTTATTTGATAACTAGTAGTAAACCATTAAATTAGAATAATACAGAAATATATTGAGGTAAAATAAAATTTTTTTCCTCTGAAAAGCACACTCATTTTTTCTCCCTCTCCCTAACTGACCCATTATTCTTCTCAGAACCTCTTAACTCTATTTTAAATATTTGAACATATTTTTGTTTCTACATAGCTTTTGTTCTCCCTCCTTTACCCAGCTTAATTTTAAAAGCTTATACTAGGCCCTAGGTATTTTTTTTCTTCAGTTGGTATTCTTCTAAACTCTGAGAATCATTTTTCTTCAATGTCCATTACCTTTATTTAATTACCTACTTTGATTTACTTTAATTTAAAACATCTTAAAAATGTACAAAATTTGAAAAGGGAAATAGTACCCATTGTACAATAACCTAAGCAAAAGTGCTGTAACCATTTTAATTTCATTTTAAACAAAGGCTTTCATTTATATACTTTTTATTATACTGTGTTATAAATATCTTGCTTTATTCAATTAACATTGTATTACTTTGTTTTTATGGCTCCATAAATATTTCTAATAGCTGCATGGTATATGTCTACCATTGTTTGCTAATTCATTCCCTTATGTTTGGAAATTTAGATTTCTTCTAACTCTGTTCCATTATAAATCATGTTGCTTTAGTTATCTTTATTCATAGGCCTTGTTTTATTTTTCATAATTTTTAATGTAGATTCCCAGAAATAGAATTTAAGAATCAAGGTATTCCAAATCCAAGTCCAGAGTTTTTTGAAGACTTAGATTCTACAAAGGATTAACTAAAACAAAGAGAAGTATTGGAGCAAAACTTCTAGCTTAGACTGTATGTTCCTTCACCTTTCACGTAGCATGGGCTCTGTATGCAAGGCCCAGAAACAGGATCCTCCCCCTACCCCATAATGCTCAACTGCACATGGAAAAATCTACTTGAGCACAAAATTGCTGTGAGAATGAATGAGATAACAAATATGAAAATTGCACAAGCACTCTTCAGTGCATTCAGAGGTTAGGAAGCTAGCAGAACTGAAGGAGAAAATAGAGTAAAGGGTGGAAACTGTGATTAATAGAAAATGCAAGCCCAGGATAAAAGTGTCAAATGAACATATGCCATGTGTTCCCGAAGTCTTCCTGACTATTTTATTTCCATTTTTACATCTGGTTTTTCTCATTTATGTCTTGTTTGCCTTTCTTCTTTCTATTCTTTAACTCTATCCTCTCTAGTTAAATTGGCTGTCTTCATTTTCCTCTGCTCATTTTAATATACTCTTTTGTTTTCATGGTTTTATGGAAATGAAGTTGAGGTGTTTCTATTACAGGGATGAGAGTGATGGAGAATCAAAAGAGGTTAATACTGCCAAGTTCAGAATTTCTGAAATAACTATGAATTCTGATCCTCAATGGAAGAAAAATATCAACAAACCTATATGTCTCTTTAGTTAAGTTTTACTTTTTTAGGTATTATTCTTTCATTTCTAGGTACTACTTACAAATCTTTCTTTTAAATAAGTATCACCAATATTAGTTACACTTTCAACAGCTATATTTTATCATTAAAAAGCCAATTTTGTTTAAGAGAATGTACTGACATTGTTCCTCTCTATTAGCCTAGATGTGAAATAAAAACAGGCAAAAAATAAGTGAGCAAACAAGAAATCTTTAAAAAGGGAAAGACAGGAGGAAGGAGAGAGAAAAGCTTCCTTCAAAGAAAAAGTATGGTCCTTTAGTACTGCGGTCCCCAACCCCAAGGGACCAGGCTGCAGAGCTCCAGCCCCTGCCCCCAGCCCCAGCCCATCGGTGGAAAAATTGTCTAATTGTCTTCCATGAACCTTAACAGGGGAGGGGCTACTCAGAGGGAGCGTGTGCAGCAGGAGGTGAGCAGCTGGCCAGTGAAGTTTCATCTGTATTTATAGCCACTCACATCACTGCAACCTGTCCCTTGTACCATAAAGGTTGGGGACCGCTGCAGTAGATGTCTGTAGACTGATGAATTCCAAATTTTATTCTCTCAAGATTCAGCACTCACAAAGACAATACAGAGTTCTTCTTCATGGCAATGAAAATGTGCATTCATCAGCACACACCTTGCCATCAGCTTGAACCATTACAGATGCGTCCTTCAGAGTAGTGCTTCTTAAATGGGGTGACTTTACACCCTAGGGGACATTCGGCAATTTCTGGGACATATTTAGTTCTTACAACTTGGGGGGCACTACTGTCGTCTAGTGCAATGGTCCCCAACCTTTTTGGCATCAGTGACCGGTTTCATGGAAGACAATTTTCCATGGACGTTGGGGGTTGTGGGTCATGGAGAGGCCTAGCTCAGGCAGTGATGCCAGCAATGGGGAGTGGCTGTAAATACAGATGAAGCTTTGCTCATTTGCTCACTGCTCACCTCCTGCTGTGGGCCACGCCCCTCCCATATCTCATGGAAGACAATTTTTCCACAGACAGTGGGAGGACCAGGACTGGAAGGAATCTCTGCCTCCTAACAGGTCACTGGCTGGTACTGGTCCACTGCTAGGGTGTTGAGGACCACAGATCTGGCATATGGAGGCTAGGGATGCTGCTAAACAAATGTACGGGATAACTATTCACAACCAAAAATTGTCTGACTCTAATGTCAGTAGGGTCCAGAATAATGGACAATGCTTTTAAAATAAGGCCTTGATTCTATTGTTATGGAAATGTTAGAGGATATTGGAAAAGGTTTGTAAAATTAAAAGTCTTTTTCTGTGTATGGCAATGTAATACTATTTCTTAATATCATAATTTTAAAACGATTAAAGTTATCAGAATAAGTTAGCTCTGCATCATCTAAAACTTGACATGCTTTATTGTCTTTCTCTTGTCACTTGAATATAAGATCTTTAAGGGTGGGGCTTTTTTGTTACTGTTATAATTTATTAATGACACATCATAGGCACTCAATAAGCATTTATTGTTTAAATAAATGAATGCCTAGGCAGGGTTAAGCTAACCAATTTTTAACACATCATTTTGTTCTAGTTCATTTTTTCCCCTCTTTCCTTCCTTCCAGCCTTCCTTTTTTGCCTTTTTAAAGAATTTTCATAGACTCCTTGGTAAATCAGACAATTGTTACGATTCCTTTCTCCATCAACAATATAAATGCATACTCACGCAGACATATTGTTATTCAATTTTGAGAAGTTCATAGACATCCTGAAGACCATCCATAGAATTCAGATATTGCTAGCATCTTTGGGTCCTAGGTGGAAAACTTAGGAAAACTGTGAAGCCAGGAATGCTATAGTCAAACAAATATCCAGGTTCCTCAATGTTTGCCTCAATGCAAACCTGTGACATCAAAAAATAACCCTCACCAAAGTCCACTGAAAAGCTGCCCAAGTATCAAATTTTGTAACTATGGAAGGGATATCACCAAATTTTAAAATCACTTCTAGAGGCTTCAAATAAACTTTCCACAGTAGGTACTTCTGAGGTCTGAAGTACCTTATAAGTTGAGAAACACACATTTTCATTTAATGTTTTTTATCTATTCAAAACAAAGAAATGTCTTATATAAAATCTTATATTAACTCAGCTAATCACAAAAGTTCAACCAAGATTTCCTTATTTATGATCTATTTGCAAAGAAAAGGCAAAAGGAGTGTGATGTGTCTGCAGGGGGATTATTTTCTATCGATGGGTGTCTGTTGACAGAATCCTCATCATCTTTTGCCAATTTTCTCAAAGAACATTGTGAAAACTGCTCACAGCAGGCAGAGTCAGACTCCAGAATTGATTTTGGCAATCTGTATTGATCATATTGTTCATGATCTTTAAAGCATCTTGCTGTCCCAGACTTTACTTATGTCAAAGAGAATTAACAAATCTATCTGATACTGGTATGCTCATGCCTTTACTAAATCTTGGATTCTGAAAATAAAAGCATAGGAAGTAAATTGTAATTGTCTTCAATACTTAAGATTCATCTCTAGCCAAAATCTTCAACACAGTAACATAACATTTTACAAAGATGCTGTCCCATTTTACTCAGCCTGCATAATGACTTCAGAGGTCCACAAAAGGAAAATAATAGTGGAGCCTGTTTATTTTTGAGGTTCTTATTTCACCCTTTTTGTTTGTGTAAGAAAATACATAAGTGACAGAGGGCTGCAATGGAGAAAAAGGAAAAGGAGGAAAGAGGAGGCAAAAAGATAGGGAATTTTCAACTGTTTGCCAGTTTTCCTGATAAAATACAAAAAAAAAAACCAGAAAACTAATGATAGAAAATGAGAAATTGGAAGCCAAAGTGGCTGATTTAAATAAATACATTTATTTCTGTGTGCATGTGTATGTATATGCACACACATAGGTATATTAATGTATTTGATTTATCATGTTCCTTTCAAGAGCACACAAAAACATGTTTGCATATATTTTCTTTGTCTTCTCCCATCTTGAAGAGGGAGAAAATAAAGCACAGAAAGAATAACGAATGGATGGGAAGTCATCCAGTCAGTAGAAGGAATGGAGAACATCTACTTCTTTTGAGAGTCAATCAGTGATCTACCCATTAAATTAAATTGTTTTCTAAGTCATGAGAGAGATGACAGGTACTGCAATATAAGACAGTGTCAGGATCCTGATGGTTTTATTTAACTTAAAAACAATTAACTGAAATGAAGTATTTGACTTTGAGATCCAAATTTCTTGGCTAAATGACTTACACTAGTGTGCATTTCAGAGATAGGTTAGGGCCTTGTCTTAGGACCAATGGCTCATTTGTCCATTCTCTAGATATGTTAGAGACAACAATGTCGTCGGCATATGTACATCAAGTCAGACTTGTAGAGCATATCTCAAACATAAGAGTTTTCTGTTATTTCTTTTTTTTTTCCAAATGAATTTGGCCTAAAATGTTAACAAAATTGGAAACAGCTGTGTTAAGAAACTACTTTCTTTTCCATTTATAGTCTTATCGCCCAATATAAACTTCATCATTTTAGTGGAGCTTCTCCCCCACATCCAGATGTTATGGATTTCTCAATAATCCTCAGCAAAATTGCCAAAACCAACAAGAAGTTTTAACATGTAAATTCAACACATTGTTTCGTGCTCATCATGGCCTTTTCTCCATCAACCCCATCCTCATCAGATTTCAGATGCTCGGCAGTTGACACAGCTACAGCAAAGGACTCTGAGTCATCATCTCATTGTGGGATGGGTTCCTTTTAAATTTTTTTTGTCTGATTCATGAACTGCTCTTTGAAAATCTAAAAATGGTTCATGAATTGCTTGGGAGTTGGCAAAAATTAATAATAATGAGCCCATTTTGAGTACACTGAAATGAACTGATTATCATTGCAAGCTGTTGCTAATTTGGATTCTTGATGGCAAGAAAGGGTTCTACAGGAGGCTTTTCACTTGCAAGTAGGACAGATTTCATGGTGTGGCAGAGAAAACACTTTTGTAACCTTTACCTCTATGTTTCCTTTTAGGAGTATGGGATATGTAGGAGTAACAAAGCTGTTATTGAGACAGTTGTTTTTTTTATTTAATCATACTTGGAAAATGATATAACCAACAAGCCATTCTAAACAAGTGGTAAAATGCAGACATGTCACTTAATCCAAGAAAAGAGCTTGGGTGTTTTTGCAAATGTTAGAAGATTATGTTCTGCAGAATAAGCATGGATATATCTGGTTATTTTATCCTAATTTATTAGCCAGATATTGTTAGTTTTGCTCAGATCAGTTTCCGATCATTTTCTCCTAAACTTTCAAAGCTATTAGCTTCAGCATCATCCTTCAGTTGGGTCTTTCACAGGGTAAAGTATATGTTACACATAAAGTAAGAATTCCTCTTACTTATGTTTCATGAAAAAAAAAAGGAAGGCAAAGTAAAGATTGGTGGACCACAGATATTACTGCAGTATCTGAAATATTGAAACTGATATTTATTGACATATCAGAAAATGTTTTGTTCATAATTTGGGAAAATAAAACAAAGGCAAACACAAAACTAATATAAAATGAAAGGAAAAACCTATTTGCCTTTTTATGAAATGGTGAAATCAAATGTTAATACCTTGTTTTTATAGTAATAATATACTTGTAACATGTTTTATGTCTTGAAACAAAGTAAATTATCTTTGAAAGTAATAACCTGTGAATGCAAAACAATCATGAAAGACATAATTTGATCTCATGTGGTGGAATACAAAATGAGATGAATTACTTTAATTTAGCGTTGAATTAGTATCTATAAAATTATGAAATAATTAAATAAACTTAGCATTTAGAGAAATCATACTGTCCTTCAGCATAGTATAGCTATGGAAAAATTAAACCTCTTGACCAAACTATTTTTTATCCAGCTACATATGGAAGACTGAAAATCTCTTGCAGTGCTAGAAAGTACTACTTAATGTTGGCATGCAGAGCTCTGCTTCATTCTGAAATAAAATAAATATTCTTTAAATTGTCCTCCTTGAAGTTTTATTTAGATTATTTTCTTATTCAAAGTCAACAAGTATAATAAAGCTTTGAAAATAGTAAATGTACCTTTAACAATGTACAGGATAGCAAAAATTAACCATAATTTAAAATTTTTAATAAATTCTTAGCAAAAGAAATTTCCTTATCATATCGAGATAAACAAGGAAAAAAATAGATTAAGCAACACAAGAAAAATGCCTGTGGGAAATGTCAGTATGATTAAAGACAGCAGAGAGAAGTTCTTGGATTGGAAATGGTACCTTTATTTGGTGTTGAGTAAAAATAGAAATATGAATCTTAGCCTTGGCAAAGCAATTTCAAAATCTTTATTTATTTATTTTTTGGGGTATCTGAGGTATTACTAAATCCAGAAACCCTCTTAGAAATCACAATTTAAAACAGGTAGTGTTTCACTGTCTTCTACAGGATATATAAATGCCAAATCATGTTACAGTTTAATGCAGAAAACTGTTTTATTCTCAATGAGAGTTTTAAGTGTGAATGGGAGCTAGAAATATCACACAGCACACACAGAATTTTAAATAATTTTACAGTATTCCTAAAAACATGATTTAATAATTTTTAAAAACTTCTAGGGCCATGAACATAGCTGTTAATTTGCAAAACCTGAATACATTGCCCCATTAAACCTAAAGGTCAAAGCACTTCATCTTCAATTTAATGTGCTAGACTTTACCATGAAACAGGGTGTTGGGGAGCAAAGATAGAGAAAGATCTGGCAATTCTGGTCTCTTTATTCAACTCTCTACCACCTGCTAGATACAACATTCCAAATCTTTTTTCTTAAAGTCATTTTTTTTCTCCTATAGCATTTCTTTGGGCCAAAAAAAATAGCAGGAAAAAGAAGACTATATGGGAATTGAGGGATTATATAAAGAGAAACATATTAATTAGTATTAAGAGAAAATTGTACTTCAATCTCTAAGAAAACTTAAAAATATCATAATGCCGAAGATCTAGGTCCTCTGGAAAAGAAAAAGATCTTTTCCATCTTTCGAGAGCTAAGACAGCTTTTAGAACTATCTCTAGTTGATTTTTGTAGCAAAGAAGTTTCTGAGAGAAAAGAAATATGAAGCTAACTATAATGTTTGGTCCTCAAATCACACGGGGTAGGTTAAGCAGATCCCTGGAGCACATGAGATAGTGTTTCTCAGAGCAGAGGTTTAGATGTCTAGGAAAAAAATAGCAAGTGTTGTGCTACAGAAACCTCATTTCAATGCTCTAAGTGACTGTTTTATAGGGAAAACAGTACATATTTGCAAAGAATTCTTCCCTTTCACTCCATTCTTTTTTGTCATCTCTTCCTGTTCACAACTATGTTCTCATAATCTTTCTACCTTTGATTCTGACTCTACCTCCAGTCCTCAGGGTGGGGAAATATACAGACATGCCTTTTATTAAGGGATTAACTTGCCATTCTAGGTGCAGGAGTCAGCAAACCTACCAGCCAAATCTGACCCATCACTTGTTTTTTCATGGTCTTTCAGCTAAGAATGAGTTATACATTTCTAAATGGTTAAAAAAAAAAATCCAAGGCAGATTAACATTGTGTGGCATGTGCAAATGATGTGATATTCAAATTTGTGTCTATAAAGTTTTATTGGAACCCAGCCATGCTCATTCCTTTAGGTATTGTCTAAGGCTGCCTTCGCACAATGGGAGGGCTAAGTGGTTGCTGCACAGTCTGTGTGGCCTGAAAAGCTTAAAATATTTATTTTTTGAACCTTTACAAAAAAAATTTGCTAACTCCTACAGGGGTCAAAACAAAAGACACCATTGTTTCCATTACCTCTCTTCAACAATGTCACATCTAGACTCCGTTATTTCGGGAAATGGCACCAACAGTCCTCCAACAATTTATTACAGAAATCTTGCAGTTTCTCTTTATTATAATTTTTGAACCACTCTGCCTCTATTGGGTCATAGTATGTCCACATATCAACCCCTTTCAACCCTAAAGGATGAAAGGATCAATCACTTTTCCTTTACTGTATTGTGATTTTAAAACATTGGGAGACACTCCACACATATTATTTGTGTGCTCCCAAAAAACTCTTACAGGTTAAATATGAATATATACCCCTTATCTGTAATTCTGAAATCCAAAAATTTTGCCCTGAACTCCTTTTAGGTAGAATTTGACTTGAAGTGATTTGAGCTATTTATTATCTTAATTTATCACATTTATGGATGCATATTTCTGCTGCAGAGATTTTAATGTGCTTGATGAAGGGATTAAGAGGTACTGTCCCAGACTCTGTTAGGGATGTTATGTGATATGAATTACATGAATAATATTACCATCCTAAATTCTGAAAAAATCAGATTCCTATACACATAGGGTCTCAAGGGTTTTATATCAGGAATTGTCCTGTCAAAATTGTCATGACCAAACAGAATTCTTTCTTCCTTATACATATCATACTTATGCCAGTAAGTGGTACACCACTCAGACAGTTGTGCTAATTGCAGAATGCGCCTAAAGCCACATCTTGCCAGCTTTGCCATTATAACACCAGTCCAGGCTCCAATCCTTTCTTGTCTGAGTTACTGCAATATTCTACAGACTATCAGTCTTTGTTCTAGACTTGGTCTCTCTGTAGTGAATTCTCCATAGACAGAAAGAGTGACCTTTCTTTTTGTTATTTCAAAGCATTGCAAGGGTATAAATGTTTTTGGTTAGAAGGATTGCTTTTGTAATGCTTGAGTTAGGGTTATAAGCGTGCCCGTCACCCAGATAGTGTTCATTGTACCCGTTAGGTAGGTTTTTGCCTAACCTCTCCCCCCGTTGATTTCCATTGAGTTATACTTCCCTCAATGCACATGTGTGCTTATGGGTTAGTTCTAATTTATTAGTGAGTACATGTGGTGTTTGTTTTTCCATTCTTTAGATACTTCACTTAGGATAATGGTCTCCAAATCCATCTATTTTGTTTCAAAAGGCATTAAGTCATCCTTCTTCATGGCTGAGTAGTATTCCATGTACTTATCCACTGTTGGTGGCACTGCAAATTATTAATATTAATAGTACAATCTCTATGGAAAACATTTTAGGGATTCCTCAAAGAACTAAAAGTTGACCTACCCTTTGATCCAGCAGTCCCACTACTAGGTATTTACTAGAAGGAAAAGAAGTCATTTTATCAAAAAGAGTAATCTTTTTAAAAAGTTTATCTTCTGTATCACAACTCTGGTGAAAGTCAAAGCCTTCCATGGATTTTCCATTACATTTAAACTCCAAACTCCTTGATATGACCCTACAAGGCCCTTCGATTCTAATCTCTGTCTAGGGACCTCTTCTTGTACCACTTTACTGTTCCTTACCAGCGAATGGTATTACAGCCCTCTTGCTCATTTCTGTCTCAAGGATTTGGACATGCTGTATATCCTGCCTGCAACTTTCTTCCTCCGGATTTCACATGACTCCCCCTCACTAACATCATAATTCTCTTCAAGTACATCATCTAAAGGAGACCTTCTGTGACTAACTTATATAAATAATACCTCCCCCAAGGCTGCTGTTATTCTCTACTCTCACATTTAGGTTTATTTTCTTCAGTCCAATGGGTATCATCCTTCTTTAGAGTCTTATTACTTCATGCTTATCCTGACAACAACAGAACAGAGCTGCAGATAAAGCACCAGATTAGAAGGCAGGAAATCTGGGTTCTGTTGAAGCTGCATCGCACATACTCTGTGACTTCTCTTGACTTCAGTTTCTTCATTCCTAAATGAAAAATCTCAAACTCTACAATTTTTGCAATCTTTAATAATTCTCAAATTTTAAGGTTTTTTTTTTCTGCCTTTAATCCTTTTCTCCTCCAGACCAATATGGACTGGCAAATCAAGCAGGTGAGAGGCACAAGGAGGGGATGGGTAAACTCACACCTGACAGGTACAAAGCACTCTATTTGGGGGACGGGCACACTTATAACTTTGACTCAACAGAACAGAGAACCCAGATATGAATCCACGCATTTACAACCAACTTATCTTTGACAAAGGTACAAAGACTTACTTACAATGGGAAAATGACAGTCTTTTCAATAAATGGTGCTGGGAAAACTGGATAACTATAGGCAGGTGGCTGGAAATAGACCCCTATGTCTCACGGTACACAAAAATTAAATCAAAATGGATTAAAGACTTGAATCTAAGATGAGAAACTATGGAACTACTAGAAGTGAAGTATCACAAGAATGGAAAATCAAGCACAAACTGTACTCATCATCAGATTGGTACTAACTGATTAACACTTAGGTGCACACATGGGAATAATATTCAACTTGGAGTGGCTATATTAACATTAGTCATGGAGGATTTCAGAACAAGGAATGTGAACAAGGTAAACAGTAATTTCACAATGAAGAAGTGATTAATTCATGAAGATGTGACAATCCTTAGGCTCTGTATCTAACAACTGAGCTTCAAAATGCATGAAGCAAAAAGGGACAGAATTGAAAAAACAGACAAATTCACAGATACAGTCAGAAATGTAACAACCCTCTCCCAATAATTGCTATAACAAGTAGACAAATAATCAACAAGTATAAAGAAGACTTGAACAATGCTATCAACCAACCAGGACTAATTGTCATTTATAGAATAATACATCCAACAAAAGAAGAATTTCTAAAATACACATGGAACATTTACTGAGATAGTTAATATTCTTGATATAAAATAGATCTCAATACATTTAAGAGGAGTCATATTATATACGGTGTGTTCTGTGACCATAATGTTATAAAATGAGAAATCAATAAGAGAAATATATCTGGAAAATCCCCAAATATTTGGAAAGTAAATAGAATTCTGTTAAATAACCCATTGGTCAAAGAAAAAAACTACAAAATATTTTGAATGAAATGAAAATGAAAGCATATTAAAATTGGTGGGATGCAGCTAAAGCAGTACTGAGAGGAGAACTGTCTAAAAGCAATACCTTGGATTCCAGCTTTTTGAAACTGGAAAAAAAAGAGGAAATTAAACTCAAAATAAGCAGAAGAAAGAAATTAAGAAAAATAAGAGATGAAGTGAATGAAATAGAAAACACAGTAGACATAAAAAATCAATGAGATCAAAAATTGCCTTTTTTTGAGATGATCAATAAAATTCTGAAGCTCTAAATATCAGGAAAAATAACCAATTAAGAAAAAATACAAGAAATACAAATTATCAATATCAGAAATGATAAAGGTAACAGACATCAATGCAGATAGTAAAAGAATAATAAGAAAATATTATGAACAAAGCTTTATGCTAGTAATTTACAATCAAAAGAATTTGAAGTGGACAAATTCCTTTAAAGTCACACTACCAAAGTTTGTAGGTAAAAAACTTAAAAATATATATATATAAAACCCAGGCCCAAATGGCCTTACTCTTTAATTCTACCAAGAAAGAAATAGTACCAATTCTAAATAAACTCTTCCAGAAAAATTGAAGACGGATAAGTACCATCAACTCATTCTATAGGCCAACATATGCTCATATGAAAAATGGAGAAATTTACCACAAGAAAGAAAACTATATTCCAATGTCCTTCATGAACATAGACACAATAATGCTTAATAAAATCTTAGGAAATGGAATCCAACAGTGTACATAAAGGATAATACATGACCAAATGGGGTTTACCTCAGAAATGCCAGGTTGGTATAACTGATTTGAAAAACAATTAATGCAATTCACTATGTTAACATATTAAAATAGCAAAACCATCTGATAATCTGAAGAGAAGCAGAAACAGCATTTAACAAAAGTTACATCCATTTCTGATGTGTAAAGCAACAACAAAAACCTTTCCGCAAACTAGGAATAAAAAGAAATTCATTCCACCTGATAACAGACATCTCACATCATACTTAACAATGAATGAATGACTACTTTTCAACCTTAAATCAGGAACAAGGCAAAGATATTATTCTCATCACTTCTATTGAACATTGTACTATTGACGTTAGCCAGAACAATCAGCCTAGGAAAAGAAATAAAAGACATCCAGATAGGAAAAGAAGAAGTAAACCTTGCCTTTACTCACATATGAGAAATATGTGACTTATTGTGGCCATATAATGGAATATGGTAGGTCATATTTTCCAAAATGGCTAAAAATACCTCCTATGACACATACTCTTCTGCAATGTGACCTTGACATTTTTCCCATCAAGAGGTGGAATGTATGTCCCTGTTATTGCACCTAGATGGACTTCTTAACTAAAAGATTGCAGCAGAAGTGATGCTCCATCACTTCCAAGGCTGGATCAGAAAAGGTGATGCAGCTTTCATTTGGGTTGCTAGAACAGTTCTGCTTGGAGTCCTGAGCCACCGTGTTGGGGGTGGGGGTGGAGGCGTCAGGGTGGGGGGTGTGGTGGTGGGGGTGGGGTGGGGGGGGAGATGGGGGAAGAGTTCCAGTTACTCTAAGACTGCCACGCTGGAGAGGACCAGGTAAACGGCCCTGTTGACAGGACAGCTGACCTTCAACGGCCACACAAATTGGCAATTTTGGATTTCCAGACCAGTTCAGTCTTTCAGATGACTGAAGTTCCAACCAACATTTGGCTGCAGTAGCATGAGAGAATCTAAGCAAGCACTGTCTGAGTTTTGCCTGAGTTTATGATATACAAAATTGTGAGATGAAAGCATTGTTTTAAGCTGCTAATTTTGGGTAATCTGTTGACAGCAGTATTAATTGGAACAGCCCTGTCTAGAATTCATGAAGTCAGACAACTTTTTCAAGTTTTAGTATATGCTTCTATGATAAAGTTCTTGTTTTTAAAAGTCCATAGGAGCAACATGAAACACTGTAAAGAGAGGGCTATGTAGATCCTCCAGTTAATAGGCCAGCTGACCTTTCAGCCGACATCCAACATCAATTGCAGTGTAAGACAGCCATTTTTGACTTCCAGGCCAGTTAACCTTTTAAGCTTCCAAGGTCTCTCTGTGATAGCCAGAGTGAAGATAAATCATTTAACATATGTAAGTTTCAATTATTTCGATTGCTAAGATGACACTAATATTTCCTTCCTTATCAAAAAATTGAAAGTGTCAAAAGAGAAGACGAGTATGTAAAATTTTCCAAATTTGAAGCAATAAATGTTACTTTTCTTCTCATAGCCTAATTTTCAATATCTTCTGATTATAATTGTATTTCTCAGTTGAGAAATCAGAGTGGTAGAGCGGCTCACATAAACTGTATAGTTATTTAGCAAATAAAGATTAACTGCCTATATCAGATATCATGTAAAGTCTTAGGAATACCATAGTGAACTAAACATACATTACTTCTTTTCTTACGAAGTTTACAATTTTGTGGAGGAAATGCACTTGTAAACTGAGAAGTATTATATGCTGTGATAATTGAGGAAGTATCAGGCTACTGGGTTAATAGAGAGGGACAAAGTGCCCAGATAGGAGAGTGTGGTCAGAGATGCTTCTTTAAAAAATTAATAACCTAAAATTTTCCAAAGGCAGAGAAATACTAGAAAAGATAAGCAAGAGTTAGAGGTTAAAAAATATTCAGGCAGTAAAATGATTAAATCTGTATTTGAAATATCATTCAGATTGAAGTAGAGAGATGAGTAGATGAAACCATAATTAGATTAAAAATAAAAATAAAAGATGAGATTCCCAGTCTCAACCCAATACCTCCCAAATTATAATAGCTGGGGTGGGATTACTCGCTCTAGTTCATTTTATGATCTACTGTTTGGGGAAAACATTGGAAAAGACCATTTTCTCTGTCTTTAGATGCATGTTTGATGAAATGAGGAAATTACCAATTTATTTACAATTATATACTCTTTTGCTTATGTCAAATTACAGTTTTAGAATCTTTACAGTTTTCGTATCTAGGACAAACTCTCCCAACCAATTTATGACTTTGAAGGCCTATTTATTATATTCCAAAAAAGAAACTCCTGTCTTCTTTTAAGAAGACAGAAAAATATTTTTTCAAAACCAAAAAAATCACATTTATAATTATTATAGAGAAGATATAAAAGATTTGCTTTTTTATTTCAGCATAATGCCCTTGAGATCCATCAATAATTTGTGTGTGCATCAATAATTTGTTCCTTTTTGTTGCTGAGTGGTATCCCATTATATAGATGTACCAGCGTTTATTTAGCCATTCATCCACTGAAGGACATTTGGGCTGTTTCCATTTATTGTATATTACAAATGAAGACGCCACGAACATTTGTGTACACATTTTTGTGTAAGCATGAGTTTTCACTGCTGTAAGATAAATACCCAGGAGTGTGATTGCTGAGTCTTATAGTAAAGGTTTGTTTAACTTTTTAAGAAACCACCAAACTGTTTTCCAGAGTGGCTGTAATATCTTATATTCGTGCCAGTGCCAGCAATGTATAAAGACATAGCTGCTCCATATCCTTGCCCATGTCTGCTCTTAATGGAGAGATATATTCCTTGAATGTGATGGCTTAGTGAGTGACAAACTCTTCCCAGTTTGTCATTCAAATGGTTATTCTACTTCCCACTTAATAGAAAAGTAAGTTCCTGCTTGCTCCCAAAGTCTCTTTCCATTCAAATATATTGGCCATATTTCTTAGAAGTGCTAAATGAGAGAAGCATGCTTTATTACTTATATCCAGAAAAACACTCTGCGATATAAAATATATTCTTTTGCCTCAAAATAAAAATAGAAGATAAAAAAATGATGTGAGAAGAGAAAATGCACCCCCTGAATTGTTGAGAATAATAAAGACAATTAAAAACAAAACAAGCCATCTACTGGTGAAAGGCATGGAACTTGTACCATAGAGGTAAAGATGCTCCCCAGAGCACCCTGGGAGTAAGTTCCTTCTCTAACAATAGATAATATTTTTAAAAAAACACCGTCTTCATGTAATTACATGGGAAACTATTGTTTGATCATCAAAGAACTATTTCCTACTAGGGTAATATTAAACTTCAGATTCCATGTTAGAAAAATCCATCATCAAGTCGTCTCTGCAGAATCAAGGGTCAATGAGAATAATTTACAGGCGTTTTTAACTGTGAAAAAGTAGAAACAATCTTACTGTAACACACATAAAAAGTGTTACTATTTGGGATTGCACTAATTTATAAATTAATTTGGAAAAGAAAAAGAATCTCAAAATAATGAGTCTTCCAATTCAAACAATAGTAGGCATTGTTGCTCCTATTTTAAAAATTTGAAATTCTTATATAAAACATAATACATAAATTCTCACTGTAAGGAAATAAAAGCAATACACATTCAGTGAACATCTCCTTGAATCACACTCAGTCCTAGTCTTCCCCTTGGAGATAACCACTCTCATATGAATGGAATGCATCATCTCAGAACTCTGTCTATATGTTTACCTACATACATTTTGTACATATGAAATATAAAGTTTTGTTTTATTTTTAATAAATAAGATTATACTGTGCATATTATTTTATAATTTGACTTTTTAACTTAATATATCTTGAATACTATTAGGATATGTAACATCAATTTATTTAAATGGATTTATATTTCATTATGTGGAAGTTCTGTGTTTTATGTGTGTTACAGTACGATTGTTTCTACTTTTTATGCCCCTATTTTGAAGTAAATCAAACTGCAAAAATCTGAGATAGCCTATAGATATGGTAAAGAGATGGCAAGAAATGTGTAGAGAAGTGGGAACTACAGTTCCACGGAAGAAACGTAACAAAACAGATCCTTCAGATCCCAAGAAATATTTGGAAGAGCATTATCTTTCCTCTGAGCTCTTTGGACTGGGTCTCCAACAACACTTATTTGAGCTTTACATGAAAGACTTGTCTTAAGGCTCAGAAAACTGGGGGAACACTGATTATATTAATTCATCTTTAGGTTGGGTGAATTACAGTTTTAAAATATATTTCTTAGGAAGTCTATGCATACTAAACTTCCTGAGTCCTATATGTGGTAATATATGCTTGTGTTGACTTCACATACTAATCACAATTTTGCTGGGTGTAGGAATCTTGGACCATGTCCTTTTCCCTCAAAACTATTTATACTTTGCTCCACTGTTTTGTTGCATTTATTGCAGAGAAAAAAATCTGAGTCTAGCTGTATTTTATTTCTTTTTAAAGATAATCTGTCTTTCTCTTCTTTGATGCTTATGTAATTCTTTATGATATATAAAATAATCAGCGGATTATTTCATATGCTAATCTATTTTACTAATTTCGCCTGTGATTTGGTTAATTTTTTTGAAATGATTTGTTTTCTTCTGTTTATAATATTTTAGATTATTGTCAGAGTCTAAGCAAAACCATAATATGTTAGAATTCTTTATCTTCTCTAATGGCCTTCCTCTCTCTCATTGTATTAAACTTGTGTCATGTTTTTCTTTGCACCTGCAGATACTACATTGAGTTTGTTCGCAGATTTGCATTATCTGGCTTATAGATTTCCCTTTTTATGGCTTTAATGCAGTTACTGATTTTGTTATATAATTTTAATTTCCTCAAAATATTTTCAAATTTTTTCTTAGTTCCATTTTAAAATTATCTCTGAATTACATCTATTTCTGCTTTCATTTAAGTCTTGTATAAGTAAACATGTAACAGATAACAAATGACAGAAAACCCTACTTGAACTGTTATAAATAAAGATGTATTGACTTAATGTATTGTTCTAAACAATGGATATTTACTGGTCATACTCAAAGACTCAACAACTTCATCAAGGGCCTGGTTTCTTTCCTGCCCTCCAGTTTGATACTCATACTGCTACCTTCATCCAAAGGTTTACCTTTTATCATGTTCTCAATAGCTTCCAATATTCCTGCACTACATGTTCAGGGAGAGAGAAGTTGAGTATCTTCTAGAAACTCTCAGAAGGCAAAGAAACATTTTTCCTTGTAGCTCTTAACAAACATTATCTTCAATCTCACTGTCCTAAATTGGATTACATACTCCCTCATCCAAGGCTGTGTATATAATTTGTAGAACTCAATGCAAAACAAAAATGAAAAACCTTTTTTCAAAAATCAGTTTTAAAAATGCCATTAAACATAGTAAAATATAAAGCTTTTCCACTTTTTCTGTAGTCTCTCTTGACTTGTCATCGTGTTTTATATTTGCTATCTAATGTCATTCCACGTAAATTAGAATAAAATTTTTAAATTGTTAGCAAGTGTGTTTACTATTCATCTTCATATTGTACAATGTCATCTTTAAATGCAAATATAAGAACATTTAACTCATGCAACATTATCAAGATTACACAATTCGTACCTGGGACTTGCATGTATATTTCATTCATAACATTATAGTGGAATCCTGCATAAAGCCAACTCTACTGTTTTTATTTTACTTCTTGATATGCTTGCATTTCACTGACACTCTCTAACTTTGGTTACTCATAAAAAAGGGATTGAAAGGAAAAGGAAGTGTGGGTTATCCTATCTTTTGCCTTTCTGTCTATGCTGTCATTTTCAATAAAGATGGTTAATACAGAAAAGTTACATGAGTAAGAAAGAATAGAATAGGCTTCCTTAATTGTTCATATTTCTTAGAATGCCATTGCCTTCTTTTGTTTCATGCAAATTCCAGTTCCAGTGGAAAGCTTAGCCTCTCAGGGCTGTCAGTGCTCTCCCTCAGTCATAGATGTAAAACATTTACCCTGTACTAACTCTGAGTCCTGCTGAACTACCTTATACCATAGAGTCACTGGAATTCTGTGTTCAGTTCATGGGATGTTGCAAAGGCTGTATGTGACCAGACAGCAAGGAATGGCATCAAGGAAACGCATGTAGCACATACCTCTACTGCTCACACAGGTGTTTCATTGTCTCATTGAATTTCACCTACGAAGCCACAAATTCAAATATAAAATGTTAAGAACTTCAAGATCGCAACAACAGAACTTTAGATCAAGTGCAAAGCCCTTCTGAGTACGGGGACTCTGTGTGACTACACAAGTTGTTATCCTATTAAGCCAGCCTTAACCCCATCAAAATTAATATCTATAACCTAGGCATAACATTGCTTTGGTTAGCTAGGTCTAAAGCACTTGCCACTTGCCTATATCCAAGGATAGAGTTAACTTCCCTGAAAGCCCATGACTGAGTAGAGGTGGGAGTGAAGAGAGAGGGAGGTAAATAAAGAAATAAAAAGTAAGGTAGCTACAAGGATGGATGGATGTAGGAGGAGCAACTATAAGATCCACTTGAACTCTATTTCCATATCCTCTCAACTTTATCTTTGACTTCATAGGGTTTACGTTTTATTGTTTTGGGTTTTTTCTTTACATAAAGCAGACTTTAAACACCAAACTGTCTTCTCTTTGCTGTACTAAGTATTTTTAGAAAATATATTTCTGCTGTAAGACTGAGTGCTATATTTATCTCCATTTATTTTGTAGATTTTCCCATAGGCATCTGTGTACTCACTTTTATTAGAGACGTGTGTACAGTTTAGATGCTTGCACATAGATAAAGTGGGAACAGTCTCCTTTATATCCCTTGTGGTCAATATGGTCATTGAAAATATTTTCATCCAATCTTAAGTCACAAATCCACATGATACTAAGTGACAACACTATCTGTTGCCCAGAAACCAACCTCTTTCCACCAAGTAGTATGAAAATGAACATTATCAGCAGGACTCTTTGTCGTGTCTCTGCTGCTGCAGAGTCTGATGATAATGAGTCTGCTGCATATCCATATATCTATTTGGCCTGGCCCTCCAAAACAGGTCCACTGAGAGGCTTTCCACAGCATCCTCCTTGGTTTCTTTACCCATGACACTCTGTGATTTGTCCTTCTGGCAATCAATGTGAAGATACTGAACAAAGCCTCTGGTGCACTACTAATACACAGCAGCAAAAAATCACCTGCAGAGTGTGTTCTCCTGCTCCCACTCTCACTTCTAGCTCTACCTTTACACGTTACAACAAGCTAGAGGTGTGCAGGCACATAGCCCTTTGCTGTCTTTCTATGGAGATAGCTGCTGTGTGAACTTGGTAGGCTTTAGAGCTTGTTTCACAAGAGAATATTTGCAGAGGTAAAGAAGAATCCAGGTGAAATAGTCCAGCTCACAATTGCCCCCAGTTCTTTTCTCTCATAATCAATGGATTTTATTTTATTTTTTCCCAAAGCAGCCCTCTCTGCTTGCCTAATGAATCAGAAAACTTGTAGAAAGGGGAGATTTGAAATGTTCTCAGTAATTGCATTGTAACTAGACTCATGTGTATTGGATCTGAAAGACTTTCTTTGAATTATCAGGGTTGTAGACGGCACTCTTTCCTATTCCAATCCTGTCATAGATTTTCTCCCATTTTAATATTCTGTGCATAATTTCAATGGAAAAGGAGGAATAAAACATATGCCTGTATCACTATCATTCCTGAAGTACACTCATTTGTTTAAAGGAAAAAATAAAAGAGTCTAAAATAAAATAAAATGCATTTATTTTTGTGAGTTACCTTAAATCTGTTTGGAAAAAAGAAAGGAAAATGATGAAAGAGTCTATGGTATAAAATAAAGTTTATTTACCAATTTTTACTGTGAAGCAGAATGTGTCTAATTCAATAAGAAAGTCACCAAGTGTTATTAGTATTTAAATCTAACTTCTGTTGCTTATTCTCCATTTCAATCTCTGTTTTCTAATGTCCAAAAAAGCATGTTTGGATATAGAGAAAGTATCAAAATATAAAAGAGAAAGTATTAAAGATGAACTTTCAGAATCTGAAGTAAAGCTCTCACAGTTTAGCAGAATGAAATTTTCTAGAAAATGGAACAGCACTGAAAAAGACAAAGAGGCCAGAAAGCAGCGAGCATGTTTTGGGAGTCTGACTGGAACTGGGTTCAGAGGAGAGAGAGATAGAAGGGAAGCTCACCTCATCTACTCAATATCTTGTTTAAAAGTCTTCACTTCATCAGGCAGTTTGTAGGGAGCCACTGACTTATTTTTTATTCCAAATAGCAGTGGTGTAAGCTGGTGTGTCTATGAATGTACTGTTATTCCTTTTTCTTTTTTTCTTTTTTTTTTTTTTTATTTAAGCTCATCATGGGGGTACATAAGTTCAGGTCATATACATTGTCCATGTCCTGCCCATCCCCCCGAGTCAGAGTCCCAAGCGCATCCATTCTCATTCTCCAGACAGTTTTCTTAAGTTCCGTGTTAGCCCCTGTGCATTACTGATTTTCACTCTTGATCTCTTTAAACCAAATCCCATCCAACAATTTTTCTATTTGTGCTAGTGAAGTGATTTAACACTCATAGTGGGGGAAAAAAGTATTTTCTAGATAATACCTTGAATTTTTCAAATGAAATCCATTTAAAATTTAAATAAAGAAGTCAGATGGATAATGGGTACAAAAATCTAGTTAGATATTTAGAAAGAATGAACAATATGATAGCCCAACAAAGTGACTATAATAAATAATAAGTTAGGGAGTGCTTTAAAATAACTAAAAGAGTAGAATTAGAATGTTTCTAACACAAAGAAATGATAAATGCCTGAGGTGATGTATACCCCAATTACCCTGATTTACTTAATTCACATTGTATGATTCTATCAAAACATCACATGTACCCTTCAAAGATATACAACTATTACATATGAATAATAATAATAATTAGAAATAAAAAAGAAATCAGAGAGCAATAGATATGTGTATGTAGCATGTATGACAATCTGAATATCTGAGACGCACAGTAAGCAAAATGCACTCCACCCACATTATGGTAGCATCCTTGGAAGGCAAAGAAAAAAAGTGTTAACAAGAATAATTAAAATGAGTTGAATATAGTTGGTGTCTAAGGCAGAGTGACGATGCACTAGAGAGAAGTCATGCATGATGGTAGAAGAGTTTTATAATGAAGTTAAAACACACTAAGGGAAATTTTAGAAGTGTGAAAACTAAAAGGGCATTTTTTAAATCAAAGTATGAGTGATAAAACTGACAATGTTACATTTATATCAAGATTAAAACAAATTCTGTTCCAAAGTCCAATGTACACAATAGAATAAAAAGTTTTCAGTAACTAAAGAGAAGAAATTAGAAAAGTAGCTTCAACCTAGAGATAATTGGTTTTGTAAGAAATTGAAAAGATTTAAGTTGGGTAGTTAATTTTAGTCAAATGATTTCTAAAAATCTGCTTAAAGTTTAAATATTTATAAACATAAATGTACACACACAGAGAGAAAAGGGATGAAAAAGAATAAAATACAAAATGTAATTAATGTGTTGTACTATTTGTGTTTCTTTTTTTTCAATTTTAAATAGAATATAAACCAACAAGATAAACAACCTACAAGAATGTAAAACGAATGCTACCCCTTTGAATATAGTCAACTGGGAGACTATAATTATTCCAGTTATGTTGTCAGGGTTTTGTATGTTTTTAAATAAAGATGTCCTCTTTCCTAGTATAGCTGATCAGTGTCAAACCATTTCCATTGCGGTTGGTTTTCGATTTGGAAAATAACAAAATCAATCAGAGCAAAGTCAGGAGAAGGCAAGTAGCCAATGTATACTTGGGAACCATCTAGCTGACCTCCCTTCAAAGAATGGAAGGAACTCTAGAGTTGATATCTAGTTAGGAGACTTTTTCATTGTAAGTGACAGAACCAGGGAATACATTGACTTAAACACCAAGAGAATTTATTGATTTATTGGAAAGAAGCTGAGGCACATCAAAGACTCAAAGGAAGAGTGGTCAGAATTAGGTCAACTCTGGGGGCTTCTGGGATTCACAAAGAGACCTCTGAAAAGTAACTTTCACTTTTGAATCTTTCAAGGTGGTGTAGACATGGATACGGGAACATTTGTGATAGGGACATTATTGCACATAATTAGCTTTTGTACAGTTTGAGTCAAAGTTGTAAGTGTGCCCTTCACGCAGATAGTGTGCATTGTATCTGTTAGGTGTGAATTTACCTGTCCCTTCCTCCCCTCTCCCACCTGCTTGATTTCCATTGAGTTTTACTTCCGCATGTGCACATAAGTGTTGATCAATTAGACACTTGCACTCGAATGTTTACAGCAGCACCATTCACAATCACAAAGATGTGGAAACAACCCAAGTGCCCATTAATACATGAGTGGATTAATAAAATGTGGTATATGTATACCATGGAGTTCTACTCAGCCATAAAAAAACGGTGACCTAGTATCTTTAGTAACAACCTGGATGGAACTGGAGACCATTCTTCTAAGTGAAGGATGGCAAGAATGGAAAAACAAACACCACATGTACTCAATACTAAATTGGGCCCTCTTGATTATTTCAATTCATTGTGTGCTTACTCTACAAGCAGAAAAGTAGGCTCTGTTACCAGAAGAGGAAAGAAAAATTTGACTTGACATGACAAAAACAATAGCCACCACAATCATGTATGTCAAACTCAAATACATTCAACATAAATCTCATCTCATAGGTGGTTGGAAATGTTTGGATATCTTAACAGCATGTCCAAAACCAAGCTTGTTATTTTCTTCTCTCCTGTACACAAGGTAACTGTTCTCCCTATATTCTGTAAAGTTATTTTTCAAACAAACAAACAAAACCTTAGCAGGTTATTTAATCTTGTTGTGCTTCAGTTTTTCTCTCTCTGTCTCAAGTGGGAATAAAATTTTCATTAATAAGGGTTTCCCCATTAATAAGAGTTATATTGGATTGAGTTAAGTGAATGAAAAGCATCTAGTTGAATGCCTGCATAGAAAAGAAATTAATTAAAATTCAGTTCTCTTCTACTCCTTTAAAAAGTAAATATCGTTTTTTAGTTCAGTAGGTTTAGGGGGTGCAAGTGTTTTATTTGTTACATGGATGAATTTTATAGTGGTGAAGTCAGGGCTTTTAGTATACCTGTCACCTGAATAGTATACATTGTACTCGATAGGTGATTTTTGATCCCTCATTCCCCTTCCACCCTCCCCCCTTCTGAGTCTTCAAAGTTCATTATACCACTCTGTACGACCATGTAGACCCATTGATTAGCTCCTGCTTATACATAAGAACATGCAGTATTTGCTTTTCCGTTCTTGATATACTTCGCTTAGGATAATGGCCTCCAGTTCCATCCAAGTTGCTGCAAAAGACATTATTTCATTCTTTTTTATGGAATTTTTTCATTCTTTTTTTATTCCATACCACCCAGCCATAAAAATGCTACATTTTCTTTATCCACTCACCAGTTGATGGGTACTTAGGTTGATTCCATATCTTTGTGATTGTGAATTGTGCTGCAATAAACATACAAGTGTATGTGTCTTTTTGATAGAATGAAAAAAGTCATACTTCTAAATTTTTATTTTTAATTATTATGGGTACACAATAGGTGTGTGTATTTATGGGATACATGTGATATGTCAGTGGGCTTTTTAATCTGCCCTTTCTAGTTTAAATTTTTTTCTACTCTCTTGAATTTACTTGGGACTACTTGAGGTTCCCCTAACACAGCATGCTTTGACGTCTTTGTAGGTGCTATCTCCTCTGCCTAGAATGTACCCCCCCATCACCATCAGGCTTCCCTACCCCTTCTCTTATGCCTGCCCATCTGGCAAACTTCTACTGAACAGAGTTCAAATAGCATAATCTTTGTGAAACAGCCTCTGACCCACCTAGAAAGTCAGTGCTAGATTCCCCTTGCTCTCTATTCCCCTAGTATTATGTTCATTCTATTATTGTGACTCTTACGATTCTGTGCATTCTTATCGTTTATCACATAGCCTCTAACATAAAGATGTGAGTTTCCTAAGGGGCAATACTTTATACCAAATGTTGTACCTGATGCTGGGGGTACTGAGATATCATGCAGTGTGGGGCACAACACGTGGTGTATAGTTACTGCCCAATAAATATTTGATGAAGGACTGAAATTTGTATATCTGTCATTGATTATCTGGATTTAAGTACAAAGTGGTACATTTATTCTTAAAAAAATATACACCATGTTAAAATCAGTCATTTTTTCATTCTCTTAAAGTGAGTAGAGGTACTATTTCTATCATTTGTTGGATTTGCTCTTCTATCAAGTTATTACCTACGTTACCATCTAACTCCTCGATGTATCATTACTAAGGAAGTTCCAAACAAAGCCCCAAAACACTCTACAGTAGATTCTTGTACCTAGTTATCAACCTACTAACTTCACTATCATTTTATGCAAATTTCCCCATCCTTCCATCAAGGTTGGTACAGCAGAGACTAACACCTTGCTGAAATGGAAGGTTTTTTTCCTTCTTTCTCTTTATAAGATAGTCTGTATTTGTAAAGCAAATAAACAAGCATAAAGAGAAGAAGAAAATGCTTAAGAACATAAATGTATACTTTAACTTACAAATATAAACATGCCAAATACTTTTCAGAGAGCATGCATGAGAATGACAATGCAAGTTTGATTAAGTTAGTAACCTTAATAGGAAAGGAAATGAGACTTGTCTGACATAATTTGTTCTAAGTTAACTTCCTCTGACTCCTAGTACATGATTGTTTAGAAATGCTCTGCTTAATAATACAATCCAGATTTGGCCTGTGATGGATATCTCAAGTTCATGGTCTTTATTCTGTAACGCCATCTTTGCTATTAAAAAAAAATGTAGTATTGCCCAGCATCAGTTTTCTGGGTGCTTCACAATTTGCAGTGGTGATTCAAAGAATCCCAACAGTTGCTCAGCAATCTCTGCAAAGAGTTTTCACTATACTAAGTTGCAAAATTTTCTGTGGCTGGAAACTACAGAAGATAATTCTTAAAATATAATATTTTAAGCAGTGTTTCCTCTGTTGAATGATGTCTCATTTCCAGAGTAATCAGATGGTCTCCCAAGGTGTGAACTTTGAAAGACGACATTCGTTTGGAAGCTAAGTTGGTGCATTTATTTTTTTGAAAAAAAGGTACTCATTATATCTCTACATTTAAGAGTTAAATTTAGTATCTATTTGTCAGATCTGGGAGGTACCTTAAAAATCAACTCTCTAATTTTATGGATCAAGAATCACACACATTATTATACCCAAGAGATAAAGTATTAATAGTTGATGATCACATACTCATTTATATTCACCTTGGACTAGATGCCTGATCTCCTAATTCCCACCTACATCAGAGTTGTCCATATAAAATCTGTGTATGAGTTTAGAGAAGCTTTTGAACTATCTATAGCATGTGGAAAATTCTGTTTACATGGCAAATGTATTTCTTACTGTTGAGTGATTTACAACTTTCATTATATTCTCAAAGGAGTTCATGAAACAAAAATGTCCAGAACTATAGAACTAGATCAAATTGGTAACTGTAATTTCAAAGATTAACAAAATACTTACATACAAAAGTAATTTAAATATGGGTCTTACAAATGTATTCTTTTCCTAAGCTACAGAGAGAAACAAAATGGAAAAAAATAAGTTTTAAGTTTTCACTGTATTAGCATTAGGTCATACTTTTAAAATCTTATGCATTCATCAGAATTGCTCCTGAATATAATGATAGCCTAATCATCAATAGAGTGCAAGTTGGTTTATGAAGATTTGCATATTTGTTTTGTAAATGTTTCATGGGTGAAATTATTAATTAGCATCTAATTAATATTTGTGTTGCTGAGAACATATTTTTTAAACCTCAGAATCAAGAAAATAGAGAATACTTAATTATCCATCTCTGAACTCTTCTTTAAAATTCCTTGTTGCTAAACTTAACAGCACAAAGGAGAGATTAATAAAAATAAATCTGAAGTAACTTAATCGCATTCTTTTCATTTTGCCCAATTACTGAGATGCTTTAACTATGTCTTCATACATTCTAAAGCATTATTAAATAAATATTTTGTAAGCATTTAATAATTTTGAAAAAGATAATAATTGTTGGTACTTGAGAATTATACTGAAGAATTCCCCAAAATGTTGAAATGATAAAGATATAATTTAAACTATAAAACCAACATCTAGGTGAAATATGACCAGCCCCAAAAGCACTGAGTTAAGAGAGTATAATGCCAAATAACCTGACCTGCGGTAGTTCTAGACTCGGCAATAAAGAAGCTTGCTCCAAGCTACACTATATGGGCTTAGATTCAGAAACCCCTCGGCTTGAATCCTGAGCTCTATCACTTACTAGTGTGGGGCAATGGACAATTTTATTACCTTTCTATTTCTTGCTTTTCCCATCCAAAAGTTAGAGATAATAATATGAAATGAAATAATGCCTTGCAAGTAAGACACAGTCAATAAATTGCAAGTGTATTTAACAGGCAAGCCATCTGTATTAAGGCTGTAGTTCACACAAGAGTGTTAAATTATACAGGTAACGAGAGATAAATGAAGCTATCTGCAGAAGGTAAACATAGAAGTACGCAGATGAGGGAAATCAGGCAAGGAACTTTGCCATTACACAGTTAACACTCTCCAGAGGAGAAGAAATCTTTGTCAAAGGGTTATTCCCATCCAGTGGCTACATGAGAAACATTCCTCTAGCTATTCTCACTTATGGCTTTGGGTGAGATCCTCTGAATTTCTTCTGATTATAATATGGCTTCTCAAATAGTTGGCCCCATTAGAAGAGAACATGCTAATTATGTTAATTTGGATAGTCTGGCCTTTGTGCCATTTCTCATCGTAAACTAATATTTTGGCATCCTGGAATCAATGTCAATCTCAAGATATGAGCCCATTTTAGTCGGATTTAGTCAGTCTCTGGTCACCTCTGAAATCTAAAAACAGCACGTCTTATTCACAATCCCAGTATGGGTCTATCTGGCTCCAAGCATTTTAGTCCAGAGCATCTAACACACAAGTCATCTTGCAACCTCATTAACTAACCTTGTGACTAACCAATGCCTTAGACTAATGCTTCTAAATTAGAATCACCTGAACAAAGTCATAAATACTGCATATTATAGAAATCACCTCCTACCTACTGAACTGGAATCAACAAGGTTGGGGCTGTAGTTTTAGATAGTAACCAGATAATTCTAATAAATGACTAGATTCACTCCATTTATTGTCATAGTTCTTGAGTACCTTTAGACCCTGTGATTTGGAAAGAGAGAAAACTAACAAGAAAATGAAAAATTTTAAAAGACAACTCTTTAATATAATGTAAATAAATACTATATTGAAAAGAAGCATTGGATATAGAATTAGAGTGGTAAATTATTTATTAATTTCCAGTGTTTAGGGAACTTCTATCCCAGGGATTAAAAATTGGTAGACTTTGGGTCCAAATTCAAACCGTAAATATGCTTTGAGTTTGGCTTAAATATTATGGTTGCTGTCTTGTTTCTTAAGTCTGCTTTTTGGATTTGAATAAATTTAGGCTGATCATTTAGGCACAGACTCTACCATATTCTCTTATTTTTTACCCATATTATGTTATCAGATATCCCACAGGCATTTGAGTTTTTATTCCATACATATTTCTATTTTTCTGCAAGCAAACACTGTATTTTCTTATCATATTAGTAGAGCTAAGAGATAATTTGTAGTAATAAATGCATAAACAAGAGAAAAAAGGTAAATGTAATTCTATAAGTTAAATACAATATATATAGATCAATATTTTTGAGAAACTTTTTCTTTGGGGATTTAAATTAAAATAAGTTATGTGAATTACACTTAAGAGGGAAATGATCAAGATTCAGAGTTTTTTATAATGTTTACTGATTTTTTAAAAATTTCAAGTAACATTTGCTACATGGTTAAACAGGAGTATCGAAAATTAAGTATTGAAGCATGGCAGCGCCTCATTTCTTCTGGAAACCTGGTTTTGTAAAATATGCTATTTTGTTAATTGCTATGTTTGATGAACTGACTTTGAAATAATCACTTATTCATGCCTGAACTTTTTCCTATCCAATTTAATCTAGAAAACAATATATTGAGATCTCAAAGCTTTCTTTTTGCTCAAAGTAAACATCAATTAGAACTTACGTATCATGTACAAAAATTATTGTGTCATAGAGTCAGTCTTAGATATTTCATAGAATAGGTAGAAAGGCAAAATCTGATATTAGTGTTCCAAATCACACACATTCTTTCAAAATAACTGAACTCATCATTTTTTTGAACTTGTCATTTTCAAGGCAACTTGATGCCTTGGAAAATATGATTTTGGTGAAATTACAGTTTTTTTATCTGGTGTTTACAGCTCAGACTAGGACTTTTTTTAGCTTATTATTATTATTAATGAAACAGGTGTCATTTCAAGAAGGTTTTGAAAATTGCATGTAAACTTTGTTTAGTTTATGATGAAATGATAGTTATAACAACCCATACAACCTTCTACTGACAAGAAAATTGTGCACAAAAATTCCCAAACTACAATGTCAGTTTCCTAAAAATGTTTTGTATCTAAACCTGAAATATTGAGAGAGATGTTGCTTATAACATATGCAGAATAAAAGCATTCTTAATTTTTAAAATGACAAGACTTTTTAGTTAAACCATGTCACATTTATGACAAGAGAAAAACTACTTATTTTGGCAGCTTGTGACTTAATGAAGCATTTAAGTATCAATACAAGGCTTCATTAAATGGAAACATATGGCAAACCGTATCATTATTTAGTTATTCAAATGTTGAAGAACTGTTAGAGTTTAACAATGTAAATAATACCTAGTAAATGTATCACTTCATTGCTAAATTTCAGAAAATACTTTAATAGATCATTATATATCTTGCTACTATATTTACAACTATAATAAAAGTTAATTTTAGTGGTCATCCTATCTCATTCAAAAAATTAATATGTTAACAATAGATTTTTAAAAAGGGAAAACGTTTTCAGAATATGAATGTTCGAAACTTCCTTTACTTGGAATAAACCGCATAGTGTGATCAAATTTATCATTGGTAAAATTATGGATCTCTCAAATTTAAGAGAAAAATCCTTACATTTCTAAACTCTGTCTTACATTTTCATAAAGGAATAATATGTATTAGAATGTCAGAGAAGATACATCATATTTTCAAACTAAGATCATATACACATCTCCATATACTTATCAAATAGCCTATTATAAATCATATATTGTGGTTCTCCATAGAGGGATATGGGTTGTCCAGATCAGAGCAATGAATATCTGGGTTATTTGGGAAGATTTGAATAGCTCTGATATATGTGCCCTATTCCAGTTTTGTCACTCTCCTAGGCACCCCATTTTCCAAAGCCTGATTTTAAAACATTCTTAAATGATCTATTTTTTTCACATTAAACTTTTTAGAAAGACTCTGAAATGTCTGTAAATGCCATATTTTTACATATATGGTAACAAAATGTCAACAAAAGACCTTTATTACTCTACAAACACTTATTAAATCTTAATGAAGCAATGCTTTATGTTATAGTCATTAATATAGCTGAAATGCTTTTAGGAAATTTATATAAAAAAATGAAAGAAAACTTGGATGGAGTCCAGAGGCAAATTATTATACTCTACACATTGTCATTGAAAACAGAACAGTTTTATTTTATATGGAATATTTAACACAAATTATTTTAAAGCACATTAGAAAATAACTGTAAATAATTCAAGAGAAGTATTAAATAATGGATAACAGGAGAGGGAAATAAAAATTAAGCAGTATAATTGAATGAAGAAGAATATTTTCAGCTAAGAATTGAAATGAGCATAAAGGCAGTGATGTTTAGAATGAGATATAGGATAGTTGTTCCTTGCAGTGAAAGATACATGATAGTACTAGAGTATCATGCTGGGGCAAAAGGTGATTAAGAATGGCATGAAATACAGCCTAAAACAGTTAATGACCACTAACATTGAGTGGATTCAGAGTCTGTACACTCATTTTCATTTTGCAGTAGAAAGACCTTAAAATATATAGAAAATGAAATGATTGTAATGGAAAACAAATATCAAATTCAACAGTTGCCTGGGAATAATCATCCCTTTTCAGATTTTTGGCTACATCAATATGTAGAAAAATTTAATATGTGCAACTGCCTTTCTGAACATATTCCTTAACTGTTTATTTACTATCCAGTGCAGCAGTCCCCAACCTCTTTGGAATCAGGGACTGTTTTCATGGAAGATGATTTTTCCATGGACTGGGGTGCAGGGATGTTTTCAGGATGATTCAAGTGCATTACATTTATTGTGCAGTCAAACTTTTCTGCTAATGATAATCTATATTTGCAGCCACTCCCCAGCATTAGCATCAGCACCTCAGCTCCACCTCAGATCATCAGGCATTAGGTTCTCATAAGGAGCACACAACCTAGATCCCTCACATGCACAGTTTACAGTAGGGATCATGCGTGTTCCTATGAGAATCTAATGCTGCTGCTGATCTGACAGGTGGTGGAGCTTATGCAGTGATGCAACCAATAGGAGCAGCTACAAATACAGATGAAGATTTGCTCACTCCCCTGTCACTCACCTTCTGCTGTGCACCCCATTCCTAACAGCCCACCAACCAACAACCTGTGTGGCCCCGGGGTTGGAACCACAGATCTAGTGGATATGCAGGGGTGATTGAAAGACATGAAGAGGTGTTTGAGGTGCTAAACTGTTCGACTAGCAACAAAACATAGTGCAGTGATTAAGAATATTGGTTTTTAACAAAATCCCCGTAAAAATATCAAAATCATATTTCACAGATCTAGAAAAAATAATTCTAAGCTTCATTTGGAACCAAACAAGAGCCCAAATAGCCAGAGCAATCTTAAACAAAAAGAACAAATCTGGACATATTACATTACCTGACTTCCCCCTTTCCCTCCTTCTTGGTTTCCAATGTCCTTTGTATCTCTTTGTGCCTGTGTGTGTCCATCATCATTTAGCTCCCAATTATTTGTGCATACATGTGGTCTTTGTTGTTCCATTCTTGAGATATTTCACTTAGGATAATGGTCTCCAGTACTATCCAAATTGCTGCAAAAGACATAATTTCATTACTTCTTATGGTTGAGTAGTACTCCATGGTGTGTGTGTGTGTGTGTGTGTGTGTGTGTGTGTGTGTGTGTGTATACATATGAGTTCTGTCTGGAAAGTATCTAGCCATGTAATATGAAAAATAGAGACATTTATTGAAGAAGATACAAGATACAAGAAACATTGTACATAGGACAATGACACCTCAGCCCCCTTCAAAGTAGGCACCTTGGAACCTCACACAATTCTCCCAGCGTTTCTTAACCTAACCCATACATACATGTTCAACATTCTCAAGTGTTCTGCTTGTTGCAGGCCTTCCAGAACATGGATCGCTTTCAACATATTCTCAACCATCTTTGAAGCATTTGTGCCACACTTTTATTTACACTGCACTCATTGCATTGTCCCTGAAAGCCTTCTGAATCATCTGAATAGTTTTTGTGGAGGAATGTTCAAGTTTAACACAAAATTTGGTGTAGATTCATTGCTCTACTGGCTCAGTCATTTAAAATGCGATGGCCACACATGCACACATGCTCATTCAAGTGCATCTAGTGCCCCACTGACTAGGACAGTGAAGTCGTCATTGTTCATGCGTGCATATTATAGTCCACTCTCCTTGGCTGCCAGGTTACACTGATGTCAAACAAACTATTCTCATTATATTAACAATGGCTGGCTACTTTCTATATATACCACATTTTCTTTATTCACTCATGAATTGATAGACACTTAGGTTGATTTAACATTCCACCAAATGGGATCAGAGACTAAGAACTTCATATGCTGGAGCAATCTGATGAGGATAAGATTTTTGCAATTATGAAAAAATTTGAAAAGAATAGAAACCTTAATAAAAGAACAAGACTACGAAAAAAAAAAGAGAATCATCTGAAAAAGAAAAAAGGCACTTTGAGAAATGAGAAATATAGCAATGCAAAATAAATTATAAAACATGCGTGGGTGGGGGGAGGGCAAGATAAAAATAAATAAATAAATAAATAATAAAACGTGTGTCATAGAAAAATATTAAACACAGCTGAAGAGCTAATTAATAATAATCAAGTATTATACAGTATATCCATGGAACAAGAACATTTGTAGCCCCTTAATATTTTGAAATAAATAAAATCATAAAAGAAACTATTTTACATTAAAAATAAAATAACTTTTATCTGAAAAAGCCCATAATAATAAACATGATAAAAGATCAATTTCAAACTGAAAGTTATACTTTAGCCCACATAACTAACAAACTGTTAGTATCCGATATGAAATAAAGTTCTCACAAATTATGAAAACAACCCATTTAAAAATGGGCATCAGGAAATTCATGGAAGTAGAACAGAAAATTACAAACAAATACATGAAAATTTGTTAAGCCTCAATTAGTATTTGGGAAAGTAATAAATCAGATGGCTGTGGTAGACCATCACCATAGCCTATCACTCAAACTATCGGAAAGATGTGGGAAAAACAAAATTTGCATACATACTAATGGAAAGGCAAATCAGCATAGTCAAAGACGTACGTCAGCAGCTGATGCTAGGTGTCTTTCTTAAGAAACTCACACACATGTACATAAAGACAATCCGGTGGTGTTCACTGCAGAGGTGTTTGTAAAGTGATAGAATAAAAATAACTATAGTGTCCCATATTTATGCATACAATGAAATAGTAGAATCTAAAAGTTAAAATGAATGAACCTATCCATATGTAGCAACTTGAGAACATCTCAAAATGCAACATAAATAAAAAATAAAATTGCAAAATATAAAATTCAGAATGATACCACTTCTCAGTAATATTAAACACACAAAACAATAAAATATATGGTTTGTAGATACATATACAGAAAATATTTTAAAAATATATTTTGTACTGATATCAGTTTTTAGACAATATTTATCTTTTGGAAGAGAGGAAAGGGGAGGTAATGGGAGAAATAAAGCCATAACTTTATCTGTGCCCCTTTATTTTCTTTTTTTTTTAAAGAGCTAAAGTAAATATGGCAAAATGTTAATATATTAGTCAATATCTGCCATGTGGCTTTTACTAGTTTTCTCTTTGTTTGAAATATTAGAGAATGAAATTTTAAACTTTTTGGAGGAAGGAAAAAGGAAAATTTCTTTCGTAATTCATTTGGTTATTTCTACAAGGGAAATAATAAATAGTTTTCAATAGCAAAAATATGAGCTTGATTTTAATTATTTATATGCTTGAAAGGAGCTATTCTTTTTTTTATTTATTGAGAAACTTTCTGCAATGTCTTCATGAGGATTATTTGCCCTTTGCAGATCACTTCTAGAAGATGCTGAGAATGGTAAGTATAAAACAGCAGTAACCAAATTTCAAGCAATTGCAAAAGTGGACAGCTTGGAATGACACAGCAAAAGGCAAAACCCCAACTGTCAAAGCAAAGTACCTTCATTCCTTTAAGGTCCAACCAGAGATGGAGAACACCAGGTATGTCTGTCCTGTGCATTTCTTTTTTTTTTTTTTTTTTTTTTTTTTGAGACAGAGTCTCACTTTGTTGCCCGGGCTAGAGTGAGTGCCGTGGCGTCAGCCTAGCTCACAGCAACCTCAGACTCCTGGGCTTAAGCGATCCTACTGCCTCAGCCTCCCGAGTAGCTGGGACTACAGGCATGAGCCACCATGCCCGGCTAATTTTTTTGTATATATATTTTTAGTTGGCCAGATAATTTCTTTCTATTTTTAGTAGAGACGGGGTCTCACTCTTGCTCAGGCTGGTCTCGAACTCCTGACCTCGAGCGATCCACCCGCCTCGGCCTCCCAGAGCTAGGATTACAGGCGTGAGCCACCGCGCCCGGCCCTGTGCATTTCTTATTCGATTTTGGCTTTAATTTTTGCTGTAGTATTGCACATGGCAACTTAGACAAATGGCCCACAAGTAATACTTAAGGCTCCCGATTTGAGTGATCATCAAAATTGTAAACTTTCATTTCTTTAGCCACCAAATTCTGGTGTTATTAGTTTTTAAATACTAGTCTTTTAGATAAATGTCATAAAAAATCAATTTTGTTTCAGTTTTGGAATTATTTGTATGTAGATTTCATTATGTAATCATAGATTAAAGGTTTTCATTTAGAGCTTGTAGCATTGCCATGTTCTCATAGCCTTTCTGGGTGTCAGACACTATGATTTAATTATACCTGTGTTCTTATGATCTTGCATAATAATTTTATAACTGAGGATACTGAAGCTATGAAGTAGTATTACCCAGGGCACATAGCTAGTATGTAGCCCTTTGTCTTTTGAAATATAGCAAGCAGTAGTGTTTAGCTGTATTCAGTAAGTATTTGGTGTGTTTGCTGAATGGCTAGAAAGATGAACAAAGGCTTGATGGGCAGATGGAGAGAGGAATAGATGACTAGCTTCAAATCATAGTTGTTTTTACTGCACGCCATTTTCTCATACATAGCTCCTCATTAATGAGTATGAGTATGTTGGTGACTTGTTATCTGGCTAAAAGTCTAATTAAATTATGAGGAGCATGTTTTTGATCAGATTTTAAACTGTATGAGAATCTTGGTGAACTGACACATCTATATACCTCAAACTGAAAAGTTTCCTATCAACTTATTGCTCAATTAATTCCATCTAAAACCAAACATAAGATTCCCCATTATTTCCCAACTAAGGCATTTAACTCATAGCATGCACATCTTAATTTAATCCATAGATATGTTTCTTTTGATACTGTATTTCTAATATCACATACAGATATAGTTGTTTAATAAAATTTTAAGTTGATTTATTAAAATTAGATTAATACATGACTGGACCTACATCTCCAACATATGCCCTTCTACTCAATGTAGTTATACATTCATTTATTGAACAAATATATTTTAAACATCAAGGTATTCTACAAGACTACTACATAGAAAATGGTGGCAATCCAAAAAGATGCCATTTTTGTACCCACACAACTTAAAGGCTAGTGAGAGAAACAACAAAAAATGACCCAAAAAGCAATCAATGATTACAAATGATGCGAAGTTACACAAAGAAATAAAGATTGTATAATGATAGATAAGAAAACAAAAGTATGCTTCTTGAGATAGGTGGTCAGGGAGGGCTTTTCTGAGAAGGTGCCATTGAGACAGAGGTGGAAGGGGAGTGGCCCCACCCACCTGGGTAGCGATAAAACACTGGGCTGTCATCCACAGGGAGGATGTTTAATAACCTGAGGGAGGGAGGGAGGTGCATGGACTTATTGGTGGAGATTTTAAAGGTTATTCTCAATCCAGAATCTGAGAGATTTCTACAAAATGCTATATTCATAAAATAAACCAAAGAGATGGAGATAGATAGCCAATGTCTTGTAAGAACATATACTGAGGAAGAATAAAAATCCTTGTGAGTATAATGTAACATCCTGGTAAGTTTAGTTGTGAATTAAGCAACTGCAGTTAGAAAAACTCATAATATTTGTACAGCTAATATAAGAACCAAATATGATATAGCAAGTCTTGTGCAGGAAGAACGTGAAACACAGGAGAGAAACAGCCACAGACCCAAAACTGGAATAATGTGGGAAGAATGAGATCTGAAAGTGATTACGAAGAGGCACTTCCATAGTTTTATTTGGCTGGGGTGAAACTTAACTCTAATTCTAGGATATTATTTAGCTTGCATTAACTTGTAAATATATTTTAATTCTCTCTCTGCAATGTTAATTAAGTCATTTTTCTGACTTTTGGAGTCCTAAATTGAACCTACCAGGTTTTGACATAGAAAATAGTTGAAGATCTCCTGATAAGATAGAAATGCATGTTTTATTAATCCCTTTTTCAAGTTCTCTTGGAAATAATCTACGGAATGAAATTTTAAAAATGTGTACCCTCTTTGGAACTGGGTAGAGAGTGACCTACATACTAGAAATTCTGATGAATTTCTTCTAATACAGCAAGACTAATTCAGAAGGAAGATATGAGAAACTAATCCTCAGATTTATCTCCTAAGAAAGCAACACAGCTTCACTTAACATGAGATTCAGGCTTAAGACTTAAATGATCCCTAATAGGAGAGGCGAGGGCTGAGGGTAAGGACAGCCGTTGATAGACTGAGCAATGCCCAACATTGACACCGTTCACAACTTTAGACCAAAATTCTCAAGGCATCCACAAGGGAAGATGTTGTGTTTCTCACACAGGTGCCAATGGGGGCAAGCCTGAAGTGTGGTAGGACTTTTGTTTGACATAGCAGAATTTTTTGGCAGGCATCGGTGCAAGGAAGCAGGCCAGACATGGCCATACTTTGCAGCTTGTGCATAGTTTAAGACAACTAGGAAGCTAGATATGTATTTTAACAGTGTCGTTGTCTATCAAATAAAACACATTCCACGTAGAAACACTTGAAATTTGTGATCCCTCCATCCTTTGTGAAAACCTATTTTATTTTTTTTTGACATCCACAACACCACACTTTTCTAATATGGTGACACCCTAATCAGTCTTCTTTGTTCACTCTTAACTTGCTGCCTGTCCCTTTAATCTTGGTGTTTTTTCCTAGAATGTCACCTCTTCTTGCTGCCCAGACTATTCTGGGTAATTAATATCAACATGGTTTCAAAGTTCCTCATACATATATCTAGATGTCTCCCCTGAGCAACTGCAGATGTGTGCACACACACTCTTTAATATTAATAGGTTTGAACACGAAAGCATTCAGCCACCATCCCACGCCCACTCTCCTACCTCTTTAACTCTGCTCTTTATTCTGAATTATTTTAATTCCCCCAAATGCTATGCCCTCTGGCCTCTAGACTTTTGAACATATTTTTCTCACTGCTTTAACCCAGGGCTTCCACGGCCCTCTGTCCTCAGACATTTACTCATCCCTGAGGACTTAGCTTAGATGTCACCTCCTCAAGAAACCTTCTGTTCCAGCCCACCTCCAACCAAGCAGATGCTATTTACACTGTCCAATGACAAGGAGACCATTTCCCTCTATGCCCTGTTCACAACACATTGTCATTGCTTTAAACAATTTCTTTCCCTCTGGAGAGAGAGTTTCATCAGCATAGGGATACTGTCTGACTTGTTTACAGTTGTTTTATCAATGCCCAACCAATTTATTATGTTGAAGGTGGTCAATAAATATTTGTTGAATAAATGAATAGATGAATGAAAAAAATTAGAAAATAAAGGAAATTACAATGAAACCCTCAGGAAAAAATGCTTAAAACTGTTTGTCTCTGGGGAAGAAGACTGAAGATACAGAAAGATAGAATAGAGGACTTGCTTATCATTAAATAGCCGCCAGCACTATTTTTTAAACAATGTTCTTGTGGTATTTTAATTTTCTTAAACCAGATGGATATCAAGTGAAAATCACAGTTGTGTATATATGCACTACTGTGGTGCCCAGATTGGAGGGACCCAACAGACAGCCCCTTACAAAATGACACTTCACAAAGGTGTGTTGCCACACGTTCTGTTTCCTTAAGCATTCACAAGGACCATGTGAATAAAGAGTTAAAAATGACCTTAGTGTAGTAGGTTTGCAATCACTAGGGAAATCATAGAATAGCAATTTAACAACCCTCCAAGAGCAGAGCTCAAAGCAAACAATGAATTAGGGCTTGTGTAATGCTATTATTCAATTGTGTTGCTGAAACTAAAATGTGACAAAGATATGGGAAGCTGAAGAAACAAGAACAGAAAAAAGAAGTTTAATAATTAGTTGAACACTGCAGTTTAAGGCGGTAGGGGGGAAAAAAACACTCCAGTAACCCCTAAAAATTTATTTTCTCTTCTTACTTAAGAACAGGTCATGTCAGATAAACAAAGACTCAAATCAATGCCCATATGACTGACTCACAGGAGGACTGAACATGAATTACAGTCTCTCATCTCCAGTTTTTAGTGACACCTCCATATGGTTTATCCTTTAGTGAGACCATGGAGTTCTGTTAATGAGCTTGAAAGAGTTGGCTGGTTAGTTGGCAAGAGTTACCTGCCATTAGCTATTTAGAGTTTTGTAAATCAAATTGCAGTTTTTGAGAGACCCCTCCCCCTTCACCCCAAAATGTGAGTCATTCTCTCATTAGTGGCCTGCTTTCTTCAATTCATAATTACAGATTGTGTCTCTGTTAATGGCTTGACAAATGATACTTCTCTGCCAACAGGTTTATTGAACTTAGTTTATTCTGAAATCATGTCAAAAGTATCTCATGTAAAAGTTTGATTTTGATCGCCTACTTCAGTCTTTCAGATATGTAACCTGAATTTTAACTTTTATTGTCTTCTCCAAAAGGAATCCAATACAACTTGTATTTCACAAATAATTTCACTCTGAGAACAGTCTTTGAGGTATGCATAGATGCACATTACTAAATACTAGTACATGTCAATGTTTTTCTGGCTAAGAAGACATTTGACAAGATTCTGTCCACAAATTGCTTTAATGTGCTTTCAGTTTCATCATCTGTGTCTGTCTCAAACCTTGTGTCCTTCCCCTCTACCCGAGAGTTGGGGTGGGGGCCCGGTAAAGTAAAGAATATTGTGCGCTACAAAAAATGTCTTTTAGTAAGCCTGGCAGCACCCTCAATTTTTCTAGGCAGGCCTTCATTTCAAACAAAAGACCGGAAATTATGGCTGTCTAAAAATCTAAGAACAAGAGCAATGGAACATATGCTCCAGTTTTATAAATAAGAAAAGCACTATATAGTACATAAGCAACTGCACTCACAAAACTGTGGTCTCTTCCTTATGCTTGAGTCTATGGAACATATGATTTCCACACCTAATTTGCCTCACTACCCCACCCATATATGGTAGTTACTTGGGTGCTGAAACAGTGAATCTAAATTAAGCACGTGCTCTAACTTTGTGAAGAAAGTATCATGGTTCTAGTATGTACTTTAGCAGAGAAATAGACACACATTTAATCCCTTTAGTTTTAGTCTAGGTTGTCAGCCTTGGAGGCTTTTTCTCCCTTTGCTTTTTATTCCACTTATATTGTTTATCTCCAATCATTTTAATACTTAAGACCCTCATCCTTCCAATGACAAAATCCCATAGGGCATTGTCATTGTAGAGAAGAAAATAAATGACTCTGCTCTTTGTTCCCTTTCACTGCAGAATATTCTGCTTGCCATTTAGATTGAACAGAAAAGCTGCTAATATTAAAGAAGAGAAGGCCAAGGTACTACACCAGAAAATGTACAATGGCATCCTTTTTTTTCACATAAATAATGACATGCAGTTTGGAGCTATCTTTACCTAATGTGGTCCCAAATGAAACACAAACTTGTAAAGTGCAGGGGAGAAAGTTGGTAACATTTAAAGATTAAAACTTCAGTTTCTTAAAATAATCTGATATCTGACAGTTATTGAATCATAATATAGGAAGAATTTCCCTAGTTTTACTGTGCAGTGTTAGAAAATAGATAGCTGATTGCTCAACAAAGTACAAGGTGGGAGGAAATAAAAAAAGAGTGAAGTGACTCTTTTGAAAAGGAGAATTAATCTAGACTACATGTTGCAAACACAGGCATTAATAAATTAACCTTGTTTTAGCTTTTTTCCTTGGTCAAATTTCTTTTCCATACTCAAGTGTGAAATGGCCAGCACTGATGGGTGTGACAAACACGCAGGTCCAGAGTTCCTAAATATTTTCTTGAGTTGAATATAATAACCTGTACCAAAAGGTCAAAATATTACATTTCCCAAAGTTGGGCTATTTTATTAGCATCCCTCTTACTGAACAGCACCCTCCCAAATCTTATTATTTGAAAACAAAATTGAACAAATGTTTTTGAAATAAGTGTTATATAGTTTACGTCTAAGATTTCTAATTCTTTTTCTAATTGTTTTCTTTTTTTTTTTTTTTTTTGAGACAGAGTCTCACTCTGTTGCCCAGGCTAGAGTGCTGTGGCATCAGCCTAGCTCACAGCAACCTCAAACTCCTGGGCTCAAGGTCCTTCTGCCTCAGCCTCCCGAGTAGCTGGGACTACAGGCATGCACCACCATGTCCGGCTCATTTTTTCTATATATATTTTTAGTTGTCCAGCTAATTTCTTTCTATTTTCAGTAGAGACGGGGTCTTGCTCTTGCTCAGGCTGGTCTTGAACTCCTGAGCTCAAGCAATCCTCCCACCTCGGCTTCTCAGAGTGCCAGGGTTACAGGCGTGAGCCACCGCGCCTGGCTGACTTGCCTTCTTTTTGATGGCTCAAGTGTAGGCTTTTGGATTTTTATTAGACTAAATTAATCACATCACTCTATAGGCTGTTGCTGGATTGGTGGGTAAAAAATTTGTCCTGTTTCTTTTCTTCATTTGCTTATATTCAGATCTCCAAAAGAAATTAGTATTTAGTACTAATAAGGGAACATCTCATGGAGAAAAGAAGATTTATAGAACGAATCATCAATGAAATTTTATCTTTTTGGCCTGAAGTTACACAAGCAGATGATAACATTTCATCTGGATTTTCAGGCTGAAATAATTAGGAAAAAATAGATAAGTGTTTCTGATTCCTTTTTTGATTCAGGTCTCTGTTTGGTTACTACCTTCTCAGTGTTTCCTGACTGTATTTTCCTGACCCCTTCCCCTAGTTATTCTTTATTCTCTTTATCTGTTTTATTTCAGTTTTTAGTTCTTGACACTACCTGACATTATCATTTGTTTATGATTTGGTTCTTCTAAGGACAGAGACTGTGTCCTTTTTTGTTTCATCACAGAGTTGTTAGAGCCTAGAATAGCACCTGACACACAGTAGAGGCGCAGCCTTTATTTGTCCAATGAGTGGATGTTTACAGTTCATTTGGACATGTAAAATCAGCACACATAATTTTGAATGGTAATATATAATTTTATAAAATATTAGTCCTCTAACCAGTGTTCCTACCTGCATAAATACCTAGGTCTGCTATTTGGATAGGCGTAAACTTAGATGGTTGAATGAAAGAATGATTTAATATGTCATCATCTTCTATGAATCCCACAGGAGAAATTTATTTCAGGTTTTGATATCAAGAATAATTTCCTCAGTAATCAATTTGCTTAATTATTTAACTGAACAATTGATGAAGTTTAACTCTTTAAATTGGATCCTGGAAAACAGTAAAATGTGTATAGGGCTTTATGATATACCTTTTTAATTAGCCTAATTAAGAGCTCCATTTTGTGACCTTCACTGTTTATTTCCTGTCACGTTCTCCTATTATTGTTTCCATGCTACGTTAGGCCTTCAGGTGGCCAGAGTCACGGCCAAGAGTGCCGGCTGGCTCCAGAACCGTCTGTCTGAGGCCAGTCCAAAGTGTGCTCTTCACCAGCTGGCTGACCTGGGGCCCGTTAGTCAAACTCTCTGTACCTCCATTTCCTCCCTTGAAAAATAGGGGTAATATTAGTCTCTGTATCACAAATTCACTCATCCATAGTGCTGTTATGAGAATTAAATGAGTTAAAACATGTGAAGCACTTGGAACAGTGCCTGGCCCATGTTATAAGCTTGGTAATGTTAACTATTATTTTATCAAGCACTTTAATTCCTCTGTGGAACAAAGTAAGGCAAAATAAATTTTAAAAATATTAAACATCTCCCATGAGCCAGGCATTTTGTGAAGTGCTGAGATGAAGATTAATAAAGCAAACACAGAAAGACATTTTGCATGTGGTGAAGGCCACAGAGGTAGCCGTGACTATAAACTGCAACGTCACAGCAAGGGTGACCTTGGTACTGAACCATGAGGAGTAGAGTTGGGAAAGGTAACAGTGACATGGGCACGGATTGGAAGGAGCATGGATCCTGTCTGCAGAGTCAGAAAGTGCCTGGAGAGGGAGGGTGGGTGGTGGAAAGAGGTCAGTGATGTTGCTAAAATGGTAGGCCTGGGCCAGATCTCAAACCAACCGCAAAGCTTTAGTTCCTGCATATTCAGATATTCTTCTCTTTCTGGATTGAAAAGAACCTTCCGTCATTTGCTCCTTTCATCAGAGCTAGAGGTCTACCTGTTAGGAAGGTAGCTCCTACAGCTTAGTCTGATGTGTTCCCAGTGTGTTTGAGAAGGCTTTGCCTTAAAACAGACTTGCGTATAGCTGGTGCTCCTGATAAATGCAAGAGGTGCCATTTCAATGAGAGGTTAGAGCCCTGACACTTTGCTTCATGAGTTGCTTTCATTTCACTCTCCTGCTTCTCACTCTACTCTTTAATCCATTGCCTCTAGACACAAATCCAGGTGTTTCTTAAACTCTTTGAATCATCTTCTGTAGTAATTTATTCCATATGTTTATTGCTCTGTGTGTGAAATAATTTCATCAAGTTTCTTTTTTTTCTTTGTCACTGCATTCAAATCAGCCAGCATAGAATCCCGATCTATGAGTAACACTTTTAAAAACACCAACTCTCGTGCTGAGGGAAGCCAAGGGATGTTGTAGCACATGAGCAGAACAAGGAGAAAAGAACAACAAGCAATTGGGACTTGATGACATTAGTTTAAGAGGAAAAAAGAATTTCAGGAATACCTAGCAGGGGTTGGAGGAGCAGCTTTGCTCAAGTTCTTACTATATTTTGCATTTCCCCAGGGTGTCAATTTTATGAAACAAAGTGATGGGATGATTTCTATCACTTGAGAAGCTGTGTTAAAAAAAATTGGATGCACTGGCAACAGCAAAAATTGTTATGGTAGGAATCAAATTGGTGCTTCCTTGCTGGAAATGAACGAAGCACTGGTGCCTGTCAGTTTATTTCTGAGCTCTGCTTTCAAATTTTAATTTGAGAGGGTGGGAGGAGGTTTAATGGAAATCTGAATCGCTGTTAAAAGAGGACTATATTTTAAACTTTGATTTCATCGTTGTCTCTATGCTCAGAAGAAAATTATTCTTTATACTTGGAAGTGAAAGCACTGTCAGTTCTAAATCTATTAATGAGGGGGTAAAGCAGAGGGGAATGGAACGGGGGGTGCAGTATGTACAAAAAGAATAGATTCTGTAATTAGTAAATAATACTGTTACTTTTAAATCAATGCACTTGCTTATGTTATACTGTAACATGAAGAATCTTAAATGATTTACCTTTTAAAATTATCAAAATTTTGCTTTTTAATTAGCTTCTGCTGATAACATCTTCTCAGCATGGAGCTGAAGTTTACTAACAAACATTTCACTCTTACTTTTTAGTTCAGGAAACTCTTGCTAAAATAATTATCCTTGTCGTTTTTATCTACTGTTCTTTTCTCCAAGGAGAAAAGATACTTATGCAACAGAGATAACAGTAACCACTGGATTTGTTCTGTTCATGGAAAATTAAAAGAATGCTTGGATGCGAGTTTAGTGTTTGAAAACTCACAAAACATATATGCTGAGAGTTGATGATGGAAAATTATAATCACTATGACAACAGTTGATTTGTGGAGCGTTAGGAATCAGGCACCAATCTTAGCACTGTATAAATTATCTCATTAAACTCTTTCAATAGAGCCAGGATGTCATTTTAATTATTACCCCCATTTTACAGATAGGAAACATAAGGCACAATTAAAATAGCTAATAAGTGGCAAAATTGGCATTTGAATGTAAGTCCATCCATATCTAGAGCTGAAACTCAGAGTTATTTTAAGTTGTGCTCAAAGGTATATTACAGAAATATTATTTCAGAGTTGATTCTTATATAAATAACTGGATTGGACTCATAACTTTCTTAAAATGTTCCTTTGAGGCTGAAATTTTCTAAACTTGGTGTCCATCCAACTGTGTGGTGGCAGGAGGCAAAGAAAATACAGCAAGTTCTGGTAGAAGCAGAAACAGATTTTAGGATTCTGTTTAGATTTTGAGACAGGCTGGAGCCTGGACGGGAATCCAAAGGCTGTTGAAATAGAGTTGCCTCTTCGTAACAGCATGGAGTAAGAATTTCCATAGAAACTTAATTCAAGCACAAAACTTGACCTGGGACTAAATAAATAACTAAAAACAATTTATCCTCATTATTCTGTCCACATTGTTGTTTAAATTATAGACTTGATTATGTTGGTTTCTCCATCCTGTGAGCAGTGGGCTAGATCTCTCTGATCCTAGGGCATGAGAGGATTTACTCTCTCTTACATACCTACCAATGGGCCCTCACTCTGTGTTTTTACACCCCTGTTAGGGGAAGGAGAAGGGCTAGAGAGTTGTTTCCTGCTTGTTTTCCTTTCTCTCCTTGACCTGTGGAACCCCGTCCCGACCTGCGTGGTAGCCCGGGGTTGTTCATGTACTTGTGCCCACAGCCTGGCCTAAGTGCAGCTGGGGCACTCGGAGAACACAGTGTGGGCGGGGGGCGGGGGGGGGGGAGTCTTCTCATTTGATAAAATAGACAAACAAACTCTCAGGCCCTCACAAATGGCTTCCCTTGATTTCCTCCCCAGGCTTCCTTTGTGTTTCGTTTTCCTATCAAAGCTCAGGAATGCTCCAAAGAATGGCTTCAAATATACCTGGATCATATTTTAACCACAGCAGTGTCTACCTTTTTGCTGAATCACTCTCTTGCTTATTACTGCTGCTTCTTGTGCATGAATCTACTATTACACTTACCAACCTATATTGTAGTCTTTTGTTTCCAGGTCAGCTTTCTCTTCCCAACCTTGATATCTCTGAGACATGATTCATTCAACTTTATACCTGGAATACGCAAGAGAAGGAAGGTGCTCTTTAGAGGTTTGTTCACCGTACCAGGGGATGCAACTGATCAAAACCTTCTGTTTTTAAATGTCCTAACATTTCCATAACCATATCCCACCAAAAAAAAAGAAGAAATTTGTAATTAAATTGGTATAAATATGCACACATATACAATTGGATCATTTATTAGAAATGAAAAATGCAATCCATGATTTCAAACATAATTGGACAGCGTTCATTCCTTCAGTGAATATTCATTGATCAGCTACTATGTACTAGCTTCTCATTAGGGACTGACAAACAAAGTTAAAGATCCTAACCCTCAGGGAGCTTATATTTTGGCAAGGAAGATAAACAATTAAAATAAAAGTAACAGATAACTAAATTAGATTGCTTGTGAGGTGGCAAGTGCTGTAGAAAAAAAAAGTAACAAGGGATAGATAATTGGGAGAGGCAGAAGAGGGGATGATGTTTGGGGAAAAGACAAAGTGGGCAAGTTAAGTTTTAAGTAGGAGGGTCAAAGTCATGCTTACTTTGGCCTTACTTTGATGAAGACTTGAAGGTGAAGTTAACCAAGCACATATCTAGGAAAAGAGCATTCCAGGCAGAATGCCGGACGAGTGTCTGATATGCTCCAGGAACAGTAAGGGCTCAGCGCAGATGGAACCACCTGAGTGGGATGGTAGGACAGAGAGGGGAGGGGGAAAAAATCATTTAGGGCCTTGTGGACAATTCAAAGACTTTGGTTTTTAACTTGAGGGAAATGGGGAGCCATTGGAAAGTTTGAGTGATGCGATGTGATTTACTTTTTAAAAAGATAATTCTATGTGCTGTGTTGAGAACAGACATAAAAGGACAAGCATAGAAGCAAAGAAAAGGATTAGAAGAGAAAAGATGGTGGCTTGGGGGTTAGGGTGGCTTCAGTGGTAATGAAAATGGTAGGATTCTGGATATACCTTGGAAGTTTCATTCTTAGGTTGGTAGGCCTTGTACCAAAGATTATGGGCTTGTAGTTAAGTGATAGCATAATTAACATGAAAGATATTTTTTTAATAACTGAAATTGTATAAGAACGTAAAACTATATCCTCAGACAGAATAGCCTTAGGGTTTGGGGAAAAACACACATACATACACATATATATGTATACACATATATACACATAAATATATAAACATATATAAATATATACACATGCATATGCATATATATTCACACATATACACATATTTTTATATATATTAACAAATACAAATAATCAAATAAACAAAATCCTCTACATATAGAAATTGCTTTATTCTTCTTTTCAGATTTTGTGAATGCCGCTTTAAGTGGAATTGAAACAAAAGCACTGTATTTCTGAGAAGTGACAGGGTGATTTTTCCTGACAATCTATATTGCCTCACCTGGGAGGAAGCACAAAGCTTATGTCAGAGGCTCTAAGAAAAGAGAAGGTGTTTTTGACAGGAGGTGGGCAAATCAATCTCCAAGAAGAGCCAGCCAGGGGGAAGCAGAAAAAGGAGACCCTTCCAGGCTGAGACCTGGGTGGGAGGTGAGACTGAAGATGAACTTCACCTACTTGCCAGTTTCGTGTGAGGTCATCTACGGAGGCATATTAGTTGCAACAGCCTATCAGAGCATGATTTGCTTCAAAAAATTCCTTGGCTAGAGAAACCTGAGTTAACCTCCATGGGTGGAAGCTGTACTCTGAAACCAGGCAGAAATTGAGTGTATGACAAATTTGTGTGGTAGTTTGACTGTTAAAATCCCTAGTCGTGGATAAAAATGCAAAGCTCCTTGGAGGGCAAAATGAAAAGCTATCAGAATAATATTTGCTTTCATCTGCTCAGATATAATGCCGAGAGCACCCGCTTATTTGTGGTTTCTTCCTGGGGTGCATTCTAAATTCCATAAAATTTGGTTCCAGGGAAAGCACAGTAGAGCAGTACTGAGGTGGAGGAAAAAGCCCAAATTTCTCTTGTCTGATTTAAAAACTGTACCCCACAGTGAGCTTCTCTGTTTGTTAAAAACTCTAATTGGTGTTTTCTCAACTTGCTGCTTGGCTGGTTTCTTTTTATTGATTTCATTTGGGGTTTGTAAGGCTGTATTTGGAGCCCTTTCCAGAGTTTGTTTGGAAGCTTATTTTTAATTTTAATGAAAATGCATTTTTTAAAATGTATATTACACCACCCTGCCGATTTTGCTCAAATAAACCTGCTACTGTTTTCAGTGATTTCCAACCATTTTAGTGCCCTTAGTCTCACTCGCTAAAGGGACCCCTGTGCTATTCCTGGCAAACTAACAAGATTAAGGAGAAAAATGAATGTTCTTCACTGCTTTTGAAGGCTCTTGTACAACAAAGGAAAAAGATTCATTCAAGAGACTGCCTTGGAGAATAATAAATCAGCATCTAGAAAGAAGAGGGTTTCCTCCTCACACACTTCAGTTCTAAACAGCTCTGTTTCCCAAACACAACTCTTTCATTATTCTGAAGAACCCAAAGCAATGAACCAAGGGAGAAATTTAAAAGTCAGTAATCAACATTAGGTTTACACTGAAAATGTTATTTACTCATAGTTCAATAAATTTGGTAACTGGAAATTGTTCAATATAACATGTCCCATATTTATCTTGTATTGAGCCTCTTTCCCCCATGGATGACCATCCAGATTGTTACTATTTTTTTGCTATTATAAAATAAAATACTGCTGGGCATGGTGGCTCATGCCTGTAATTCCAGCTACTTGGGAGGCTAAGGTGGGAGGATCACCTGAGCCCAGGAGTTCCAGGCTGCAGTGAGCTATGATTGTACCACTGCACTCCAGCTTAGGTGACAGAGTGAGACCCCATCTCTAAAAAAAAAAAAAAAAAAAAAAAATACTGTGGTAAGTATCATTGTTCATAGGTCCCTACATACTGGTGATTTTGTTTCTGAGGAAAGGTTTCTCATTTTTCCATCACAAGTATCTAGTAGAATTGTTAGGTTATAGTATATTCATATTTTTAGTCATAATGCCAAATTATTTTCCTAAAAATGTTTCCAGTGGTTTATTATCTCCACAACCTGAAGGTTTTCATCTTTAAACATTTTGCTAGTTTGATTGACAACTAGTCTACCAGTGAAGTTGAGCCAAGGATTTGGTTTCAATCTGCATATCACATAGTGTGTGCCTGGTGCTAAATCACTACTATATATCTGTAATCAGAAATTTTACTCTAGACTCAACTTTGTTTGTTGAGAACTTTATAAGTTAGGACTTAGAACTTAAAGTTATAATAGGAGTCCCTTAGTGGTGTATTGATACTCCCAGACTTAAAGCTACAAAAGCAATTATGAAGTCAATTATCTTATTAACAAGAACCTCTTTTTGTTTGTTTTAAACACACACACACACACACACAAATTCTCTTGAGGGCATTTGGAATTTTCTATCCTTAACAAAAAATCTCAGTGGAATCCTATTATGGTGATAGACATAAAGCATGGAGACCGTTAAGAAGGAAGAACTCTTATATTAGCACAGTATGACTTTGAGACCTGGTGAAATTCTCTGACAACTGGTTCCACACGTGGTTCTTCTCAATGTGTTTCCATAGAGTCGAAGCCTGGTCCACCAAGCCTAGTTGTCCCAGCTGTTGTTCCAACAGCTTTACAACATAAGAGCAAGTCTGGTGACAGGCATTCCTAATGCTAATCTCAGGATTATCAAGAATTTTTTAGAAAAAAATATCAAGTTTTATTTCTTCAAACAAACAACATGAAAATGACTTCATTTACTTTCCTCTGTGAAAACAAACTCACAGAAATAACAGTAATAAAATGCCGTTTGTGAATAAAAGCAGTGTTTGGAAGATAGTGTGATGGCACAAAGGAGAGTTTCACAGGCAGGGTGACACCCAACCTGGTTACTCATGGATGAGCAAGAGGCATCCTGGCAAGAAACAGGGAAGATGTAAAATCGTATTTTTTAGAGAATCACAAGTTATTTGGATGGGCCAATTGGAGGTATTTGGCAACATTGAATAACATTTTTGTTTTTCACAACTATAGAGTAGGGTACTATCAGTATGTAATGAACAGAGGGCAGGGTTGTTGTTAAATTTCCTATAATACACAAGACAGTCGCATACAACAACAACAGAAAATGTATCCAGCTCAAAATGTCAATGGGGCGAAGGTTAGGAAATACCAGTCTGGAGTATGGGATGTAGTTGTGCAATGTCTAGAGGCAGGAGGAATTTGAGATGCCCGAGCAGTGTTCAGGCAGAGAGGTCCTGAGAGGATTTCACTGTGTATTTGAATCTGAAGATAAAAGGTAGACCTTGAACCTATATTTTTAACACCATTGCTGACTTCTTTTCCTTTGGGAACCATGTTCTCTCTCCCCTGGCACTGGACTCCTGGTTCCCTGTAGCTCTTTGATCCCTCTATTCTTTCTCTGTCTCCCTCCTAGACTCCCTCTTTCTATTCCCATCCCCACATATACTGGGGTGTACCCAGGGGTTTGATCTTAGCCTGCTGATATTGCAGCTTCACACTCCCCCTGGCTGAAATTATTTTCTCTCATGGATGCATTTACTACCAATATGTGAGAAGAAGTGTGATGGAGTAGTTAAGAACATTGGTGCTAGAACCAGGGGTTCAACTCCTGGTTTCAATATGTATGACTATGGCTTTTTGCAAGTTGTAAGATGGCAGTAACATTAGTACCTATCTCATGAGGTTGTAGGGAGGAGTAAGGTGAGCTAATATACAGAGAAATTAAAGCACATAGTAAATTCTAGGTCCACCCCAGGCTTTTCTACAATTTCTAGTTCAGATGACTGAACTACTGGGTTGTCTCTCTGAATGTCTTACCAGCCCCTAAAATGGACAATGCTCCAAATTAAACTCATTATTGTTCTTACTCCCCTCCCCAGTGATGCTACAAATAAACTTGTATTCCTCTATTAATGGCACAAATGTTGAGGCCTAGCAGATACCCCCGATGAGTCCTTTTCTCTCCTGTCTCATCAAATCAACGAGTTTTGTTGATTTTACCTCCTGTATGCTTTGTGAAACTGCCCCCTTCTCTCCATCCCACTACCACTGATCTCCTAAGTCAGAGTTTTATTATGTCTCACCTTAATTACCAAGCGGCATCATCCTAACTAATCCCCGAGTCTAGCATTGTCTCCTTCTAATCATCCCTTCACATTCCTGCTGAAGTGACAGGCATTTCACTGGCTCCCCATCACCCATAAAATGTCACACCAGGCCCTCCTGCATCTGTATGCTGCCTTTTTTACAAGCTCATTGCTAACATTCTCTATCTTCAATCCTGATACAGGATGAATTCAAGGCACAGAATGGTTTCAATTTTTCTAACTTCTACTCATCCTCTACCCCCTCAAAAACATGTATATAATTGCCTCTGTTATCCCATAACATCCTTCTATTGAAATTCTCCCACTTCTCTTTGAATTGAATGGTGGTTTTCTCCTTGACAAAAGGGAATAAATGTATTTGTGACACAGTGACAACATGTAGTGTAGAACCTGGCATAAGAGAGATGCTTAGAAAATGTTCTTTAAATAAATTTCTAATTGGAGTCATTAGCAGATATGTGGTTAATAATAAAATGGAAATGAAGGAGATAGCTCAGTGTACTGAGAAGCAGCTAGGGGCAGAAACACAAAACCATGAGAAAACCAGCATTTAAAGAGAGAAAGGTGGCATAGAACATCAAAAAAAGTTTTCAGAGATGTGAGATGATAACCTTGAAAGAGTAATTATGTGGAAGCCAAAGGAAGACAGAGTTTCAGAAGAGAGAATGGTCAACTATATTAAATTCCACAGAAAGGTATGGAAAAGGTCTATAAAGCATTCAATAGCTGAGGCAATTCCTGGAGTAAAGTATAATAGTATACACAGAAATCTAATTGCTGTGTGTCAAGAAATAAATGAAAGATAAACTTGCAGAAAAAGCAGAAATAAATTGTCTTTCAATATGAGCCAGCAAATTTAAAATGAAACATAGATAAACTCAATGAACTATTTTATACATATCTTTAATTTTTATTAAGCGGTTAATCCTTTATAATGGCAATAAGTAGTCATAGGAATTATTATCTTTAAAACATTCAATATGTGACCCAACCTTATCTGCTTCCCTGTTATTTGGAGGCTCTAAGCTTGTCTTTCTTGATTTCATTTTACATTGGTGGATATGATCTCCCTAGCCTCACTGTCTCTTCCAACCCATTCTCCACAGAACACCCAGGAATATTGCCTGAAACAAAGGTAAATCTGTCATTTCCAAATTTGAAAATCTCCAGTGGTCCCAAGATCATAGGATATGATCGAAATTCTTTAGTTTTGCATGCGGCATGCAAAATCTACCTCCATGTGTCTTTCTGGTTTCATTTCCTACCACTCAGGCTACTCACCATTCTTTCCTCCCAGTGTCCAGCTCAGACGCTGCAGGCACACCAAACACTTTCACAACTTCTAGAGTATTTACAGAGCTTAATGCCTGATGAGCACTCAAGTTTGTTGACTGAATGTATGAATGAATGAATGACTGGGTACATGCTGCTAGAATCAATGGTAGAAAAACTCAATTGTTCCTTTGAAACTGTTTTATATATACATATATAAAATATTTTATAGCTTTATATTTTTATTAGATTTCTTTCCTACTTTAAAAAAACAACTCTAATTGCAGTAGAGTGTGTGTGTGTGTGTGTGTGTGTGTGTGTTAAGCTCCATGGTATAGACGGACTGTCTGTGCCTGTGTCTCTCACTATGAACCCAGGAAAGTGGTGTCGCTTATCAATCAATGAAGAGAAGTGCAGTGTCTCGATGTGCTGACTCCACACCTGGGAGGGCAGCCAGACTGACAGTAGCTGTTAGAGGATTTCAAAATGTACATTTAGTCTTGAGAAATTCTGCAAGATGAGAGTATAAATGAATAGAATGAGAAAAATCTGACCTCAGAGACAAAAGTAGTCCAGGTTTTAAGTCAAAGCTTCTGACCAGATACTAAAGATTATGTATTTTCATTTTCTAACAGAAAGTATATGTTTAGAAATACTGCTTAAGAATTGTTGCCCATAAAATTTCCAGTTCACCAGGGATTTGTGGAAAATGAGTGGACACCTGAACATTCGTAGTGTTCCATACCTGTTTGAACTAATTAAATATCTTCCTATGAAGCATATTCTGTGAATCAGCTCAGGTCTACTTGTAGATTTCAGCATAATTAAGACATGGAAATCTTCATGTCTTATTACTTTAATATTTACAATGAAAACTCAAAATAGATTTACTGTGCCTGATAGAAATTGGAGGCCCTATTGCTATTTTTTCTTGCTTGACATCAGCCTCTTGCTAAATTAGTATAGAGCCTAGGACCAAACCCCAAATCCTAGTGCCTTTTAGCTGGGTTCCCAGGGTCTTTATACTTAGTTGCACAACTGGATATTCTCAGCCCTGCCTCTAGGGGGACTCGTAGCAGAGACATGAAGAAGTTCTTTAGTGTTACGTGAAGTTTGGTCAGTTCTTTCAAAGAACCTGATCAAAGTTTTCTAGTTATCCTAAGATATCAAACTGATATACTTATCAATATTTCAATATATGTAGCTTCTCCTTAGAAACTTTTTGTAAAAGAAAAAAAGTCCTCTGAAGAAGCATAATATAGCTTCACCTTTTATTTTTGTGACGGTCAGATGAACCTGTGCCTTACTTCAGAGCACTGTAAAAAGTTGCTGAGAAGATAGAAATCAGCACTATCACTGTTTTTATATTTATTTCTTTACCATTATTTGTGCACTAGCTGATGTAGGTTAATGTTAAACAAAGCATCTCTGCAGTAATCAAGGTCTCTCTAACATAATGGCTTGCATCTTTTGACTATCGCTCAAAACATCCTTACAAACTCTCACATGTGTCAGGATTTATCCCAACACTGCCTATAGAAAGTCCTATGAGAGCTATGGTTCCCAAAGGTGAGCTAGTGGGCCCTGGAGGCAGGGCATGGAGTGTTTTTAACTGGCAATGAATCTAGAGATGCCTCCTCTGGTCTTAGCAGACCAAATACAAAATGTCTCCCATGCACTTAATAGGTAAATTTATTGATTCATTTCTAAATGCTACAGAATAATAAAACAATCTATAAGGTATGAGGTGTTTTATATACAGCTGAACAGATAAGGGAACTAAGGCACAGAAAGGTCAAATAACTTGCCCAATGTAATTCAGGTAGTAATTAGCAGATTAATGTGCCATGATTTGAATATAGATTCCCTATCTTTATATAGATAGAATTGGGTGAGAATGAAATTTGTGTTTGTTTCTGAATTATTGGAATTTTGTTCATTGGCATTGGCATCTTTTGGCATCAGAAAACATTTACCATATTGAAATAGAATGAAAATACTTGTACAAAGCCCAGACTTGCTTCTGAGATGTACCAGAATACAGATATACTGAAGATGTCTGTAATGGTTGCAAAAGACTCTCTGTGGGACCCTCCCTCCCATTGTTATCAGGCACTGAACCACATGTCCAAAATAAAACTCATAAGACAACCCTTGATATTTTATAATTCTCCAAGGGAAATTATAAACTAAACCATAAGGACCTTGGGGAAGGATAGAAATGGTTAAATTATGGTTCTACATCAAGATGTATTCCACTGGACCAAACACGAGGTCTACCTTGAACAGCCCCTGTTGCCTATCCTCACTGTTAAATTTAGGGAAGGTAGCAGCAGCAACACTTAAGTCAAACAACTTGCCAGGGCCTGCATGGATTCCTGTTGCTCATGCTTCTATTTTTTCTGATGCCCTTTATCTCTTCTATGACTCTTAATCTTTTCAACATAATTCTGGGGAAACTTTTACTTTGATTTGCATTTCCGTCTTATTCTAAATATAAAGAATTCTGATCTCCTTGGAGAAAAGGTGCTATAGGACTGTAATATAGGGATAGACTAAAATTAGAAATATCATCACATTAACATCTTTTTTTCCCAATAGTTTGGTACTTTTGACAATGTACTATTTTAGTGTATCATGGGGTTTCACAGTGATTGTAAATTAAAGCTTTCCTTATGAAGACTGAAAATGTGCCTGACTTGGTAAATTCTCCACTTTCTGAGAACTCCATTTAAGGGAATCAGTGTTCAGTCTTTCTTTTTTTTTTTTTACCTTAATATGTTAATGACTGAAATGAATAATAGAAAAGAAAGATTTAAGCATAAACAAGCAGATGAGTCCACTGTACCAGGTGAATCACGACAGACTTTTGGACCACTAGCTCCAACTAACATTTTTAGACACAGATTTTGTTTCAGACCTAAGGAGCTGAGGCAACACAGACAATTTTATGCCTTTTCTCACCCTTCTCAAGACCCTACATTTTAAATGCCAACTGAAGAACTGAAGCTCACTATTTTCTCTTCAGCAAAAGTGGCCATTGGATGGTTCAGGCAGGAGTGTTTTTTTCAGCCTGTGTATATTTGTTTTTCTATCGACTTGAAGTAATCCATTTTACTTAAAATTAGCAATACATTCTTTAACTTTCAAACTTCCAAATTAGCATTTGGAAACATAAAATTGTTTATTGGCCTGCTTTGCAGGATAAATAAATGTCTGTTCAACCCCATTAGTTTTAAACCCATGATTTAGGATTCTTTTAAATGTGCTAAAATTAACAAGACTTAACTCTGTGGGTACAGAAAATGACAATACGAAATAATAAGTCATGCTGAGAATTGGACATTTGACAGAATTTCAATTTTTAATCTGGCCTCCCAGTTTGGGTTATCCTTCCTTTGTGGCAACAGATCAGAAAATATTTGCTTGTCAATAAATGTAGGCAGTTGCTACACCATTGCAGACCTGGGTAAGCCTGAAATTTAGAAGGTAATGCCAAGCCAGAAGAATAGATGGAGAGAATATGGTTTGATTTTCTAAACCACTGAGTGATTTGGTAATTGTAGTTTATACTGGCAAGTGAATTCGAGATGTCACAGTTTAGTACACGGCTAAGGTCAGTTATTACTTCATTATAATTACCCAGGGGCATCATTATACTATATTTGACGGAGTTTCTTTCTTCTAACAGCTAAAGAATTGTAAACGCTCCTCAATCTGTATTATATGCGTATTTATAGTAAGGTAACTAAGAGAAAATGCTAATTTGAATTCCTATTATGTGGGATCTACAGTAATTCATATTGAAGTGAGCTTGGACTACCTGTATATGGATTATCTTAAACAAGTTTGTAGAATAAGTTCATAATATAATTAATAATTTTATGGAAATGGTTAACTAATTAGGAAGATAAGCCATTTTAAGACCTTTACAGTTACCGTTTGCATTAAGCCAATTAACATAGCAATTATAACTTACTGTTAGCTATTATTTAATATTGAGCTACTTGGAATCACTAATCACATGATAAAAATATATTTGTTGTTTTAGAAAATCATTTTTGAACAAATTATATGGTATATTTCTATGAATGGAAGTATCACATTGTACCAAAACTTCATTTGACTGGATTAGTAGATTGTTACTAATGTCATTTAATTAATTTCCCTCATGAGTTGTGATAAAATTATAGCTGATAGCCAATAGTCTATGCCATGAAAGGAACAGAGTTTTGTCAGTATAGGGAGTGTTCACAAATTTTACTTTAATCAATAGTGTAAAAATTTTTTACCAATTACAACACCATATCTAGTAATTGGCAAAACTGACTAGTAGTAGAAACATTGCAGCACAGTGTTTACAAGTGCAAGCTGTGGAGTCAGAGGGCGGGAGTTCAAATCCCCCGCCTCATGCTGCCACCTTTGTGACTGTACCTTAGCTCTGTTGGTTGGGCCTTCACCCATTCCTGCTGGGAAAGCAAAGTCTCTGGAAATGTCCTTGTTCTAAAACCATTTCATTACTACTTAGGGAAACCTATTTTATTTAAAGGTAGCAGTAATTTTTTTGACGTGTAAACTTCCAAATTATTATTTTTCATTTTTGGGTGGTTCACTTCCTTTTCTTAAATTTTTTATTTCAAAAAATTTAGGGGGTACAAGTGTTTTTTGTTATGTGGATAAATTGTTTATTGGCCTGTTTTACAGAACAACATATTGTTTTTCCAATCAGTCCTGATGGGTTAGGAATCTCCCACTTATTAGCCTTCTACATCTGGACAAGTCATTTAAAATACCGGAACAGAGTTTTCTTATCTGTAAAATAGGGACTATAGTAGATCTAAGATGTGTTATATATTGTAAATAGTATTTTATGTTTTGTTTTGCTTTTAATGTCTTCACTCTTCTCCAATAGAGGTTTTGATATAGCAATAGTCCAAAGCTGAAAGAAAAATTAAAATATTAAGGATTAGAATTTGTAAAATCTGAGGTTAGGTAATCATATCCTAAAAAGCCAAAATTTGTGAAGTAGGTCAATTTCAAATATAAGGAGAAATATACAACTGTATTTCAAATAATAAAATATTTTAATTTTGTTAGAATTTTAAACTCTACATAGCATTCTGATTTAATATTTATTAATAATACTTTAAAATAGTAAAGTGTTTAAAATACTATTCTAATTACTTATATTTACTGAAAGATATTCGAGCATATTCTAGACCATTTAAAAAGAAAATAAAATTGAGGTATATTTAAGATATATGTGTATTGTGTTTATTTACCATATTCACAGTCTTTGAAATTGGATATGTCACACATTGTATATAATAAATCTCAGTTAAGCCAAATATAGCATTTACTTAATCAGAGTAGCTTATGTTCCAAACATTCTGAGAAAAAAAAATGAATTTTAATAGTTTGTAAATTCAAAACAGTGAGATTCTATATTTAAAAAATATATATGTATGTATCTGTGTATATGTATTTATATTTATGTGTATGTGTGTATATAGCTATATCTATCTCTATACGTATGTATGTGAATTTTAAATATATTTAATTAAAATGTCCTAAGACTCTTATGATTGGGATAGAGGGACATAGAACTAAAAAAGAAAGTCCAGCTTTTTACTGTGCTGTCAGCCACAGTCAAGCATAACTGATGGGCTTTACTTCTTTGACGGTATTATCTATATGCCCAGCATTTGGATAACACCTCCCTTGTTTGTTTGTTTGTTTGTTTTGGCATTTTCTTTTTCTGGCTCTGTTACTGTGCCCATACCTCCTTTCTGCCGGGAATGAGACATCTCTGGAAGTATCGTCGTTTCCACAACATTTCACAACAATAAAAACATTTGGATATCTGTGGAATATCTTGTAGCACTCATTATTTTATGTGTCATATATGAATCAAATATACACACACATACAAAAACATACATAACTTTCTTTTAAATTGAACACTGTGTGGTTGCCAAAATAACAAGTCACAGTTTTCTGTAGAAACAGTTGAACTTATCCTTCAGGACCTTGAACAGCACCTCTCGAATTTTGGGGCAGGAGGAGAATGATAGCGAACACTGAAAAAATATAGTAATTTATAAATACGCTTTAGGATATGTAAATCTACCTCTCTTAAAGAATACTTTTTTAAAAATCCTCTTTTAGCATGTTGTTTACTCTTTAGAGTCATCAATCAGTAGGAGTAAAAACATGGTTTCTAACAGTTTGGGTAACGAAGACTCTTTTTCTCAGTACAACAGTGCTCTCGGGTGACCATTTACACTATCATGACCTGCTAATGTTTCTGCATGAGGGATGCCCCCGACCCGTGGTAAAGGAAGAATTTCTTGCTTTCTGTGACCATCAAATGACTCGCTTTCTGTGACCATCAAATGACTCGTATCACTCTCACCCATTCAGCTCTCCTCTGCAAGTGTCCTGGCACATATGTCCTAGCGCCAGGCTCTCCCTGAGAAAACTCCCTGGACTCCAGTAGCAGATCACACCCTGCAATTTTGTCAATCTGGGAGTATATCAATTTCCAGAAGCCCTGAATAGGGGGCAGTTCCCACCATATGTGCCTAAATGTACCCTTTTCACCGCATCTTTCTCAGTGATTGTCAGGACTGTTATCAAGTATTTCCCCCATATTATCCGACATTACTATAGAGTAAGCTCTGAATCTAAGAGCAGTTTTGTTCCATATTCAGGAGTATACAGAATGACTTTTGCCTTTAGTTTTGCTGCCATATTCAGTTTAGGAAAAATATGCCACTTTTTAGGAAGGATATGGTTTTGGAAAGGGCCTTGAATTAATACATCCGTTTTTAGCTGCAGTTATGAATTGCACTGAATTAATTTCTTCTCATATTTTCTGGAATAGCAGATCAGAAGAAAAAAAGGACAAATATTGAAAGCAGCTCACATAGATATTTTTGGGTGGTCATCTTTTTGCAAACAATTGTGGATTTTTATTGCAAAGTTAATAATGAGAAACAAAAACACTATATGATATCAGACATTATTTTTAATCTATAACTATGATATATATTTCAGATAGGTTAAACTTTTTCATTAATCCAAAGTAATTTCTCCAAGAATAGACAAAAATCAGAATTTTTTTAAATGGAAATTTCATGGTTATCAACATTTTATGTCTACATTTGTATCATTCTCAGGTGTTGAAAGGAATAATAATACTGAAGAAACATAAAAGAAAAATAACCCTAACAATTTGTTGAAATATTTTCCTTTATTAACAACAATAATTATAAGTGTACACTTTAAAGTCGTATTATTATGACCATGTATGTTCATGTAGTTATCTACACGAAGGTACATATCCTGACCATAGTGCTCTATTTTTTAAAATTTTACACTGTTATCAGCTGATTCTTTCCATTACAAACTCAGGGCTTTCTATAGAGGAAAGTGGGCACTATTCATTTGAAACTCTAATTTCTTCATTTTCCAGCTTCATCTCTAGCTCATTCTGTTAAGTTCTCTACCCTACTCATTCTCTTCCCGCCCCACCATATTCTTCCTTATCCTCCTATCTTTTGCATTTGGTGCATTTCTACTCTCCTTCAGGTCTCAAGTTGAGTATTTCTTCCAGACAGGCCTCCCATTCCCCTATGTCTTAGTTGGGCTGTTTCCCTCTTTCCCTGATACATTCCCAGAGCCACTTCCTCCATGACACTTATTTCATTATGTTTGCTGGGCATCTAAATATCACATTGCAAGAATTTGAAAAGCATAAGGGATCCTGCCAGGATCAAAGCCAAGTCATTCATGGTCCTTACCACCATTTTATTTACATATGGTATGGATATACCCACAAGAGAGTGTCCAGGCAATTAAATATTGTATAATGAAGTGTCATGGTGTAATGAATGCAGAAGGAGCGGCATGCACAGATCACATGGTGAGAGAGAGAAAGTGGAGGAGGTGCCAGCTCTTTTCAACAGCCACTTCTCTTGGGAACTAAGAACGAGAACTCACTCAGTCCTGTGAGAATGGCACCAAGCCATTTATGAGGGTCCACCCACAGATACAAACACCTCCCACCCAGCCCCACCTCCAACATTGGGAATCAAATTTCAACATAAGGTTTGGAGGGTCAAATATCCAAACTATTGCATATATAATATGCATCCTTTTGGGATTAGCATTTTTTCACCCAGCATAATTCTTTTAAAATTCATCCAAGTGATTGCATTTATCAATCATGTGTTCATTTTTATTTCTGAGTAGTATTCTGCAGTATGGATGTACCACAGCTTGTTTAAACATTCACCCCATTGAAAGACATCTGAGTTGATTCCAGTTTTTAACTATTATGAATAAAACTGCTATAAACATTTGTGTACTGGTTCTTATGTGAACATAAGTTTTTATTTCTCTGGGATAAATGCTCAAGAGAGCAACTGCTGGAATGCATGTTTAATTTTATAAAAAGGAAACCCTGCCAAACTGTTTTCCAGAATGTCTGTACCATTTTACATTCCCACCAGCAATGTATGAGTGAGTGATCAAGTTTCTCTGCATTCTTGCCAGCATTTAGTATTGTCACTATAATTTGTTTAACCATTCTGATAGATGTGTAGTGTTGTCTCATTGTGGTTCAATATGTAGTTCCCTAATGGCTAGTGAAGCTGAACATCTTTTTATGAGTTTATTTGCCATCTATATGAAAGAGTTTCTGGAAAGCTTTGAGGTAAAGAGTTGCCTAGCATGTTCTAGGACAGCCATTATGGCTGGAGAAAAGATAACGAGGGGTAAAAGAATAGAAAATGAAGTCAGTGAAGTAGTACGCAAGTGCCAAATCATGTAGTCTACTAAGATACTGCAAGTACTTTGGGTTTTATTCTGAATGATAGCTGATGAAAGGCATAAATTGAATTATCCTTTTTTTTTTTTTTTTTTTTTTTTTGAGGCAGGTCTCTCTCTGTCCCCCAGCTGCAGTGCAGTGGCATGCTCACAGCTCACTGCAACCTTGAACTCCTGGGCTCCAACAATCCTCCTGCCTCAGTCTCCCAAGTAGCTGGGACTGCATGTGCACACCACCATGCCTGGATAATTTTTTCCGTTTTTAGTAGAGACAGGGTCTCACTCTTGCTCAGGCTGGTCTCCAACTCCTGATCTCAAGCGATCCTTCTGCCTAGGCCTCCCAGAGTAGAATTATCTTTTAACTGGATCATTCTATGTTGAGAATGAACCAAAGGAAGTAAAGATGGAGATAATTTATTAAGCTCTTGTAGTTAGCCAGCTGAGTAATAGTAATGGCTTAGATGGGAAAGGTAGCAGTGGAAGTGATGAGGTATTGTTGAATTCAGTATGTATTTTGAAAGTAGACTCAAAAGGAATTTTCTGATAGATTAAATGTGGAAGTAGAGAGGACTCACGATAACTCCAACTTTTTGGAGATATTTTTGGAACATCCAAGTGGACATATCTATGTAGCCAACTCAATATTTCGACAGCTCTCAGCAGAACTCAATATATTTCATCTAATCAGCCTCATTCTTAAGCATTCCCCTCTGCATTTCTTAGAAGACTTTACTAAGACTTTCCTCTGCACTATCATATGCTGCTCTAAGACTTCTTTGCTGACTCCCTCTCTACCCTACTCTAGTATGCTCAGGGTCTATCTTAGACCCTCTTATCTTTTCTCTTCCTAAATGACTCTCAGTAAGTAGATATCCTTTACAGGATCTTGGCTCTCTAAATATATATATATCTCCACTCTGATCAAAATCTTGGTTTACAAACTAGTTTATGCAATTACCTACTTAACATCTCCATTTCAATGTCTGATAAGCATTTTAAATCTAGCAGATCTGAAATCAATCCCTCTTTGCCCAACCCTGTTTCTTCCTTGTCTTCTTCCAATGACAATTCTACTCAGTTGTTCAAAATTGACCTGGGAAAGTGCTTACCTCTTATCCCATTTATCTAAACAAATCTTGTTTATTTGAACTCCAAGCATATCTCAAATTGATCCACTTATCCCCATCTTATCCTCATCTGATTTGCTACCATTCTTGCTTGAAATCTTATTTTCTCTTTCTTTAACTCTCGTCACAGCCAAATAACTGATCTTCCTTCCTTCCACTCTTGTTCCACTTAAATGATACTCTAAGCAGCACAGAATTATCCTTTAAAAATAAATCATACAATCATAAATAAATAAACAGGGCAAAGGAAGGGCTCTTGCTTACAGTGGAATGCTGAGTGCTGACTCATAAGTGTAAAGGGAGTGCTAGGGTATAAAATTATCACCTTGCAAACATCATTGTAAAGATTGGTTCAGGCAGGAATCATCAATCGATGCTAAATTTAGAGAGGGGTGGATTTTGATAAGGAGACAGATACTTGCAGAAGTCTTAAAATGTGTCCCCACATTTTCCCTTAGCAAGGGAAAAACTAGTAAATAAATGTTGGAGAAATTAGACAACTTTGAGTGGCGCAAATATATATTGTGCGCCTCCAGGTGTGATAACTTGAAAAGGACACAGCACCACTTATGCATGCCAAGAATGAAGAAGCTAACAATAGATAATTAGACAACTTAAAAGTGAGGAACATTCTACTAAAAAGTAAGACTGTGTGTCAGGTTGACAGCTGTCTATTCTTGGTTCTTGGTGTGCTCTTGGCTGAAAAATGACCAGACACACCAAAAACAAAGTAAGCATGAAACAAAGTTTATTGAGGAAGAGCAAGATAGGTTTGCAGAACCTATCTGTGTCTGTGGCAAGATACATTTGCCACAGACAACAAACGGGCCCTCTGTCATAACAAAAGGGCTCTGGTAATGGTCTGGGGTCTTGTTTTATGGTATCTGGATTGGGTCCTCCTCGTGATTCAGATGTCACCACTGAATGGTTTTGCTGGACAGTTAATGACATGATAATTAGCTTTAGGTTACTTTAGGTCACTTTCCAGATCCTATTGTGCCTGGGCTGCCTGGCCTGAGGGCTGAGGAATTGCCTGCATTCTTTTGCAGATTGGCAGGGTGTTCTTCCTTCTTCCCAGGTGTGGCAGTTACTCAGGGCAGGATTAAGGTGGGGCAGCACCAAGACAGGTGCCCACCTTTTTCCCTAGGAGAGCAGGAATCCCTCACTAACATGTGTACTTCAAAATTGTCAATGTCATAAAGGACAAAGAAAGCAGAGCAGCTGTCTTAGAATAAAGAAGTCTAAAAGATGAAAACTAAATGCAATCCTACACTGAAATTCTAAAATGCTACAAAGGACATTATTAGGTATATCAACAAAACTGAAATACCAATGAAAGATTAAGAAAAATATTATATATCAATGTTAAATTTACTAAGGTGGATAACTGTCCTATGATTTTGGAAGACAAAAATTCTTAATTTTAGGTAACACACAATTTAGTATATATTATAGAAGTAAAATCATATCATGTATGTAAATTATTTTCAAATGGTACAGAAAAAGTAATATGCATACATATAAAGAGAGCAAATGACAAAGGAAGTGGGGCAAAATATTCACAATATTTGATTCTGAATAAAGGAGTATGGAGGTTCTTTAAAACACTCCTGTAGCTCTTCTGTACTTCTGAAATATTTATCTAAATAAAAAATTAAATATATACACATATATGTGCGTGCCTATAAATATACATATATATGTTATAATCACTTCATAAAACATAAATTCTAATAAAAGTGAACATATGAATACATTTTTACCCCCAAATCCACTGTCAGATAAATTCCCAACAAATGGATGCATGTGTTCAACAAAAGATATGTATTAGATTGCTCATAACTATTGCACTATTTACAGTTTCCCAAAACTGGGAATTACCCAAGTGTCCATCATCAGATGAATGGATAAATAAATTGTGAAATATTCATATAATGGGATACATTGCCACTAGACATAATGACATGGGATAATTTCAGAGACAGAATGTAGAGTGAAAGAAGCCAGACACAAAATAGCACATACTATGTGCTTCCATTCATATGAAGTATAAAGATAGATGAAATTAATCCATGTTAAAAGTCAGGATTATGGTTACTCTGGGCAGGGCATAGATAGTGACTGGAAGATGACATGAGGGTACCTCTGAGACAGGAGGAACGTTTGACTCCTAGGCCTACACACTGGCCTTGTGGGAGCAGGTCATTCACTGGAGAAGACAGGTTACAAATGGCTGAAGAGTGAATGAGACATAAGAAATTGAGAACAGTGAACAGAGTTCTAGCTTCCAAAAATTTCTGTTGTGAACAGAAGCACAATGGGTCAGTAACTAGAGAATTGGATATGAGAAGAGAATTTCATTTTCTTTTGCTTTAGGATAGAAAAGACTTAGAAGTTTAAATGTTGATTAGAGAGTATCAGTGTTCCTACGGTATGAGACAGGAAAGGGAACCAGAATGAAGATGGAAGAACTAGCGTTAGATAGAAGCAGGGGAGGAAGAGTGGGAGTGAGAAATATGAATAACTATAGAAGGTATGAAATAAGACAAGATGAGCATAGATGCCCCTGGACCCTATGCTGAGAGTTGCCATCTCAGCACTGGTATGGAAGAGACACATAGATGGAGTATGAAGAGTGAAGAGAAGGAAGACAGGGAAATACATCATAACAGAACCACTGAAGTACGAGGGAGCATGCATGCTTGGCACCAACAACACAATACTACATTAATAACACAAGTACCATAGCGCACTCTAAGAGACACACCACGTCTATAAGATTAATGATAGCCATAAGCCCCACTTAGGCATCTTGCAGGGCCAACACTACATGTCACTTAGCAGTATGATGCAACCTGGTAGGAGACAAGGCCACCTCAGGACAGATGCAACTTTTATAAACCTTAAAACAAAGCTTACTATTACAAGAATAGGCTTAAATTCCCTTTAGGAAAGAATATTTAGTAACTGACTTGGACTGAATACAGGAAATACAGGAAAGGGGAAGAATCCTAAATTCTGATAATGGTCTCTGAATGGAAACCCTCCTGGTCAGTTGGTCATCTGACCCCCTGACTGTATCTAGCCCATGCCACCGGCCTGCTCCCCCTGTCTTGTAAGGCCGCTGCCAGAATAAACCACTAAGGCATCAAACGGTGTCTAAGACTCATCTCTGCCATGAGTCAGACGGAAGGGGAGAAGTTGCTCCTGCGGAAGCTGGTTAACTAGGACTACCTGAGACTCCCAGACACGACAAGTATACACAGTCAACCTGAGCTATTAATTAAAGAAATAAATATTTTGGTTTGACATTAACTGCTTTCTTCTTTAATTGAAGTTTTTTCATTTGCTAAGTACTTACTATATGTCAAACGCTAGATATTAATACAATGTTATGGAACTGAGTGTTATGTAACTGTTGAAAAATTGATAATGTTCTGTTTAAATAAGCTTCACAATGCTTTAGGATAATATATTATTACAAATGACCTTTATGAAAAAAATTTAAAACCGTGAGAATATGTTCATTATAAAAAATGTAGAAAATTCCAGCATATGTAGTGTAATTTCAAAAAATTTTCAAAAAATATTTTAATATGAATAGTAATTATGTCTGTGTTGTGGCAGTGCTGCTAACTTTTATTTTGTACATATTTTTCAGTGTTTTCTAAATTTCTACAATAATTAATGTATTTATAAATTAAAAAATATTTATTAGCACATATTCATAATTATTGCCTTAGGAAAAGCATCTTGAGGTAGACTTATGCGGACCAAAGAACATTCATTTATTTGCTACACATTATCAGATTTACTTACAAAAATATTGTACCAATTTAGGACACTGCTAGCAAAAATAAATACTTATTGTAAAGAAAGCACATGTGATGCTTAAAAGGAAGCGCATCAGTGATTCTGGCAAAAAGATAGAACAAAATCAATCAGTGAAAAAAGCCTAAGGATTTTCTGCTGATACTCCTTAGTGGTAGCTAGCAAGGGGTGGAAGTTGGTATGTAAGCAAGCCAACTTTCTTGCTCATTCATGGGACAATCCAGAGCTTAGGTATAACACAGTCTTTCAGAGGGTCCCCAGCAGGACTGGGCCAAGTGGTGATCTACTGAATAATAGGCCCTTTCTTGGTTTTCCTCCTTTTTCTTTTTTTTAAATTTATTTTTATTATTATTTTTTTCCGGTGGCTTCTCTCTGATTAGCTTTCCTCCTTTTTCTGCCCCACTTTCCCACTCCATTACAATGCTTTCTGGGTTTACTTTCAAAGTCACCACCTTGAACTTAAATCTTGCCTCAGGGTCTGCTTTTTGGCAAACCCAAACTAAGACATCTGGGGAATTACATTAGAAAATATAAGTTGTGTTTTTGTGTCTTTTTTTTTCTGTTTTTAACCAAGGAAGTGAAAACGCATACATAAGAATTTCTAACAGGTAATTGAGCCACTACTATATTCCTAGCACTGTACTAAACATGTTATATGGACTAATTTATTTAAATCTCACAAGAAATACTAAATGCGATACAAGAGTCATGAACAAGTAAATCTCTTATTTGTTTATTCAACTAATAATAAGTGCTGAGTTCATGAAAGGCACGCCAGTAAATGATGACAGACCCTACCTTTATGGAGCTATACAGTAGTGGGATAGATAGACATCAAACAAACAAAAAAGAAAAAACAAAGAGTTACTTAATTGCAGTAGTGAGGAATGCTAAAGGAAAGGGGCAGAGGCTAAGGGAACTTACTGTCACCTATGGAGGCCATTTTCCTGAGGAAATGACATTTAATCAGAGGTGAAAATGATGGGTAAGAATTTATCAGTTGAAAAGAGGAGAAGACACATTCTAAGCAGGGCCAATAGCATGTGAAATCCCTGAGGGGGGGAGCTTAGCACTTCTGAGAGACGAGGAGATGGCTGTGGGTGAACTGTGGCAAGCAAAGGGGAAGGCGGCTTGTCAGGAAGCCAGAGATCTGGGAAGTTGCCAGGACATGAGGGGCTTTGTGGACTATGGGGAATGCTAGATCTCACACCAATTAGAATACAAAGTCATTGAAGGATTTTAAACAGCATACTGGGTTTTGCTATTATCAATATTTTTAAGTATATTTCAGTTATGAACTAAGTAAGCATCTTGTCTAGCCTCAGAAAGAGAAAGGCATCAGGTCTTCTAACAGAGGCTGTAACCTGACTGCTGGAGACCCAGAGATGGGGGGCACAGACCTATTTGTTTGGTTCTCAATGTTGGCCCACTTTTAAAAGTTAGTTTTAAACTAACATCTGGATCTCCAGGATTTCTGGAAGGATCTTCCAGGGTCTCTGTAAAAGGAGAGTATCAGGCAACACTAGGTTGGCATTTCCCGTGACAACATCCTGCAGTCACGTTTAGATGGTACATCCATTCTCCAGATGACATGCAGCTCCATACTTACCATGAAGTTACTCCATCATCACAGAGTTAACTAATCTGTGTTACGCATTATAACATCTGGTAGAGTAGACTTCTGTGTCTTTTGAGCAAACTAGCTTCTATGAGATTATGGATTTCTTATAGGCCAAGTGTACCAGGCCTGCTGGGGGGAATAACACAGAGCAGGTAAGAGCGCAGGCTTTAGATTCAGCTGGCCCTCGATTCTGTAAGAAGCCCTAACCTACAGGACCAATGTCCTCTCCCATCACCTGTTTTCTAAGCCCACTGCTCTTGTCACATCTAGGTATGTGACACCTCCCTAGATATCAAAATTTTCATGCCTTCCAAGCCTGTACCCTTGTTTTGCAATTAGAGCAGCTTGGTCAGATGGGACAACAGAGAGCGAATAAACGTAGGCTGCTTGCTCGTGTTATGTTCACACACTCCACCCAAAGCAGGAGTAGCAGGAATGGAAGCTGCAGCAAATGAGAGCTGGGAGAATTGACCTGGAAAGGATTAAACAGAATGGGAGAGAAGGTGGGCAAGACAAGGAGCCAGGACCACAGAAATAACCAGCAATGTTCTGAGGTCCAGAAGCACAAGAAGGAAGAGTAGACTGTGTGTTGATAAAGAGCAGTGCTGTGAATATTTGTGTCCTCCAAAATTCATATGGTGAAATCCTAATCCCCAAGGTGATGGTATTAGGTGGTGGGACCTTGGGAGGTAATTAAGTCATGAGGGTGGAGCCTTCATAAATGAGATTAGCACCCTTACAAAAGAGGCCCAAGAGAGCTCCCTTGACGCTTCATATTTGTAAGATTACACTGAGAAAATACCCATCTATGAACAAGGAAGCAAGCCCTTACCAGACACTGAATCTGTTCATGCCTTGATCATGGACTTCCCAGCATCCAAAACTGAAAAATAAATCTACAATATTTATAAGCCACCCCATCTATGGCATTTTGTTATACCAGCCTGAACAAACTAAGACAAGCAGATATTAGGAGATATGGTTCATATGCTATCTTAAGACTATGAAGCATATTCCAGATTCCTAAGTTGGGAAACCCAATCACTGAAAAGTATTTTAAATTTCATAAAATTGTGGTGTAGTAAGAAAGTCACATTAACAACAGGGAATTGGGGAAGTGGAAGAGAAAGTTTACAGGCCTATTTTAACAAAAAACATTATAGATTTTCTGATTTTAGAACCATTTAAAATAAATAATAAAATTCAGTATGTTTTTCTTATGGGTGTTTTTAGGCTCAAAATAGATATTATAATAATATCTCATGTGTATTATTCTATAATATTTATAAAATATGTTGGCATATATTGTCATTATTATGACTGCTTTACATAACTTGAACATTTAATTGTACTGCTTGGATTGTTTTGCATCCTGCTACCAATAAAAACAAATTACAGTACATACTCACACCCATGTACACATTTTTCTAATCCAATTTAATTTTTTTTATACTACTTTTTAACTTCTGTTACTTTGTTCTATTTTAGTACTCTCTGGAAATCCTTTCTGGAGCAACGCAGCAGTACAAACACAAGTGCCATTCACCATTATGAGGTTTATCTTCTGGAAGATTTATATTATTTTAGCTACATCCATAGACTTAGAAAATATTGGCAACCTTTAAATAAAAGATTCCTTTTCCAGTTAAATGTCATATTATCTGAGGATACCAAATGTCATAATAATCATTTCAGAGGTTTAAAATCTTAGGAAATGTTAACAGGCCCCAAATTGTATACAGAGACATGTATGTTTGAGCTTTTGAGCAGGTTCACAAATGTACTTCCAAGTTCCACCCTTGCAAATGATTCTGCCATGTCTTCTGTTGGTCTAGTTGCTCTCTCTCCACCATTACACTAAGCAGAGATGACCCTTGTTCTTTATCTCAGTCACTGGGCACAAAGAAGAGAAAGCAAGAAATATCCCTTGAATCCTTTGCCTCTGATACTGTCCCAACATGGCTCTTTCAAGGCTGAATCACTTGCTAGTTTAAGTAAAAGCTATAAATAATTTTAAAACATCTTTACTTAAATGAGTTAATAGCATCTGATAAATCATGCAATATAAATCAATAAAATATGCAATATATATCAATAAAATATATGAACTAACATACTGGAACATACTTCTCATCTAACCAGCCTTGAAATCTAGACCAAATTCTTAAATCTAGAATTAAAAAAAAAAAAAAGAAAGAAAGAAGGAAATTAGGGCCTTGCAATGCTGCACAGATATTTAGGATATGTAAACTAGATTAAGAAATCAAACAACTTATGATCCTTACTAAACCTGCAAATTGAAAAACATTAACATCTTCCTTGGCACAACATGGTTTTCAAATCTATATGACATCGCTTGGCTCCATTTTTAGTCAGCATAATTTTGGCTTCTATCCTTACATGGATAACAGCCAAATTCATCTGTCTTCTATGTCCAATCCTAGCATCTTTGTTTAGTTCCTCGACTGAGATTCTGTTTTAAATAGCCTGAAACATTACTGTAAAGAAAGAGATTTTCCTGAGCAATTTGAGGTATCATTGTCAAATCATATAGTTATCATCTGAAGCTTTGTTTTCAATTCAGTGGTTTGAAGAGCGTAGCTTTCTTTCTATATCTTGCTTAGAGATTACCATGCCTCCTTTCATCAGAAATTGCTTTGATTAATATAATTCTCTTTCTGCTATGATTGCTTTTGCTAGCCACTGCCCTCTTTGATGAGTGAAAAATATAGGTGCTAGATTTCTCAGGAAGGCTAAGTTTGAGGGCAATGTGCACATTCTTATTGCCACAACTACTTTTAAAGCTTAAGGTTTTACATGTGTTTATAAAAACCTGGAAAATTATTTTGCAGGTCTTGGGCCTGTTTGCCAGCAAATTCATCCCTCAAACTTCTGATCTCTGAAGGCTGATTTCCTTGGCTTCTAGGCCTGCTGACTTCTGATTTGGGTCAGACAAAGGGAGGTGAAGATGAAAGATGGAAGGAGGGAGGAGAGAAGCAACTGGAATATAACCTGCTTTGCTGGTAGAATCTTGTCTCCTCCTGCAACTCCAGCTGCCACAGCATAGGCTCACAACGGTTGTATAATCCAAGGTGACCCCTGAATCTGGGCTCCAGTTTTACCATTGTTTCCTTTTGCTTCCCCAGCCCAAGGATGTTACTGAATTCTTGATGATGTTAATCTGTAATTACTCTATTATTGCCAGTTATTGTTCTCAGCTATTCCACCACCTGTGTAATTGATTCCCAGCATTAATTCCCTTTTCTGAAAACTCTTAAAGTGGATTATGTTTTGCTAGGTAGAGCTCAGTTGAATAAGCATCCGTTCTTAGCTACATATAAATAGGGAAATTTTAAGTTTAGCAAATTTATTACTAGCACTTGCAGAAGAGGAATTTATGAAGGCTAGTATATAAAATAGCCTTCATAAATGCTAGTCAGACATTTACGATAAAATTCACTAACTGAAATAATCCTACAAAAAGTTTCTAATAATAAGATTGCAATTCAGAAGGAGGTTAGTTGGACTAGATGTTTAGAAATATCAAGTATTAATCCATTACTTGAGACATTTAAAATTTGTCAGGAAAAAAATTGAGTTCTTTGTAAGATATTATTGTATGGTATATAAAAATTAATTACCTTTTCTAATTTACAAAGGTAGTTTTTTTGTTCGAACATTTCCCCCTAAATTTTTTCATACCAGGGAGAAAACCCCAATTGAACTGATATAAAACATAAATAATGGCAATGAATTATAATCCTAGTATAATTAGATCTGAAAACTGATAAATAAAAAATAAAAAAGACATGAAAAAGCTAAAAATGCCTATAGCTAATTAAATCAAGTCATTATTACTAAAATAACTGGATCAAGTTTCAGCAATAAGGTCTTTTCTTTTGTAACTGTTTGTTCTTTTCTTAATTTGGCTTTAGATAATACTTATTACTGTGTCACAAAAGATCTTCACTTTTTGGGGTATGCCACAAGTGAATATGGTACTCTTAAGTGTTAAAAATTACTTTAAAATAATTTAACTTCCAATGTTCTATGCAAAGTAAAGGCTTTGTTTTTACTTTTGTATCTGTTTTAACTATGGAATCATATGTTAATATGCAATGCATTTTTGTCAGTCCTTATATATGATTTTTATATGTTCCTTAAATGTACATACAGTCACGTTCAGAAAACATTTCAGAAGGAATTCCTTATTTGGTCTTTCATGTGAAAGTGATAACATTCAAACACATCAAAATGATATGCAAAGCCAAAGTAAATAGAGAACATGCCCAATTCCTATATGACTCCCTCCTGGTCACAGTGAGTGCAATGGAAAGAAGCAGAGGGACAGTGGCCAAAGTGTTGATGTGCACAAATAGACCTGATCAAAATATGTTCCTGTGACCTCCTTCATTCTCATATCTATTTAAATCTTTGTATGAAAATGATTTAAAATGTGTTAGTTTCCAAATGATCATTTTTCATGAGAGTTGGTTCTGCTTAGATGTCATCTGGCAAAAGATCTTGAAGCAGAAAGATTTCCCATGTTGTCACCACACTCATACTGAAGAATTCCAGTAACTGACAAAGCTATTCTTAGAAGCAACTCTGGTCAGCTCCTTCCCCTACAAATCTTACAATGGATAGAATAAAGAGGAAAACTTCTTTATGATGTGGATTTATATAGTCCTATTTCTGTCAAACTGACATATTGTCAATAGTAACATAACTGTTTTTCCAAATGATATGTAAATTAAAAACACTAAAAAAACAAATATTCCTTTAAAAACATTTATTTTTATGCTAGTAAAAGGTGCATGAATAATGATTTCTCTGTATAAAGAACAAAGTGCAGGTATCAAGTTCTTTCTAATTCATCATACCACTCCTTCAAATTTCTCCTTTTTTTTTTTTCCTGGATATTATGGCAGTAATCCTACTCAGAGTCAAATCTGAGTGGTGCTTCTTGATTTCTAATGTACATATAGATCACCTGGGGATTTTGTGAAGATGCATGTTCTGATTCAGTAGGTCTGATACATGGCCTGAGATTCTGCATTTCTAACAAGCTTTTAGGTGATACCCATGTGCTGGTCTGTAGAACACATTTTGAATAGCAAGGAATTAAATTTCTCATCTCTCTTCCCTGTAAACTGTGTGCTCCCTGAAGACAAGAACTGTGCCTTGCTTGCTTCTGGGTACCCAGCGACACATAGTAAATATACTACCTTGAAGAATTTATTGCATAAGTGTTCTTACCATTCATTCCTTGTACCCTGGAAAAATACTGTGTTAGTTTTCTATAAATGCAGAATGAAAACTCCAAAAGTAAAATGTTTTCTTATGTAAGGGAATATATTTGAACCATATTAGATTTATATGTACACACATATACCATTATTCTAGCTTTAAAACAGCTGTATTGAAACAAACACCACATGTACTCACTTTTAAATTGGAACTAATTAATCAACACTCATATGTACATATGGTAGTAAAATTCAATGGAAATGAAGCAGGTGGGAGGGGGAAGAAGAGATGGGTAAATTCACACCTAACGGGTACAATACACACAATCTATGTGATGGACACACTTATAACTTTGATTCAAACTGTACAAAATCTGTTCATGTAACCGAAATGCTTGTGCCACCATAATATTCTGAAATAAAAAAGTCGGGGGGACAGGTGTATCAGAATTCCCATGGACAAATCATACCTCATAAATTGTTTATCCTTAAACATTAGCATTGTAAAAGTACACTTCAGTGAAAAGTAAATAATAAGTATGAGAAGTATTTTCTTAGAGAGAAGGAAGATATAATAGGCAAATGTTGAAGGATTAATAATGTTTAGATATATATGCCATTATATTTTAAGAATATAGAGTGGATTCCTATAAAATATAAAAGAAATTATAGAATTAATCAATGTAGCTCAACTGATATAATATTTTTCTTAGTTTTGAATTTAGAATTGCATAATAGAATCAACTCTAAATATTAGGAAAACCAAAATCTTCTGTATTAGAACATTTTTTGTGTGGGAGTGAAGGTTAGGGTGCTTAAGCTGAGAGAGATTTTTTGTTTTCATTTAATAAATTTCTAGATTCTTTTGATTTCATGTGTAGGAGATGACATAATACTTTATGTGAAAGGTGGTTCTAGAATATCCTGCAAATTAAAGCATAACATGGGGAGTGTGATGAACACACACACTTCTCAATATTTTCTCTTTCTGCTTCTCTTTCCTCAGATTGACTTATAGCAAATCCCAGTGCTAATAGAAACCAAAAGAATCACTAAGAATTCTGAGAATCACACACCCTTGTTGCCATTTAGTACTTCTTGACTTTTCTGATTCATTCCTCCTCTTCCTCTTTTTTCCTCTCTCCCTCTTCTCTCACTCTCTGGCTTAGCAAAAAGAAAGGGAAAATATTGAGATTATAGTCTATAGGGTTCTGGTCAAAAGAGAGGTGGAAGAAAGATAGTAAGGATTCAGAGCATGACAACTGCTATTTTACTTAATCTGTTAGTATCCATATGCCTGTAAGTATGAAGTTGAATTGTTTCTATTGGAAAGTTGTTTTCTAAAACGCTAAGCTTTTTTGGATGTTGATGGCTGAAGTACGACAGCTCATATGTACCGTTGAATACTCTGACAGCATGAAAAAATTTACTGGCTCCTGGATGTTTTATCTTAGTGTACCTACAAGTGTCACATTATATTACAGTTTCTTCATGCTTAAAAGGTTTTCCATTGTTGTATAAAAGAGTTTTGTCTGGTTTCACCTCATGGTTTTCTCATTGGGGCTTTCTGCCCCATCATGAAGTAATTTCGGAATGACTCCCAATCTCTGTATGTGGCAGCATTTTCATCCATGTGTTTAAATGTGATAAATTGCTTTCTATCACTTATATTTATAGAATGGAATTCTTTACAGAAAATAAAAACAAAATGTATTGGTACTATTATCAATTTATGTTTCAAAAATTAGAAACACAAACTGCATCTTCATATTCGAAATAACATTTATATCATAAACATAAGAAACAATATCTATTTGTGCATATCACAATGCTATCAAGATGTCAGTTTCTCAATACTTATTGGTAACAAAAATAATGAAGAATGTCCATATCCCTATTAATATCACTCAGTAAATTTTCCAGTTTTTATTTCTCCTAATCCAAACGTTATATGGGTCATATTATATAATTAGACCAAATAAAGTCTCATTTATAATTATCTTGTCATCATTTTTTAGAATTCGATAATACCACATCTACTCAAGGATACAGTAATTCAGCTCTCAGATATAAAACCAAAGTATTCTAAGCAGGAATGTGTTAGTTTGTATCAAGATAAACTAAAAATCTCAAACACTCCATTTCCACGATCACTTCAGAGAAATAAAAAGGCACTTAGCAGCCAGGAAATCCTATCCTATAGGATAACAAAAAAGAAATGGCCATTCAGATCAAAAGATACCGGTTAGTACTTTTTCTCTCCAATATGTCTGAATAGGTTTTATTTATAAAGACACTCCTCACAATGTAGAATACATTTTACATATTCAAGAATACTTATGAAAAGGGTAATTATCTAACATTTCTTTGACTATTCAGGAAAAAAGGAACAGAGCTTGTCATGGGGCTACAACATAAACTTTATTTCATTTACATATTTAAGGTAAATTGATGCAAAACCAATATGATTTGTTGAAAACAATTTTATCTTTGCAATGTGTAGGCACAAACCAATGTTATTCATTGTTTTCTTTCTACTAGCATAGACCTTTTAAAAATCTTTGTAATGAAATATTTGATGGGTTACTATAGTTGCAAGAACTACAGTAGCCGTGTGGAAACCATCCTGATGGAGAAAAATTCCAAACTTCTCTGGGTGGCTTGTGCTGAGCTGCCTTCTCCACTGTGACTCTTTTTCCTAAGGACTTGACAGAGAATTAATTCACCAAGATGAGAGAGGAAGAGAAGGGAAAGGTGTATTGATTAAAATTAGACAAATATGGCAAGGAAAAGTTTAAGATATTACTGCCAAATTTGGATCTAGAACTATTCAAAAGAGTTTAACTTTTATAAGAAGTCAACAGGCTATTACTATCTTACAATACTCTTAGTGGGCTTTTTCTCCATTGCTGTGACCTTTCTATAGTCTTAAATCTAGCTATTGATTTAAGAATCTGGGCCTGAAAACAGCATTATAGAAAACTTCAGAATTCTTCCTATAGTCAAATGCTATACATTAATACTTATTTCATAACTTTCACTGTAACAGTGAGAATATACATTATTATATGTTTAGTATTATTATATGCTTAATCTGTTGGCAGAAATGGAATCTGAAAAAGAATCTGAATGGGTTCCTTAAAAAAGAATGAAAGAAAGTGTGGGAAAGAACCCTCTGACATTTAGTTCATCTAAGCGGCTCTTCTCGATTAGAGCATCCAGTGAATATTATCCTCCGAAGTATATTTTATTTACTGACCACAACATTCATTAGATATGTGTGACTGAATAATCTCAACTGGTCCTAAAACTTTCTTAATTCAATTCCTCTCTTCTTCCACGAACTTACACAGCTGTTTGGTTCTTTTGTAAACAGGGAAGGCTAGGCACTCTTGCACAGATCTTTTTAGCATATGAAACATATTGACATGAATATAACATATGTGCCAAAGCAATATTATTCAGCTAACATTTCAACGAAATGCAACATAAAATTTTAAATTACATATTTCTGCATGTGTTCGATTCTTGTTTACTGTATCTGATCCAGAAAAAAAAAGGAAGACTCTTATTATGAAAAACCATCTCTAATATCTTTACATTTTAATATCGTCAGAAAGGAATGGTTATAACTAGTCGTTTATCTTACAATTGCTCTAAAGTTACCAGGTAGCAAATAATTTCAGTTGATCAGGACTTTTCATTTATATGGCAGTTGTCCAGGAGAAGTACACTGACAGACACAGGTATATCAAACACAGAAGGCAGGTAAAATGTCACATAATCTCACCTATATTTGGAATCTAAAAAAGGTGATCTCATGAAAATAGAGTGTAGAACAGTGATTACCAGAGACTGGGGGTGGGGGAGAAGGGGAGAGTTTGGCCAGTAGGTACAAAGTTATAGTTAGATAGGAGGAGTAAGTTTTGGTGTTCTTTTGTGCAGTAGGGTTACTATAGTTAACAATAATGCATTGTACATTTCAAAATAGCTAGAAGAGGGGATTTTGAATGTTCTCACCACAAAGAAATGATAAATGTTTGAGGCGATGGATGTACTAAACACTCTGATTTGATCATTACACGATGTATGCATATATTGAAACATCACATTGTACCATTATTATTGTACCATTATACAATACATTATCATTATGTCATCACAGTGTATCATTATCATTGTATCATTACATGATGTATGCATATATTGAAACATCCCATTATACCCCCTAAATATGCAAAGTGATTATGTATCAATTAAAATTTTTTAAAAGATAAAGAAAGCAGGTGGGATCATTTTGTTTACTGGAGCTGCAAGGCGAAAGATAATAGGCTCACCACACTGGTTGAAGGATATCACCTTAAGCAAATCTGTTACATCTTATCACCTTGGTTTCTCCAAATAGAATACATAGCATTTTTCTTTCTCAGATATTACAGAATGGTGTGATTATTGATTGTTTACGGTTTATAATAAACAAAGGCATAACATGTACTGTATTAAACTATATACATATTTTTTCTTTTTAATCTTATTTTTAAAATCCCCATTTATGAAATCTTTTTATGATTTTACACTTCTCTTTTGTTGTCAGGAATAAAAGTATCCTCTACTAAAATATTTTACATATGTCTTTTATTTTTTATTTATTGTGTAAGTATGTAAGATCATCAATACCCTAACTGAAATGTAGTGTTACACTAATATTTACTTTTTAATAGCTGCACAACTGGGGATTTGCTAGAATTTAATTTTCATAGCATTGTGGATAACTGCAAATGTCTTCATATGTACTTTAATAATATGCCCTTTTATTGCTACAACGCTCTACATAAGCAAATGTCTCAGAGTATAACATAAAAGAGTCTCAAAAATTGAACAGATCCTAGAAGTCAGAAACAAGCAGCTCTTTTTTCCAAAGTGTTAGTATCGATTTTCAGATGTTGAATACAATCTGAACGAGGAAGAAAAGCTAGATAGAAGCATGGGGTATGAATTATGTCAACTGCACAGGACATTTCAGATTACAGTCCATGTAAATTATATTTTCTAAAGTAACCTACTATTTTATGGATGTCCTCTGTATGATAATAGTTTTACTTTTCCTAGCTTACCTAAGGGTAAAAGTTAAAAAATAGTAACAACATATATTGCAACCTGACCCAAGCAAGGAGGAGGGGCGAGGAACTGATACCAACTGAGCACTTGACTCCCTGGGAAGGAGAGGTAAAAAGTCTCTCTATACACCAAAGAATTTCAGGGGAGGTGCTAGGACACTAGATATTTTGCAATATGCAGTAAAAGCTCCCTTAGTAAAGTGCTGCTGTAATCTGATCTCTCTTTCTCTTTCTCTCTTTCTTTTATTAATAAAGGTGAGGCACTGGCTGACTTCCTTGCTTATATGACTATTCTAGGATCCCTAATCTTCAGGAGGTATCAGCGCTGCTGACTTAAATCAGGCTGGTTATCATCTGGCCTCTGCCCTTCCTTGGAGGGGACTTCACAAGAAATAGGGACTTTTAGGTAAATGAAATTTATGCTGACTCTCTCCACAGTGGGGCTGACTTTGAAGTCTGATTAAGAGAAGGAAGTCCTATTTCGGACTGGTCTCTGGAGCCCTGTGATTTCCTTAACAATTCTCCCTCACGTTTTGCTGACTCTTAGGGATTCTGTATGGCTTTATTTGAATACTAGTTAAGTACTAAGAGAAGCCTGAGAAATACCCCTTCCAGGAATTTCTAGCTCTGATGGGCCTGAGAAGTAAGTTTTAAAATATACCAGGTTTAATTTTTTAAAAAATATTCCATTCATTCTCCCTTGTAACCTTTTGAACAACAGGATTTTTCCCCCAAAAAGATCCATGCAGATTAATTGGATAATTTTCTTGAGGGAGGAATTGAAATGGCAATTCAACTTCAATCAGAAACTCCATGACTTTTAGCCTGATCTTTGTTGCTCCATAAGGCTGTTAGCTTGTTAAGGAGCCTTTGCTGCCATTACACAATTTTGTGCTGTGTAAAAGCAGAGACATCAATGTTTGGGCAATTCCACAGTCTGACTAGAGTTTCTGGTTTGTTTCCTGGAAGGAGCTTTGTTAATACCTACGGTGAAGTGGTCTTAGTGAAACTCCATTGCTGGTGGCTAAGGGGCTTCCTGTGTCTAGTTAGAACATGGAGAGAAGGTTAATTGAGACCCTTCTCACTATGCCCAGGGGAAGCATTGTTAGCAACCAGGAGAATTTGGTTTCTGGAGTTTCCGTTTACACAGATTCCATACTATGTTATCCATTGCCAGTGGGATAAAAGGAGAGGTTTTTGAAAAGAATTGATACCATGATTCTCATATGAACAATGCTTCATGTGATAGGCATGAGCAAGAACAATCTAAAGATAAGTATTTCAAAAGGAAATAAAAAGTTAATTCTGTCCTGTGGGGTAAAGCTTAACAAGAGCAGGAAGATAACTTGGATGAATTTGTGTCATAGATTCATACATAACAACAACAACAGCAATAGCAACAGAAGAACAAAATAGCCTCATCAATTATTAGAGCTGATTTGTAAGAAGCTGGCCCAAATTTGTGCATTTGCAATATCTTATTTATCAATGAAAATCTTGGTTTCACATAAACTTTCAATCTTGCCTGCCTGCTCCTCATCTGAATCAGCTGAAACATACACATATACACACACTCATAATCACGTACCTTCAGAAATATTATTTGAGGGTCCACACAGAAAAAAGATGATTTAAAATATGTGAATATCACTTTTCTTTTAGGCTAGTACCCTATTTCACAAGTTTCACTATTTTTCACTAGGATTTTAGTGAACTATTTTAATATTTTACAAGAAGATGCCTATGTATATTTATTAATCTTTTAACCTAAAGGTTTCTAACTTATTGTGAAACACAGTTAAATCTGATTTAGTCTCATACAAGTGAAATTCTTGGGTTTTGCTTTGACATCTGCTTGCCTAAAGCCAAGAAAGCAATCCTTTAATTCTTTCCACCAGATCCTAGCAAAATTTCCTGAGTAATATTAGATAGATTTGTAGAAAATTTCCCAAGTATTATGGATTTCTTCATCAGGAAGTACTTTTAATGAATATTCTAATTTTTAAACATTTTATTCCAATCTGGTAATTCAGTCACATTAGATACGAACAATTACTGATTGCTGTTCTTTCTACAGCAACCAGTTACATTAATGAGTGGCTTTATGAAGTTGTCCCTCAGTTCTTTTGCAATTATACTCAAAATTTATTTATACTCTTATTAATACCATAATCATAAATATTTCATCTTATTTTTTATGATTTATGGACATAGTTACAAGAAAAACCTAGGAAATTATCAGGGATTTAGAAACCTCAATATATTCTTTAGTAGTAGATGCATATGTATATGTTGCTATTTTTTAATAGTAGACACACATATATGCTGGTTGGGCACATTCTGCATCAGCACTCACATCTATCTAATGTCAGATGTCAGTATGATATACAATATTTGCAACATTGTGATAAACACTGAAGAGAATAGATTCAAGAAAAATAAATATAAAACTTTATGAATTTTATGTGTCTTTCCAAATATGTAAAAATGTGTAGAGTCAAAATTTGACCTCAGTCAATTCTGACTATCCAATTCAGACTCTAGCTAAGAGGCATGCTTTCAAAGTTCCACTTATCAGAACTCCCTGCCCACTTCTAACATTTTGACTTATTCAACTCAAATAATGAGTCAGAAATCAAAAAGCAATTAAATTGAGTGCAATTAAATTCGGTATGCCAGTCTTATATCCAGGTCAGAAAAGAAATGAAAATTAAATAAAGTGCCAAATTTGACTGATCATTGAAAAGATAACGCCTAAGATTTTAAGTTTAACTGGTGTATGGTAATTTAAATCTCAAACTCTTATAGACATAATGTTTTGAAATATTTAAATGATTCTTTTCTTTTTAGAAAAATAAAAGCTTTCAGGCAAGTATAAATTTTATATTTTTCTCATAAGACCAACTTCTACTAGACATTATGCCCCATATGAATGGTAATCTCCTTTTCAGAACTATTCCTGATCATTCTCACAATATTTCCATCTTTTCATGTATTAGCCTGACTGAAATTCCTGTCCTAATTACATATTTTTCATAATCACATGCTGTCAGCTGCAAACTTTCTTAGAATAACTCCTTCATCTACTATTTTCAGAAAACAAAGCTAGTCCACTTAAATACATTTTCTTTAACCTTTCATTCTTTTATTTCTTCTATTCTTCTATTTTCTTCCATACTTTTTTGTCCTTCTCTATCCTTCCAATTTGGGGTTTTGTGGTTATATAGATGGATATTTCTAAGCCCTTAAGTATTACATCTGGACTTCTTACTTAGACAATGGTACATTAGCTTGTACCAGCTAATTCTTCCACCAAGAACTACAACAAAAACTGCATGATATATGTATGTATATGTCTGTATGTGTGTGTGTATGTGTGTGTGTGTGTGTGTATGACATGGGAGAGTGATGGAAGCAGTCAAGACTTGAGGAATCAAGATACTGGAGAGAAAAAAAAAGCATTGTAATATGAGCCCAGTATTTAGCACTGCTTTTTCCCTTGAGGCATTTGTCAATTATTAGTATCTGAGAGACTATGAAGCTTATCAGGATACTAGAAGCATTATAAGGCTGAGAAAACAAAATTGTATCTTTAAGGCCCACCAAGGAGAAAGGACCCCTACCTCTAGTCTTTTGGATGGAGCTCTAAGTGTATACACTCAAGAATTAAGAGCACACCAGAAATAAACCATCTCTTACAAAACTGAAATCCAGCCACAAATTATATGAATCTGAATTACAGACTGAGGCTCTTTCAGCTTGAGAAGGAGAAGCTTTTTCACAGGGTTGGGAAATCAATAATTGAATTGTATTAGGGCAATCTGCCCCTAGCTTGAGTGCCTTTCAGAATTAGAAGTAAATACTCTCTAGAGGAAGATTACATTAGTCAGGTCCTGAACCTCAAATTATCTCTACAGCTTTTAATACATAATATTTGACATTTAATATAAAAGTTACCAGGTATACTAGGACAAGAAACCAACCAACCAACAAAAGGCCCAAACCTGAGAGAACAAACAGATGATAGAATTAGACCCACAGGCATTTATTACTGGAGATACTGAAGTTATCAGACAAGTTTTTAAATAAACATAAAAAACATGCTCAAGAAAATAAGGGACACTCTTGAAAATTTCAGCCAAAAAAACTGGTCTGTGTAAAACAAACAAATGGATATTCTAAAGTCAAAAATAACAGTAAGTAATTCAGAACTCAGTAGATAAATTTAATAATAGACTAACTTCCAAACTGTTTTACCTTCTACAGAGTGATGGATTAGCTGTGATTAACATGAGTTAGGTGAAAATTTTTTAAACAGGGTATAACTATTGAAGAATAGAGCATTGGTGAACATAAATTCAGGAGAATATATGCGAAAGTCACAGAGAGAATGAAGGATGTAACACACAAAAAACAACATGAAATCCATATGGGACACAGTGAGATGCCTAAGTATATTTATGTGGAATATCAGAAAAATGGAAAAAAGGAGAATAGAGAAAGGAATATACAAGGAGTCCATAGAAGAGAATTTTCCAAAACTGAACACTGACAATGAAACACAAAATAAATACAAAGAAAATCATACTTTGGTACATCATAACTATTTAAAATCAGAGTGGGCAGCCAGGCATGGTGGCTCACGCCTGTAATCCTAGCACTCTGAGAGGCCGAGGTGAGTGGGTCATTTGAGCTCAGGAGTTTGAGACCAGCCTGAGCAAGAGGGATACCCTGTCTCTACTAAAAAAATAGAAAGAAATTAGCTGGACAACTAAAAATAGATATATATATATAAATTAGCTGGGCATGGTGGTGCATGCCTATAGTCCCAGCTACTTGGGAGGCTGAGGCAGTAGGATTACTTGAGCCCAGGAGTTTCAGGTTGCTGTGAGCTAGGCTGATGCCACAGCATTCTAGCCTGGGCAACAGAATGGGACTCTGTCTCAAAATAAAATAAAATAAAATAAAAGTGAGCATCTTACAAACATCCAGAGATTATAACTGCTCATAATCCAGATATTATAACTATATCATACTCAAAGTACTAACAGTATGACTAATAACTTATTCTCAACAGTTATAATGGAAACCATAGGACAGTGAAATGACATTTTTCAATGTTCCAGCCTAGAATTCTATTATTTAATAACACAGAAAATATTCCCCATAAATGAAGGCTAAGTAAATACATTTTTATAAACTGAGCAGAGTCATTAAATATCTAAGGAAGTTCCTTAGAAATACAGAAGTAAGTGCTTGCAGGAAAGCATATAAAACAACAAAAAGAGTAGAACTATGTGGTAAATCCAAGTTAATATTGATGATCTAAATCAATAACAATAAAATCTTGTGAGGTTTAAAAATATGTTTATCTAACACAATATGTGTCCCTCCACACTAAAACTTTACAAAACACTATTGAAAGAAATAACAATTAATTGGCAGAATATGCCATCTTTACCAATTAAAAGACTCAATATCACTGTGCCAATTTTCACTCAAAGTAGCCTTTAAGTAGAATCCCAATCAAAACTGCAGAAAAATTTTTGTGTGGAAATTTAAAAGCTGATTCTAATATTAATTTCTATGGAAATGAAAAGGACCTAAAATAGTCAAAACAACCTTCAAGAAGAAAAATAAAGCTAGAGGATTTCCGCTGAAAAATATCAAGATTTATTATAAAGTTACAGTAGGTAAGACAGTGTGATATTGACCCAAAGGCACTTCTACAATGGGGGGAGGGAAAGGTTGTAATCTTTCCAAATAAATGATGGTAAATTAATTGGATATCTGCATGGGAAAACATGAATTTTTCTCTGCCTTATAGCATATACAAAGATTAGTTCAAGTGGATGGATCATAGGGAAATGTGAAAATTGAAACTCTAAATCTTCTAGAAGATAGCAGAGGAATTATCTCTATGACTGAGTTAGGCAAATACTTCTTAAATAAGACATAAAAGACCACTAGCCATGAAATAATATATACATACATTAAATTTCACTAAAATCAGTAACTTCTGTTTACCCAAATATATCATTAAGAGAGTGGAATGCAAATCATAAACTAGGAAAAGATATTTACAATGTATATGTTCAACAAAAGACTCAAATCCATAACACATTTAGGAATTCAACCAAAATAAAATGACAACTAAATTTAAAAATGGGCCAAAAAATAAAAATAAAAATAAAATCCCTCAACAGGCACTTCACACACTCAAAAACATTCAAAAGAACACTAAACATATAAAAATATATTCAACATCATTAGTAAATAGGGAAATGAAAACTAAAACCACAATATTATATCACAATATACCCACAAAAATGGTTACAGTTGAAAAGATAGGCAATACAAAATAACATGAAAAATGGATCAAATGTAAATTTATACATTACTTTTGTGAGTATAACTTGATACAAGCACTTCAAATGTTTGGCATTATCTGATGAAATTAAATATATGCCTAGTCTATTATATATCAATGCCACTCCTGTGGGTATACCCAACAGAAAATGAGTGTTCAAGTCCACAAAAGACATGTATAGATGAACAGACTGATATATAGATTGTAGATGGATAGCTAGACAGAGTGATATAAATATGCATACATACATATGAGCATGCATACATACATAGATACAAGCATACATAAAACTAGAAGAGGCTTCTGGGCAAAATTAAAGCTTGTAAAAGAAAAGGGGGCAAAGAAAATGAGGCCAGAATGAACAGCTCAGGGGTAAGGTAGGCAGGGAGACAATAATTTTTCTATTCTATCTATTCCATATCCAGCCATAAGACATCCTGCACAAGGCCAATAAAAGCAGGTTAAAGTGGAACAAATGTACTGTCCAGGAGTGGGTAGGTGACATAGTGCCACAGTGCTCTTTGTAAACCATATTGAAAATGTGGGGGGAAAAATTATGTAGCTCCAAGTTATTTACAGTGATTCCCTGTCAGAAAAACACTTTCAATATTATGTATTTCTATAGTGATAGAATTTTTTTCAAGTAGCATTTCTATGTTATCATATAAGTTAAAATAAAAAATTTAAAAAGCATAATATCTATGTAAAATTTCATAAGAGCAAAAGCAAAAAAGCAGAAAATGGATAAATATTATTAAAATGTTTTAAGAGTACTAAGGTCCTTTCATTGTCTCAAAAGTAAAAGTATCAATTTACATTAGTCTTTGTAAGAAGCATAAATATCATAATCTCTAAAATAACTACTAAAAAAGTAGTAAAAATGTATATAAACTAATAGCATGGAAGACGTTCAATAATAAAAAGTGCTCAGATTATTCAAAGGAAGGCAAAAAAAAAAAACGGGAGGGAAAGGAACACAGAACAGTTGGGACAAACAGGAAACAAATAGGTAGTAGATTAAACCCAGATATATCATTAATTATATGGAACATAAATGAACTAACTACCCTAATTAAAATACAACAATTAGACTGGATTTAAAAGAAAAACTATATGCTGCTTACAGACACACATTAAATATAAGATTGCAGAAAAATTGAAAGAGAAAGGGTGTAAAAAATATACCATGTAAATACCAAGCAAAAATACAGCTATTGTGTCTATATTAATAACAAAGTAGACTTTAAGACAAGCAGTATCGTTAGAAATAAAGAAATTTTATAATAAAAGTACTAATAATAAGGATTTTAAAATTCTATGTTTTATGTACTAATATAAAAAAGTCTAATAATGTACACTTCTTGGCACAAGAATAATAAATAATAAAAAATAACAAGGTCCAAGATCTCTCTTATAAAGTAAAGTACTTGGGTTTTGTGGCAAATATTTTTCCAACAGAGAAAGTATTTTCTTCTTTTTTTTTTTTTTTGCCACCTAATTGATTCAAAGCTCTGTTCCAAAAAGTGGAAGCTGACAATGTCCTAAGTTCCAGATGCATAATGATATTTTGTATTTTACATATATTTTTACATATATAAATATATACCTACATGTATATAAATAAATATTTATATATATTCTGATCGGTCTTTGATACATCTTTGGGTATGTACTGTACTCTGTTTTACAACTTGTTGTATCCTTCACACCATATAGCAGAGTACTTACACTTAATAAATGCTCAAAAAAATAATAGCTGAATGACTAAACAGAAGGAAATTTGTAGTATCTTCCATGAGATCTAGTTTCTTTGTACTGCCCTGGAGCTTTGAAAAATCCCATTTTTGTTTTGTAATAATTAGTTATGATCAGACAACATAGGTATTATTTTATATTTTTATATATGGGTAAATAGGTTATATTCATTGGTCATTAAAACATCCAGAACTTAGAAAGGGCTTAGTTAACTTATAAGTAAATAAAATCGATTTTTCAAAGCTACTTGTTCTATTTCCTTGCATGTAACAGATATCCAATACAAGCTGATAATCATTAATTCTTATATCTGTCATTTGTGTTCACTAATCATAGATATTATTATCAATTCTTGATTAGAATTTTTAATAATATGTTCTGTTATAGAGATTCTATATCTTCTGCATCACAATGTCTTCTTCTCAAAAGACCTCTTTTTTGCTCATAAACCCAGTAAATCTTACCCTAAAAATAAAAACAAAAAGAGAAAACAACAATAAAACCTTGTTTTCAACCAACTATTCTTGTCAGGAATTTTTCATCTGTCCTGAAAAACAAAACAAAACACTTAGTCTGTATTCATTATCTCCTTTCACTCCTTGAAGCTTTGCAGATTAAATTCTGTTTCCAAAAGTGTTAATGCCCCAATCTCCAAACTCATGGTCTCTTTTTAATCTTTCTATCCCACACTGTAGCCAAACTCTCCCTGGAAACTCTCCTTTAACATTGATTTCCATTGCCCTAATTTTTCCTGATATATCTATTCTATTCTATTTAATTTTTAGTTTACTAGGACAGCTCTTCTCCCTTTGTCTTTTCCTTCCAAGTAAGCAGACGGACCTTGAAAGTTGAAAATAGAATTCCCTTTTCTTCTCACCCTACACTGACTCTGCAATCTCACTAACATTGGCATCATCATATATTTATTTTGGTCAATGAGTCCCAAGTTTCACTTACAGCCCTGCACCTCTCTCTGCCTATTAACACTGCCACATAAATGCCTTAGTAATTAGTTACCAATGTCTACACATTCTACCCCTGGAAATGCATCTAAAATCTTATCATTTATTTTCCAGTGTCCCTACTCTAGCTCAGATATCAAATATTTATCATGTTATCTAATGTAATTGTTATTTATTTTTCTAACCTTCAGCCTTGCATCTCCAAACTAAAGTCAGTAGAGCTTCATTTTCCAAGGTGCATTTTTTACGGACGACTAACACCAAGAGGTAGGCATTACTTAAAGAGAGAAATTCAAGAGTCAAAAAAGTTTAAGTGATGCTACATCTTAAAGCCTGTTTGGGAAGAAGCATAATGAATGAAGAAGCACATGAGAGGCTCTAAGAAGTAATATCTTTAAGAATCTATTATTTAATCATGCATTTTCTGGAATATACTTCTGCAAATGTTGTGCTGAATTTGCTACATTTGCTCCTCTGGTGACTCATTGTCTACAGACCAATCTTCTTGCTTCCATCCTCCAAAGCCTTCACTATATCATACATCAAAGTTCATTCATATGTAATAGTGTTTTTAAGAGAGAATGAGCTGCCTCATTCTTCTTTTATTTTTCCATAGTGCTAATCACGATCCATTGTACCCTTAATTTCAATAAATGCTTAACAGTTTTGGATTGAATTTTCCAATTTTTGATTGAATAGCAATACCTTGCTATTTTCAAAATTTAGAATTTTTTCATTACTATTTAATGATCTAGATGTTATCCATAACTTTGTCCATTAAAGTGTCAGAAATTTTGAAAGAGTTCTTAACCCAAGTTACCAACAAAGCATAGTATAAACTTCAGGAGATTAAATAGTTCTGTACTGAACTGAATGATTTAAACTTACTCCCAAATCACCTAAAATTCTGGGAGGAAATGATGTACTTACTTTCATGAATTCATTAATTAAGTGCTGATGATACTCTAGGCTTTTACCAAAAATAGAGATGATTCGGTCTCTTTCTGAAGAGATCATCTTTAGTTTCTATCTAACTGTTATTTATTAGAATACTAATGCAGTTTATTGTTATCTGCCACCCCTGGGGGACAACGAAACATAAAACAAAGAGAAAATATTGGCACAATGGTTGTCTTTAGTTAAAATTGCCTGAGAAACGGAAGTTGCTGTCGAATAGGTTGATGTGTGCTGGCAGAGTTACGTGAGAAGCTTGAATTGCCTCTTCCTACATTATGTCTAGCATGTCAAGCTCTCAGTTTCATGAGGGTAGATCTGGTATTGTATCGTGTCTTTCACAATTAACTCAAAGTAGCCCAAAGCAACAAGTTTCTCAATGGTAATACCATGAGTATGTAGGCAAATATGGTAACATGATAACTTTTCTAATAGAGGTAATTTTTTTCGGGCATTAGTGATTCTTCTGACTCTTCCTGAGATATGCTATGACATACCTCTTCTAACTATTGAAGATACCATTTATATGCTATGGGTTGAAAATGCCTATTCTTTTAAAAGACTAAATCTTTCCTTATATGAGCATCTTTAGCTATTCAAAGGAAATGAAATCAGTTGGGAAAATGAGGTTAATTTCTCAGCCCTCTACATGAGAAATTAGATACTCAATCTTGCTGAATTCCTGATCTGTGAATGCAAATCTTTTTAAGTCATTACCTATTTACTGCAAAGCTATGGGGAATAGGGAAGTTTAAATGTTTCAGCCATTTCTTTTTTAAAACTTTCTTGTGTATTTTAAACCCATGGAATTGCAGGGGAAGGGAGAATAATCCTCCTGTAAATTAAGTCATGTTGCTCTTGATGATCGGGTCAGACCAGCTGATAAGCTCTTAGTAGAAATGCAGCACAGCAATTGACTGTCACAAAGATTAACATCCATTTGCTTAGCTAATGAGTGCCACATGCATAGCATATCCAAAACTCATGCTTTAAAAGGTTGTATCCATTTTTATCATCACATCTGGAAGCACATCCAGTGTGGTATACAGCTGCATGACTGATTTTCATGTTTGTGGTTTGTAATCAGTCTCGTTAATTTTTAGTCATATTTCATATATACTGGTGTACTTGGAAATATATATTATTGACATCTGGAAAAGTTTTACTTTTCAGGTGTTTATAAATGCATTTCAGCACTATTTTCCTTTTTCTTTGGCCTTGAATGGTTCTCCCTTCCTAATTTTGACATGTATAATATCTCACAATAGCTAGCCCTTCATAGGTAATAATGCAATGAAGGTTTACACAGAAATTATTTTAACTAGGTATTTTCAGTTACTAAGGAGTTACATGACCCTAATTGGTCTTTTTCAGTGCTACTAAAGTAAAGAGAGAGAGAGAGAGAGAGAGAGAGAGAGAGAAAAGGCATCCACAAAATGTTAAATTAAATGTTTAAAATTAGCCTTTGCTATATTTTGCTTTGAAATACCTGCAAGTGTACTTTTAAAAAATGTCTAAATGATGTGTCATGTTATGTTGAGTATCTTCTTTCAAAATAAATCCTGCCCCTCAAGGATATCTATATCCAAAGTAGCTATGCCGTAATGTAGACTATAATAGCCCTTCTGTGCTAAGAAGAACAGGGATAGAAATAGATACTGTATGACTAAATGCTGATTGACAGCTCCATCACAGGCTTGGTGCTTCTTTAGTTAAGCTGCAATAAAGAGACTTCATATCATAGCATTCAACAGATAATAAAATAGCATAAACAGATGTAACCTTGTGGAAAAAAAAAACTGTCTACTTGATTATAACAGTAACAAATTGAACATTTACTTTTTAAATATCCTAGGTAGAGATCACAAAAGTAAATGTTGATTTACAAGGTAAACTTTCCTCTCAATTATCCTTTAGATGTTATTTCTAATAGAAAATAACAGTATATCTGGGTATTCTTTACATACATGAAGGCAAAATATTTCTTAGTATATAAGAATTTTTTAAATGTAAATGCTGATTGAAATGTCTACCAGTTACAGATTGGAGACAGCTTCAAAGCTCCTACAAAATGAAACTTTACTTTCAAACCTGTCAAAGTTTACTGCATTGGTATATTATTGGGAGGGAAAAAAACCTGAAGAATTCTTGTTATCAAAGTTTTATAAGAAATAAGTAGGATGCTTTCAAAAGCAAAGCCCTTTACTACTCAGAGAATCACACATGACAATGAATGGCATCATTACTCATCATAGACTCATCTAAATGTATCCTCAGAATCATGGAGACCTCAAAACCTCCTTATCAGTTCCAAGAACTTATATAAAAATTGGTAAAGTAAAAAAATGATAATAATTTATTCCCCTAGAATTGACCATACTTACTTTTCCACATATACAATATATGCTTTTAAAGTTACTTCCCTTTGATTTCTTTTAATTCTATTGTTATTTCTCCAAGTAACTACATCTCTAACATCATGAAGAGTTACCATTAGGTCAATTATGACACAACCTATATGTTCTGTATAAATCATCTTCCATCCAATTGCATGAGGGATTTTGTGGGAAACGTGTGATTATGTCCATTTCTAATTCTGTTTCATTGTGATGGCAATATTCTCCCCTCATCTTATTGTTAATGCTAAATATATTTTGAAAATGTAAGTTAACAAGTTCCACACTTAAAATTCATACCTGTTTTGATCCACATGAGTGAACTGAATTGAGACACTTTTAATGATAGAGCAGAAGGGAGTGTAATTAATGTCAGCCACACAGAATCTTTGGGACATATAGAGTTTCTGAATCTCTGAATTCAGCAATGCCATCAGTGTTTTGGCTGGCAGCCTATAACCCTCTATTAACCTGAGCCCAGCTTACTCAGCAAGCTATGGCAAATGACTGCTGAGCTGTTACTTTCTAATTTCAAAATACACCTCCAGTTGAGAGAGGGACATGCTCTTTTACATATGGTACGGGATTCTGTTTGGGAACTCAGTTTTCTGTTATGAGTTTTTTAAAGAAATGTGCAGCAGCGGGGGGAAAAAACCCAGAAACTTTGGAAAGGAGGGAGGGAAGGTGAACTCACAGAAACTGAGATACACTACTTGTTTTGTCCAGGCACAGAGAAGTTGAGAAACACTTTGTAGATGGGCCAATTAAATCTATCATCTAAGACTGGGACTACAGAGTTCTGAGCTAAGGTCTTTCCGTCTAGGCTGAAATGCCACCACCACTCACAGCTAAAGAGGGCAGCTTTATTCTACTCTCTCATTTGTGTTGTAGCTAAAGAAATAGTATCAGTGGGTTGGTCCAGAGAAGAAGGGATTATATTCACCATGTGTGTGAAAGAAGGTATATGAAGAAGAGTGATGACAAAATAGTGATAAAAGTGATGAGCTATCTCCTAAAGAGTAATGATTTCAATCACAAAGAAAACAAAATCCCTATAGTCTCTGGGGAACACCTAGGCTTCCATAGCTAATTATAAAACTGAGTCAAGTAGAATATTCAAGTAATATATCTTTATTCACTCATTCATTAATTCACCCATTCATTTAGTCATCCTACAAATGTTTATTGAGAACAACATGGGTTCAAGAGACTGTTTTAGCACTGTGGATATAATCCTGAACAAAATGAAAACCTTGCCCTCACGAAGTTTACACTCTAGTCACGTGACATGCAATTTAAGTAAATAAACAAATATATAATATATTTCAAGCACTAGTAAGTATTACTAAGAAACACAAAGGAGGATGAAGGGTTAGACATTGATCACATGTGATAGGGGTGGTGGGCACTATTTCTATTGGGTGATATGTGAAGGTCAATCTAAGGAGGTGAAATGTGAACAGAAATGTAAAAGAAGTTGGGCAGTGAATCATGTGAAGATCTTAGAAAGAATTTTCTGGGAAAAGAGAACAGAAAATACAAAAGACCTAAAGTAACAATAAGCTTATTTTCTAGTGTTAAAGCAAGAAGGTCACTTTTGCCAATCAGAGAGTGAAAGAAAACATGGTGGAAAATTAAGCAAGGGCCAGATCATACAGGGTTTCATAAGCTGTGGTAATGACTTTGACTTTTATCCTGAAGGAAATGGAAAACCATTATAGATTTCTCTGTAGAGGAGAGATATGAGCTAGTATAAATTTTCAAGTGATTCCAAGGATTCTGGTGTGAGCAAACAGGTAGATAAATGGTGACAGCATTTGCTGAGGTGAGGAGAACTAGAAAGGAACAGGTTGGGGAAGGGGGAAAGAAGGTGAGAAAAATAGTTCTAATTTAGACATGTTGAGATTTTGATATATATTAGATGAGAAAAAAGGAATACTGTTTTAAAAACAATCTGGAGCTCAGGGGAGAAATCTGGATGGTGGAAAAGATTTAGGTGTTATCAGCATTTAGATGATGGAGTTAAGACCATGAGACTAGAAGACATTGCGTGGGGAGTGACTGTAGATAGAAAAGAGAATGTCAAGAAGTGAGCCAGGGCTCTTTTGTATAAAGAAGAGGAGCCCACAAAGGAAATGGAGAACAAACAGTAAGCAAGAAGGAAAACAAGCAGCATAGTGTTCATAAGTTAAGTAAAAAGAGTGTGTCTATAATGAGGCAGTGGGCAACTCAATCACCTTCTGCAGTGAGATCAAGTGTGAGGAGGACTGAGAATAGACTACTAGATTTGGCAAATGACAGGTCAATAATGTCTTTGACAAGGATGCAGTGGAATAGTAAGGACAAAAGCCTGACTGGAGAGGTTGAGGAGAAAATGCAAAGTGAAGGATTGATTGAATTGGAGCCTATTTTTGTATAAATAAAATGCATAACTTAATCCAAATAATCAGAGAATCCATCTACATGAATAAATTTTATATTGTTATTATAAGTTTGAACTTCTTTTATGTATGCCATTCTGCCAAACCCTAAATTCCTACTTCATTTCATTCCCTTCCATTGTAATTTGAAATGAGAAAGAAAAAGTTATTTGATGTTTGTGATTTCTTCTCATGACTAATCTTTACAAATTCACGGGTTAGGCAACATCATTACCTGCTAGACTATGCCAATATGTTTAGGCTTTTATTTTAGATTCATTGCCATTAAGGAAAAGTATTTTCATTTGCTAATGCTCAATATTTTCTTAATAAATTATTTTTAGAAAACTACAGCCTCAAGCCACATTTGCAGAAAAATGTAATAATTGGGAGCATTGCAAGAAACTTTAAAATATATCTAATATAGTCTAAGAGGAGTTAATAAGATACTTTTTATTCCTGTTCCAAAATGGACAATGGTCTTCAACAATTAGAGATTTTTAAACATAGTTATTTAGAAGATATTTCTATCTCAGTAATATGAACAACCAAGACAGTGAATTACTTCCCATGGAAATAACAGAATCAAAATCTCCTGTTTAGGTTATTTCTTCCATAGACTAAGTGTTAAAAAACTTAATAATTCTGACCATTCAAACCAATACTACTATGACTACTACTACTGTTACTCCTAATAATAATGAGTAGATCCAGCTAAAGTGATCAGTTGGGTATGTCTACCTTTCAACAGGGTGAAAAGCAGATGATCAAGCAATGTTTTAGTAAAGTATATACCCAGGGATCATGTGGCCCCAGATCTGTCAACATTAAGCCACTGTTTCTGTAGAGCAGACTGAATTATTCTGCTGGGAGATGGCCTGATTGAAATCCAAGTTGTGCATTTAGTGCACAATGGGTTATGTTCTGATTTGTCAAGAAGCTAACCCATACAAGTGATGCGATGGATGCATTTTTCCAAATACGATGATTTATCCCTAGCTATAAACTTTGATTTTTACATAAACCAAGGTTTACTTTTGGGGGCAATAAAAAGTAAGATATGATTCTGAATTATATTTGTTTTACTCTTTGCATAATATTTTGGGATATTGTGCCTCATTAAAAATCCTAGTTGGTAATTTATTTTGAAAAATTTCTGAATGGATTTTCCTTTCTTAGAGGAAATGATATTTCTTGTCATTTCAAGTCATAGCAATGTATATAATTCATAAATGAAAGTTATGCAAAATAATTCACAATGTGGACATATGAAAAAAAAATTCAGCAATTGTCCTTCCTGTCAGAGTTGTGCACATTAAGGGCTTTTCTCTTAGAGCTCAGGTTTAACAAACCAGTATTTTCTAATTAGCCAGTAGGCTGGCAGTCACACCCCATCTGCTCTTCCTCAACTCATAACACACTCTGTCTATCTCTTCCAGGCCCGCATCAAGCTCCTGCTGTTCTCCACTTAGCATCAACTTCCTTTCTGCCCTGCTCCCAACCCATCTTTGCATGGAGCTGTCAGCTCTGACTCTCTGTGACTCAGCACTGGATTTCATACCAGAGTAAGTTAAAATCCATTTCCAAGCCATTAAATCTGTATTTGCTCAAGTCAAGAGTCACAACCCCACCTAAATCCTCTCTGTTTTCCTCTGGGTCTTGACCTTTTCCTTTGTGGAAATTGTCAGTCCTCCCTCTGCAGTCACAATAAAATCCAAATAAGGGTTAAATCCTGACCCTACATGGATTTGAAAACTTTCCCCATTCTAGATACATACAGAGAAAGACAGAATTGAAGTTACAAGGACAGAATCTGATGGAACATCTCTGTCCCTAGTCATGTGCAGGCATAGATTAAAGCTAAACATGGCTCAGATCAATCAAAAGTTCAGACCACTGAAAAGCACTCTTTCACTCTAGGAAATCGGTACAGCTTTCTAAAGGTAAAAATCTATGAAATGAGAAAGCTACTGTTAAAAAAACAAGATACCCAACAAATCTGATGTAACCATAGATTATGATAGGATAGTACAAAGTTCCTTCAGATATGTTGGGTAACTTCTTATTTAGCAATGAGGATACAGGAGAAAAAAATACATTGGAAGTCTATTCTGTTTTTAATATCAAATAATCTATATGGTGCCTTAATCCATTCATATTCATATATGATGTATGTCATTGCACTTTTTGTTTGCTTAGCTATATTTTAGTGCTTCATTTGATAATGATATTTGACACTAAAACAAAGATTTGGCAAATGCTTGAAAAGGGCTATAACTTGACTGCTGAAATTTTGCATCTTATTTTTCCATAATGTCTTAAAAACAGGAGCCTGTCCTACTGCTCATAGCTCTTACAAAATAGTAAGTAACTGCATAAAATTAAAGTCTCATTAGCAGACAATATTCTCTTAAGCTCTTGGAAACTTTATCTCCCATCCCCTTCTGATCTGATTTTGTAATGCATTTTATACCTATTTTCAATTAAAATTAATTATTTATCTTTCCCAGAAAATATATAAAGCACTGGAACAGTCTTTAACCATGGATGGTTTGTTTTTTCTTAAAAGAAAAAAATCCAAACTTCCAAAGTATTTGGCTGCTCTCTCAGGAGTATGTTTATACCAGCAGGATCTCTGAGTCCTTTTCACTTGCTGCTAGCTATGATGTGGCAGATTGGGTCCAGATTCTGACTTAAATGTCTTGGGTAGGAAAACTCAGAAGGTGAATCTTCAGTGAGGCCTCCATATACTAAAAGCTGCTGCTTAACTGGCAGTAAGTGGAGCCTGGCAGCAAAATTAAAGTCTGTAAGAAAATGGATGTTTAAAATGTCTTGAACATGGGCATAAATTATGAACAAAGATTAAGTGCCACATGCTTACAAACCTTTGCTTTCCAAAGAATGTGATATGTAATTTCTGATTTTAAATTAAGAAATGTCTGTTTCAGTTTTTTTTTTTTTTTTTTGCTCTTCAGTCAATACATGTTCAATAATGTTGCTGCTACATCACTGACAGCCTGCTCATTTTCTGAGCTGGCAAACTCTACCCTTGGCTCAGTGCTCACTATCTTTGACCTGCCCCTACAGAGCCCAAAAATCTTGCGAAATAAGCACTGACCAACTAAATACCAAGGAAATACCATTTGGGGTTATATACCAATCAGGCAACAATCTGATGGTGACTGTTCAGGCTTTGACAGATAGAAACATTCAACTGTGATTGTGTATGATGTCATGCGGGTGAGTAAGGACTATGTTGTGCTCATCAGTCTGTTTACATCAGGAGCTCCTAAAGAAGAAAATCACTTCACTTTGCAATGATGATTTTCTCTGACCTTTTCCAGCACCTGCAGAGAACAGATCATGCAGTGATCTGATCAAACACATTCCTTCACATGCACACCACATACACACACAAACACACACACATACCCCACAATGTAAAGTAAGTATTCAAAGAAAAGCAAACTATCCAGAGATGGATATTTAAATTATAGAGCTTTTTTTTTTATTTTTTGAAGTCCAGGATGTCCTTGATTTTGCAGAAGTGCTTTCTTTTCTCATCGGACCTTGACTTTTCTGGATTCATTCTGAACGCTACTACTAAGGCAGCAATCTAAATGACGGAAATGATAGGTATTAACAACTGGTGAAACTGTTTTTTTTTTTTTTTTTAGTCCAGTGAAAAAGAATCCAATAAAAAAAAAAAAGCAAGAAGCCATATTTGTATTGGTATATTATTTTTATGGTTATCCATCAAACAGATAGATCTTATCAAATATATCTACTAATACTTTTCTCCTTTCTTTTCTTATGTATAGAAAACCTGCACTTCATCAAATTACTTCTGCCAGTTTTCTATACATACAGTAAATGATTTCAGAAATTAACTCACTAGAACTCTTTGTTAAAATTTGTCATTTATCTATTAAAATTCTTCAGCTTTTGTCAGACAATGTACTTAGCTCTGTAATAAGAGTCCCTAAAGATATGTGTGTGATTTGTCAAAAGAGAGACAAAAAGTGTATAAAACTCTAAAATGTCAGCAATCAGGAGATTTAACAGACTTTAGTAAATTTACATAGAATGAATAGAAATCTTTGATATTAATAAACTTAGCTCGGGGGAGTACAAGAGAGGGGGCAAAGAATGATAATTTGAATATAATTTCCACATCACTTCTTCCAAAACTAAAAATTATTATGGATAAATGTGTGATAGGGTTTAAATAACATAAATGTGACTGTTTATCACCACCCCAAAGTTTCAGAGACTATTTTTTCTGAAGTAGACCAATAAAGTATATACATTTTCATTTATTTTCTTCAACACAAGGACTAATGTTAAATGAGATAAGGATTATAACATAAAAGTGTCTGGCAGAGAGTGAATATTTTCCTTTTCTGTAACATTGAAACAGAAACAGGGGGATCATACCATAAGGGAGAAGAATATTTGCTGACTTTAGGAAGCCTGATCAGTAGCTAGTAATATACAACATAGCAACGACCCCAACAAATGATAATATTTCCAAAGTAACATAGATATACAAACACATGACATTTTTAAGAGTAGGATATTATAATAGTAATCAGATTGAGAGTTGGGATAAGTAGGAACTAGTTCCTGGAGAAGGAAAACGTTCAGTTATATTTTTAGGGAGAGTGGTGGACATAACAAGGACTAATATGTACACATATTGGCAAGACTGGGCCAATCGTGTGCAAGGAGAAGCCAAATAGTTTGATTTTCCTGAATCCAAAAATATGTTGTACTGGTTTGCTAGAGCTGCCATAACAAAATGCCACAGACTGGGTGGCTTACACAACAGAAATTTATTTTCTCACAGTTTTGGAGGCTGGAAATCTAAGATCAAGGTTTGATTCCTTCTGAGGCCTCTCTCCTTGGCTTGCAGATGACTGCCTTCTTGCTGCATCTTCACGTGGTCTTTTCCCTGTGCACATGCCTTCACTTTTTTATCTCTCTCTCTATTCAAATTTCCTCTTCTTACAAGGACACTAGTCAGATTGTATCCGGGCCCACCCTGATGGCCTCCTTTTAACTTCATTGGGTCTTTCAAGATCTTATCTCCAAATACAGTCACATTCTAAGGTACTGAGAATTCAGGCTTCAACATATGAATTTGAGGGGACATAGTTCAGCCCATATGTATGTGTTCTGGAGTTAGGCAATGTTCAGAAGCAATCAGAAGTGGGGCTCTTCTTGCTAACACATTTGCAGGATGAAGAAAATTCTGTCCATGGATATCAAAGAAAGAAGACTCTAAAGCCTATAAATGCTTTGATGATCTCTTCTTTCCATTGCTAGAGGAGACTATTGCAGGATCTGAAGAGGGTAGGCAAATATTAGAGTTGCCCCTTTAAAGCTTTCATTCCAATCCCCTGTTTCTCATTGACTGCTGAGAGTCTCTGAGCATAAAAATTTCAACATCTTTCAGTTCTTTTTTCTAACCCCTCCTCCCCAAGATGCTTTATCTTTCTGTTCTCCGCCGGAGTGCCAAGCAGTGCTCCGCTGGGGAACAGTGGGTGTGTTGTGTGTGTACGGGAGTGGGAGAGGGTCGTGCAGAATTCTGCAGGTGGAAAGAAGAATGATCTTTCCTTTTCCTTTTTTTATTCCTTAACTTTTGCCTTGAATTAATATAACATGAGAAAATATATTAGTTAATAGACAGATCATGCTAACATATTTGCCCTTTGAACTGAATTTCTGATAGGGAAAGTTAGGAGACAGGAAAAGAACAGAATGAATAATGTTCACAAAACTTATTTCAGCTTTCAAAATTTTATATTGGTACCATTATTTTTCTAAATATTTTGTTCGACTAAAATTCTCCATTATAATGGCTTTCTTGGTTACAAAATGAATTTGCTAATTAGAACTGGTTGAGCAATAGAAATAACAACAAATACATAAAGCTTACTATGTGCCAGGCATTGTAATAAATGTTTCACAAATACTAACCATTTTGATCTTACATCAACACTGTTAGGTAGGTAAAAGTATGATATCTGTGTTTCATATGAAGAAACTGAGCCACAGAGATGTTAATTGGTTACCCAGGAACAGCAAGTGGCAAAGCAAATAAATGCATACAGGTGGTCTTATTCCAGAGCCCAGGATTTCAACTCTTACTTTATGAATCTGTCATAAGAAGACTCATGTTCTGGTGACCAGTATTCATGACAAATGGTAACTCTAATTTAAAAAAACAGGTTTGCTCTACCATTAACAGGAAAGAGAGGCTGTTTTTTTCCAGAAAGGAAAACATTTTAACTGAAAAACCAGGACCATATGGTAAGGAAATACATGCCTCTGTACAAAAGCCTCCCTCTCTGATGCTGTTTACTGATGTCCTGCTTGGATATTTGCCGGTGATTTTTACATATCCTTTTTGCCCTAATACATTGTGGCTCCTTATAAAGCAGCCAGCACATAAAATATCCCTGCCTAGATATTTTAAGTCTAGGATTTTAGAATTGTAAGGCTAATTTCCATAATAGATTCAAAAGATTTTTAAAATGAAATTTCTGTCTTCCCATAATTATGCAACTCACCAAAGCATTTTTATGTGTGTCCTTAAAAATGTTAACTGTCTGAATGTTCAAGTTGTTGCTTCACCAACCAATATAGCTAATATAAAAATATATATGGCAACAAAGGTTGACCTTATTCTTCTGCTCAGAGAAGCTTATATCGATGGATAAGACTCCAGCCAGTATTGAAATAAAGGAGATTGGCATATGAATTGAGTCTTTGCTGGGTTGGAACTATGGGTGAGAATATTCCGGGAGATTCACTAGCCAGTTTTGGCCAAGTCTGTTTGTGCTTCATGTATTCCTAACTTTACATTTTCTAACTTCCCTTACAGTTAGATTGGAACCACGTGACAAGTTTTAGGTGATAGACTGTCAGCAGAAGAGTCACTTCTGGTTTTAGGAGTTTAGAAACAGGCTCCTCTCTACTTCTGCCATGGTTTTAGAGTCTGTGTGTTCTAGATGGGGTACTACCAAATAGCAGAGCCTTCTGACCTTGCTAGCCTACACTGGACATGTACGATGTGATGTGTTAAGCCACTGAGATTTGGGGATTCATTTTTACCACAACATAATTTCTCCATGCTTAATAAAACTGAAGATGACTGCCCTTAGACAAATGTGGAAGGTAGGGGTGTGCGAGGATTTATTAGACATTCAAGTAAGCAAACTCAGTGGACTTTCTATGTTGTATTTCCCACATCTAAAATCGTAATCCTTAAAGATCCAAATGAGTATATTTTTAAAAAATCCTGAATGTTTCCTTTTCAACTCAAATAGCTAACATCTTGAGAAAGATGTTATAAAAAATATACAATTACAGGTGAAAACATGAAAAAAAATTCAAAAGAAAAATTACTTGGATAAGAAAAATTTCAGTTCATCTCACATGACTTTGACTACCTGTGCCTAGTGAAATTGCCTCACTTGTCTACTTTCTCATTCATCCTATGGCCAGTCGTTTTACTCAACAATTAGCTTCATTTTAGTGGATGCTGTGGCACAACAACCAGATCCATTCTTTAGGACCAAGGTGTTCATTCCTCCAGCTGCCAGGGGTGTTGCCTGCTGAGAGGTCACAGCTGAGTCCCTCCCCAGAAATTGCCTTGGACTGAAGAGTGCTGCCTACACAAAGTATATTCCTTCCCCAGGTTGGCCCACTGACAATGACTTATGGGTGTGGTAGGTGCACAGACCTTGACCCTGGAACATCTTCATCCCAACATAGGAGTTCCCCACTGGGTGTCCTGAGGCTTATCTGCATTTCAACTCTTCCCTCTGCCAATTCTTGCTTCCCTTGATATCTAGCATGTTATTCCCAAGAGCTCTCCCCAATACACCTCCTACAGGTTAATCTGTCTCAGAGTCTGTTTTCTGGGGAAGGCAACTTACAACATCCGTAAGGCCCAAAACAGGATTGCAACTCATCATGAAAGGGTAGCTTATGAGTTTGTGCATAAAGAAAATCTGAATCAGCTTTCTCTTTTTAAATGTCTGAAGTAAATGATCTTATATCTAATCATGAATTATCATAAATAGCAATTCCAACATAATTTTTATTTTGGAATAATTTTAGTTTTCCAGAGAAACTACAAAAATATTAAAGAGAGTCCTGTATAGTCTTTACTCAATTTTACTAACGTTAACATCTTACTTGACCATAGTACAATTGCCAAAACTAAGAAATGAACATTGGTACATAACCATTAACTAACCTCCAGACTTACTCAAATTCTGCCAGTTTATTCACTGATTTCCCATTTCTGTTCCAGCATACATCCAGGATACAATATCACACTGAGACAACAGTCATTTTTTAATGACAAAGTTAATAAAACACATATATGCATGTATGTGTGTGTATATATATACAAATGACTTTAATAACTAACAAATACAGAAAATATTTTTAAAACCTACATATAAATAGCACATCAGTCTGATACTAATTAGCTGTGTGACTTTATGCATATTTCTTCACTTCTCTGGCCTCAGTCAACACATCTGTAAATAAGATGGGTTAAATTTGATATCTTCTTTTCTTTCCATGTCTTACATTCTATGCTTCAAAATAGTTAAAAATGACATAAAATTTTGCCTAGTATTTAAAAGGAAAAAAATTTCCAGTTAAAAATTACAATGAAAACAGAAGATTTCTAATTAATTGAAATGAACTGGGCATACCTTCATAATCTTGATGGGATTTTGTTATAATTTTTGATTATTAATTTGACTTTTTAAAAAAAGCTCCCAGGTAGTTCCCTTGAACAAGCAGAAAAGTAAAAGATTGAGATAGAACAAGAAAAAATTGCACGTAGGAAATGAAGAAAAAGTATTTGAAGTAATTCTTCGAGAGTTTAATGCAGAAACAGAAGGGTCTTAAAGGTTCTTACCTCATTAGTTAAGTATATTTATGTTGAATCAGCCAAGAAATGGCCTGGATTGGGTAGAGCTGGTGATTAGAAAGCCTCAGAAGATGCCACATTTTGATCAACATTTAATTATTTTTTTTGTAAATATGAAGCTAGTTCAACAGGTCAAAATGAGAATAATTATTATTCTTCAGAGGAATACTACTTTCTTGAAAATAAATTATGCTAATCTTTAGGCATGTTATTGCAAAAAGAGAAAAAACTACATTAAGAAATACTTTATGCTTTAATTCAAATCCCTTACATTATCAGAGTCATTTAATGAAACTCTGCTTGTGACAGCTAATAGTTAGTAGACATTAACTTAAATGTAAACAGTAACTGGTATTGCAAATCATGTTTGCAAAAGAAAAACTCTACTATAAAGAGTGATTACTTAGTTAAATATATTCTAAAACTATTTTAAGTATTTTCATCTGAATTAATGTATCTAGAAAAAATAATGTAGTGAATTTCATGATTAATAAAATTACAATGAGGTTCAGAGGTTTTTTAGCAATGAGCATATTTGTTTTCCTAATTTTTAAAAAGCATCTTTAATATTGGTACTCTTGCATAATGAAAACCTATAGGAATTTGTGTTTTATCCATTCACCTGTATGTGCAAGTCATTCATCTATAAGGAACTGAATTGTATAGATACTATTCTGCTAAAAGCTCTGTCATTTGGAAATGGGCACAATGTCTGTGAATATGATAGAATTTGATTTCCTTGAAAGATTGATAATATTTATGTATATTAACTAATCTACTCACACTACAAACATATATCTCTGTCCTGTCCAAATGAAGACCAGGTTATTTCACTAGGCAAGAGTGCCATTTGATCATCTTGGCTTTCAAAATTTTATGTAAGTACGGAAAAATAGAATTCAAATTTGGGATCCTCCTTCTTTTCTGAGAAAGGTCAACTTTATATTTACCTCGTGCCTGGCAGATGGACCGCACATGTGCATGCATTGAAAGAGATGGACTCTGATGAGGATGGGGGCTCTGCAGCCTTTCAGATGTAGGCATGAGGTCCATTTTAAGTCTGGGTATTTTCAGCATGGAAGAGAAATGTAGTTTTAAGTTATGGCCATAGCTCTTCCTGGTAGATGGTTCTATTTCTTCTGGAAGAAGCTGTAGACCACAGTAAAGGAATCAGACTTGCAACTACTGCTCTGACAACATCAAACTCTGCATTTCAATTATCCTAATCAAAACAAGGGGTGCTCTCTCTTATAGACTAATGATGTCTTTGTGATATGATTGGCCCAACTCAGTTACCTAAGGATCACCTAGAAAAAAATAGTTGGATACTTCAAAGAGTAGATGACATTCAAATCTTTCTTATTTGGCTTTGTAGTCCATGATATTGTTATTTTTCCAGCACATTTGCTTTCCTAATTGTGTTTTTGCTTGAATTAGTATTAAAAAGATTTTGTCTTCCCTGAGCACACACCAGCTGGGTAGTGGGAGGAAAGGGCCTCAGAGCTAACCAGGCAGTGGGGCAATACAGCTCTAAGATTCAAAATTAGTCATGAATAATTCACAAACCAGATAATCCACCCATAGACAAACAAAAGGTACTGGAATCATCCCAGGATCATTTTATCCCTTGTTCTAATTCTTTGACTACTAAATTTTTCTTGACTTTTTTTTTGTACTGATTAACACATACACTAAGATATTTTATTTAAGGAGTTTTAATTGAAATTGATATCCCTTTAAGAACAAAAATATTATTTTTTTGCTCTTGGTTATATTTCCTTTTCAGCTGAAAGCTGTATTGTATTTATACAGGAATAGCTAATAAAACATGAGGTTAAAACGTTTCCATGGTCTAACAACTTGTAGATAGTGGATTCTCATGTAATTTGCCATTCGTTTAGGAAATAGTGGCTTTGCCCCTCTGAACTTCAGTTACTTCTCCCAGATTGGAGATGAAAATATTAAAACCTTTGAAATAAATTGTGAGGATTAGTAAGATAACATAGGTGTCTGATGTCAATAAACAAAAGGCCCTGTAAGTGTTTTGACTTTATTCTTTTCTTTCATATTTCCATTGCCATGGACTAGCCTTATTTAGGATGCCAGAATAACTGCTGCTATAGTTACTGCCTTATATTTACCAAGCATCAGCAGTATCTTGGCATAACACAACACATTAAGGAAAATTTCCTGTCCTGGAGAGGGTGCAGAAGGTAGCGAACTACAAGAACAACAGAGAAATCTCAGAAACACATATTATTGTTCAGTAGTGAGTGAGTTTCTCCTAAAACAAACAAAAAAACAGTGATGATTGCTTTTCTCTTCATTTTAAAATTACTTTTTGTCCTGGTAAATGAAGGAATATACAAGTATAAATGTCCGTATGTCATATATTTGAAGTCTGCATGGCACTTCCCTCTTTCATGAACCATTTTAAGGGAGTTTGGAATTAAAATTATAGTCCACTGACCTTTTTTAGTTCTATGTCCATCCTATTCTCTAATCTGGGTGCATATATTTATTAAATATATATATATATATATACGTATATATACATATACATACACACATTTGGGTAAATCATCTTTTCCTTTGAAACACCACTCAACTTCCTTTGTCCCACACTAATCCCTTCTAATATTGAAAGTCAACTTAAATATTTATTTAAGGGGACAGGAAAGATAACCTTTTCTTTAACACAAATGTAATTACTTTTTAAGCGTATGTTACCATGAAGGTAGACACTGTCTTGTTTAATTATATGATAAGCACACCATTAAGACCATCAATTTGACTCTGCTGATTACATGCTCATTCTTGAAAATATCTCTCCTTGTGTTATGACAAGATTTTCTCTTGATTTTCATTCTTCTTGCTACTCCTTTTTCAAATCTCTTTCATTGACCCACTATCTTGATACAACCCTATTCAGTATTGTCCAATGCTCTGTCCTGTGGGTCTTTTTCTTTTATTACCCTTTTGCACTTTGGAGATCTTGCTCCCCTACTTTCACACAGATGTCTTTGCAGAGGGAACATGTGCTAACCTATAGAATAGCCACTGGCTCTTATAGCTCAGCAGAGCATCATATTTCTAAGAACTACAGAATAGCCAAAAGGTGGGTGACATCATCAAATGTGGCTGGTTGAGTGCAGAAAAAAATCTTGTGCTTGAAAAGAGTGAATAATTTTCTGTTTTCCATTTGTTACAGTCATGTTATATGAACTGAATATCTTCCATGCTTTTATATATTAAATATAAGTGGTTTTAGTCCTCATAACTAGGAAAAGTATTTCAAACTATGTTCCTTCAAACATGGGTACTGGTTCATTGTTGTATGTTGCTTTTTTTAATTGTCGGAAGCTTCCTAGTGCTGTGAGTCTATGAAATAGTGAAGTAATTAGAATCCAGTAATCATTGTGCCCTGTGGAAATAGAAAGGTTATTTCCACCAAATTAAGATTTTTAAAAATTGTATAATGAAGAATAATTTCTAGTTTTCTTTGATTTTTCTTTCTTTCTTTCTTTCTTTCTTTTTTTTTTTTGAGACAGAGTCTCACTTTGTTGCCCAGGCTAGAATGAGTGCCGTGGCATTAGCCTAGCTCACAGCAACCTCAGACTCCTCGACTTAAACGATCCTACTGCCTCAGCCTCCCGAGTAGCTGGGACTACAGGCATGAGCCACTATGCCCGGCTAATTTTTTCTATATAGATTTTTAGTTGGCCATATAATTTCTTTCTATTTTTAGTAGAGACAGGGTCACGCTCTTGCTCAGGCTGGTCTCGAACTCCTGACCTCGAGCGATCCACCTGCCTCGGCCTCCCAGAGTGCTGCGATTACAGGTGTGAGCCACCACGCCAGGCCTGATTTTTCTTTCTTTTTTGAAATGAGCATAATTGTACATGAAATTGTCACAAGTTTTTTAATATGTTAATTTAATTAACACTAAATAGTAGTTCAGGCTTCACTAATTATTTGATGATCCATATGCTCTCTGACTTTATGATTTCATAGTTTATAGATTCCATGGTGGTTTTTTTCTGTTTATTTTAGATCAAGTTTGGAAAAATATATTGTTCTAAATAAATAGATGTTCCTAGCATCACCTCTATTGTTTAATAATGTTTCATATGTTCCAATTCTCAGTAATGCAAAAAACCAAGCAATAACTCTATAAAAGAAGATAATTTGCACACAGCATCATTGCATATCTATGAAAATTATGAGAATTAAGCCAAGGTACGTACAATTAATGGAAGCTTATTAAAATTAATGGGCACATGACAAATATACAACCAGAAAGAGCTTTCCCATGGAATCATCACAAACATTAACAAGTTATAGGAGATAATGAAAAACATCTATTTACAACAGGAAAAACCCACCAAATCTAAGAGAACTTTCAATAAAATATGTGAGAAATCTAGCTGAAGAAAACCAACAGAATTTGACTATGAAATATAGATTTAAAAAATGGAAATGAATAGTATATTCATGGACAGAAATATTTCAGTTATAAAAATTTTTGTTGTTTCTAAATAAATGTGAGGTACAAATAAATGTTAACTAAAATTTTAATGAAATATTTTGAAACTGGAAAAAAAAGCCTAAAATCTTTTTAAAAAAATAAACAAACTAGACTAAATAAAATATTTTTGTGAAAGAATAGTGATAACAGAGACTTGGTCTACCTTGTATTAATATGCATAAAATACCATTATAAAAGAGTATACTATTAAAAAAAGAATAGACACATCAGGGAAATTCGCAAATATTTCAGAAATAAATCCTCTTATCTATGAAAAGCATTTATGATAAAAATGACATAAAAATCAGTAAGGAAGGGAAAGTTTATTTAATAAACAGTGATGAGTTATCATCCCCATTAGAACATGAGATCCAAAAAGGCAAGTACTTTATTTCATGGCTGTTTCATTCAATGCCTAGAAGATTGTTTTCATAGGGTAGATGGTCATTATGTATCTGCTGAATGAAAAATGGCTTGAAAAGTCTATTTTGATCATCACATCAAACATTACTCTAAGATTAAGTCAAGATAAATTGCATAGTTTTAAAAAATCTAAGAAAATAGAAATGAATACTTAGCAAATATTTTGATGGGGAAAAACTTTCTAAACTTAACAGCAATTATCATAAAGGAGAATTATAGATCTGATTACATTCATATATAAAGTATGTAGCTTCAAATCACAAAACTTTACAGACAAAATTAACTAGCCAAAGAAGAACTTGAAAATATTTATAACAAGCTTTACAAATCAACAAATAAAATGTTAAGCTCTATGCAGGAATAGTCAAAGGGCATGAATAAGTAATCTAGAAAAGAGGGAGTATAAATGGTAGCAAACATAGAAGTTTCCAGTTCAAAACTAATGAAGAAATACAAATGAAAACAACAATAAGATACCTACAAGACACCAAAAAACTACCTATTTAATTTTAAAGATTTAAAATAGATGTAATGTCCATTGCATGCATTGGGATAGTATGATAGGCATGCTCAAACACAAGCATCACAAAGACTTTAAAAGCATCGATGATATTTGACCCAATAATTCCACTTCTAAGAATCTAAGCAAGCAAAATAATCAGAACTAATGGTCAAATGTCTATATACAAATAAGTTACTCAATAAATGCTTTTAATCAAAATCATTTTTTAAAAAATCCAAATGTTCAATAATAAGGTCATATTTACAGTAATATATTAATATTATCTAGCCTCATATAATAAATTATCACACAGGATGTTAAAGGGTTTTTTTTTAAAAAAAAAACATGGGGAAATGATTATGTTAAAATGTTAACAAAAAACAGAAATCAGGAAATGCATAAAAACAGACTAGAAGTATAGGAGCTACAATGACAGCATAGATGGTTTTATCTAATATGTTGAATGTGTCAATATGACTTTCTTTTTTATTTTCCCTACTTTGTACATTTACTGCTTTTTTTGACTAAAAGATAATCTTCACTAAAAATTAAAGAAGAATTTTTAATTATCAGAAGTTGCTATCTAACACATAAATTAATTATATTATGAAAGAGCAGAGCAACTTCATTTATGTATTTATATCTGTGTAGAATTATGGGTAAATCTACTGCGGTTTTTACAAAGCAAGTAGGTTTGCACCACTCCCCTCTTAACACCTCCAGTGGCTCACCAGGTATGGAAAATAAAATACAAACCTCTTAACACAGCCTCTAAGGCAGCACAAGATCTGGCTCCCGTCTGGCCCATCTCCCAATAACCCTTACCCTTCACCCTCTGTGTTTGCTGTTTTTCACCTACACCTCCTCCTTTCAGGAGGCCCTAGGAAATGCCAAACTCCTTCCCCCAGTGTCTTCAGATTTGCCCCTCCCTTTGCCTGAAAAGCTCTTCCATTTTCCTATTTCTTGGCTGATCCCTTTTCAAACTTTAGGTTTAAGCTTAAATGTCACTCAGAGAGTCTTTCTCTGAAATCAACATAAACTGGATTTCTCCTGCCATCTCATTCCCCATTTTTTATGTTCACAGTACTTACCCTAATTTAGGTGGGGACATTTATTCTTTGAAAAGTTACGGAAGGCGTTTAGAGAACAAAGAATCCAGCTAGTTGATCAAAAACCGTAATAGTCTCTTCTCTTGTTAAATAGTTTCCATACATTCCTGGCTTTTATAAACTGTGTACTTTGAGAAAACAGAAGTCTCAATTTCATAAGAATACACAATGTAAAAACACTGTTTTCATGGCTGAAATGAGTGCATGCCAAGGAAAATGCTGAAACTATCCTACAGAGGTAATCAAATAAATGGGGGAATATGCTGAGGAAATTTGGAATTAAATGGTTATCTCACCATTTATTCAGGATAAAAAAATAGGAATGCTGGAGACAATAAAGTGAAGCAAGCTGGTGAGTTCCATCTCGGTTTTTCTCATTTTCCCTTTCATTTCTGTCTTCCTATGATTCCTGGAGAAGGAAGCATCTCATTGCCAGTCTAAGAGAGGTCTCATCTTCAAGGTCCATTCTGGAAATTCCCAACATTCATTCAAAAAATATTTTAAGTCCCTTTCATAGCTCTAGGACTATTATGAATTCCTAGGAATACTTACATTTTGAGTAGCGAATTAGAGAAATAAAAAGTTCCAAATAAAATTAAAAGCCAAATTATAATTAGTGCTGCTGAAGAGACTGAGGGATGAGAAAGAGAATAATGGATTAAGCTTGCAGGCTGTTTAAGGTTGAGGCCTGAAAGCCATGTGTCAGTTATCAAGTTATTGCCTCTTAGCTCTTACTACACCCTTCAATATATACTGTCTGATAAACAAAAGAATTTCTGTAGGCATTTGTTCTTTAAAGTGAGCATGATGTATTTTGCTTTCTCAGTAAAGAGTTCTGAGAGGACATTGCAGAAAGAGAAGGCTTCCTCTAATTTCCCAGGGGGTGGCTGGAGAGGGAGAGGTGGCTAGTGGTGGGGGTGTGAGGGCATCCCATAGCGGCAGTCTGTCCCTCTGACTTAGCAGACTTGCCCTGACAATAACTTTTCCTCAGCTCTCTGGACCAGAGCCCTTGCAAAGTTTGAATATGTAGTTACCCTTGGAGAGTGTCACAGACCTAGGAGTCATTCCTTCTGCAAACCTTCCCCCAACTACCCATGGCCTGCAGGCTCTGAAGTCCTTTAAACGCTGCTGGCTGCTAAAATCCTATTGCATACCTAGCTACCCATTGATGGTCACCTTCTTCCTCTTCCACATTCGGGAGGGTTGCCAATTGTTCATCTAGCAAGTCCACAACAGTTCTAGCCTAGTTATACCAGCAAACTTCTTTTCTATCTGGTGGCTGAACCTTACTTCCTCCAGTGAGATCTGAACCATTTCTAAGTCTTTCCCTCAGCCCTAATGTGCCATCTAGAATTTCCTTACATCTTATAATTATTCTTCTATTATAGTTAGCAGTCCCTTATTTTACTCTTCCCCTGTTTAAATGACTGAGTGTCTTTTATTATGTTTGGACCCAGGTGGCTTTAGGCAGCCTCTCAGAGACTGAAGGGTGAGAAACAACTCAGCATATGGAGAATGGCGGAGAATGTTTTGGGCAGATGCTAACATGTAGGAAGACTGTTGGGCAGAGAAGAATCTGGTATTTGGGAAATGGCAGAAATCAATGTGTCTAAAAAATGTTGAATGATTAGGAAATTGAAATAAGTGATGTCAGACAGAAGATTAGCCACAGAAATAAATTTAGGTATAATTCTAAGTCTGATGGGAAATTTTAAAATGGAGAGATGTGATAATGGAGAGTTTAACAAGAAGGAGATTATTCTGGGCTGCAGAACAGCAGGAAAGAACATAGAAGCTGGTTTGGAGGTTATTTGAAGCAGGTAAGAGATGATGGCAGCCTGGCCCATCATTAATGGTAGCGCTATAGATGGAGGAATGTGGAAAGAATCCAGGTCAGTTTGAAAGTAGAGGGATTTGCTAATTAAGTGGATATAGTTTGTGAAGAAAAGGAAGAAATCCTGCACTGGAGTCAATGCACCTGGATGAATGCATAAATTATACCTCCTCACCTCATCCCAGTCAAATCCAATCCAGTCCTTCCCTAGAAACTTTCTTTTTAAAAATTTGTATAGAACAACTCAATCTAAGATCTTAGTGTTTCCAATCACAATGAGACCTAAGATCCTGTAAGACTTAGTTAAATCTGAGACTCTAAAAACCAGTGATCACCCAACATACAGCAGAATCATGTATCATGGCTTATCCCAAACCACTCCATCCAAAACCCTGGATTGGCACCTTTTGTATTATATATTACTATGTGCATGGACTTCATTAGGCAAACCATGGTTTGGGGGCCCCATAAATCTAATTTCTGAGCCATTCCACTCTCTCCAAAAGCTCCCATTCTTGTTCCATCTGAATCAAAATGTGTACATGCCCTCTCCATCTGTACCCAGCCAAAAATCATTTCTCAAGAAAGCCTCTTCATTAACTTGTTTATAGACTTAAAAGGCTGACTTTTCTTAATCTTCAAAAACGGAATTTCAGAATTTAGTGATCCTTATGGGAAGACATTTTGTAGGACTTTGAAACTTTTCTTGTGCAAAAAAGCACACCCGTGATTCTACCATGTGGTAAAATCTACCTGTTTCATGAGAACACTCTGCTGCTAAATTCAATAGACCTCTTCACCACTACCCTACTTCTCACCACACACCCTCACAGGTTATAAGTGCTTTTATACTATATATGTCATCTCATTTAATAGCAGAATATTGGAGTCTGGAGTCAGCTCAAAGATTATGAGCTAATTCAAACTTCTCAATATATAGATAAGGAAACTGCAGCCAAAGATAAAATATTTTTTCAAGGTTACATGGCTAGAAACTGTTGCACTTACATAAAGAACCCAGGTCTCCTAGCAGGAAGTACAGTCCATCTTCTCCCATGCTGTCTCTTCCTCAAAGGTTTATGTTGAATTGAAGGCTGTGCCTATTTCTCATGGTGCTGATCTTCATTAAGCCCAAGTGTTCTCTCTTCATAGAGAAAGGCAGAAAAGCCAACCAACACAAGTGTCTTTTCTACTCTCAGACAAGTTATGCGATGGCCCATCATGCAAATAAAGAATGCTGAAAAGGAGCCATGAAACCTGGAGGGTGTGGAACATGAAGACTTATTTGCCAGGAATTCCCTGGGAAGAGCACTGTGGCTGCTTAATGTGCATAGGAGTCACCTGGCAATCTTGGTAACATACAGATTCTAACGCGCTAGATCTAGGATGGGGCCCTGAGATTCCTCAAGTGGTGTGAATTTGAATGCTGTTGGGCTGCAGATCACACTTTTGAGTAGATTGGGCACAGACTTGAGACCCTCGAAACCTGTGCCTCAGGGGGGCCCTCTGCTGGCAGCTGTGCAGGCAGCCAACAGACTTCCTGTTGGTGATCCAGAGGATAGAAAGAAGATTTAGCTATTAGGCTTCCTCTCCCATGTGACGGTGAATTTTATGTATCAACTTGGCTAGGCTACGGTGCCCAGTTGTTTGGTCAAACACCAATCTATATTTTTTAGATGTGATTAATATTTAAATCAGTAGACTTTGAGTAAAGCAGATTACCTTCCATAACATGGGTGAACCTCATCCAATCAGTTGAAAGCCTTAAGAGAAAAAAAACAAAAAAACAAAAAAAACTGAAGTCCTTAAAAGAGGAGAGAATTGCCGAAATTCCCAGCCTGTGGGTCTGCCCTGCACATTTCAGACTTTCCTGTCCCATAGTTGCATTAATCAATTCCTTAAACTAAATTTCTCTAGATAGATAGAGATATCTAAGCCTATGTCTGTATCTATCTCTTTCCAGACAGATAAAGAGAGTGAGAGCAAGACAGAGAGAGAACCAATAGTACCTGTGTGTGCATACCTACGTGTGTGTATGCATGTGTGTGTATATGTGTGTGTGTGTGTGTGTTCTGTTTCTCTAGGGAGCCCTTGCTACATCACAACAATTAGAAAATAACAATTTCCCACAATCACGTTGTTTCTTATCAAGATCTGACACATATTAAAAGGTAACACAGAGAAAACACTAAATATTATTGATTCTTCATTCATTTATCAAATTAATGTGAGCATCTATTCTGTGCCAGGCCCTGGGGATACAGTGATGAGGAAAACAAAGTCCCTGCCCTCATCTTGTACATGTTCCAGTGAGGGCGACAGACGACAAATAAATGTACAAATAATAGAAATGCAGAAAAAAATAAGTGTCATGAAGAAAAATAGAGAAAGATGAAGGTAGATAGTAAAGGGCTCCCAGAGAAGGTAGTACTTGAATAATATTTGAGCAGAGCCCCTCCACATGAATTCACATGTTTACCTGCTCAATAAATGTCTTTAACTTTTCACCACATTTGACATGATCTTCTAGCTAGGGATAAAAAGATAAATAATATCTGACTTTAGGAAATTTATACACAAAGAGGGCACTGCATAAAAATTACACCAGAGCAGGTTGCCTGAACTATAAAATGGCCAAAAGATAACAAAGTTTGGATTAGATAAATCCTTTAAATCAGATGAGCAGTGACAGAAATATATAGTGTATGTTGGGATCCGAATCTTAAAATAAGTTATTTTTTGAGCATACGAAATTACCTAATTAATTTTGCTTTCGGCAGTATTTCTTTGAAGATCTAATTTCAGCTCTCATATAACAAATGCTATCTGGCTATTGATCCTTCCAACTTTCAAGTCTCAACATTTGTTCTTCTGTTGTTTCTTTATGACTGGTAGCTATTAGGGCTGTCATTACACAGTTCTACTCTGATACCCATATGAAGTGCAGTACATAAAAGAAGGCATTGTTTAAGAGGTTAGAGTTTATGCTGGTTGGCCCAAATTGTAATCTTCTCTACTTACCTCAACCTACTTATTAAGTCTATACAACATACAACAAGTTTTATGCATCTTTTTTATTCTTAAGACTGGAATTGGCTTTTAATATTAAATAACTAACAGATGTTAAGAGTAAAAAGTATAAGGATAGGTAATAATATGGCTATTAAATAATTCGGTAAGAATATAAATCTTAAATATTAATATATATCTTGAGGCAAAATTTGAAAATGAATGTACTTTGTGCATAACACATAGTTCCTTGACAATCTGGCTGGGGAGAACCTGGTTTTGGAGAAGTGAAAGAGAACTAATTAATGTTTGTTAAGTTCTTCATACATTCTCTCACATATCCTCACAATGTTACAGAAATGTTGGAATATCTCAAGCCTGCTCAACTGTAAACTCTGTGTTCTTTCTATATACCATATCATTTCCCCTAATTTGTGCAAGAAACATATTTGGTCTCCTGTGTCCAATCTAGTTCCCCTTCCAATCAAGATATTAATAGAAGGACCCTTACAAAATGCATATCTCACCATATGACCTCCTATGCTCAGCATTTAAAACTTTCTTGTGGTTTTCTCTTGCTCTAAGTTTAAAGGGAAAAATTCATAACAAGATCCAAGAGACCCTGAATTCTCTGGTCCCAATATTACTCTCCAGCCTCATCTTATATCCATGTATACTCTTTCTATATCAGCCTTACACCGTTCATTTTTTATGATCCCTCCTGCCATAGGATCTTTGCACATGCCAGATTGTTTACCTAAAATATTCTTCCCTTTTCTCTTAATCTAATTAACATCTGTCAGATCCTGGTTCAGGTATCACCTTAACAGGGCAAGTAGGTGAGGAGTGGGGAGGCAATGATTATGAGAATTTGAGAGGGAAGGCCAGCCATGTACAAAGGAACCACATGAGTCTTACTGTTTTCTATAGTGGCTGTACCAATTTATGTTCCCACCAACAATTTATAAGGATTTTCTTTTTTCTATATCTTCACCAGCATTTAAGCCATCCTTGTCAGGTGATATTTCATTGTGATTTTTATTTGCATTTCCCTGATGATTAGCGATGTTGAACATCTTTTCATGTATCTGTTGTTCTATGCAGGACCTTTACCCATTTTTTAACCCAGTTACTTCATTTTTATTTGTTTTTGTTTGTTTTCTAATGCATTGTAAGAGTTCCTTACAGATTTTGGATACTAGCTCTTTATCAGATATGTAGTTTGTAAATATTTTCTTGTATTCCATATATTGCCTTTTCACTTTGTTGATTGTTTTCTTCACTGTGCAGAAGCTTTTAAGTTTGATGTAATCTCACTTTCATGTTTTTGCTTTTGTTGCCTGTGTTTTTGGTGACATACTCAAGAAATCATTGCCAAGGCCAATGTCCAGAATTTTGTTTCTGTGTTTTCTTGCAGGAGTTCTACAATTTCAAGTCTTACAGTTAAGTCTTTAATCCATTTTGGGTTGACTTTTGTGTATAGTGTGAGATAAGGGTCCAATTTCATTCTTTTCCATGTGGATTTCCAGTTTTCCCAACACCATTTATTGAAGACTATCCCTTCTCCATTGTGCATTTGTGGCACCATTGTTAATGACCAGTCAACCCTATATGTGTAGATTTCTGGGCTCTCTATTCAGTTCCATTGGTTTATATGTCTGTTTTAATGTCAGTATCATACTGTTTTGATTACTATAGCTTTGTAATATATTTTGAAATCAGGAAGTGTGATGCCTCCAGCTTTGTTCTTCTTACTCAGAATTGGTTTGGCTATTTGGGAGTCTTTTATGGCATCATAAAAATTGCAGGATTTTCTATTTCTGAGAAAAATGCCATTGGAATTTTGACAGGGATTGTATAGACACTGTAGATCAGTTTAGGTAATATGAGCATTTTAACAATATTAATTCTTCCAATCCATGAGCACAGGATATTTTTATTTTTATTTGTATCTGCTTTAATTACTTTCATCAGTGTTCTATAGTTTTCAGTGTAAGGAAGACTCTTGAATTAGAGGAGTAGTAGTGAAGTGGAAATATTGAGACAGATTTATAAAGCACTATATTTCGTCTAATGTAAGGCACCATAGACTGGACCATAGAACATCATATTTCTTTTTATAATAAAAAGAGGGAATAAAACTTCTGCTAATCAAACTACAGAAATACATTGATTGTTGCTTGTTATGATGCATCCTAATTTCAGAGATGATAAAATGTGAAATATGCATCTACAATTGATTAAATACAGTACTTAAAGGTTTCAAGGGTAGAGAGGAAAAGAGAATGACAGAAGTCAAGAATTAGCTTCTAGCTTTAGTGATGAAATGGAAACCGATCCAGCAAAATTAGGCAGAGAATATAGGACATGAGCTAATTTAGGGTAAAGATAGTGTTTCATTTTGGACTTAAGTTTGAGACACTTGCAGGATATTCACAATGGAGAATACATAGTCTGAAGCACACATGATAGTTTGGGCTTGAGGCAGAGACTTAGGAATCATCCACATTTATGTTGCATCTGCTTGAAAACATGATAGTGGATGAAATCTCATAGGAAGTAATACAAAGCTTAGGACCAGTTAAATATGGGCCAAACTAAGTGAAAGACGGAGAAAAAAAAAAAAAGGACAAGAAGGACAAAGTGAGTATAGTGCCATGGAAGTTAAGGGGACAGAAAAATTGTAAGAGAGAAAGTGATCATTAATATTCACTGAAGAACTATCAGGTAAGATAAAGACTGAACTGTTCCTTAGGTCTGATCACTAGTGACCTCAGTAAGAATAGTCTACGGAGTGACAGGGGCAGAAGCTAGGTTGCAGGGGGTTGAGGAATGAATGTAGGATAAAGTAATAGACATTTGAGATGAAACCAATTGTTCAGTAAGTGTCATTGAGAGGAAAAGAGAAAGTGGACAGAGTTTGCCAGAAGATATATGATGAAGGGAAATAGTTTTAGAGCAAGAGGAAAGTTTAGCACAAAGGAAAAGTTTTTAAACTGAGAGGAAAGAACCACTACAGAAAACAAATCTGAGAAAGTTGGAGAAAGGAAGGTGTTCAGAGAATGACTGAGTGGTTGAGATAGCCTTCATTTTCTCCCTAAAATAAGACCAAAGTCTTTTGCTCTATGATATTGTTCTTGGGAAAGGTTTCTGACGATAACAAATTAAAAGCATTTTCTAACTTAAAAAGTAACCTTTCCTATGTTTTTGTATATAGGATTAAATTACCCAAACTTCAAATAGCAAAGACGTAACAAAGACAGAGGAACTATTCTAATAGAAGTGATCAAGCAGACATGCTTTATTACTATCCAAATGCTGGATTTTATTATGTTTACACCATGTAGAAATAGGCAGAAATAGCCAGAAACCTAGAACAGTAACCGCATCTTACATTTGAGAGGTATATAACAATAAGACTAAATGGCAAAATGATTAAGAGGTCATTGAAAATGACTCACAACTTTTTATCCTTTTCATGCCATCTTTTACGACACAGAGTTTCAGATAAGATAATGCAATGAATAAAATTATTTTACCCCCAGAGAGAGCACTAAGAACTGTTCAACGTCTGCTAAAGTAATAATGGAGACTTTTAATTATAAAAAGGCAGCTTGATCTTTTGACTTTCTGTCATGAAATAGGAGTAATGAGACTTATTCACAAATTCTAAGAATGAAATGAGAAAATGAATTTCTTAAATAAAGTTAAAATATTGTAACATTTAAATGCCTTACTCACCCACAAAAATTTTACTGGAAATGCATCCTCTTGAATTCTTGAAGATAAATAACCATTTGATACTGTTTGCTCTGTTGAAAGGTAAATTCTTGTTTTATACCTACTGCAGGCAGTGACTAAAGTTCACATTGTCAGCAAAATCAATTTCGTTTTAAAGAAATCCCCACTGAATATTAAGGAACGCATTAAAATTGATAATTTTCCTATGTCTTATAATAATTTATTTTATGATTAATTTAACTACTGAATAGTATGTTCTATATGCAATAAAAGGATATTTTACAACAATAGTATTCAATTATTCAACTCATACTGTTTTACAAACAATGGCTGAATATTAATAACTTCTGCATAAGCAAGGTAAAAACATTTTTCTATATTTACTCAAGATTAAGTTTAAGATCTATTTAAGCTGTTATAGATATGGTTAAAGGACCATGGTTGAGAAGTTTCATTATTTAATCTATTGAGAATGACAGCTGTGTATTACATGAATATATAGTTATGGACTTTTGACCATCTACTTGCTTACTAGTCTATAATGGCTTTGGATAGTTCACTATGTAAGTATATATTTAGTCATTTCAAAAACTGCATATTATTATTTGGTAGACTTTGTACTGAAGCGTGATAAAAGAGGTGTTTTCTCAGTACCATTCTGGGTCCATGCCAGCTAATCACAAATAATTCTAAAACGTATTATTTACTAGTGTAAGGTTTGGGAATTTGTGTGTTTATTAAGTAGGTATTGCTGCCCCAGATAAACTCTATAGATGTTTTTTCAGATATATTTATCTAGGAAAAATATCTGATTCCTAGTTTTTTCAACCCTACCTTTACCTTTGACCTTGCCCTAGACTGTCTTCTTGAAAAAAAATATGGTCTTGACAGCAATGATTACTTAATTGCCACCTCATTTCCTGTTTCCCCTTTAACTCTGATCTCAGAAAGATGTCTACACCTGTACCGCTGGCATCCTATTTCCTAGTTCACAGCTAGTTTCCACCTTCGAAGGTTAGACTTTCAAATATCTCATAGCACTGAACTAGGTAACAATATATTGTCTATCACCATATGTCTCTTCAGTTTCTGAGTTTGTTTCATAAGACTAAATATTCTTTTCTCACAATCTTCCCTTCTCCCCATCTCACTTATTCTTTCACTGTTTTTAACAGAACCTGCATTCTCTAATTCATACTGCAAAAATCATCTAAACTTACTATTAATTTATTTTCATTAGTAACTGGAATTTGTGAATAAATTTTTAAAAATGCCCGCAGCAATTTGTGAGTACATCTAACAGAATTTTAGAGTTGTAGGTCATCTAATGAGATTGTTTCATTTAGCATAGGTGGAAAGGAAAGCTAAGGCAAAATAAAAATCAAGTGATCTTGATCCTCCTGTTGGTGAGTAGTACAATTCTAGCATTAAAATACAGGACTTCTTAGTATTTCATTGTTGTGTCTGCTGCGTTTATTAAAAATATTCACATGGCCACTATTTTCATATATTACATTTTATATAAAGTAAGATAAATTTGATTGCTGATGACCCTGTGTGTTTGTGTGTGCGTGTGTGTGTGTGTGTGTGTGTGTGTGTGTGTGTGTGTGTAGAGAGGGAAGAGAGTGACAGCCTTACACATATATAGCTATAACAGTACAAATTAGTATAGGATCTCAAAGTAAACTGCATTGGTATTAGCCAAATCACCAAACTTACTTTCCACCAATTTTTCTTTTAATTTTAATACATAGCCATATATAATTAACTGATAATCAAATTTTACATTTACATCTTGACAAATTAATGTTGGTAAGCAAAAAACATAAACGCAGTGGTTTAAATTTGTGTTGTGTCCTTACATGAAACTATATAAAACAGCATTTACTAAAGGCGATGGAAATTCATGATTGCTGTGCTCAAGTAAAAGTTTTGGAATTTAAGAAGCACTTAGTTGGTGCATTAGGCCATTTAGGATGTTTCAGCGTCTCAATTGACTGTAATTCCAGTCTGCTCAAGTGCCCTGTTAATGACCTTCCATCTCCAAGTAAGCAGAGGAATTCAATGTTTATACTTAAAAAAAAAAAAAAATCTTTACCACAAACAGATTGAAGGACAGGTTCTTTTCATTCTATCTTTGCCATGGCAGGAGAGAGTAAATTGTTACCACTACATCAATTGAGAGAAGCTAACCTTTAGTGGCTCTTAATGAAAGCCCTCATTGACAAAACAAAATCAACAGATCCAGGTATAAGGAAGCCACTTAAGTGTTTTCCATTTCTTATTGTCTAACAGAGAGTAATTATATTTGTAAAGTTTAAACAAGCAATGAAATTTACCCACACTTACACTTTAACTTTCGTGCCATGTAGTAAACAGATAGGTCTCTAGGCTTCCTATAGAAATGTCACTCTCACATATAGATAGATTCAGATTTCTATACAGAGTGAAAGAGTCCTAGCACCTGTGGATGCTGCTACAAACAAGTTCCATCTTTAAACTCCATGCCCAAAATAATCGTGAAACCCCACATAAGCCAATATCTATTTGAATGGGCTCCAAAGTAAGAAATCAGCAAAACCTGTTTTATCTTCTCGTAAAGTAGAAGAGAGGCAACAGCTAACTATTAATATTAAAATTTAATGTAAAAAGCCACTGTGTTTCAAAAGCTGAGGTATTGCATTTAATACATAAATCTTTAACGAACTCTGAGCACCTAATGTCGCCTTTTTTTATAAGCATAAAAAAGGCATTTATATCTCCCAAAATATTTATTCTCAGATAATTTGTTTCCAACAGTGTACAATATGATCCGTTTAACCTACAGAAGTTTTCCATTTTATTTTATGCAAATGTGATTTTATATTCAAAGAGGTAAAAACATTTAGAGCAACACATCAGTAATTAGTAATAATGACAATGAAGTCCTGCACTGTTTCAGAAAAAATATCAAAGAAAAATCATAAAATGCTATATTTTTTCAGTCACAGTATTTGTCCATGGATTTAAACAATAATATAATGCAAATTCTTTATAGTATCAACAAATATTCTTTCAGTGAAACTCAAATTTATTGTGATAGGCATTCTCCCCATATTTTTAAGTACATAAAATAGCAAGAGCATAAGGATTCCTGTATTATCTAATTCCCTCAAATCAGAAGAGATTAACTAACTCAGACAGGTCTTTTCCCTGCCTAAACTGTGTGTTTCCCTCTACACTATACATAAAAGTTTTTAAAAGTGCAAGACAATGAAAAAAATAGTCAAGGGAAAGTTTTACAACAAATTAATGCTATACCCATATGAACCAAAAAAATTTTTTAAGGCATGTTGTCAAACAGGTGCCAAATTTTCACCTGATTAGGAAAGAAACAGCTGATCTGCATTGCTGGAGAGGGAGGATGAAGGATCGGTAGGGGAGGACACATTGAATAGAGGGGGAAAAGGAGCATGTGGCATGGGATGTCACCAGGGAAGTAGATTTGGACTGGACTGACAAATGTCTTGCATGTGAAGTTTCTGAGGCTTAGATTTTATCTTGTAAGTCATTGGGAACCAATGATGGTTTTTCAAGCTGGAGAGTAATTCTTGGCTTTGATTCTTTTGTGTCTCAAATTCTGCCTGTAAATAATGTGTCATGAAGAGAGTATCTCTATGGTTTAAAGTGTTTAATGAATATTTTAGAGGAAGTGGGTAATTGTGATGGTCAACAGGAGGATTTGAGTAGAATTGGAAGTAATCAAGGAAAGCAAAGGAATGATATCCTAGCAGGAAAAATGGCTTGTGCAAAATTTGATAAAAGTAGACACATATGCATTTAAGCAAGCAGTGAGAACCAGAGGTGAGCTTGAGTATTGCAGTAGTACTCTAAAACATAGTGGTTAAGAACACAAGCTTTGGAGTCATCTGATTGAGTTCAAATTTCAGCCCTAACACATGCTCTAGCTGAATAATCTTGAGCATGTGTCACAATTAGATTATTTTGGCTGCTTTACGCAAAGGAGAGAGAAAGGAAAGAGAGAAGAAGGGAGGAAGGAGAAAAAGGAAGGCAGGGGAAGGGAGGGAGAGAACAAGAGAGAAGGGAAGAAGGGGAGAGAGAGGGAAAGGGAGGGGAGGGGAGAAGAAGGGAGGGTCAGGACAGGACATAAGGGAGAAGGGAGGGGAGAGGAAGGGAGGGGACAAATATAACACAAATTGATATACATCATAGATGGTTGATTTTCACAAACTAGATATACCTCTACTGCCTAAACAAGCAGGGCAGAACCCAAGAATTTCCCTTCTCAGCATGAGACAGATTTTAAGCATGGAAATTCATTTGCTAAAATAATATTTAAGAAAGATAATTCTAACAGTAGAATGAAGAATAGAAATAAATTAATACAACTTGATATTTGGATAACATTATGAAAATATCAGGCACAGGAAATATAAAATGGCTTTTAGTATGAATGACCAAGAATTAAGATGCTATTGACATTATTAGAAATTCAGAAGGACTAATTTTGGAGGGGTAATGAATTCACTTATTTTTTGGAGTATTGTCTTCTTATTATAAAACCAAACACACACTCATTATGGAAATAAGTGGAAAAGACAATAAAGAGAAAGTAGAAAAATTACCAAAAACTACTCTTCACCCAATGGTGTATACTCTTTCCCTTTTTCTCCGCATAGATTTACCTATGTAAATATACAGATAACATGTTTTTATACATATGTTGTTACAGTCTATTGTGTCATGCCTACATTTTCTCATAACATCATATAAACTTAACATTAACTTATCTTGATCATAAATGTATCAAAAACATTTTTCATATCACAATTCTCTGTAACTGTGTTTATTTGGCTGTATAACATTTTATTGTAGGGATATGCCATTATTTTTAACCAATCCCCTTCTGTTGCACAATTATATTATTTCCAGTTTTAATGTATATAAATAATGCTGATATATATGTATGTGTGTATATATATAAAATCATACATTTTACCCTAAAATATATCATGAGAAATGGAATTAATGCATTATAATTACTGTACCGTTTTAAAGCTTTTGATACATATTGCCAAATTTCATTTCAGAAAAGTTTTCTCTTCTGTTAACAGTATACGAGAGTGACCAATTCCTTGCACTCTTGCCGATAGTCTGTAATTTTCTTTTGAATATTGTCTTTGACAACTTGGTACGTGTACATAGTATGCCTTTTTCTGTTTCTATTTACATTTCTTTGCTAACTAGTAATTTTGAGCATTTTATTATTGTTAGTCATTTATCTTTTTTATTTTGTACATTTCCTGTTTGTGCCTTTTTTATTGTTTGTTTTAGGCATGTAGACTTGGAAGTAAAAGCAAGACGATGCAAAGGAAGTGACTAACATGTACATTGAGATGTTCTAGTGGACCTGTGAGAAAAGTCAGAGAGGAAAACGTAAATTTAGTTTTAGTACAAAGCAGTAACATTAAAGGCATGCTCGTGAATATTTTAAGTGTTAAGTATTTAAGTAAAAGAAAAGGGTAAAGGGCCACAGACAGACTTATTCTTGGAAAACATCCACAGTCTTGAGTTCACAATGAATCAGAAGGACTCAAAAAGGTAGATGAGTAACGAAGACAGTATTATGTATGGAAATAACTGGAAAATGTTTTTCAAGGAATATCAAATGTTATAGAGAAGAAAAATGGGAAATGAGAAAGTTCATTGATTTGGTAGTGGTAGGACCATAAATGTTCTCCGAGAGTGACGTAGGCATCAATCAAGTTTACTATTGAATATTTTCTTACCTTTAGCATCTATTTCTTGCTTAACTGAGTTTGGCATGTTCTCTATGGCCCAGTCACATCTTGGCAACGATGAGTTTGACAAAAGGATGCCAACAGATTTCTGCAGAGTAAGAGTCAGAGTCTCACCCTCAGCCAGGGAAAAGTTTTTCTGGCATTCAGAAGCCCTTAGCATGGGTGTCTTGAGGCCTTCTAGAAGCTCTTTTTACATTTCCCATGAGACTTGTTACCCTCCTGACTCCCCCAGCTGACTGGCTATAGCCCCTGCCTGCACATCGGATGGAAGAAATTGGTAGCAAGTACTGATTTTTCTCTAATTACTTAGCACAGGGAAAGTTTAATTTCTAAATCAGACCACCACAGCTATAGGCCTAGAACTTACAGGTTTTTTATATTCCATTCCACCATAATTCTTGACATTTATTGAATCATTTTTAAAAGGAAAAATGATATTTTCCCAATGTGTTATTTCTATCTTGTCTCATTTTTCCTTTCTTTTTATCCTTCTCTCACATCTTTTTTTTTTTAAATGTCTTTGCTAAAAGAGTTATCAGGTATTCCATATAGACACAAGCACAAAAAAAATTCAGGCTTCTCACACTATCCAGAAACAGCTTGAAAAGTTCTAAAATCTAGCAGTGGTAGTTGCTTCTGACACTGAATCTGTGCACATTTTTCAGCTATACCTCTCATCCTGCAGGTCTACTGATCATCAGGGAAAAGAATGGTAGGGAAATGTTTCTCCCATTCACGTATTCCTCTCCTTGGTCCCATATATCTAGAAACATTCACAACAAATGACAAAATTGTTGCTTTCCTACCACTTGAGTGCTTCCTTATTTCAGATTTCCTCATTCCACTCTATTTCTGAAATATAGAATTTGCATTATATAGCAGAAAAAGCACACGCCAACCTGAATCCAAATCCAGCTTTGCTAATTAATAGCTCTGTGACCCTGAAGAAGTTATCTGAACTCTCTTGGCCTCAATTTCTTTACCTATAAGTGGATATTAAAAAATGAAAAACCAAATAAAACTACCTTACAGAGTATTTGGAGGAAATACGTAAATTGCTCAACAACTGTCAGTTCCTTACCTGACGCAAATTGAGGAATTGCCTATGATAGCTGGGAAATGCAAATTAAAACCCACAATGAGTTATCTATCACCTTACCCAGTTAGAATGGCTTTTATTAGAAAGTCCAAAAACAATAGATGCTGGCTTGGATGCAGAGAGAAAGGAACACTTACACACTGTTGGTGAGACTGCAAATTAGTACAACCTCTGGAAAACAGTATGGAGATTCCTCAAAGAACTAAAAGTAGACCTACCATTAGATCTAGCAATCCCACTATTGGGTATCTACCCAAAGGAAAAGAAGTCATTTTATCAAAAAGACACCTGCATCTGAATATTTGTTGCTGCACAATTCACAATTGCAAAGATGTGGAATCAACCCAAGTATTCATCAATTCATGAGTGAATTAACAAAATGTGGTACATGTATGTTAGGGAATACTACACAGCCATGAAGAAGGATGAATTAAGGCCTTTTGCAACAATTTGGATGAAACTGGAGACCATTATCCTAAGTGAAGTATCTAAAGAATGGAAAAACAAACATTGCATGTACTTGCTATTAAATTGGGACTAACTGATGAGCACGCATATGCATAGAGAAAGAATTAACAAAACTCAATAAAAATCAAGCAGAGAGGAGGGGAGAGGAGGGGGTGAGTGGAAAACCTGCCTAATGGGTACAATAAACGCTATCTGGGTGATGGGCACACTTATAACCCTGACTCAAGCTTAACAAAATCCATACATGTAACCGAAAAGATTTGTACCCCTGTAATATTTTGAAATAAAAAAGAATAATAATAATAATTTTTTTAATAAATTCAAATAGTATGAGCCTAAATATGGGAGTATGTCAAAATTGTATCATAATGCATAAATAATTTTGAAACAGTCTTATTGCTTAATATTGTGACATATTCTTTCAGGGAATACCCTTCCAAATTGTTTTCCTAACTTCCAGTATAAATTTCTCTTAAATTCTTAATAGTTTTAGAATAATTCTCAATATTTCTCATTTTCATACTCTATATTTATATACATGAAATTTTTGAAGAGTCTATTGCTCTTCTAACTGAAGCCTATAATATATTTGAGCTCCAGAAAGTTACTAAAATCTGTCAACTCCAGAGTCAGGTACGGTGGCAAGAATTGCACCTATTTATATAAGAATCCCCATGCTACCAAAAGGAAACCTTAGCCTTTCAAACTACAATACTATGTCAGCTAAAAGTAATATTGATTGTGAATGGGGATAAGTTAATTCATCCATAATTTACTTAGGTCATATGCCTAATTATAGGTAATTGATAGGTACAGGTAAATGGATCACAAAACACAGATAATCCAAGTGAAATGGGTGGTCTACATAGAGTAATCTTGCAGTCCAAACCTGAATGCTGTCCCAGAAGTATGAACCTGAACAGGAGTAATTAGGATCCATTGTACTTAGATAGAGTCAGTCTTTCCTAATTTTGCGCTTTCCTAAGATCACCCTTTATGAGGTAGATAGAGTGATAAGAGTGAGAAGGAGTGAAGTGGCAACTGGAACGCATACTAAATTTGGACTCATATTTGTTGTTCAAAACATACTATCACCTTTAGTTTGAAAGTAAGGCAGAAAAGAAGAATTAGAAGTCCAAAGTAACCCTGAAGTTGTGCTCAGAAATAACCACATGGGAGAGCGTCTCCTTAAACACTTATGGTGGATTGGAGTCTTAGCCAAGCAAAAGCAACAAAGGAGATAAAATGACAATATGTTTCAATACTGCAAACGGCACTTTCCTAATCTTCAAGAGTGCATCAAGAGAATTTATTGTGTACTGCATGAAATCAGCTCAAGAGCAGGGCAGAATATAAGCTCAAGGTTCACAATCATTCATCTCCTTCCCAAGAATAAAAAGGGAAAATTGAATCTCCCTTTTTTTGGTATATCTTATTAGTGACAAAAGCTAGATCTATTTTGTTTTTAATTTGATCTTTGAGTTAGGGTCTTAAAAGAAACTTTTTTTTAATTCATCAAAAAAAATTTTTACATCTTAAGCAGGGCTCTTTCTATAATACAAAATATGGTAAAATTTAATAAGGCCAACATTTCTTGGCAATTAATAAATTAATAAGAAAAATTGGGAAAAAACTGTAGAGGAGGTGTGTCTGGAACTAATTATATGTTAAAAAGGGTAAATTTTATATGAGTGGAGGAGAAAATGAAAATCATTATCAGTAGAGAAAAGACAGGAAAGAAGAGGAGGGAGGGAGGGAAAGAGGGAAGAAATTAGACCTCAGAAAGAAAAGAAGAAAATAAACATAGACATAAAGGCAGAAATATGTATATGGTGTGGGTATTTAGTGGATAGAGAAGAACTCATTTAGAGCAGATATTGTGTTTTAGGATTTGTTTTTTGTTTTTCCGTTTTTTATTCATAGATTGAACTGGAGGAGATAAAAGGTTACTAGTCTAACCATGTTCTAGAGCCTTCCAAAAGAGACATCCTCAATGTAATTCTGACATCTGCCTTACATTTGTTAGGGCATACATTAAAAATTTGCAAGCTAAAAATGTTTCCCACTAAGTTATACACTACATATTAATAAAATTTATATTAAAATAAATCATATTCAATACAGTTTTCAACTGAGATTTATTTTAATTTGATACACCTCTTTTTGAGTTTTAAAATAGCTGACACTAAATTAATAAATTAAGTCTCAAACCCAAAAGGTCTGACTTCTTAAATTCTTTTGTGTTGCCAAAATAATACAGAAACCCAGCCTTACTTTTACTTGTGCAAAATTGTTAATGACAACAACTTCTATTCACATGGGACAATTTTGTAAATAATAGTTAAAATGTGATAAAAATTCCAAATATGCCAGTATGAGTAATTAAGAGGGATTTATCTTGGTGTCCATTATTCTTTCCTTACAGCTATGTTGTTTATATTGGAAGGCAAAATTTATCATATGGAAATATTACATAATAACCTGACCTCTTATAAAATTAGTCTGGCACTAATTATATGTGAAAAGTATTCAAGCATCTCTCCCCACTTCAAGCTAATCTTTATCTGCCTGTTGCATCAAGTTTTGCCAATCTTTACATGGTTGTCTGATCTTGCAAACAGTTGACAAAATAATTTAAAAATAGTAGAAATTAATTACAAAGTAAAATTACAAATCCTGTAATAGACACAGGATTATACGATGTTGATAAAAGTGAGATTGGATAATTGCACATTATATCCCAAAGCTTTTGACAAAAGAAAGAATTTCTGAGTTAGAACATGAAGAAAAGCAAATAAAAAAAGATGATGATTCAGCAGGTGCTTCATAAAAGAATTATTTAAGAATGAAAAAACTAATTCTTGGGAAAGTTAATGAATTAATAAATATGTGTGTGAAACATAGATCATGTTGGAAAATTTTTTTTCCTCAGTCACTGCCTCAAACTACTTTATTTTTATTTTATTTTATTTTATTTTTTTTACAATAATAATGTCGTTACATTCATATACTGCATTGTAGTGAAGTCAGGCCCTTCAGTTCCTACATCTCTAAAGCCACATACATTGTACCCAACAAACAACCTCCCATCATCCACCCTCCCCTTCCTCCCCACTCCTCCAAGTGTCCATTGTCCATCATTCCACACTCTGCTTCCATGCATACACACTATTTAGCTTCCACTTATAAATGAGAATATGTGGTATTTCTTTCTGCCTCTGAGTTGTTTCACTTAAGATAATGGCCTCCAGTTCCATCCATGTTCTGCAAAAGACATAACTTCATTCCTTTTTACAGCTGAATAGTATTCCATTGTGTATATACCACATTTTCTTTATCCAGTCCTCCACTGATGGACCTTTGCTATTGTAAATAGTGCTGTGATAAACATATGAGGGCAGGCATCTTTTGTTATAATTATTTCTTTTCCTTTGGGTAGATATTAAGAAGTGGGATTGCTGAATCATATGGTAGCTCTATTTTTAGTTCTTTGAAGAATCTCCACACTGTTTTCCATAGAAGTTGCACTAATTTACATTCCCATTAACAGTGTATGAGTTCCCTTTTCTCCACATTCTCACCAACATTTGTTATTTTTTGTCTTTTTTATAATAGCCATTGTGATTGGTATAAGATGATATCTCATTGTGGTTTTAATTTGCATTTCTCTGATAATTAGTGATGCTGAGCATTTTTTATGTTTTTCACCCATTTGTTTGTTTGTTTTTAGTCCACTTTTTAATGGAGTTAATTAATTTGTTACAAACTAATAACAAAGATCAGAGCAGAACTAAATCAAATAGAGACCAAAATAAAATACAAACGATCAACAAAACAAAAAGCTAGTTCTTCAAAAGAGATGATTATGAACAACTATATAATCACAAACTATAAAACCTAGAGCAAGTGAATACAGTCCTGGAAACACAACCTCCTGAAATGGAACAAGGAAGAAATAGAACTCCTGAACAGACCTGTAATGAGTAGGGAACTTGACTCAGTAATAAAAAAATCTCCCAACAATAACAACAAAAAATCACAGAACTAGATGAATTCACAACAAAATTCTATCAAACATACAAAAAAGAACTACTACCAATTCTCCTGAATCTGTTCCAAAAAATGGAGGCTTCCACAAAGCCAGTATCACCTGGATACTAAAACCAGAAAAAGACACATGTTGGAAGAGTTTGAAGTTAAAGAGCATCAATTAGAGGTTGCCATATGTTATTATATTTTACAGATTGATTGAAAAATTGTGGACAAACTTATATTTATTTCCAATAATGCCTAGAATATAGTAAGCACTCTATAAATATAGAGTTGAAAATAAGCTTCAGGTTTTATATATGTAAATGTATCTATCATTCCTTAAATTGTTTTCCTGTCCCTCTCTCAGTTCATTGCCCTCTCCATTTTACTTATTCTCCACTTTCCTATTTCTGAATATCTTCTACCACCACTAATAGTGAACTAACCACAAATATAATTTTATTAATTTTTCTCTTAGGGTTGGAATTCTACTCTAACATTAGTTTTCTTTGGAAACCCTCAGCCCTTACTCCATTTTTAAAATGACTCAAAATAAAGTTTCACCTTAGTCAATGTACAGACTTCCTATTTAAGTTGATTATGAAACATCTTTCTTCCCTGAACATGAAAATGAAAACATTCTATAAATAAAGGAGTTATCCATTGGAGTTAATTATGGCTGGGGTAGCCACATTTAGCAAGTAAAAATACAGGACACTCAATTAAATTTGAATGTGAGATAAACAATGATATTTTTTTAGTGTAAGTGTGGCCCATGCAATAATCTTAGGCCGAAAAAATATTTGTTGTTTATCTGCGATTCTAATTTAACTGGACATCTGTCTTTAATCTGGCAACCCTAAATAGAGATGGAAAAAATCTGTTAAAGTATTTTAAAATTAATTGAATTCTATTATATAAACACATACACTTCTAAAGAATATAATTCTATATTAAGCAGGTGTAATGTTTGTCTAATTTCAGTTCTTGAATGAGTATCATCATAATTTTGCTTTATCATTGATGCAAGAAAAATTCATTTTTCTTTTATTTCTTTTCTTGGAAAAAACTCATAATTTCAAAAAAATTATATTATATAATATATAATTATATAATAATAATTAATATAATATAATAATAATATAATTATATATGATATATTATATATTATATTATATATTATATTATACCAAAACTCAGTCTGGTTTTTTAATAATGGAAAGTAAAAAGCCAACCAAAAAAATATTATCACACCATGCAAAAATGAGACATAAGGCTAGAATTCTGCTTTCTCTGTGTTAAAGTATTTTGGTGAAAATGAAAAGAGATATTTCATGAATAGCACTTTGTCTCAGAAGTCAATTTTGATAGAGCAGGTATATAATACCATTAATCACCTCAATAGTGTTATAACACAGACTTTCCAGGTCAACTTCCCTGATTTAAGTAACATAATTTAAAAGGCTACTTGACTATCAACTAGCTCTTAACAAACGTTGTTTTGATTAGCAAAATTAGAGAAATAATTCTCAGGACTTTCACAGATGCCTATTCACATTCCAAGTGGGTTTTGGTGTTTCCTATTTTCATTTGGTTTCTAACTTGGAGAAAATTTATTGGAATTTTTTTTAAGTCCAAGCCAGGAGTTTGACATTTGCATGTTTCTGGTTATCTCATAATAGAAAGACCATCTATGTCGTATTATCCTAGGAAGAATCAGAGAAGTTTAGGTCCCTAAATATGATTATGAGATACCATCAAAGTCCCTAGCTCCAAAGCATCTGTCCCATCTCCTCTACTGGTTACATCCTTCCTTTCCCTCCCCTCGCCCCGCTACAGTATGAAATTGTGGAATCACTCCAGAAGACAGAGAGCAAAGGTGTATGTATCTATATGTATCCATGCCTTACTGTAGATATCCAAAGTTAAAGTATGACTACATAATAATAATGGGGAGTGATGGCCATCAGCTTTCTCATCATTAACGCAGTAACTTAGCATATTCTGCTACTTGTAGGGGTGAGCCAAAACTGTCCATGGATGAAAGTAAGAAAGGAAAGCATTCCAACAAAGAGTTTGGAGCTCTTATAAGGACAGGGGAGAAAGGAAAAGGCCTCAACTGACCACTGAAGTGTGGTGTTATGGGCATCTGGGGTCATCATAAACCAGTGCAGAAGATGTGCATTAGCTGGGCCCCCACAAACATCAGAAGTCTTAGTTAATCTAAGGGCATGTCTTACTACTTAACTCTCTTTCAACTCCAACCAGTCATTTTTCTCAGGCCTGCCTGTTCTTGATCCTCATCTAAACCCTTTATTTACTATATTTGCCATATGGAGAAAGTGAGCATAGAACCATGCTAAAGCTATTCCTTACTGAGATCACTAAGATCACATCACCAGTGAGTCAGAGTTTTGAAATTGAAACCTACGCCTGTGTGATCCAAAGCAAGTACACTGTCTGTTACACTCTGCTGGAGAGAGGGAAGGTAAGGAATGAAAAACATTGTGGAAGGAATGAATTCTGATACACGATGTGTCTCTAGAATATTAACTGAAATACATTGCTTCAGTTTACATATATCAAGCACCTAGCCAGCCTTGAATTATATTAGTATTAGGCTAAATTCTTGAGAAAACCTATACACATTAATTAATTATAGTGGGGCAATACTTGTAAAGTCATGTATTGGCTTTCTAGATAGGTGTTTCTCTTTATACTACATTTCATGATCTTTTTTTACCTCTACTCATTCTCTTCAATATAACCTTCACTAATTCTGTTTGTTATATATATACATATATATACACATATATTGATAATAGTTCTATAATAAAAATATAAGCTGTTCTGTTTCTATTTTTCTTTGAATCATTCTAGGTAAAACCATTTTTCAATACATATTTGGACTATTACCAAAAATATAATAATATTTCAAGGTCCTCTGTTTTATTCATAAAGAGCTTTAAATCCTGCTTCTGAGAAACACACCCGTAAATATAGTACCTTCATCAGAGAACTGAAGCCTTATCCTCTGAATACAACTAGCCTTACCCCCTAAGACACCCACACCTTGCTAGAAAGTGCCTCCGTCATTCCTGCATGTAACTTTGACCAAGTTTCTTCGCATTATTAGGCAACAAGTAATTATCGCTGCTTTGCAACCTTTTAGTGTTAAATGTATCTCTTTAATTTCAGGTTTATGTATTGACTTGGAAAGCTTTAATTTTTCCATTCTTTTGCCCAATTACACTACATGTGCCTGATCTTCTGGTCTGCTTTGTCTACAACCAACTATATATACCCTGTTGAATTTAACTGTCTCAATGGTTACATAATGCATATATTTCAACCACCTTTTCTTTCATTTCTGTCTTGAGTCCACTCTTTGATCTATCTTTTTTTTTATTTTCCTCTTTTTGAGAATTTTACCTGAAAGAAATGTTTTTCTAAGGCCACCTCTAATAGCTTTCTGGAATTTCAATATAAGTCCATAAGAATTTATAATAGACTTCAGCTTAAGATTACTTTTCTTAACAGAAATCTAATCCTTGATGGACATTAGGGTTGTTCCACTTTTTGATTATACACATAATATTTAATTGAAAAAGGTAAAGGGTTATTATTTACATTGCTCTATTTTGTAAGTTCACACATTAAATAATAATTAGAAAAAAAGAAATCTAACCCTTGGCTTGGTAGTATTCCTCATTTAGTTAGCATTGGCAAATAATTTGTTTTGATATTTTAAAAAGTGGAATATTTTGTATTCTTGTTCATCTATAAGTACTGAATATTCAGTTCTGGAGGATTTGACACATTACCATATGTCTTTTTTCCAGAATTAATATTATTCGTGTATAGGGAGTTGCTATCTAGCCTTAGAATTAAATGTATAGCATGAGTTAACAAACCCACCAAAGTTTCCTTTTTTCAAAAATTAGCTTTATTAAGATAAAATCACTTGCTACAATTCACATATTTGAAGTAATGCATATGTTAATTCATTCAATGTAGCCATTCCACAATATATACATACTTCAAAACATCATGTACATGACAAATACATACAATTTTTATGTTAATTTTTTAAAATCTCCAACTCAATGGTTTTTAGTATATCCACAGATATGTGTAACCATCACCACAATTTTAGAATATTGGATCTTCTCAAAAAGAAACTTTGTACCCTTTAGCTATTATCCCCCTCATCCCCTCATCATTCACCCTTCACTCTCAGCCCTGTGCAACCACTAATTCATTTTCTGTTTCTATAGATTTCCTTGTTCTGGACTTTCTTATGAATGGAATCATATACTATCTGGAATTTAGTGATGGACATCTTTTACTAAAGGTAATATTTTCAAGGCTCATACAAATTGGCAAATATATGAGTACTTCATTGTATGGATATATTATTTTGTTCAACCATCTGTCTGTTGACAGACATTTGGATTGCTTCCATCTTTTGGCTATTATGAATAATGCTACTATAAGCATTGTTGCATAAGTTTTAGTGTGGACATACGTTTCCATTTCTCTTGCATACATATCTAGGAGTAGAATTGTTGGGTCATATGGTAATTCTATGTTTAATTGTTTGAGGAACTGTCGGACTGTTTTCCAAAGCAGCTGTACTATTTTACATTCCTACCAGCAGTGTATGAGGGTTCTGATTTCTCCATATTCTCACTGACACTAGTTATTATCTTACTTTGTGATTCTAGCCATCCTAATACTCATGACGTGGCATCTCATTGTGGTTTTGATTTGCATTCCCTTGCTAACTAGTGATGTTGAGCATCACTCATTGGCTTATTGGCCATTTAGCTCTCTTCCTTGGAAAAGTGTCTATTGACATCTTTTGCCTATTTTTTATTTTTTTGTCTTTTTATTATTATGCTATTATATATATGTGTGTGTATGTATATATATATATACATGTAGTCTAGATATAAGTCCCTTAACAAATATATGTTTTGCCAATAGTTCTCCCATTCTATGGGTCATCCATTCACTTTCTTGATGAGATCCTGTGAAGCACAAAAGTTTTTAGTTTTGATGAAGTTCAATTTATCTTTTCTTTTCTTTTGCTCACACTTTTTTGTGCGTCATATCTAACGATCCTTGATCAACTCAAAATATCAAAGATTTATTCTTGTGTTTTCTTCAAAAAATGTTTATAGTTTTTATAGTTTTAGCACTTACATTTAGATTTTTGATCCATTTTGAGTTCATTTTTGTATGTGGTATGAAGGGTCTAATTTCATTCTTTTGCATGTGGATATCCAGTTATCCCTGCACCATTTGTTGAAAAGGCTATTTTTCTCCAGTGAATGGGTTTAACACTCTTGTCAAAAATCAGTTGACCATAGATATATGAGTTTATTTCCAAGCTCTCAGTTCTATTCCATTGATCTATATACCTAACCTTGTGCCAATTCTACATTGTCTTGATTACTATTGCTTTTAGTAAGTTTTAATATTGGGAAGTGCGAGTCTTCATAGCTTGTTCTTCTTTTCCTGGATTATATTGTTTAGTCTTCATCTCTTGCAATTTCCTGTGAATTTTAGAACCAGCTTATCAGTTTCTGCAGTTGAGATTCTGATAGGGATTGTTTTGAATCTAGATCAGTTTAGGGAATATCCATTTTAAAAATATTGCTTTCTGATCCACGATCTGTATCTTATAGTCTTTGTCAACTATAATTCCTTTGTAGATTTTTTTTTCATTTCTTAGTACAAATATGCCTGGCATGTCATATTATAAAAGCACAGGAATATTTCATTTCAATGACATACTTTTTTTCTTCACTGCTGACATACAAGGGGATTTATTTATAAATTTCCCTATTTCAGGGTGTAAAGAAATCAACTTCCAAGCAGAATGCTACTTATAAAAATTCCCCCCTTATTCAGAAAATTTTATATACCAAGATGCTTTTTGTGTTGGATTGTTAGTTTTCCATATACTTTGGCAACCAAAGCCAAGTGTCTGTGTGCTAACTCACATTGTATCTGCATTTCAGCACGTTCTTGTCCATTTATGTTATGGCTATACATATGTAAGTTACCATAGAAATTGGATGGGGGTTGTATTTGAAAACTATTGTTCAGCTTATGTTTCATAAGACTGACTATTTTAAAGTATTCTATAGTTTTTGCACATTCCCAAACTCCACAAAGCTCTCTTATCCCTATGTAAATCTCTCATGTGCTCAATTTTGTATTGTGCTAGATTTAATAATTTGGTGTCATATGCCAATACCTGCAGAAATAAAACTTGAAATTATGGCTTTCAAGTTTCCATTGTTCATCCATGAATTTAATATGCAGTTGGTTTTCTCAATTGAATTATAACTCTGAAAGCATTGTAGCATGCCCACTTTTTTCATCAACTTGACACATGAGTGTGAAATTATATGTACTACTTTTGAGCCTTCCATAGATGGTCTGAAACACACCAAAGAAATCAGAAGGAAAATCATGATGGTTTTACACAGTGTCCAAGATTGTATTACAGCTGATGGCACTTGGAAAATTGGCAGTCTGGTAACTAAGTAAGAATCAATCCACAGATCATATATTTACATACAGTAGTTCTCAATGAAAAATCCTAAGTGGTCACTTGAACTTTTGTGGCAAGGAACTTCGGTGGCAAAGAGCCAAATTCTTCTCCAAAATATGCACAAGCATTCTTGCTGCCTTCAGCAAGCATAAATCTTATACTAAGTGGAACATTCTCCCTTCTCCCTTTCTGTGGAAATGCTACAAACTATAATTTTTCAACACTTATTATATTATATTATTATACTATATTATATTATAAGTGTTGAAAAATTATATAATTGATAATAAAATTGGTGTATATATATATATATATATATAGAATATATATATAGAATAGAAAGGATAGATGTAAATAATGATGAAGGCCAATTCTCATGTCACATAAAATGAATGTGAAAAAGAAACCAGATGAAATGACTGATTTATCTTTTTTTTTTGTAAGCTTATCTTTAAATAATTACATTTCGGTGGTTTCAGATGTTCTCTTCTACTCTGACATGAAAAACAGTTCCAAGCAGTCCTTTCTTTTAATTTTAGCCTTAACAGCTATGTTGTTGCTGATAAAACATGAATGTAAACTGTCGTTTTCCTACTACATTATCTAAGTAAATACAAGTTACAAAATCCACTTATGTACAGGGAGTCAGGCAAGTTTTGATCTAATCTACAGTTCTTTGCTGCTTTTAAATGTCTGTGACAAAGATCATTTTAACTGCTCAGATTACTTCTTTTGACTCCTCTGGCTACCCTTGGGTAACTATTTCAACGTGATAAACAATTTAAACACAATCCTTTCAGACATTGGTCCTGTACTTTTCATTGTAAATGTTGATCTTATAGAAAGTAGCTCAGATTTCAATTCTAAATGATGAATCAAAGTGGAGAAATTTAATTTTTATTATTGATAAACAAAAGAATAAATGGATGACTGAAATGTATTCATACCTCAAATGTTGGAGCATATATTATAGTAAATGTCTGCATTATTGCATGAAATAAGTAATTGCATGAAATATTTAATGGTTCCATGATAATATGGGCATTTAATCCATAGCATTAAAATCCACTTAATTTCCTGGTCTGTGGGATGGGGATGATGATAACCCCCAAATCCTTGGATCACGATGAGTAATAGATGAGCAAATACACAAAAAGTGCACTCTATTTACTTGAAATATTATATCATGTGCCGTGGTCTTCTTGTTAGAAAGAATACCTCTATAATTTTAGAATATGCTTGGTAACAAATCCTTATAGAACTAAACAGGCTGAGAAATTTTGCTACAACTCTACAACACAAAAGCAACTTTGAAATTTGTAAAAGAGAGAAATGTTGCTCTAAAAAGTAGACATTTTATCTGATAAGAAATGGTAAAAAAGATAACCTTATCTGCAAGTTTTCAAGAAGACATGCAAAGACCATAAAATGGGAATGTTCTTTTCTAGCCAAATATCAGCATCTGAATTAGTACACCAACCCATATGTTTGTTGCGTAAAATTCTTCTCTTTTCAGTCTAAATCTCATTTTTACTGATACCTCCCTACTTCTTGCTACTTATTTCAGCTCTGGAAATTATCTAAATAATGATCCTTCATTGAGCCCTACTGTGTACTAGATACCATTGAAGAAGTCATTGACTTTCTTAAGAAACCAAAATACACAGTCCAAAAAAATATAATGTGGTGTGCAAAAATCTATACATATACAAAGAACAGGAAGGAGCAGTCAAATCCTGGGAGGGTCAAAGAAAGTGACCTGGCTCTGTTGCAATAACAACCTCGAAATCTTAGTGCCTTAATCCAAAAATAAGTTTTCTCTCACACACACTATGCATTCAACGCAAGTTGGGTCATTGCTCAGGAATGCAGAATGGAAAAGGCTCCACCCTCCTGTAGCTTCCTCATCCAGAACAAAAGGTTCCACATTCACCGTGGCAGGGGCAGAGTCTACACTATTTTAGCCCATAGCTCCCTGGCCAAAAGCAGTCAAAGTTGTCACCCCGATCAACTCTCCATCCCCCACTGCAAGATGGATGAGAAATTTAGACAAATATATTTAATGCTAAAAATGGTAAATTTTATTGCCTTTACCAGAGAAGACTTCAGAAAGGAGATGAAATTTAAGCTGGGTTTTAAAGGTTGAGTCAAATTTTGACAAATGGAACTGTGAGTAAAGCTCAATAGAGGTCAAGAAAAGAGCAAAAACACAAAGGCAAGAAAACGTCATGGTATGTAACAGAAATGTTCATTATTTCTTCTGTGGCTGAGATTAATAGTTATTCTTCAAACTTCTGTTCTCCTCTTTTTCTGTAATAATAGAAGTTTTAGCTGGGCATAGGTTAACCTATTTACAGACTTCATTGTGTGGCCTGTTTTGTATTTAGGTATCACAATAGGAGTAGGTTCTTACCTATGAAATGAAAAAATAAATGTGCAACTTGTGCCATGTCCTTATAAAAGGAAGAAATATGCCTTCCTCTTCTCTTTTTTTCCCATCACACTGGCCTACAGACACTTTGGGGAGGTATTTCTGTCACACGTATGAGAACAAACTCTAGCAATGACAGAGCAAGAAGATGGAAAGGGCTAGAATCCCTAATACTATTGAGCCGTCATACACTTCCTGACTAGTTACCAAGAGAGAGAAATTAACTTCTGTCTTGTTTTAGTCATACTCTTTTTGGGATCACTTTTTACAGCAGGCAAGCTCATACTCTCATCTAGCCTCTTCAAGATAATAACAGTTTTCTCTGTCTTTGTGATATATTTTATAAAGATTTTTACAATAAATGTACAATTATAAATTTAAAGCAGTAATTGAAAAAAATAAATCTGCTTTGAGGTTGGTTACTTTCCAGTATTAGAGTTGTGACTATCATACATTAGATTTGGGAGATACTGCAGAGGCTATTAAATCCCTGTGCTACAGGAATGGTGTGTATATAGTACAATGGCATAGGTTAAACAGAGTAGCTGTCATGCTTCAGTGGCATTGTGAGAGGCTCTGTTTGAAAACATACCTACCTATCAGTGAGAGATGACTGTACTGCATGATAGAAAAATGAAGAAAACAGAAAATGATTTTGGTGGGTGATAAGAGGGGAAAGGTGGCTGATAACTGAAGAAAATAAGCACCCCTTTCTCAGCGAACTATTAGTGAATGCTGCAAGACAAGAGTCATAGGTTTCAGATTAGATATCTATACTGCAGGTATATTCAAATTTATTGTCCCACATACTAGAAGAGCAGAGTAGGAAGTATAGAAATATCAAGGAACCCCAGCTGGAATTTGGCAGATGAAACACAGAGATCCCCATGTATTTGACCTTTGAGAACCAATCAACAAACACAATATTGGGAACATAACATCATAGGATTAAGTTAGGGGAGTTTCCAACTCCACATACAATCCCTGAATAATATCTGTTCACATTAATTAAGCTTATTAATTGGATTATGTCAACCCTGTAATGTTCTTTGAGACCAATTACCTAGAAAATTTTATGAGACTTTTCGTTGACAAAAGTGCTACAAGTTCTGCAGCAATACTAAATAAAGTGGTCACATCATATAATTGTAAATTTTTATGAGGATTAAGTGAATCATCCCGCATACATCACTTAACTCTGTATCTAGCGTGTATTGTAAGTACTCAACAAACTTTTTTTAAGATCTAGATTATGAACCAGATGTACAGTTTGGAACATCAATGAAAACAGAAATAGAACTGGATTATTTTCAGCAAATGAGGCCCAACGTTAGTTTAATAATGCTATTACAGCATTTGTGTAAATCAATGTCTCATGTCAATACGTTGTTTTTATCATTTTTCTTCAGAAAATGATACCAAATATTAAGTATTTTTTATAATTGGTGTTTTAAACTCTCACTTTTTTATTAGCTGCAGAAAAACTATTTCATGATGTCCTGAAGTAAATTAAATAATGTATCAAATTTAAATTTCAAAATTTTCACACCACATTATACTCTTGTCCAATAAATAAAAATGCTGCAGGAAAAATATTAAGATACTCTCACTATGGAGAAGCATAAGATGTCAATATGTCATCTCAAGAAAGGTAGGTTCTGTATAATTATAATAAACCAGAATATTAGTATTTTCTTTAAAAAATGATGGCAATGTTATACATGTATTGCATCCTTTCTCTTTAGCTTTAATGTTCTCATGTAAAATAGGGATAATAAGTAATCCTATAACCTTGATCCCATTCCCATCACCTGGTTGTCACTACTCCCACTTAACTATCAGGTTGGTAGTGTGTAGACAGAATAAAATTCTGAAATAAAAAAAATTAAAAAATAAATAAATAAATAAATCTTTTTCAAGGTGAAAAAAAAAAGGAGGAGCACTTTCCAGCACACAGTTTGACAATCAACTAAAAGCACATTGGGATCTGAATAAGAGAAAAGAAACACTCAAATTTATAAATTTTGGGATTTTACATACCCCCTAAACACACATTATGCTTCTTCCTTCAACTCACATGCAAAAGATTCCACTCAAATCTTCTGCAGCTTCCCCATCCCTTTCCTTCCAGGGAAATCATGCATATGCTACTTTGCTAACACCTCTGACAATTCCACCCTGAGAAATATCATTTATGCAGGTAGATGCAATTTACTTGAATTCCCTTCCTCCTTCTGTTGCGCCAACCCTTGCCCCTAGTTTCCTTAACACACACACATACACACACACACACACGTGCATACATGCACACATCTATGTTAGATTTGTGAACTAAATAGCAACTTTGTAACGTAAGAGCTAATGATAGGCCTGTATCCTAAAAAAGGAAAACTACATGTTCTGAAGTAAAATTAAAATAATAAAGAACCACTAGATCAGTACTATATTTCACAAACTTCAATGAACAAGCTCTTTTCTCTCTGAAGAGCCTGTTATGAAGCATAGTCTTGGGCCTAGCTCAAGTGGTTCTAATTTATTCTCTCTAGTTAAGTTTTAAAATTTTGCATTATGAGTAATCACCCTGATGATTCTGATGCAGGTGGCCAGAGGACACACTTGAGAAACACTATACTGAATTGTAAGTTTTCTGCAGGTGCGAATGTCTTTACCTTTACGTCCCTAGAACGATGCCTAGAATTTAGTTACATACTCAAAAAATATTTGTTCTTGACCTTCTACTTGTTGCCCTATCAACAAGTGGAAATTTCATTTCCCAGCTGTTCAGGCCCAGATCTTTAAAGTCATCCCGATTCCTGTCTTTCTTGCACACTGTATTCCGTCCAGCAGCAAATCCTACCAGCACAAACTCCAGAATAAATTCTGGATCTTAGGACTTCTTGCCACCTCCACCATTATCACTCTAGTGCAAGCCATCACTACCCCCAGGCTCCAGCCTCTCAGCTGGGCTTCCAGTTTATATCCTTGCCCCCTGTATTAGTTTCCTGTGGCTGCTGCAATAAATTATCACAAAATTAGTGGCTTAAAACAACATAAATTTAATCCCTTACGATTCTGGAACTCAGAAGTCCAAAATTAGTCTCACTGGACTAAAGATAGGTGGATGGGTTCCTTCAGGAGGCACTGAAGGGACAATCAGTTTCCTTTGCCTCGTATGGCTTCTGGAGGCTGCCTGCATTCCTTGGCTCATGACCTCTTCCTTGTATTGCTCCAACTTCTTCCTTCCATGATCACAACACCTATGACTCACTCTGACCTCCTGACTCCCTCTTATAAGGATTGGTGTGATTACTTCAGACACATCCTGATAATTCAGAATAATCTCCCCTTCTCACAATCCTCAGTTTAATGACATCTACAATGTGCCCTTTGTCATATAAGGTAACATGCACAAGTTCTGGAAATTAGAACATGGGCATCTTTTGGAGGAACCATTATTCAACCTACCACACTCCCCTTACAATCAATTATTAAAACTGCCAGAGTGAAAAATCAGACCATATCAATTTGGACTCCAAATATTCCATTTGCTTCCCATTTTGCACAGCATGAAATATGAAGAGTTTACTGCAGTCTAATGGCAATGTATGATCAGACCCTCAACAATCTCTCCATTATATCTACCTCCACAGACCCTTCATTCACTCACTGTGTTTTAGCCACATTAGCTTCTTTGCTATGCCTCAAATATACCAAACACACTTTTATCTCAGGGCTTTTGCACTTGCTCTTCCCTCTGCCTAGAATATTCTACCTCCAAATAGCCACATGCCTGGCTTTTCAATTTTATTCAGGTTTGTGATTAAATATCATCTAATTGTATTGTCTTCTGTGGGCACCCTATGGAAAATAGCAATCCCTACTCTCAATCACCTGCCCCTTCTCCTGATTTGTTATTTTTCATAGCACTTTATGTCCATCTGAAATAATATGTATTTGTTTGCTTGACATCTTCCCCCGACTCTGAGAACAGTGTTTTCTTCACTAGCTATTTCCCCAGCACCTAAAACTGTGTCTGACACAGAGATATATACAAGTAATATTTATTAAATAATAAATGAAAGAATGCAGGTCAAATTAATGATTCTCAAACCAGTGTCACTAGACACCCTCTTAAATCTTCATTTTTTTGCTCTTTTCTCATTCTTCTTTTCTTAAACATGAAATGTCAAGATAACTTTTCATCTCTTCTTCACAGTAAAACCAATACCATTTTCCAATGTTTTTATTGCAAATGCTTATCACAAGATGGATTAAACATTATAGGCTTGCCTAGATGACTATGGATACTGTTTCCACAGGAAAATATATTCCAAATTAAAAATAAGTGAACCCCCAATATTTTTCTGAAATATAGTCTCCGTAAAAGTTTGTAAGACTATTGACATATACCTGTTTGCAGAAAATTCATGCCATGTGTATTTATAGTTTAATTAACTAGCATGTTTGAATTCATGGGAGGTTGCTCAAATGAACCAACTGTTGTGATAATGATAACAATATTTAGAATTGCTGTAACACTTTACCGACATTAATTACTGCTCACACTATCATTGCATTGTCATTTCTCCCTTACAGATTTGGAACTTAGGGATAAGGAAGTGACTTGCCTAAGTCACTGAGGAACCTGGTGTTGAGATTAGAGCTCAGCGATTCCTGGCTTGCAGAATGTGTGCTGCTATCACCAGGCCACACTCTTCTCTCCAGGGGAAAGACGTGTCAGCATGGAATTGTAGTGAAACAAACATGTGATATGGAACAATTATGTATCTGTCTAGTGGGGAGGTCTAGAGAAGAATCTACCAGTGCTGGCAGAAAGGCAAACCATATGACATCACCACTGTATTTAGAAATCCCATTGACTACCCCCAGAAAGTAAAGTTAGGGGAGACGAAAAATAATCTACACCATTTATTATAGAAAACATAGCCACCCCCATTCCCTAGAAAAGAGTACACTAAAACTTATTCATTTGATTTAACCTCTAATAATGTGAATAATTATCTTATAACTTACTTTCTTACCTCTTGATTATTCTACAGATCCGGTATGTATGTGCAAAATCTGATAAAATTTACTCATTTAATTTGAATATTTTATTTACATAGAAAAAGTAGGTTAGCATTCTTTCTCATTAACGGAGTATGAAATATTTAAGACCTAGGGTCTAACTTTGAGTATTAAAATTATACACAGGCATGCATTTCTCCTTTATTAAGCAATGATTCTTTATTCCTTTTCCCTTAGAAAACACTCTCCCTTCTTTAAAAATAACTTGGACAAACATTGACTGTGAATGTGTTTTTGTTTTCCTAATGGAATATCAATGGGAGTTGTACACACAGATCAAGAACTATACACATATTATTATCTCCAAATAATTAATATTTGTGTATTATTTTCCTTGGGCTGGCTGTATATGAATACAGAGGCTCTGGTACTACTCATCACAAAATACAGTGTTAGCTAGTTCCAGGGGTGCCTCTGTGAATACTGCCTGCCAGTGGTTGAAGGCACTAAGGAAGCACTCCTGCTGAGTCCCCTCCCGTCCTCCTCAGGGAGTACGTACTAATTCTATCTTCTCCTATTAGGAAAGCAGCCAAAGACAGAAGCAGGAAGGACAGCACTGTAGTTCCTAGAGAGAGCAAGGTGCCAACAGTCAGGAATGGAGAAGAAAAATGTGCATTTTATAAAATAAGGATAACAGAAACAGTGATTGGTACCTCAATCTTTCCATTATAACCAAAGAGGAAGTCTCCTTCCTGTGACTGGCAGACAGGGTAACAGCATCCAATTGCAGCCTTATGTTTGCATCACATCCTTGGAATAAAATAAAAAAAGGAAACCACTTTATGGATTTAAGGCATGGAGTAGTGTCAAATGCAGAGACTGCAATGGCCTTGTTACCTGGCAGAGTCTGTGCCATGCGTCTGCAAGACCTCACCAGCTAGCTTGGCTCTCTGCTTGCTGTTGACCTTGGAAGTTTGACCAATAATTTAGCTTCAATTATTTATAGGAAAAACACTTAGGTATTTGAAAAAAAAAATAATAGGAGTAATTTCAAAGAATTATATATATACATAGATCCATTGATAGAATAAGTTCTAGATATTTTGTTTCTATGAAAAGCAGGGGGTGAATGGGGGAGATATTTAATATTAACTTCCAAATGAGCTTTTTAGAAATAAGAGAGTAAGAAATATGTCCAAAGGCAAATCATCTTTTGTAATAATACTATCTTGTTGGAAAATTAACTAATTATCTGTTAAATATAAATTCACCTAAGCAGGAGAACATTTCTGAACACTAGACCTTTTCATTAAGGTATAGAAAGAAAAAAATGTGACCCTGTAGAGCTATTTCTCAATGTTTATGATTAGAAAAGAAAGGTGAATATTAAATCTGGTTTGAAAATTACAACAATTCTTTAAACAGTTGAAAACTCACTTTATGATTATAAGAACATTAAATAGAATATAAATGATCATTATGTATACAAATATATAAATGCCACAATACAGGTAGCATTTTTTCCCTTAAACATGTTACTAAAAATTCATGAAATGAAGGGAAATTAATATCAAAATTTCTTTTAAAATTAAAATTTCTCAGTTTCAGGGTAATAATGTGTTATAGGTAGCAAATACATGTATAAGTAAAGTAGTAATTATATGTATATTTAGATCATCAATAAATGGTCCTCAATTTGGTTAATAGAAAATGTTGCAAAAATGAGAAATTTTGTGATGTTTTCCTTCTTTTAATTCTGAGCTTTAATCCCTCCTCCCCATTTGTAATATATAAATTCTATAACTTAACTGCAGTCTCAAATCTATGAAAGAAAATATTTGGAGGCAGAGAATTAATTCAAAGGAAGTAAAAAATATTATCTGTGTCATAATTCCAAGGCAATCAAAGAATGAAGGCACTAGTATTTAAAAGTGAATATTGCTCATAATTTTAAGCTTTTAAATCAAAAACTCTAAAAGAGAGACTGCAAACTTGAAAAACTATCCACAGGAACTGAAATGCCTTTTTTTTTCTGCATGATAGTCAGAGCACCAAAGTCAGATTCTATGTTTGCACATCTGAAGCCCTGTCACTTCTGAAATCTGGGAAGGAGCTGCTGCTCTGTGTCTTGGCCTCTTAAGATTCATAAGTATAAAGTGTATTTAAATACCATGAAATTAGACAAAGGTTGCTAGGATAGTCCCTCTCTGTGGGAAAAATAACTCCATCAGCCTTCACAGTGAAAACAGCCTGACTGGCGGACCTAGAAGTAGTGGGCTCCAGAAACAAACCGTCTCAAACGATATCCTGTGGTCGAAGAAACAATGTCGACTTTGAAGTCTGAGACCAGAATCCGCATCATGGCTCCTTGAGAACCACTCTCCTGAGAGTTACATAACCCCTTAGTGCCTCAGTTTCCTTATCTATAAAAATCTGGATACTAGCAGGATGTATATCTTTAGTGTTTTTGAGAACATCAGATCAGATGAATTATGGAAAGGTCTTGGCAATGCAGCTTATTTAAATATTGTTAAATTCATGTTTGCTATCAATGCTTTTACATGAAATTTTAAAATTTGCTTACGTATAATCATCATTTACAGTTCAGGACAACATCATTATTTTCTGAACAGGTGGGTTATCATACATTCTGCTATGCTATAATATATGCTATGCTATAATATCAAATACAACATACAATAAAAATATTATATATACAATATAACAAATACTTTTAGACCCAGAAGAAACTTGAGAGATTTTATTGCACAACACAATCACAGCACAGCTTATGAAGTTGAGGCCCAGAGATGTGAAATATCTCGCCTAAAATCAGTGTTTTTTCTAAGTGTAAAAGATAAGTTTCCAAGACTAAAACTTAAATCCTTCTTTTCTCAAAACCATCAAGTGATCTGAAGGTTTGTTATTCCATTGGACTCTGTATTAACTCTTTCTACTCATTCTATTTTCATTAATTGAGGTGATCAACCTCTGTATAAATTGGCTGGTACACCAAACCATTTAAGAGTAACAGAAGGCCTGTGTGAAAGACTTGTGCTTGTGTTAATGATGTCAGAAGACAGGGTCAAGAACACACAGCAGAAATGCCCACGGGCAGCTAAGATATTTTTATATTAGTAAACACATCCAAAAATTATCTTAGGAATGTATAATTAATATTCCCACATGCACTGGAAAAGATATTTAATAAATTGTCACTAGCCTCCTCAGGGCTTGGTTTCTTTCTATGGCACCTTCAATGATTTTGTCACTGTTTAAACATTATAAACTACCAAAATTTATCCTCATGAAAATGAAACCCAGTGCTTTGGAGACCTTATTTGCTTTAAAATAAAGGATGCTTATCTGCTTAACAATTAGTAGATGATTGAACCATATAAACAAAAAATATATAAAACTGTGGAGATTGAATTATAGAGACCAGCATCCCAGAGTAACCAAATAAGTTTGATAACTGACGACTTCTTCCTTCATTTTGTTCCTTTATCCAGTGCAACATTCTGTAATATTGTCACATATTAAGGAGAAACAGATTATAATGTATTGAATAAAAGTAAATGCATGAATAACATACTTGATAAAAAATAAATAGAATACGGATTTGTTTTGACAATAAAAGCAAATTAATAATAAATTTTGCATAGGCAAATAAAAGAATGCAAATGTCTTTAACATGGGACACTTAAGAATGTCCCTTACAATAAGTGTTCACGTTTAAGCTGAATGGCATTCTCATTGGATTATAAATCAGGCTATAATCCTGTGGCAATCTAATGAGCTGGGCAAAAATAAAGTCTGACTTAAAATCTCAAGCAGACTCAGAAGTTGGAACAAAACGAGGGCAACTAAACAGGAAAGTGGCCATTAATGCCCATTCAGGCTACTACAGATGGATGAAGGGGTAGATGGATAGAGGAATGAGGATTTATGTTACCTGTGCGTGTACCAAGAATTAATGGCTGCAGGCATTGTATTTAATAGCTACTATTTTGTCTATCATGTCTTCCACGTCAAAATGTTCTATTCTTATCCAAATAGAAAGAATAAACTTTACAACGTAAATTTCCAGTATAGACACATAAGTCATCATTTTTATCCCAACCAAATGTGTTAAGCTATTTTTTACTTTTGAAACTTGTTGTGAATTTTTAATGAAACAGATTTTGTTTAAATTTACCTAACATTTTTCGGTGCTGGCATTGCCCATCATAATATAAAGACTATCATAGAATTTTTAAAAAGGAAAAATTGTATTTTAAATTTTCTGTTTTAGTTCTAATGATTCTTAATTAGTGAATTTTAATGATTTTTAATCAGTGAATTAGAATCAGTGAGAATAGGTGGACCTTTGAAATATATGTTCCTCAGAGATTAATGAGGTGTTATGACCATGGAGACCAACCACAAAAAATAGGTAGAAAACTAATTCCTAACATATTTTCCTACATCCCTTTCTTGCTTCTATATCCCATTCCTTCTTCTTTGCTTTCTTCCTTTCTTTCTTCTGTGCCTCCTCTTTCAAGCTCTTCTCACACTTGCTGTCACAAACATCTATTGAATAAAGTTGAATAACACATAGTTCTTTCAATCGAATGTTTACAGTCAATTGGCAATAACAAGCATATTAATAATATATGAACAATGACCAATAATAGCACGAAGAAGACAATGGTTATTACTGTAGTCTGAAGGAGGGCCAGGGGAGGTTTCAACAGCAATTAATATGAGTTGGACATTAAAGGTAGCAACACATCATCAGATGGATGCTGCTTGGAGAGATTTCAAGTAAAAGAAATAATTCTTATGAAGTTTTCTCAAAGAGTAGAATTAATTCCATCATCCTGTACTACATCAATATATATGTGCCTTTAACAACTTTGTATTCTGTTCTCCCACAACTGCTCTGCCACCACTGTGGTGGCAGTTGGGTTAGGTCTTGGTCATTCAAGACAGAATATACCTTGGGGACTCATTTTCTTCTAGTAGTGGGACTTACTGGCTGTTGAGAGTGCTCTTTTCAGGAAATGAGGCTTAGGAAGAAATAGACCAAAAAAAAAAAAGAAAAAGGAGATTGATTATTGTCTGTAGCTAAGTGAGAATCAATCTAACGACCAAGGCCATAGATTAAGAAGAAACTTGGAAGAAAAGTACACAAAGTTCAGGAAAAGTTAATTTTCCAGGATTTAGCACCCCAGTTGTCATTGTTCCTTAGTTTCTGAGAAAATGTAAAAGAAAGAAGAAACTATTAATTACCAAATTTTTAGGAGGTATATTTGGGCATGGTTTATAATATGCTATGTGAATCTAAAATTGGTTCAGTTCAAGCCTAACTCATAGAGATTTTAATGATTTTATGATCTAAAATTGCCTAATCTCCTAACTTCACCTTGTTCTCAATAAATGTCAAGGATAGGGGAAGTGGTGAGGAGAGTTTTAGATAATTTTATAAGTTACGGCATAATAAGGCAGCTTACAGGTAATACCTATAAGAGAGACTGTCACATAGTAGATGCTAAATAAGTATTTATGAATGAATCAATGAATGCTTATTCCCATAAGGAATAGAAGTTGTTCCTGGTACTATCTTTTCTCTTTTGGCATTGATTTTACATCAGCTCCATGGCAGTTAATGGAGAGGGGAGTAAGCTAGCAAGTTCTCCAACTGAAATAAGGCTTCTTTCACTCTGTTGGCACAAGATTCTCAACCAGGAGGCAATGAGAGGGTAATTAAATTATAGGGGATGAGTAATAGAAAACTTTGGGGGAAAATATATGTGTACATGTAGTGAGGGGAGGGAGAGGGAGAGAGAGAGATTGATTCCAAAGGATATGTTTTAAAGTATGTCAAATCTACAAAAGATAGTATCGTTTTTTATTTTATTATATATACAAAGGAATTTTGAATGATCTCAAACTGGCTCTAGGAATGATCTCAAAGCGTTTAACTTCTTAAACTTTAGTAACTTTAGGAAGTATTTTAAAGAATTGCCTTCATGGTTAAAAATTAGATCCACTAATCAATCAATCAATCAACAGATAGGTAGGGAGAGTTTTTTTTCAGACATACTGATACATAGCATTGTAAAGGAATTCTGGCATTAATTATAGAGGTTGAGTAATATCATAATATCAGACATATCAAGGTTTTCTTAAATTATTAAATACCTTTATGTGAGGATAGATGTTTTGGAATATAAGAAGATGCCACTGTTCTAGTATTTTTCCTCAGTAATGGCAGATTGAACTTAGTGACCTTGGAGGACATTTTTATGAAGAAAACAAAGCTTTAATTCCTAGCAAATATGTATTTTATTTGCATTAAATTATTATTTCATTTATTCATTCAGCAAATAGTTTTTGAGCCTGCACTATACGCTAGTCCCTATCCTGAATAATATAAATAAAATTAAAATTAAATTATTTAAAAATTTAAAATTAAAAAACTCAGTCAACCTTTCTCAGAGGGCAGCCATGTAGTTAAGAAGCCTAGGGCTAAAGTGTAATATCATTTTGAAGATGCTAAGAGGTCTCTGAAAAGAAAACAGCATATGGAAAGGGTCATAGCTAACCACTGAGTCACTCTCTGGGTTGATTAGCTCTGTGTTGATCAAATAATAATAATAGTAACAACAACAACCACATAGTAGTTTGCATCATTGCAATGATGATATAGAAAATTCTTAAATTATAAACATTTTCATAGAGGAATCACTATCAATTAAGATCAAGGCTAAAATTCGTAGCAATGAAGGAATTTGCTGGTACCTTGAAGCTATTTGCTCACAGGAGGCTGATTTTCTTGGAGGACACTTTGAACAGGTTTCTTTCATGAAAGGCTGAACTAAATAGTCCAGATTGATAGCTGCAGGCATCATCCTTTGATTTTCTTTTTGTGTTTTATACCTGAGAAAAAAGAGTAAACAATCAATTATTTAAGATTTAAATATTTTGAAATCCCTCTCTCTCACGCACATAGGTGCACACAAACTCACACAGAGGAAACAAATAAAAAAGAGAAAAATAAATAGGAATTGGTCTAGAATTCTTGCTCTCTGATTAACATATACGGACTTTAGAGGTTAAGTAATCAGGATAGAAATCCTGCCTTTCCCATTTACTAGCTGTGTGATAATGTTTTCTAATCTCCAGTTTCTTCATTTATCCAAATGGAGCTAATGATATTTTTGGTATTGTTTGCAAGAATTGGAAGCAAAGTATATCAAGAGCTATACACAGTGCCAGTAGATATTATTTCCTGACCAAAGGTTTTATCTTACTTCAAAATATGTCCATCCAGCTAATAACAATATTTTTTCAGAGAAATAGGGTAGATTCAATAGAGCTAAGAGATATTTTCTATGTTCTTATACAGATATAAATTTATTAGCTGAACTCTTTGGTGCAATAAGTCAACAGTGTCTAGACATAAAAAAAGTGAAAACTTCATTTATTTGATTTCAAAGTTCACTTGTGTTGTTTTAAATTCCTACTCATCTACTGCTATATTAATCACTTGGGCTTTTGAACACTTTCGTAGAAAAGAATTTTACAGAAGATTTGCACTTCACCCTTTAGATCCTTTTGTTAATTTTAATTCATTTCATAAAATGTCTAAAGTCTTTAGTGAAGTACTATCTTCATTTATTAGTTGTACTATAATTTGGTGAACTTCAGCAGCTTAAAGTACATGGATGACATAATTAATTATAATTGTTTTAGAAATGTTTTTGTCCTATTTTTTTTTAAAAAAGTTCCAAGGTAATAATAGCACTTTTCATCAGCAAAATACCTCATAAAGGTGAACTAACAGGAAAGGCGTGTTCTCTGGTGGTTCAATAGGAAATTGAAAGTTCAGAGAACTGAGTATATTTCTGTCTCCTCTATTGACTTCAGTGATTTTTAGGTAAGTCACCTAAAATAGGCTGTCTTGCTCATATATAATGTTTCCTGCTTTAAAAGAAGTGAAAGTAGTACTTCCTGGCTACTTCTGTTGTATAGAATAATTAGATAATTCCTCCTCCATCCATGTTACCCTATTTCTTACTTGTCTTTCTGTTTTTTCCCAGTGTATATATCTTTTAGTATTTTATATATAGGGGATAATGATAAATATTCATCTGAAATAGAGGTTCCAATATGGAGACAGAATAACATGAGTTCAAATATGTTCTCTTAAATTAGCCGCATGGCCTTGGTAGTCACTTTGCTATTATGAATTGTTTCCTTGCATATAAAGAAGAATTAGTGATATCTGTTTCTTAGAGTTGTTCTAAGGAGTAAATTAAGTATGTTTGATAATCATTATATCGCCTAATTCAGCTTCTGATTGGCTTCCTCATTTGGTATAATCTTTACCAAAAACCATAAACAGGTTCCCCATCTTGCTTTTAAAAAGATATAAAGTCTTTACAATGAACCACTGGCACTGATATTTCTACCAACCTTCATTCCCTTCCTCCTACCTCCCCACCAACACACACACACGTGCATTCTCCCATCCACACAGGGCTTCGTCTTATACTGAAGGTCTCATTTCTTGCCAAATCTCTTTCTCTCTCACTAGTTCCTTTTTAGCCACACTGGCATCCTTGCATTCTCTAAATATACAGAATTACTCCTGCCTCAGGGCCTTTGCACCTATTCTTCCTTTTTTTGAAATCTTCTTTCCCTTATAGCTTACTTTCTCACCTCCTTCAGATTTTTGCTTAAATGTTAAAATCTGATTGAGTCTTTCTGTGATCATACTATTTAAACTTGCCATCTGCTTATCACTTCATTCTTCTCACACTAGCTATCCCCTTCCCTACATAATTGTTCTCCATGTGTATTAATTACCTATTGTTTCATATCTTACCAAATTACTCCAAAAGTTAGTGGCTTAAAAAAATTGGTTTTTTCACATGTTCTGTAGGTCAGGATTTCTGGCATAGCTTAGCTATTATACATGTCTATGGCTCAAAGTCTCTCATGAGCTTGCAGTCAAGCTCATGGTTTGGGCTATACACTTATCTGAAGGTTTGCCTGGGGAAGAATATACTTCTATGTTTTCTCATGTGGTTGTTGGTGGGATTCAGTTCCTGTAAATTGTTGGACCGACGGCCTCAGTTCTTTGCTGGCTCTTGGCCAGAGGCCACCCTCAGTTCCTTGTGACATATGACATTCCAAAAGAAACTAAAAACATGGCAGGTGGCTTTCCTCCAAGAAAAGTGACCTAAAAAGTGAGAATGTCCAAGACAGAAGCCACAGTGTGTTTGTAACCTAATCTCTGAATTGACACTAATGGCATATTCTATTCATTAGAAGTAAGTCATTAGCTGCAGATTATTGCAGTCTCTGTGGAAAACAGTATGGAGATTCTTCAAAGAAATAAAAGTAGACCTACCATTTGATCCAGCAATCCCACTGCTAAATATCTACCCAAAGGAAAAGAAGTCATTTTATCAAAAAGACACCTGCACTCAAATATTTATCACAGCACAATTCATAATTGTAATGATCTAGAATCAACCTAAATGCCCATCACTTCATGAGTGAAGAAAGAAAATGTGATACACACACACAAACACACACAATGCAGTATGAGTTAGCTATAAAAAGGAATGAAATAAGGTCTTTTACAGCAACTTGGATGGAACTGGAGACCATTATCCTCAATGAAGTATCGTATCTCAGGAATGGAAAAACAAACACCACATGTACTCCTTAATAATTGGGAGCTAAATTATGGCCACACATGGGCATAAAGAGAAGTAAAGGACATTGGAAAACAAGGGGGAAGATTGATAGGGGGTGGGGATAAAAACCTACCTGTCGTGTACAGTGAACACTATTCTGGTGACGGGCATACTAAAAGCCCAGACTCAAGCCTTATATAAGGTATCCATGTAACAAAAACATTTGTACCCACTAAATATTTTGAAACAAAACAAATTTTTTTAAATGGAAGAAAAAAAGGTCAGCCATTAGGTCTAGCCCACACTCAAGGTAAGGAGATTACACAGGGGGTAAATACCAGGAAGCTAAGATCATTATGGGCCATCTTAGAAACTGCCTACCACACCATGCAGTAGAAAATCCTGTCTGTTTAGTTCACTGTTATATCCCAAGAGTTTAGAACAATGCCTGGCACATAGTATGTTTCCATCATATTTGTTGAATGCATGAATCTGATCCAGAACCTATACACAGTTAGTCTATAATAAATGATGGCTACTATTATAAATTCCCAGATAAGATTTTTTCTAATTATTCTTATTTTTCCTTAGATTGTTTATATTAAATTCGATTTCCTATGATGTTACTGAATTAGACAATAAGAAAGAGCACTATAGGATGTGTCCTCTAAAATTTTCATGTTCTGAAGAAAATACATCTCCTCTGACTATCAAACCTGCAAATAGTAGGAGTCCAGAAGGTTGATAGCACTCATCAAATTAGACTGTGTAACTTCAGGCTTTGTTGGAAAATGAGGTTCATTGGGAAAAAAAAATTTGAAAATTACTGATTCGTTCCAGCTACAAAATTCTATGTTTCTATTGTTATTTTCTTTTCTGAAGAAGTCTGGGTTGCTGTGAGGGAATCAGTATCCATTCCTAAAGTCTCTTCTCCTTCAGTAAAGGAAAGTCTTGCCCTCATGTAGATACAATTCATGAGAGATTTCATGTCTTTTAATGTCATTGAATTAGGAAACCCATAGAATTAGAAATCAGCAGTAGAAGAACATCCATAACATAAAGAACATCGTGTTCCTGTTTGACGCTAGGTGAGATTCAACTGAAGAAAAGTGCACAGTTTGATTAGCTCAACAACATCTGTTTTTCTTGTTTTTAACTGTTCTCGTGAGTTAATGAATATATGACAGTTGCTGAAGAAGAAGAAGAGGAATGCCAATAAACCTCTGACTAGGGACGGGCTGTTGTCCTTAACGGCGCTGGCAGAAAGCCTGGGTGCTCACTGAGGCTGGTGGAAGCTCACAGACGCTGAGCACCTGTCCTGTGACAGATACCCTGTGCATGATTCAAGACAGCAGCCCCGGAGCGGGATCTGAGAAATCAGATCTAATGTGGTGCCTGCGTGAGATGTCTTTGATGAAATAGGAAAACAATCACCTTTTGCACTTTCACTTTGGTTCATCTTTGCTCTTTGTAGCTGTTACTTCAGTTAATAATCTGGCAACGTCTCACTTATGTCATTCCAGAAAATGAGGTAGCTGTATGTTCAGGAGCTGGCGCATCTATCTTTCAGTTATACAGGAACCGAGGCTGCTTAAAGACCTTGTTATTAATAGAGCAGATGAAAGTCTTTTCCTGCCTCTTGTGGTCGGCCCCAGGATATGGACACCAAAGTTTCCGCCCAAAGCAGAAGGAATATCAATCAGGTGTTAGGGTTGTACATTTACATTTTGGGGATCCCTAAATAACAGGAATCAACTGCACAGACACCTCTGCCCCAGTGCTAATTTGGCCCATATGAAACCTTTACTTGAAAAGGGTGGGGAGCCTCACCCTGGGTATCAGAGATGGAGAGAGCTGGGGGGCTGAAGCCCCTTTCACTTCTATGAACCCTATACTACAAGAGAGGCAGAGAGTGGTTCTCTAATGCACCTTTTCTTAGGAGAAACAAAAGCCTTGAGGAGATTAAGTGACTTTTCTTAGAACTATACAGCTTATTAACACCAGAATTGTAATTTTAAACAAGCAATCAGGAAGTGCCTGAGGAAAAAAAAAATTTAAATGATTACATCAAGAATAAAAATAAACTACTCTTTATCAGCCATGAGATTAGAAAGATGACATTTTTTCTTTGATATTATCTAGAAGTTAAACTGATGAGTGTCTGAGAGAATACAGTTAGTTTCTCAGCAAACAATTGACATATTAGATCATTTTAATTATATTAAAATTACTCCTATGCAAGCTGCAACAGCATTTGTGCAGCAGCGATGGAATACAAGAAAGTGTAAGTGCATGGGAATTGAAGGCTTTAATTAGAATTGAAAAACAGGAAGACTGGTGTACTATTCCTTTTAGAATAGATTCTAGCTTCATTTAATTTAGAATTAGAAGATTTGCAAAAGAATGAGACAAATATGGTTAGGCTAGAGGTAGCAAAAAAGTGTAAAAACAGTCAGCAAAAATATGCTAAATAAAAGCTGTTATTTACATTAGCACTTAACAGAGTAAACAAGAAAAAAGATTGTTTTACTAATAAAGACAAAGGTAACAATGCAGTTGTAACAATTCAGGTTTTTAAAACTATATTTCGATCATTTAGGAGGCATTAATGAAAACTGCTGTTAAATCAAATATAAACAACTGTGAAAGCAAAGATGAAGTGTTGTCTCATGGATAGAACATTGAACTAAAAATGTCTGGCCTTGAAAATTCAATTCAACTGGGCCTCTGACTCTTCATGAGAATCAAGGAAAGGCATTTTATTTCTCAGTGCCACTGTGTCTCACCTTCAAAACAGAGCCCATAAAAATCTCAACTATATGTAACTCCTAGACATACTTTGTGATTTTTTGGTTCAATTTCAGGTACTCAGAAACTTGCAAAAAATTATCTAAACACGTTGTCTGTATCAATTTTAGTCTTGCTACTCTTTCTTTAAAAGGTAAGACCAAGGATGCTCTGGCATAATAAGCAAATCAAAGTCAAGTTGCTCTTTTGGAAGTGAGAGCTACACAGAGCACCACCATTCCACCCACTCACTTACCCTCATCTGCTCCACCTTGGCTGCTTCTACTACAAGGCTATAGTAACCAAAACTGCATGGTACTGGCACAACAACAGAGACCTACACCAACAGAGCAGAACAGAGAACCCAGATATAAAACCATCCTTATGTTGCCATGTGATCTTTGACAAAGTGGTCAAAAACATACACTGGAGGAAAGAATCCCTGTTCAATAAATGGTGCTGAAAAAATTGGATAGCCACATATAGAAGACTGAAACAGGATCCGCACCTCTCACCACTCACAAAAATTAGTTCATAATGGATAACAGACTTAAACATAAGGCATGAAACTATAACAATTCTAGAAGAAGATGTTGGAAAAACTTTTATAGGTATTGGGCTAGGCAAAGAATTTATGAAGAAGACTCAAAGGCAACCACAGCAACAACAAAAATAAATAAATGAGGCCTGATTAAATTATAAAAGCTTCTTCACAGCCAAGGAAACAATCAGTAGAGCAAATAGACAACCTATAGAATGGGAGAAAATATTTGCATGCTATACATCTAATAAACGTCTAATAACCAGAATCTACAAAGAACTCAAGCAAATCAGCAAGAAAACATCAAACAACCCCATTAAAAAGTGGGCAAAAGACATGAACAGCAGCTTTTCAAAAGAAGATACACTAATGGCCAACAAACATATGCAAAAGTGCTCAAGGTCTCTCTAATTATCAGGGAAATGGAAATCAAAGCCACAATAAGATGTCACCTAACTCTATTGAGAATAGCTCTTATCAAAAAGTCCTAAAGCAACAGATGCTGGCATGGATGCAAAGAGAAAGGAGCACTTATAAGCTGTTGGTGGCACTGCACAGTAGTATAACTCTGTGGAAAGTAGTATGCAGATACCTCAAATAAGTAAAAGTAGAACTACCATTTGATCCAGCAATCCCAATTCTCAGTATTTACCCAAAGGAAAAAAAAAAAAAAAAACATGCTATCAAGAAGACACTTGCACTTGAATGTTTATAGGACAATTCACAATTGCAAAGGTGTGGAAACAACCGGAGTGCCCATCAATACATGAGTGGATTAATAAAATGTGTGTACCATTGACTATTACTGAGCTATAAAAAAAAATGGTGAACTAATATCTTTTGTAACAACCTGAACTGGAGACCTGAACTGAAGACCATCCTTTTAAGTGAAGTATTGCAAGAATGGAAAAACAAACACCACATTTATTCACTGCTAAATGGAATTAATTGGTCAACACTCATGTACACATATGGAAGTAAAATTCAACAGAAATGAAGCAAGTGGGACGGGGAAGGAGGGGATAGGTAAATTCACACTTAACGGGTACAGTGCACACTGTCTGGGTGATGGACACACTTATAACTTTGACTCAAACTGTACAAAAGCCATTTATGCAACAAAAACTTTTGTACCCTCATAATATTCTAAAATTAAAAAAAAAAAAAAGAAGCAGCAGTAATAAGAAAGCAGTAAAGAATGAAACAGGAAACAGAAATGAACCTGGATCTGGTGGGACCTATGAAGCCAGGGAATAGATTTACAGGGAGATTTTTGTGCATTGACTTTTATATAATTAGTTTTTTGATTTGTCTTTTGTAGGAATAACATATCTGTTGAATAAATTGGAGTTTTCCTGAAAAAAAAAAAAAAAAAAAAAAAAAACTTTGTCTTCTTTTACCTGCCTGAACACACACATAGTTTACTATGGCATACATATTCCTACTCCCAAGCTGTATCCCAGATAAACATCTTTTCTTTAAATAAGCAAACAGATAAATAAATGGGGCTCTATAACATAATCCCAAGCTCTGTTGATCACAGTTTTAAAATGACCATCTTCATGATACTCCCAGCTGGATACTTGGGATGATTCAAATAAATATTTTTCTTCACTTTCTCTTAAATTCAAGATCTTATGGGGTTACAAACATGTTGGTTACATGAAATGCATTTGCCTTGCCCAAGCCAGGGCCACAAGCATGTCCTTCCCCAGTGTGCCCTGTTTCCATTATCAGGTTTTTCATGTATACAGTTTTAATGGAATGATAATCTTAAAGCACATTAAACCATAAAAGGTATTATTGAGATCCAAGCTTCAGTAATTGCCATTTTTTTCTTCTCAATCATAAAGTAAATACAACACAAAGTTACTAAATCCCAAAGTTATGTTTCAATTTGTTGGGTAAGACCAAACAATAAACATCTCCAGCAAACATTCCTATGTTTAAAAAATTAGAAGGAAGTCCAAGTGATAACCAAAAGTTCTACACATTAGTAATTAAAAGACGTAGGTTCCTGAGTTCTAGTCCTGGTTCCTTTATTAATTGCCCATATAGTTTTGAAAACTTCCCATAATACGTTTCCTCGTATGTAAAATGGGAATTATATCCAAGAAACAGGCTTAATAGAGATAATGTTTATAGTGATCACTGGAGTGAGGATCCAGAACCTATGGGTTATTTCAGTAAAGGCATAGCCTTTTTTGATTAAATACTTTATTGATGATAGAAAAGGAGAGACAAAAAATACATCATTCTCCACCAGTAGGTATCTAGTATGGTGGTTCCCTGTGCCTCTCTGAACTACGACTGATTTATATATTTGTGATTGTTGACTGAGAAGAAATATGACCACTATCAAATGAGTCAAAATACAAAAATAATTGTATCTGACAACAATAAGATGTTATTAACATAGACTCTTAACCCATATACATCTGAAGGGAAAACATGTTAAGTTATAAGATTTTACTCTGTATTCAAAATTTTAATACATTGTATATCTTTTTTTTTTTTAGACAGTGTCCCCATCTGTTGCCCAGGAAGGAATGCAGTGGTACCATCCTAGCTCACTGCAGCCTCAAGTTTTGGGGCTCAAGCTATCCTGCCTCAGCCTCATGAGTAGCTAGGACCGCAGGTGCATGTCACCATGCCCAGCTAATTTCTTTTTATTTTTTGTAGAGACGGAGTCTCCCTCTGTTGCCCTGGTTGGTCTTGAACTCCTAGCCTCAAGGGATCCTCATGTCTAGGCCTTCCGAAGTGCTAGAATTTCAGATATGAGCCACCACATGTGGCCTAATATGCTATTCTTTAACAGTTCATCCATACTTTCTTCTGACCCTCTACTTACTCACAGCCCCTCAAAGTCACTCCTCCTGCCCACCTTACTTTCTTCAGCTTTATCATTGGAACTTTTCAACTTATGTATCAAAGCTCTAATTGGTTTCTGCAAACCTACAGTGACTTTTTCTTACCTTTACCCACATAGTTACAGGATAAGTTATGGACATATAATTCTGCTAAAAATGTGGATAAGGTTTAAGTCATTTAAAAGAATTAATGCATATCCCATTAGATAAGAAGCTATTAGATAAGTAGCAGCAAAGTGGGTGTTGGCATTCTTACACTGCTTGACTTAAATCCCAGATAATTAAAACCATCAAAAGATAGAGCAGTTTGGTTGTCAATATTACATTATTACTCATGTCCTGCCCAGCTCTTCTTTGTGCAATGTTCACTTTGTTATAATTACGACTAAAGAAAAGGCATTGCATTAGCACTCTCTTTATCAGATCTTACTAAGGATATTTTGAACTAAATACTTTAAAATTGTTTGAATGTAAAAATAAGAGTCATTTTGGTTATGTAGATGACATCTTTGTCATTTGGAAAATATCAAAACAAAAATTTCTAAACTTTAAAGGGAAATACACTCTTTTTTTCAATTGCAATAAAATGCAACCTAGTTTTATATTAATTCTTAATGTACACAAAATCTTATCTTTCATCATATTTTCTATAAAAATACTGTGTAATCTGATAGATTGGCTACTTTACTTGTAAATAATTCATTTGTGGATAAAAACTCTTAGGTTAGAGTTAAAGAAATGCATTAACAGTGTGGTTATTTCATGTATACAAGCATAACCAGTTTTATTGCACTTTGCATTATTGAGCTTTACAGGTATTACAGTTTTTACAAATTGAAGATTTGTGGCAACTCTGCATCAAACAAGTCTATTGGCACTATTTTTCCAAATATATGCTCACTTTGTGTCTGTGTCACCTTTTAGTAATTCTTGCATTATTTTAAACATTTTGTTATTTGTATATGTGTGTTATGGTGATCTGTGATCAGTGATCTTTGATGCTACTGTTGTAATTGTTTGGGGGTTACTATGACTCATGCCCATATAACATGGCAAACTTAACTGATAAATGTTGTGTGTGTTCTGACTGTTCCACTAACCAGCCATTCCCCCATCTCTCTCCCTCTCTTTGGGCCTTTCTATTTCCTGAAACACAACAATATTGAAACTAGGCCAATTAATAACCCTATAGAGCCCTCTAAGTGTTCAAGTAAAACGAAGAGTCACACATAATCTTGCTTTAAATAAAAAACTAGAAACGGGCCGGGTGCGGTGGCTCACGCCTGTAATCCTAGCACTCTGGGAGGCCGAGGCGGGTGGATTGCTCGAGGTCAGGAGTTCAAGACCAGCCTCAGCAAGAGCGAGACCCCATCTCTACTAAAAATAGAAAGAAATTATCTGGTCAACTAAAATATATATATAGAAAACATTAGCCGGGCATGGTGGTGCATGCCTGTAGTCCTAGCTACTGGGGAGGCTGAGGCAGTAGGATCGCTTAAGCCCAGGAGTTTGAGGTTGCTGTGAGCTAGGCTGACGCCACGGCACTCACTCTAGCCTGGGAACACAGCAAGACTCTGTCTCAAAAAAAAAAAACCTAGAAACAATTAAACTTAGTGAAGAAGGCATGTCAAAAGCCAAGATAGGTCAAAAGCTGGACATCTTGTGCTAAACAATTAGCAAAGCTGTGAATGCAAAGGAAAAGTTCTTGAAACAAGTTAAAAATGCTACTCCAGTGATCATAAGAATTATAAGAAAGTGAAACAGACTTGTTGATATGGAGAAAGTTTTAGTTGTCTGGATGGAAGATAAAGGCAGGCACAACATTCCCTTCAATCAAAGCCTAATCCAGAGCAAAGCTCTAACTCTCTTCAATTTTAAAAGGCTTAGAAAGATGAGGACTCTGCCGAAGAAAAGTAAAAAGTTAGTAAATCTTGGTTCATGAGGTTTAAGGAAAGAAGCCATCTCCACAACATAAAAGTACAAAATAAGCAGCAAGTGCTTATGTAGAAGCTGTGGCTAGCTATCCAAAAGATCTTACTAAGATCACTGATGAAGTTGGTTACACTAAACAACAGATTTTCAATGTAGATGAAACAGCCTTATATTGGAAGAAGATAACGTCTAAGACTTTCATAGCTAAAGAAGAAAAGTCAATGCCTAGCTTCAAAGTTTCAAGGCACAGGCTGACTCTCTTTTTAGGGGCTAATGCAGCTAGTGACTTTAAGTTGAAGCCAATGCTCATTTATCATTACAAAAATCCTAGGGTGCTTAAAAATTTTGCTAAATCTACTCTGGCTCTGCTCTACAAGTGCAACTACAAAGCCTGGAGGACAACACATCTATTTATAGCATGGTTTACTGAATAGCTTAAGCCTGCTGTTGAGACCTACTACTCAGAAAAAAAAGATTCTTTTCAAAATATTACTGCCCATTGACAATACGCCTAGTCACCTAAGAGTTCTGATGGAGATGTACAAGGAGACTAATGTTGTTTCCATGCCTGCTAACACAACATCCATTCGGCAGCCCATGGATCAAGAAGTAATTTTTATTTTTAAGTTTTATTATTTAAGGAAGACAATTCGTAAGGTTATAGCTGCCATAGTTAGTGATACCTCTAATGGATCTGGATAAATTAAATTGAAAACCTTCTGGAAAGTATTCACCATTCTAGAAGTCATTCAGAACATTCACAACTCATGGAGAAGGTCAAAATAGCAACATTAACAGGAGTTTGGAAGAAGTTCATTCCAGCTTTCATGGATGACTTTCAAGAGTTCAAGATTTCAGTCAAGGAAGTAACTGCAGATACGGTGGAAATAGCAAGAGAACTAGAATTAGAAGTGGAGCTTGAAGATGTGACTAAATTGCTGCAATCTCATGATAAAACTGGAATGGATAAGGAACTGCTTTTTATAGATGAGAAAAGACAGTGGTTTCTTGGGATGGAATCTACTCCTGGTGAAGAAGCTATGAACATTGTTGAAATGAAAACATAAGATTTGGACTATTACAAAAACTAAGTTATAAAAAGTAGAGGCAGAGTTTGAGAGGATTGATTCCAATTTTGAAAGAAGTTCTATAGTAGATAAAATACTATCAAACAGCATCTCATTAAAGGAAGAATCAATGATGCAACAAACTTCATTGTTGTCTTATTTTAAGAAATTACCATATTCACCTCCAAACTTTAGCAACCACCATCCTGATGAGTGATGAGTCAACAACCATTAACAATGAGACAAGGCCATCCACCAGCAAAAAGATTAACTCACTGAAGGCTCAGATGCATTTTTAGCAATAAAGTACATTTAAATTAAGATATGTACATTGTTTTCTTAGACATAATTCTATTGTACAGTTAATGACTACAATATAATAGTGTTTCATATGCACTGGAAAACTAAAAAATTTGTGTGACTTGCTTTATTGTAATATTTGCTTTATTGTGGTTGCCTGGAACCGAACCTGCAATATCTCTGGCATATGACTCCATATTAAAATTTTGCATGCAAAATCATGGAACTTACTGTTTTCAACAATGAATGACATGCTTAGGTAACAATGGCTACAAACTGCACTGCATTAAACTTTGATCATTTCTTTAAAACCTCTATCTTTTCCATTAGTTTACGAATTTCAATTATTACATTAATATAAAACTATTGTCACTAAGAGGAAACTCTGTGAATCTTGCCAAAGATGTTAAGAAATATAAGAGTATAGCCAAACCTTAAAACCAGATATTGTTACATGGGTTTACTGATTTCCAATGTTATTTTATACAATGCCATTATCAATATAAATATTATGATTGAAATGTGGAAAAACTATATCAGACTTCAATATAAGTGGTGGCCAAAGATGGGGTTGCTCAATTTGACCTAAAAATCTTACTATGATCAAAACTTGAAAAGATTACTAAATTCTTTTCTCTCCATATTCAGCTAAAAGCCAAAGTTTTCTTGTCCCTGAGTTGTTTTCTCATCTCATTCTGCCCTAATGATATCACATTTTCATATCATCCTTTCTTGGCCTTCACAGCTATTAGGCCATTTTGATAGATTTATTCAAATATGGCCCTATAATCTGAACACTTCCAAGAAGTGTACCCTATTTAAGTGAATAGGACAGACATTAACCACCTATCTTACTTAGTACTGAAGAACAAAATCTGGTAAACGGCATTCTCTTTTCTAATTCCACAGTTTCAGTTAACTCACATAAAAAATGAAAAACATATGTATTCCACTAGTAACCTTGGAATAGAATATTTAGAGGACAGCAGCAGTCTTACACTTACACTGTTCAATGCAGCACCTAGCACTTCTTGGGTGCTTAATAAATATTGAACAACCCAGCAATCAAGCCCTCCAGGCAATGGCTGCAGTTGTTAGTTGACACATATGCAGACTGTACACAGTAGGAATTGCCAATCAAACAGCCAGATCTGAACACACAGAAAATAGCAGAGACAACAACGGCAGCATCACCTTCAAATACAAAGGACAATCTATATGTATATATTGTGCTATGTATGAGTTTAAAAGTATTCATAGTTTCCTTTGCAGTCTACTGTGCATTTACATAACTCACTGCATGTGAAATTAGCCAAATGCTAAAATCTCTTCAGGGAATATGCTTAACAAAAGGTCAACAATCTCAAATTTTTTTTTAAATAAATAATGCATTTTCCTGAACTAAATCCAAAATTGTCCTGAGTGTGGGATATCGAATGCTTATATGTCATCAAATGTGAAATTTCCTCTGATTCTACAAACAAATTTACTCACTCATGAACTCCACAAGCCTGAGAGTCCAGTGAGAAACACGTCAACATTATCTTCCTGGTAGCCTCAAACAGTTAAAGAATCTTCAAATATCCCTAATCTTTATGCAAAGATTTAGCTTTTCCTAAGGGATCTGACCCAGTTTTCTAAAATAAAAATTAGACCTCAGGTAGAGAGCAAGATAAATGAAGGTATGACTGTAACTGAGGCAATGGCAAAAGCCTTAGTGTGCTTACTGTTTCCCTTCTCATCTACATTTTCCTGTGATGCTTGGTCTTGTGTCAACCCTTTAGTGAATGTTGCTTGAGCTGCTTGAAATTATGCATTCAATGTCAGCTTTATGCTCTAAGGAATATTTAATGTGAGACATCATTCACTTTTGCATAGAAATTAGTTCTGTAGTATGAAAACTGGCTTCAGGTGAATTCTACTTTAAAAAAAATTACAAGTGAGAAGAGGAAGAACCTCAAAGCAAGCACCACAGTCATAAAAGAATCATCACCAGCAGCTAAAAGGTCCGGTATTTTCAGAAGATTGTCTTATACACAGATCAATGGGATCTATTTACTGTACCAAAAAATACATCCAAATTAGGAAATGTAAAAGTCTAGGTATATCTAAGGCATGTACAGAATTTTTTTCTTCCTTTAAGTCTCAGGAACATTGTGAACTTGATTCACCCTCTGACATTTAACAAGGCACTGAAAACACACTTAGCATAGTGAAGATCTTGTCTTTTACTTGCTCTTTAAAATGCATCTTGATACATTCTTATTCCTCCTGACCAGCAGGTAATATTGAGTTACCTTATCCAAACGCAGCACTTGGCTGATTTGGATCATTTATTCAATATTTACTGAGTGCTTATGATGTGCCAGGCATAGTAACAGTTGCAAAGTGTAAATGAGGAAGACATGGCCCCTCCTGCTCTTAGGAAACACACACTCCAGAAGAGGAGATAGACATATACAAATCACTACAATGCAATGTGGTAAAGGCTGAAGTAGAACCATGAACAAAATATCTTGGAAGCAAAGGGTAGGGAGAAGCTAATCAGGGCTGATAAATGAGAACACAGAATAAGGAGGTTTTAAATTGAGTTAAAAGAATAACCCAAGTGGAGCATACATTCCAGGCAGGAGGGGCAGTTGCCCATTTCCTCTAATACGTTTTTTACTAGTTCCTTCATAATACCTAATTCTAGGGCCACACAGATTTTCAGCTCAAATGGATGGGGATGCAGTGTTATTCTTCACTCTAAAAAGTAAAATATTAATATTCAGGATATCTCTGGATGATTTAATATTAATGTTTTTCCTTCAGTAGGAGGTGGGTTCTACTAATTTCCCTAATGTCAAAAAAATTCATAGAGATCACTCTAAGTTTGGCACTCGGTATACAAAAAATGAGTATAATTTGGCCCATGATCCCCAGGAGTTTGCATTCCAAGGGGAGAAACAGCTACATAATCGTAGGATTCCAACACGATCCATTGAGTGCAATTATGGAAAGGTGCATTCCCTGCAATGGGAACATGAAAGAAGGACAACTGGCCCATCGAGGAAGGCATCAGAGAAGAAACAGTTTTTTAATCATATGATGTCTGGTTGAGTCTTAAAGGAGGAATAAGAGATAGACAAAGAAAAATGAAAGGGGAAACTGGACAGAAGATATGGATGAACACACACATGGAGGCACCAAACAGCACTGTGGGTAACAAGATCTTCAAAAACTTAAGTATCACAGAACACAAAGAAGAAGGCAGGGAGAGATGTGAACCTGGAGAGATGAAGAGTCACCATATGCTTGAAGGATATCACATGCCTTTGTAAAGAGCTCAGTGTTAAATCCTAGTCAGTGGGCAGATATTCTATAAATGAGAAATGGAGATCTTGAAAGTTTGGTCACCAGCCAAGCTTGCAGAAGAAGTAAGGAGCAGAGCCAGAGTTCAGAGCCACGTCTGTCCTATTCCAGAGCCCACGCTTGCCCACTGCTCCATAAATGAGTTGGGGGGCTATTTTCAGACCTTTCATTAACTTAAGTTTCCTTTTCATTCCTCTCAACATCCATTGATGATACTATGGGAGGAGCAACAGGATTAGGGGGAGAGTGGTGGCGGAAAAAATCCTGTTATACTGGGAATGTGTTTGGGATTTACAAAAATGGCAGATGTGAAATTGTTGGGAAGAAGCATGCCACACAAGTACTAATGTGATATCAGAAGCCAGAGATTTTATCTTCCTGCTAAAGCAACAGAGTATTATGAAATTAAAGTCATAATTGGGCCCAGAATGCTAATAGGTGCAGCTGTATAACCCAATCAGTAAACAAAAAAGATGACAGAGAGAAAGGAAATAGAATGTAAGAATGCATGACAACTGAATATGCAGCCTAGATAATTTAAAGAGAGAGAGGCATGAGTGTGAGGTCAGCATAAAATATATAAAATAATGCTTTTCAGGTGGAGGGAAATTACTTATATTCTCTAGTAATGATGTAATCAGAAATATTAGATTTAAATTACTAAAGAACAGTAGCCTACATATTTTAATAGTAGGAAACATTTTAACAGAAAGGTCAACTGCAAAATAGCAAGAAATCTGATGTGTGGAAGAGAAAAATCACTTAAAATTTTCATTTTGTAGTTTTTCAGACTAATTGGGTCTATTCTACACTTTCCAGAATCCTTCAACATTCTGCAAGGATTGATGAATGAAGGTGATTTAACAGGGGCTCGATCTGCCCTAAGTTTTCAGTGATGCTCTGACATCATATCAAGTTTCACTAAAATACTGTCCAGGAAAATGGTTTGCTGCACTCTTTGAAAGAGCAACATTGTGTCAATAATGGCTGACAATTGAAGGAAACCATGATTACCCTCAAACACAAAGACAACCTGCTCCTCCCTTTTTCTTCTTTTTCTGAGTAAAATGTGTGTGGGGGGGGAAGTCCTGAAGTTAAAACAGGAATTAAAGAATCTGCTGGTGCTACACATGCTCTTTGAGCTTATGTTAGTAACGTATCTTCTGTCCAAGAATTGGTCAGACTAAATATCTGAAAGGGGTAAAGTGTCTATTGGGCAATATAAATGGAGTTTTAAAGCTTTGCTGTGAACACAAATTATGCATTATTAAGCTGGGATTTGTCAAAGAGGAACATCCACCTGAAATCAATTTGCTGTGGATTCATTTGAAAATGTAATGACAAATACTGAGTTGAAGACTAGAATTCCAATCTGTGCATACATATTTATCAATTTCTTCAGGAAAAAAATTGCAGGTGGCACCAAGAAAAATTTGTGTTCTGGCATTGATCTCGTTCGTTTGCTTAGATGCAACATGTTATATACAGCCAAGGTCATTTGGACTATAATCCATTCTTCAAAATAATTATTGAGTGCCTGCTATTTTAAAGACATTTTAGGGACAGCAGAGCATATGGTGAAGTTCAAGACATCATCTGTGTCCTCAAGGAACTTGTAAAATTTGGGTGAAATGGTTGACTACATTAAAAGACTTTAATGCAAAGTAGTACAAGCAATTGATACAAAAAATAAGAGTCAGAGGAGGGACAGTTATTCTGAACAATCTGATTATGATATATTCACTGAATATGTTCACTTTCTACAGTTCAAGACAGCTGATTAGTATCCTTTCTCTTTCCAAGTCATTGACATTTCTCCCCAACTCTAAGTTTATGACCCAGTTCCATAGTTCATTAACAAAATGGAAAGAATCAAAACTCAGATTACCTTACTCTTTGGCTAATAATTACATAATAGCTTCCCACTGTCTTAAAATAGAATCCAAACTTTTACCTATAAGTCTATGAGGCTGCAGATGATCTGTTCCCTTCTTGCCTCTCCCTCCCTTTTGTATACCTCTCTCCACTTTGCACTCTTGGCTCCAGCCTCATACAACTGTTCTGCTTCCTTGAATGTACCTGACTTATTGCTGTCCTATGCCTTTGTGCCTGCAGTTCCCTCTGTTCCAAGCGTCCTTTCCCTAGGCTTCCTCATGGCCAGCTTTTGCTCATTGTTCAATTCTCAGCTTAAATGGCACCTCTTAAGAAATGCCTTCCCTAGCTGTCTTATTTAAAGAAGCTCCCCTAGAATCATCATTTTCTACCACCTAAGCCTATCTTGTTTTCTCCTTAGCACTATGGGTCTCTAAAGTTATCTTGTTTACTTATTTACTTTTGTTTTGACAGCCTTGTCCCACTGGAATGTAAGTTCCACTGGGAAAGGGACCTGTCTGATGTCTTCAGCAGCTCACCCTATGCCTGGCTCATAACATTCAAAAGATATCTGCTGATGGAATTAGTCAGTCCATGACTAAAAAAATGGCAAAAGTTTGAACGTAAATGTATAAAAGAGAGATATGGAAACTGTATTATTTGTAGGTCAATCCTTATACAGGAGTTTAGCAATATAAGTTTCCAAATCTGATATTCAAGTATGGAGAAAGCATTCCCCTTTTATTTTTATTAATGTATATGGTTATCCTACAGCATTAGATAAATGCAATTTATCTGTGGTTTGAGTTGATAGATAATAAAAAAGAGTAAAGAATATTTGTAACACTCCTGTGGACATATGGAAGTAGAACTCAAGGGAAATCAAGTAGGTGGGAGGATGGAGGAGGGGCCGTGTAAATTCATACCTAACAGGTACAGCGCACACTGAGTGAAGGGCACACTTGTAACCTTCACTCAAGGTGTACAAAAGCAAATTATGTTACCAAAACATGTGTACCCCCATAAAATTCTAAAATTAAAAAAGAATATTTGTAAAATGATAACTGGCTTTAATTTATATCATTTCTACCTACTAATTTTGTGTTCATGTATTTTTGGCAAACTGCTCCCCAGCTGATTGGACAGATCCACCAGTAACAAATTTGTGAGTGTGATGAAGCACAATAACATACTTAGTAAGTATGTTGAAGAATGCAAACCTCTTATGTAACTAATATTCTTTAATTATATTACCCAGCAACCAATAATATGACATTTTGCTCTAAGCCCCTAAAGAATAAGAGGATTCTAATTTACCTGCACTACACTAACAAAAAGCTAAAAGAGAATATTTATTGTTACAATATATACTAGGACTTAATGCTTTTCATAATAGAAGTAAGGAGTACCTTCAATGAAATATTTATTCCTTTTAATGTTTCTTAATTTAATATTGAACATTAATGTGGACTTTGGTAGAATAAAAAAAGCTAAAGGATTCAAATGAGAGGAAGTAGTCAAGATTATAAAAATAATTCTCTACACATTTTGCTTTGCACACATTTAATTTAACATGAATCTCAGCAATAGTTTTGAAAAGTGAGTACCTCTTAAGAGTCTTTTAGTTACTTTTAGTACCACTCTCTGGGTTCTTATAGCCACTTTAAAATTAAGGTGGCTTGGGGAAAAACTCCTACCATTCCTGAAAAGAAGCTTTTATGTAAAAACCATTTTTTTCTTTTCTTAATTTTATTCTTCCAGCTATTTCCTTTAAGGTACTTACTGATATAATGCAAGATAATGCTGCCTGTAAGTTCTGAACATGTAGTTATGGATTGATAATTTCATAGGTTAGAACATTCAGTCAGAACACTCATTAGATTACTATGTCCTCTATCCTATTCTATAATTTTTCATATATCCATATGTCTATCTAAACACAAAAGACAGTGGCTGCTCTCTGCTGAGAAATGAAATGGAAATCTCCATTACAATACATTGTCTCTTGTATGAATGCTCTACATTTTCAGCTGTCTTCACTGTATTAACTGATGTCATCTTTTGGATTTGTAGCCTTGTCTAAACTGCTCTTGCAATGACATTAATAATGAAAAGATACATCATGAGGAGCAGTTATTAATATATAATACTAATTACATAAAACATCATTTTGTCTAGCACTACTATATTACATGTAAAACTGCCCTATCATGTTCATTTAATGTCAACATAGTCTATACATGGAGAACTATATTTTGAAAGGGAAGTTGGTTAACTCTTTTTAAAGTCTTATGAAAATTGGCTTTGAAATTACTATATATCACCAACCAGGCCATTATATAAATTTGCTTTTGTGAATGAAGATCAATCTGAGTAGCAAAAGTTTAATAATACAAACCGAGTATGAATTATTCAAAAAGGAGCAGGCATTTAATGTTTTCCTTTAATGAAAATGTAGATAATAAAAGTGGAAATGTCTTACCAATTTGGGGCTTTTTGCAATTTTGTACTTCCCACTCATGTAACTATAAAAATGCTCTGCAATATGGAAAGAGCATGGAAATCACCATGTTTAAACATACTGAATCAATATATGCCTTCATCAGCTAGAATTTCTCTTGCTAAGTACATACTCAAATATCTTGTAGTCAAAATATGAGAAATGGAGAGAACGTAACCAAATATTATTAATCAGTAATTAATAGCAGAAAATTAAGTGTTTAAAATTGTATCAGGGATCATAAGGAAATAGGTAAAATGGTCATGACCCTTAAGACACTAGTCTTTTAGTATGCCTAGCCCACTCCAGCAATGCCCCAAGAAAAGATGTATAAGAAGGCACTCTAGGTGTTGACACCAGAATTACAATTCTGTTTCTCATTTTTCTGTCCCATTATTTCTCATTTCTCTATCCTCCAGTTCTTTTACAGTTACACATTAGATCTCAGTCCCTGTTTTGATTACTATAGCCTTGTAGTTATAGCTTGAAGTCTGAAAAAGTGATGCTTCCCAATTTATTCTTATTACATAGGATTGTACTAACTATTTGGGGTCTTTTCTGGTTCCATGTGAAGCATAGAACTATTTTTTCAAGGTCTTCAAAAAGTAATGTTGGTATTTTAATGGGGATTGCATTGAATCTATAAATCGTTTTGGGTAGTATAGACATTTTAACAATGTTGATTCTGCCAACCTATGAGTATGTTATGTTCTTCCCTCTGTTTATATCCTCTGAAATTTCTTTCCTCAGTGTTCTGAAGTTCTCCCTATACAGGTGTCTACCTTCCTTAGTTAAATATATTCCTAAGTATTTTATTTTCTCTGTTGCTAATGTGAAAGGTATTGCATCTTTGATTTCATTCTCGGCTTGACTGTTACTGGCGTATATGAAAGCTACTAATTTGTGTGCATTGATTTTGTAGCCTGAGACTTTACTGAATTCATTTATCAATTCCAGGAGTCTCTTGGTTGAATCTTTGGGGTTTTCTAGTTATAAGATCATATCATCATCAAAAAGTGATAGTTTGACCTCTTCTTCCCTCATTTGGATACGTTTGATTTCCTTCTCTTGTCTGATTGCTCTTGCCAGGACTTCCAGCACTATGTTGAATAGAAATGGAGATAGTAGGCAACCTTCTCTGCTTCCAGTTCCAAGCGGGAATACTTTTGATTTTTTCCTGTTCCATATTATGTTGGCTGTGGGTTTGTTGTATATGGCTTTAATAATTTTTTGTATTTATTTTTTCTTTTTATTTATTTATTTTTATTTCAGCATATTATGGGGGTACAAAAGTTTAGGTTATGTATATTGCCCTTCCCCCTCACCCACCAAATCACAGCTTCAAGCGTGTCTATCCCCTAGATGGTGTGCGTCGCACTCATTATGTATGTGTACACTCATCCCCTCCTTCCCCTCACATTTGCCCAACACCTGATTAATGTTATTCCCATCTATGCCTATTTTGTTAAGAATCCTTATCATAAAAGGGTGCTGAATTTTGTCAAATGCTTTTTCTGCATCTATTGAGAGAATCATATGGTCTTTGTTTTTGTTTCTGTTTATATGATGAATAACATTTATAGCTTTGCATATGTTGAACCATCCTTGCATCTCTGGGATGAAACCCACTTGGTCATGGTGAATTATTATTTTTTTTTTGATGTATAGTTGAATTCTGTTTGCTAAGATTTTACTGAGAATTTTTTCATCTATATTCATAAGGGATATTGGTCCCTTCCCACACCCTTAGTTTTTCAATTTGGTTTCAATTAATTATTTTAGCAGATCTCAGCATCCTGAAGGCTGTGATTTCCAGTATCTACCTGGTGACTTTGTGAACTCTAATCATAGGCAAGAAAAGAGGTAGTACTCTTCCTCTTCATCCTTTCACTTGTTCCTCATTAACCTTCCCCTTTCAAGCTAGTTCAGTTGTTCCTCAAGTTGGTCCTGGCTAGGTCCTTCCTTGTTTGGTAAAAAGGAACAAACAAGTGCCTATAGTTCTCAGGGTGGTTGAGCCCTCTGTAGGGAGGTTGTGCTTAAAACAGAAGTCTATCTCCTGGGTGTCATCAGAGTATACAGTGGGTGCTTGATTAGAACCTGAGAAATTTTCAGTAACTCAATCACTTACGTTGCTGACAGAGAGGAAATATGTCACAACCATTTGCAAATGTCATATGAAGCAAATGGGCAAACATTTACAGAAAAAGAAGGGGCAAGCAACAAGACTTACATTTCCATAAAAATTCTACTTATGATATCTTTTAAATTAAATGCTCTGCTTTTGAGTCTGTACCAAAGGATCTATATCTATCTGACGTTGTATCTGAGTGAAGAGAAGAATCAAACAAATGTTCTTTGACAACCTATAAGCCTAGACAATTTGAATCTCTAGTTCTTGGCATTGACCTGGCATATAGAGAGTACCTACTAAAATTAATAAAAGCAAGATGGCATTCTAAAAAGAAAAATAAAGTTTCAGCCAATAGGATCTTTGAAGAAAGTGCTTTTCAAATAAAAAAATAAAGAAATTGCATAAGCAATGTTAATTTAGAGGAGTAAATAAAGCAAAAGGAAAAGTGTATGATCTTTGTATACATAGAAATAAAGACTAACAGTTTTGAAACCAAGGAGGCAAAATATGGAACTGGCTATGTAAATGGTCGTGGCATAATGTCCTTTTTGGTCCTATGAGCAGATCAACAATAACTTCTATTTATTCTATACACCCTGAAAGACTGAAAACTGAGGAGGTAAATTTAGTAAGGGCAAAGAATCTGTCACAAAAAGAAATAAAGCAAAGAGAAAGATGGATTTTAGTTTGCCTAAGAATGTGTTTCAGAAATACACTACAAAATATAGGCCCTTCAACAGAAATAAGAATTTATTACATACCTACCTCAAACTCTGTAGACTATACTAAAATTTTTAAATTTGAGGAATGCTTCAAAGTAACCAAAAAAATTGTAGCTTTATCAATCTGGTAAGTTCTCATTCAGGACAGATTCATTTGCTATTTATTGTATTAGCTCATTTGCTATTCATTGCTATTTGTACTTTTATCATCATAACTTAGCATTAATTACCACATCATTAAAATAAAATGCCATTGTTATTCTATATTAATGACATAAATGTCTCAAAGTGACACCCATGCCTAGCAATTTATTATTTACACTTTAAAGATCTTTCTTATAAGTTAATACATTGATGATGTTTCTTTAGAGTTATCTAATTAAAAAGGTATTAAAGTCCCTTAACTCTTTAAAAAGATTGGTAGAGATTTGCCATTCTATCATCTGAGAACCAGAATTTTATCATTAATTGAATCTTGATCTTATAAGTGAAGAGAAAGAAAACAATTTGCTTTTGGGGAGGAGAATTATCTTTTTCTTACTGGAATATATTTAGTTAATTCTAGTCACTGTCAATCCAAGTATAAATTATACTCCCAGTGATTTTTCAGGATGGCTCAGAGGTGTTCTTAAAATTAAGTCCAAAGTACAATTCATCTCCATGTCATGATCATCTATCAAAAGTGGTTTTAGATCCTAATTCTGACACTGAATATATTATTAATGGATATTCCTCCTAATTCAATCTATATTTTGGCCTCTATTATCTTTGCAAACATGATTGGTTTGCATATTGTTTCTCTTTTGTTAGAAAAGGGCAAACCCGACTCTATTCTTAGTCCAGTTATTTAGCCCAACCATCAGATATTGATTCTGTACTACAACAGGACTCATTTATTGGGGCTCCCATTTTGTGAGTGATGCCTAGACTGGTCTGTATGGCCTGGAATAGGGAAATCAAAGAGCACTTGTGTCACTGGTAAAAATATGTTGGATCAAGAGCCCAGATCCAAGAGAATTTGACTTGCAAACTCTGTAGCTTCAAACTATAGCTCCACCCACTATCTAAAACTCTCTACGTAAACATCATTTTTCTGTTAGGAATTATCAAACTTTGGAGTATAAAAGAATCACTAACTCCCACTCCCAGAAATTCTGATACCCATAGGTCTTTTGGTAAGGCCCAGCCACGGCATTTTTACCAAGAAGTCCTGGAAGGCCAATGCAAATGATTAATGCTCAACACATTGAGAAATACGCTGAAATTCTAGAAGATAAAAGATTCCTAACAGAATAAATATATTTTATGAGGATGTGCAAATGAACCACAATTTTTTTCATCTCCTTGTAAATCTAAGATACAGTTTGATCACATTGCTCAAGGATCAGAACAGGCTAATCAGGCTAATAGGAAGAGCTGCAGAAAGACATGTGGTCCCAAGGTGAGAACTGGACCCTCTGGACTTGAAGGAAAGTGTAGAGTTCAAAAGAATTCAGAAAAGTTCTCATAAAAAACCTGCCTCAATAAATGAGTCCTGTTGTAGTACAGAATCAATATCTGATGGTTGGGCTAAATAACTAGACTAAGAATAGAGTCAGGTTTGCCCTTTTCTAACAAAAGAGAAACAGTATGCAAACCAATCATGTTTGCAAAGATAATAGAGGCCAAAATATAGATTGAATTAGGAGGAATATCCATTAATAATATATTCAGTGTCAGAATATAAGGTTTTTTCTTTTCCTGCAATCTGGATACATTAAGTCAATAATAAATATTACTGATAAATAAGAACAATCAGTTTAATGAGTATATAATTATTCATTCAATTTCTGAAAAAAAGTAAGATTTCTCCTGTCAAGAAGTGGATGCATGTGGGCAGCAATGGATAGATCAATCAGTACATTCTAAAATACTTTCTTCATAATAACTACACATTTTAACTGATTGTATCTGCATATGTGTGAGTGGCTGTATGGAGGTATATAAATTTTTTATGTATACAGGGAGAGAGTTATCATATTGGGTATTTTTAAGATTATATGAACCACCAACAGTTTTTTTCCTTAAAGTCTTGAACCAAATTGGCACCAAACACCAACCAAGACATAAGGAAAATAGTATGTACAAAAATAACTTCCCCTTAGTTATTTTGGAATAAATATTACTAGATATTTTAGAAGCAGTATTAGAAAAGAGCTAATATTATGATATGTTATGGTGTTCTCTCATTTTTGAAGGAGTTTGACTTCCTGAAGCCCACTAAGCAGGAAGGAGAATTAAAAGAATAAATTACTGACTGAATGTCTTTTTAAAAAATCTTTTAAAAACTAATTCTTCCTTTGTGGAATAATCCTTCCATTCAAATAAACTAAACAATTAAACTGGCAACATTATAATATAAAAATGCTGTCCCCAGCTGAAATGTTTTTTTAAAATACGTACCTATTTAGTATTTGCTTTCATTTACAAGGTTGAACACTTTGATGGCAAAGTAACAAATATTTGAACCCATGAAGCTCCACTTTTATTTCTTTAATTTAGATTTCAATCTGCAGTGTGAGGTATAACTTTGTAAATGGGTGAGTTACATTTATATTATTAAAGTTACTTTGGCCAAGATTCAACTGACTTCTTTTTGGTAATATAATAAATCGTAACCAGCCTAGGAACCTTTATATGGAGACCACTGTTCTGCATTTATCAGGCTCCACATTTTTCTAACCCCATGTATCCAAGTATTAATAACTTGATATGGACATGATAACACATGACTAAAGTCTTGTTGAATTTTTAAAAAGGAAAAAAGTAATTATACTTATAAGAAGAATATGAAATTAATATCAATAAAAATATTCAAGAGTAAAAATTTCAGGAATATTTAATAATATATATTAGTCAAAACCATGTATATATATATATATATGAAGGAATGCCTTAGATAAGTGTTAAAGGGAGTTTTCAAGTTTAAATGAAAGAATAATAAACAATAACATGAAAGCTTATGACAGTATGAACCTCAATGATAAGGGTAAATATAGAGACAAATACAGAATAATGTAATACTGAAATGGTAGTGCATAAATCACTTTACTAAAGTATAAATGTTAAAAGACAAAAGTATTAAGCGTGACTATTACCCCCAAAATTTGTTAATGGATACACAATATAGAAAAACAAAGTTTCTGGCCATAATAATACAAAGTGTGTTTGAGGGAAGTGAAAGTATAGAGTTTTTATATGCAGTTCAAGTTAAGTTGTTATCAGCTTCAAATAGACTGTTATAACTATAAGAAGTTTTATGCAAGCCTCATTATAACCACAAAGAAAAACCTATAGTATATTCAAGAAATATAAAGAGAGAAGAACCAAAGTAAATCATTACAAAAATCATCAAATAACAAAGCAAGAAAGGAAATGAGGAACAAAAGAACTGCAAAAGAGACAGAAAACAATTAACAACGTGATGAGCAAGTACTCAGCTATCAATAATTTCTTTGAATATAAATGGATTAAAATCATCAATCAAAAAATATAGAGTAGCTGAATGCATAAAAAAATCAAGATCCAAATATATGCTGTTTATGATAGACTCATTTCTTGAAGGGATTAATGGGAAAATATACTCCATGAAAAGTATAACTAAAAGAGATTGGGGGGAGAATCTTAAATTTTATATAAGATGAAATAAAATTTAAGTCAAAAACTGTCACAAGACACAAAGAAGGTCATTATATAATGATAGAAGGGTCAATTCAATAGGAAGTTGTTACAATTATAAATATATGCACCGAAATAAGAGCACCTAATTTTTTTTCGTGGCCTGGACAATATTCAAAGAACCTAAATACATAAAGCAAACATTGACAGATCTAAAGAGAGAAATAGACAATGCAATAATAGCAGGAATAGCCCACTTTTAGTAATGGAAAAAATGGGCAAAGGAACTGAATAGACATTTCTTCAAAGAAGACATACAAATGGCCAAGAACTGTGTGAAAAAAAAAAATGCTCAGTATTGCTAATCAGAGAAATGCAAATCAAAACCACAGTGATATCATTTCACACCTGGTGGAATCACTAATATAAAAAAAGTGTATTGGTGAAGATGTGAAGGAAAAGGAAACATTTGGATATTATAGGTGGCAATGTAAATTGACACAACCACTATGGAAAAAATTATAGAGATTCCTCAAAAAATTAAAAATAGAACTACCATAGGATCCAGCAATTTGACTTCTGGGTATATACATCCAGGGGAATTGAAACCGGGATTTCAAAGAGGTATCTGCACTTCCATGTTTATGGCAGCTTTATTCACAATAGCCAAGACATGGAAGTGACCTAAATGTCAATCAGTGGATGAGTGGATAAATAAAATGTGGTGTATACATAACAATGGAATGTTATTCAGTCTTTAAAAGAAAGGAAATTCTGCTATTTGCAAAACATAGATGCACCTGAAGGACATTATGGTAAGTGAAATAAGTTAGACTCAGAAGGACAAATACTACATGATCCCAATTATATGAGGAATCTAAAATAGTCAAATTCACAGAAGCAGAGAGTAGAAGGGTGGTTGCCAGGGGGAAACAGGGAGATATTAGTTTTGGTTATACAATACAAATAAGTTCTAGAAAACTACTATACAATGTAGTGCCTGCCTATAGTTAACACTGTATTAAATACTTAAACATTTGCTAAGAAGGTAGATTTTAAGTGTTCTTATCACAAATGATAACAATAATAAATTAATAAATAAATAGGGCAAGAGGGGAGAAAAAAAAAGTGGATGACCCAGGACCAAAGTTAAAGGGAATGTTGCAGCAGTAAAATTAGGTGGCATAATGGATAGGAGAGACTGGCACTCAATATCCTTTCCATCATCCTTTTTTATGTGTTATATTTTCCACACTCCCTTGCAGTTAGACTCTAGATGTTATCCATGTTCAAACAATCAGAGGTGCTCACATGGGGTTTGGAAGCAGAAACATGGTGGGTTTATGCTTCCAATGCTTCTGCTATCTAGCTTGGTCATGGTGACATTAGACTTTTCTGTGGCAGCATCAATGGAAATCCCAATGTCAAGTTACCAACATATAGGTGTTGAAAGTCAAGGTGTAGGGCATTCATTTGGTACATTTTCTACTGTAATGAGAATGTATGATCTGCAATTTGAGGATAGATCCTCTTGCAAAAATTTTCTCCTTCTTCCCACAACATTGACCTCTTTTAGTTTAGAGGCTATAATAACCAAAAAAGTAATACTTCCACCAGATAACACATTGGTTCCTAGACTGGGAAGTTGAAACTGCCACCAGGCCATCTGGGGCTCCTTATGACCTTAAACTAACAGAGAAAAAAGAGGTTATTCTGTTGGACAGAAAGATTGATGTTGGTTTTAAGGGGACACGTGATTGCTATTAAAGTGTATGTGGGGTGGTATGTATGAGTCTGTATTTTAGAGTATATTTTAGGATGTGTCCTCAAATTACCAAGTCCAGAGGTAAAAGTTCATGTACAATTCCAGCAATCCAATTCAGGCAAGGCCACGAGTGGCTCTGGCCCATCAAAAATGAAGATTGGTTTTATCCTACCTACCAGTTAACTTCAAACAGCTGAGGGCAATGGGAGCTGGAATTAAGAATAGAAGAAACATGCTAAAAATAGCAACTATGATCTTGTGCCCATTTGGGGAAACAAAGGCTATATTTACTTCCTTCATATATTTATTTCTATGTAAACATATTTCCTTTTTTTTTTTACTCAATTTCTCCCATTTTATATTGTTTACCCCATTGTATGTTGTTCTTTGAAAACTTTATAGGATATGTAGATGGGAAGGTCAATGAACTAGAAGAGGAAGACATATCACCCAAAAAAGAATTCCGTGACTAATAGAAGCTTGTTTTTATTTGTATGGGAGAATGGTTGCATTGGATTGGGTAAAAAATGATTGTTGCTACTATTGCTGTTTGGAAATTTATGTATGAGAAGAGAAGCATGAATGATCAGGGAATAGAAAAACAGGTTAGTGGGAATTATAGTGGATTTATGCTCACTTTCCACTCCACCCTCCTTCTTCTATGCTTTCCTACACTTCTGAGGCTGAGAAGCTAAAATCTATATTTCTAAGTCTCTATTGCAGACAGGGCACAGAATGTGAATTAAGTATGGACAGTTAGTACAGTAATGTGATATTTGGGAGGGGGAATAATATGGAGGCCACAGGTCTACCATTACTACTGGTCAGCACATTAACAGAAGCCCTGGATTTTTCTGCAACTGCATTTGCATAGATCCCAGTGACCTATTATTAATTTCTGAATATTGAGAGGGCCCCAGGCATCCATTTTTGCCTGTATCAATATAACATATGTAATGTGGCTCTGGAGTCAATAGTACCTAGTTTTCTAATCTATGGATTGCATAGCCAAAGTAATATATTCCTCCTAGACCCTATTATTGCAGTGACAGTGCCCAGATTATTAATTATAACAGAGGTAGAAATTTTCCTGACAGGTTACATCTAAGATATTAGAGTGTGTCATCCAGGCCATTCCTGCATTAAAATTTTTTTCTGCTTTAAATAGAGTAGTTACAGATATCTTTAACTTAAGTCTAATTCAAACAGATGGTATATTGAGAAGTATATTGAGAAAGAAACACAATTAACCGAACTAAACCATTCTAGGTGATGAAAAATCCATCCATCTTGAGCATAATGTGAACTGGAAACAATATTAGAGATAATTTCAGTAGAAAGGATGTTGACTGATTTATCAAGAAATTAAATGTAGCTCATAATTTTTAATGTTTTTGCTTTTTTTCTTCTTGTCTTATAGGCATAGCTAAATTAAATGACTTGTTCAATAGAACTAGTTCATTTCTTTTTTTTTTATTTCAGCTCATTATGGGGGTACAAAAGTTCAGGTTATATATATTGCCCATTCCCCCCACCCCCCTAAGTCTGAGCTTCAAGCGTGTCCATTCCCTAGACAGTGCTCATCGCACTCATCACGTAGGTATGCACCCATCCCCTCTCCCCATCCTCCCCAGTCAGAACTTCAAGCGTGTCCATTCCCCAGACAGTGCGCATCACACTCATCAAGTAGGTATACACCCATTCCTTCCCCCCAGCCCCCACCTCTGTCCGATACCCAATTGGTGTTATTCCCAAATGTGCACTTAGGTGATGGTCAGGGAAACCAGTTTGCTGGTGAGTACATGTGGTGCTTATTTTTCCATTTGGGGGATACTTCACTTAATAGAATGGGTTCCAACTCTCTCCAGGAGAACCAAAGAGATGCCATATCACCGTTATTTCTTATAGCTGAGTAATATTCCATGGTATACATATACCACATTTTGCTAATCCATTCATGAATTGATGGACATTTGGGTTGTTTCCACATCTTTGCAATTGTGAATTGTGCTGCTATAAACATTCGGGTGCAGGTGTCTTTTTTATAGAATGACTTTTGTTCTTCTGGGTAGATGCCCAAAAATGGGATTGCTGGGTCGAATGGTAGGTCTACTTGAATCTGTTTAAGGTATCTCCATATTGTTTTCCATAGGGGTTGCACTAGTTTACAGTCCCACCAGCAGTGTATGAGTGTTTCTGTCTCTCCGCATCCATGCCAACATGTATTGTTTTGGGACTTTTTGATAAAGGCCATTCTCACTGGGGTTAAGTGATAGCTCATTGTGGTTTTTTTTTTTTTTTTTTTTTTTTTGTTTTTGTTTTTGACAGAGTGTCGCTTTGTTGCCCTGGCTGGAGTGAGTGCCGTGGCATCAGCCTAACTCACAGCAACCTCAAACTCCTGGGCTTAAGTGATCCTCCTGCCTCAGCCTCCTGAGTAGCTGGGACTAAGGCATGCACCACCATGCCCGGCTAATTTTTTCGATATATATTTTAGTTGGCCAGATAATTTCTTTTTATTTTTAGTAGAGATGGGGTCTCGCTCATGCTCAGGCTGGTCTCGAACTCCTGACCTCGAGTGATCCACCCGCCTCAGCCTCCCAGAGTGCTAGGATTACAGGCGTGAGCTACTGCGCCTGGCCCTCATTGTGGTTTTGATTTGCATTTCCCTGAATTTTTTCATATGTTTGTTAGCCATTTTTATATCTTCTTTTGAAAATTTTCTATTCATGTCCTTTGCCCACTTTTTGATAGGGTTGTGCGATTTTTTCTTACTGATTTTCCTGAGTTCTAAATAGATTCTTGTTATCAGTCCTTTATCTGATGTGTAGTATGCGAAAATTTTTTCCCATTCTGTAGGTTGTCTGTTTACTCTCATGACTGTTTCTTTGGCTGTGCAGAAGCTTTTTAATTTGATCAGGTCTGATTTATTTATTTTTATTATTGCTGTGATTGCCTTAGGGGTCTTCTTCATAAATTCTTTGCCTAGGCCAATGTCTGTAAGAGTCTTTCCTACATTTTCTTCTAGAATTCTAATAGTTTCCCACCTAAGGTTTAAGTCTGTTATCCACTGTGATTTGATTTTTGTGAGAGGTGAAAGCTGTGGGTCCTGTTTTAGTCTTCTACATGTGGCTATCCAGTTTTCCCAGCACCATTTATTAAATAAGGAATCTTTTCCCCAGAGTATGTTTTCATCTGCTTTGTCAAAGATTAGATGGCTATATGAGAATGGTTTTATATTTGGATTTTCTGTTCTGTTCCACTGGTCTGTGTCCCTGCACTTGTGCCAGTACCAAGCAGTTTTAATAATCACAGCTTTGTAGTATAGTTTGAAGTCTGGCAAATTAATACCTCCCATTTTGTTTTTGTTGCTTAAAATTGCTTTTGCTAAATGGGGTCTTCTCTGGTTCCATACAAAGTGTAAAATTATTTTTTCTGTATCTGTGAAAAATGATGTTGGTAATTTAATAGGGATTGCATTGAATCTGTAGATAACTTTGGGCAGTATAGACATTTTAACAATGTTGATTCTTCCGATCCACGAGCATGGTATGGTTTTCCACCTATTTACATGCTCTGCGATTTCCTTCCTCAGTGTTTCGTAGTTCTCCCTATAGAGGTCCTTTACCTCCTTAGTTAAATATATTCCTAGGTATTTTATTTTCTTTGTTGCTATTTTGAAGGGTATTGAGTCCTTAATTTGGTTCTCCATTTGACTGTTATTGGCATATATGAATGCCTCTGATTTGTGTGTATTGATTTTGTATGGAAAATGTGGAGGGAATGGACAAATTTTTAGAAACACACAGCCTTCCCAGGCTCAACCAGGAAGAAATAGAATTCCTGAATAGACCAATATCTAGATCTGAAATCGAAACAGCAATAAAAAACCTTACCAAAAAGAAAATCCCTGGACCAGATGGGTTCACAACTGAATTTTACCATACCTACAAAGAAGAACTGGTGCCCATCCTACATAAACTATTCTCCAATATCAAGAAGGATGGAATTCTCCCCAACACATTTTACCAAGCCAACATAATTTTGATACCCAAACCAGGAAAGGATGCAACAAAAAAAGAAAACTACAGACCAATATCCCTTATGAATATAGATGCAAAAATTCTCAATAAAATCCTAGCAAATCGAATTCAAGTGCTTATCAAAAAAATAATCCATCACGACCAAGTGGGCTTCATCTCAGAGATGCAGGGATGGTTTAACATACACAAATCTATAAATGTAATTCACCACATAAATAGAAGCAAAAATAAAGATCATATGATCCTCTCAATAGATGCAGAAAGAGCATTTGACAAAATTCAACACCCTTTTATGATAAGAACACTTAACAAAATAGGCATAGATGGGGCTTATCTAAAAATTATACAAGCCATATATGACAAATCCACAGCGAACATCATACTGAACGGGGAAAAATTGAAAGCATTCCCACTCAGAACTGGAACCAGACAAGGCTGCCCACTGTCCCCATTACTTTTCAACATAGTATTGGAAGTCCTTGCAAGAGCTATCAGGCAAGAGAGCAGAATCAAGGGAGTCCAAATAGGGAAAGAAGAGATCAAACTCTCACTCTTTGCTGATGATATGATGTTATATCTAGAAAACCCCAAGGATTCAACCAAGAGACTCTGGGAATTGATCAATGAATTCAGTAAAGTCTCTAGTTCATTTCTAATTTGAACCCTGGGCTTTCAGCTTTATTTATTAGATCACACATACACTTCTATTTGAATTTCATATTAGTTTAATAGTCACAGTTTGTTACTTGCCACTTATATGCCTCTTATAAACTATATATTTATCAACAAATTTTGACACCTGAAAAGCAATGATGCATATCCATATGGATGTTTTCATAGTATAGAGATGAAAAGATATATGTCATACAGATGATAAAATCTAACAGTTTTAGGAGAAAACGTCCTTATCTGTAAACAGAAAGAAAACTCATAATTAGGTTCAGTTAAGATCAAGTATGTAAATATAAATTAAATATTTATATATTGATTTAACTTTTATTGTACTCTCTAATTCTTTTCCAAGTCACACGGAGGTATTTAAAGAAAGCAACTCAGAGAAACAGTACTTGGGTCATGTATGTTTCTGAAACAGTGGCTGATTATCCAGGTCAAATCTGGGGTTAAAAAAGGCAAGTTATCCACAGTTTACTCAAAACACCAAATGTCTGATCAGTCTAGGAGCTATCCAGTGTAGATTGTTTTTGGATCTTCTGTTCCCACTTCTTTTCTTCCCAAGAACGTAAAAAAACCTGGGAGTTGGGCAATCTTCACACACTGCCAAAGTGCATAGAATCACAGGTATTTGAGCAATATAGGGGAGCAGGGAAACATATATTAACTTTATTTAGTTTTGCAACCTGACCTGAAACAGAATTGGCTTTCAGATCTGAATAGGAATAGAAGTAAAACATCTACCTTAAGTTGCAATTCAGAATCTATTTTCCACAGATTCTGAAGACCCACATTACTGGTAATTTGACCATAGACACAATGCTGGTAGCCATAAATTGTACATTCAAAGACAGTTCACCAACATCATAACAGTAGGATTTTTTTTTCATCTTTCCCATATAATATCTAATATGCTATGTCTGCATGCCGTGTCCTACTTATTGAAGTTATAAATAATGATTGATATTTTCACTCTAGTTTTAATTTAAATTACACTGATTTTGCTTTACTGTCTTTGGGGAGGATAGCCACATACATATGTTTGGAAGACAGGAGTTTCTTTAATATTTAATTATAGGCATAAGTGTCTCCTATTTGGGCCAGGCAAAATACTTATTAAAAATGAAAGTTGTAAGACATTACTTATCGTTTATTTCCTATTTTGTTAGGTATTTCTAGAGATACAATAAGAAAAAATGCTGTAATTTCAAAAATAATAAAAGGCAACCATTAGAATATTTCTTGAAAATAAAAAAATAAAATATTCTTATATAAATAGAAGTCAGGTTTTTTCCCCAAAATGTCAGCCCATAAACATGGAATAATTAAATATTGAAGAAATGAAAATTGTGTCAGAAGAGGATTTATACAAGATGGATCCAGTGACTATTCCTTTGCTCAAAGCTTTGTTTCTTTTCAAAGGTTTCTGGCAGCTTACAGGATAGAAGTAAATTTTATGATAAAATTACTTCTAAATATCTTGGAGCAAACAGTACTTTATGTTTTCTCATCCCTCTGTGTCCACAGACAGTAGGAAACCCTCTTGTTGACTAAGACAGTGTTTGATAATAACCTTTCTCTCCTTGCTTTATTACTTGGAGTGCTCATCATTTGAGACATGTAATGTGTTGGGAATCTCCTACCGTCCACTTCAATTGCCAGGCACCATACCTTCCATATTCTCTCTGCACGCCATTTTTTTAAAATCCAACTTTCCAGCTGAGTAGATTGAGGAACACACTATTTTCTGAGTATCCCATGAATTTCACATATGGAATTGGCAAGAAAATGTGTGCTGACCTGTCCACCCTACCCCCAGCCACTGCATATGGTCTACAGGATGTGAAAAACTTTTTTACACTTGATTTTTCCCCCTTTATCCATAATGCCTCCAAACACTTCAAAAAGTTAAATAGCATATTAGAAAGGGAAAACAAAATTGAAACTAAATGGTGAATTAAGTTACATAACTCTCAAGAATAGAAATATCTTTTAATATAAGATTTTAAACAAAATTAAGAGTAAACAAATGGAGAAATATCTTGGAGTCATGGAAATTTAAATTTTGGCCCTAAATGTGGTATAATTGTCTGAATAGTTATGTGGCAATCCAGTTTCTGGTTAGCTGGTCAAAAGAGTAGTGCTATTGCAAGAAACATATCTAGACTTTTTTGTAATAGGGTGACACAGTATAATTTTGAACTAGATCCTGAAGCTGAGATAACAGCTAAAATTGGCATATCTATATTATCAACATACAACTATCAATACATATATCTTATGATAAAAAATACAAGATTCGTTCCTGAGTCCTTACTCAATTGCACATAAACATACAAACATGCACAAAAATACATATACATACTCATATATATGTGCATATTAATGCACACTCAGATACATATGCATACTATTACCTTTACTTAAATATGTATACACATGCACTAATCCATATATACATGTATACATACAAATACACACATATACCCACAAACTTGCCCTCCATCAGAAGAACATATGGAAGGACATTGGCCTAGGTTTATGTCTTCTCTTCACCCTCTCTAGATTCTCCATAGCTCTAGAACAGGGGTCAGCTAATTACTACCTATGGGCCAAATCCTCTCTGCTACTTGTTTTTATTAATATGTGGTCTGAAAGCTAAGAATACTGTTTACGTTTTTAAAAGGTTTAATTATATAAAATTCATATTTCAGTGTCCACAAATAAAGTTTTGTTGGAACATAGCCAAGCTGATTCAGATAAATTTTACCTAATACGGTTTTGAGCTACAAAAGCAGAGTTGAATCGTTGCTCCAGAGACTGCCTGTGACTCTCTCACTGCTCTCTGGTGCTCAGAACACCACAGATCCCAGTGGGGCAGTGTTCAAGTACCACACATACTTACCTCCTTACCGTGACTTTTTACTATGATTTGTATTACACATGCCCACCCACTATGTCAAAACAAAATAAGAAAAGTGGACCTCTAATGTGTTTTTATGACATAGTAGAGATTAGATTATTTAGTTACCAAATTAGATGAAATAAAATTTATTCAATTTGTGTATTATGTAGTGACAATCTAACTATGCTAAAAGCACACAATATATGTTGCCATTGCCAGACAAAGTACTCATCACAATATTCCCAACTCACAATGACAGTCAGAAAAATTAGTAAATGCAAAGTGGAAAATCTCATCCCAGCAGCATTTCTACATACACATACACACACACACATACACACTCTGAAGTAAGGATACAAGTACAGTTTCTGAGAGATTCACTTGTTAGCCAGGCAAGGAAAGTGGTTTACCAATGGTGAATTAATTAAATCATGTTTGATAATAGCAGACAAATAAAAATGTCAAGAAAAAATAAACTTGTTTAAGATTATTAGCCTTTTGGCAATAACAGTTACTCAACAAGTTAAGGACATGGGGAGCAACAAAAATAGTAAATTAAAAAACAAGCTATCAACATTGTACTGAAAAATCCTAGGAAGAATAAGATATAAGAAAAAGAAATAAGACTCATACAGATTGGAAAGAAAGGAGTAAATCAATCTTTACATGCAGATAATATGATTTGGATATGTATAAAATCTCATAGAAGCTACAAAAATCTCCCAGAACTAATAAGTGAATTTAGCAAGGTCACAGGATAAATATCACTAACAATTTTATTTTTATATGCTAGCAATTAACAATTGCTATCTGAAATTTAAAAGTCATTAACCATTTATGGCACCAACAAAAAGAAAGTATTTAAGTATAAATCTACTATACAGAACACTACAGAACATGGAAAAGAAACCAGAGAATACCTAAATAAGGCCATATTTATAAATTAGAAGGCTCAATATTGTTTAGATATCAATTCTCCCCAATTTTGTCTATAGACTCAATACTATCCCAGTCAAAATCCTAGCAAGCTTTTTTGTTGGTATCAGTAAGCTGAAATTAAAGTTCATAAGGAAAGACAAAGAACTGTCAATAAAATAGCCGTGACGATTCTGAAGAAGAACAAAATTGGAATGCTCACATTACCTGATTTCTAGACTTATTATAAAGCTACAGTAGTGAAAATAGTGTGGTATTGACAAATATATATATATATCAATGGAAGAAAATAAAGAATCCACACAAATATAATCAACTGATTTTTGGCAAAGGGAGAAAGTTGATTCAATGTAGGAAGAATAGTTTTTCAATGAATGTTGCTAGGAAAATGGAATGTGAATATACAAATAAATGAGCATAGATACACACTTAACACCTTAAACAAAAGTTAACTAAAAATAGATCATAGACCTAAGTTAAAATGCAAAACTAAAATTTCTAGAAGAAAATATAGAAGAAATATAGAATATCACCATGGGTTTGGTGACGGTTTTTTAGATACAATACAAAAAGCACAATTCATGAAAGAAAAAAAATGAATTTAAAAAATTTAGACTTCGTCAAACTTAAATACTTTTGCTCTGCAAAATACTAATAAGAGAATGAAAAGACAAACAGAGACTGGGAGAAAATATTTGGAAATGACATATCCCATAAATGACTTGTGCTTAGAATATATAAGGAAATTTTAAAACTTAACAATAAAAACTAATTTAAAATGGCAAAATATCTGAGTAGATACTTCACTGAAAAATGATATATGCTTGACTCATAAACACATGAAAAGAGGTTCAATATTATATCTTCAAAGAAATGCAAATCAAAACCTCAATGAGATACCACTACACACCTGTTGGAATGCCTAAAATCTAAAAAGTGAACAATAACAAATGCTGGATGTGGAGCAACAGGCACTTTCATCTCTTTCTGGAGAATGGAAACCAGCACAGCCACTTTAGAAAGGAGTTTGGAAATTTTTTGTACATTAAACATAGACCCAGCAATTGCACTCCCAGGTATTTACCCAATTGTTTTCGAAAATTTATGTCCACACAAATATTTATATGTGAATGTTTATATAACAAATCCATGCCTTAGCAGTGGCAAAGTTTTATTACAGATTTTTTTTTAACCTCAGTGTGAGACTGAACTTTTTCTGAATGAGAAGAACCATCCTCAACCAATATTATTAAATAAAGAATGAATTTGTAAATTAGCTTTTGCAGCAGAGTTAGTAATATTTATCAATTAATTCAATCTAAAATTAAAGGAAAACATTGGTTATTGTATAAGTAAGAAACAAGTACTATGGGAAAGTTAAATCTAGAACATCTAATATTGTTTGGATCACAAGCTGCTCTATACATTTCCTGAAATGTCAAAAGTTAAAACAAGATGTCAGATATCCATTCTCACAAAAAATTTTAGTGATTGTATTTTATCAGCTCAAACTGCATTTCCAGCAGTGTTTTTAGACTTCAACCCAAGGGCAAAAGAAACTTCTGTATTTCAAAATCTATTTAACTGTGCGATTGAGGTGTTTCTACCTAACTTTTAATCAGAAGTGGCTATTTTTCAATGTAATGACATGATAAATGGCAAATATCAAGAGAATAATCTAATATAATTCTATAAATGTCTTTCAAGTGAAAAATGTTTAATTCAGGTCCTAATCATGGAATGCTATCAATATTTGCCTATACCTATCTGTATAAAAAATATTTTTATAAATGAAATATGTATTAATAAAATTTCCTTACAGATCAACTTTATCAGATGAATATATGCAATTGATTTTGATAATTAGGAATACTAATTTTGAACCCAAATTGAGCAAAATATTATCTGTAGACCTGAATTATAAAAAAGTACTCAATTATTACATTTTTAAATTATCAGTAAAAATTGTGGAAATTTGTTTGCCTTTTATTTATAAGTACCTACATAATCTTCAATTTTGCTTTTTGAGCCACAAAGCCAAAATATTTACTATATGGCCTTTTACAAAAAAAGTTTGTAAATCTCTGCCATGGAAGTTTATCATTTGGATTTAACATCCATGCCCTTCTAACTAAAATTGTCTTGGAACTTGAGGTATCAATTTCAGATACCAATCTAATTCTATATTCTACACGGAAGTTAAGCAGGCATGGAATGATTTTTTTCCTCAATGCCACATAGTTCTGGCAATCAAATTGAAATTTGGAATATATTTTCTCATTAAATAATTGGAGTTAGTTTGTTTGAAATAGGTGTATTTCAAACTACCTATAGTTGTAGTCCATTAAATAGAAAATGTGCTTTGGTGAACCTGAGTTTCCTAAACAGCATTTTAAATGGATTTCCCAAGAAAATGAATATTGGGTTCCTAAAAAATTACTAGTAATCACAGTTGTAGAACAGAGCTTCTGTTACAATTTTAAAGCTATCTATATATTTTTTCTGTTTCCTTTAAGTGAAACAGTATAGTGGACAGTTTAGACTCGTGGTCAACTGGTTTCTAATTCCAGTGCTCCCTCCCCTAGCTTCCATCATCCAAAAGCACTTTTTCAAAATAACATTAGTAGCTGGATACACAGATTAGCAAGTTAACATAAATATAAACCAGTTAATGTTGATAAAATACACTAAAAAATAACAGCATCCTATTATGTCACTTATGTTATTATCTCCAAGTAGAATTGAACTGCTGAGGTGAGATAATGCTACTCTGCATCCTGGTAATCAGAATGACTCCCAGGTAGAAAACCACCTCATTCCCGTATGGTGGGTAATTACACACTGAAACCCACATGAGTCTCTAATGAGCAGGCCAAGGTAATGAACAGATCCCATAATATTCTTATTAGCCTAGTACAACTGCACTTGGGGTAAAAATAATTCCACATTAAGTAAACCTGATAATCAAGAATCTTATATTAAGCAAAATGTTAGGTGGGGTGTATACAAGCAAAATGTAATACCAAAGATTTAGAAAAATAAGCATACATGTAATAAAAATTATCCATTTATTCATCTGTCCATCTCCATTTCTAATTATTTTATTAAAAGTTTTCCTTAGTTTTTGTAGATAAGAGTTAACATTCACTTTTTAATTTATTTTCCATTTTATAATTATTTGTTCATTTGACAAATATTTATTATTTCTACTAGGTTCTATGCAAATTGTTAAGAAATATAAATATATCTTCAATATCCAATAGGTGAAACAGGTAGTAAATGTCTAATTATGGAAATATATAAATAGATGGTAATTTATTTCTTACATTGAAGAACTTTTACAATTAAAATGATTTTACCTACATTCTCTCATTTGAAACCTATAACAACTCTCAGATAAGGAAGAATTATTATCTCCATTTACACGTGAGAAAAATATTCAGTGTAATTAAACAATTTGTGAAAGGTTCTATAGTAAATTCAAATCTTCTAATTCAAGGTCTAGAACATTCCACACAACATCAAATCTACCTTACTCCTTCAAATAAAATTGATTTTGAATAGGCTACTTCTCTTCAACTTTGCTGCACGAACAACTTTATCAAATTTTCTCACTGTTTGAAGAACCACAGTTTCCTTGTAGTATCCCCATAACATCTTTGAATTCCTCTTCATTTACCTTCTCTTCAAATCAAATGTGATAAATCCTACTGCTTTTATTATTATCTTATGTTCAATACTTTCTTCTCTATCCCTTTGAAAGTTGCTCCTCCACATTTTTACTCATCAACTTTACTGCCTTTTTGTAACACTCTCTCTCTCTGCAACTCAGCCTGAAAGATTATGGACTCAAAACACATCTTTTTTTTTTTTTCCCTAATTAACATCACTATGTTATAGTGCAAAGAACACTGGGAGAGGAAGAAAATACTTGATCTTTAAAAATTATGAGGTTCTGTTTGAGCCCATGTGTGCCCAGCAAAAAGATGTAAATGTCATTGGATATCAAGAAGGCGGGATGAAGAGAGGGATAAAAACTTACCTGGCAGGCACAATGAACACTATTGAGGTGATGGGCACACTAAAAGCTCTGACTTAAGCATTATAAAAGGTATCCATGTAACAAAAAGCATTTATACCCCTTAATATTTTTTTTCTATTATTGGAAAAGTTTTTAATCAACCATTCATAATTTGACCAAAATTTTAAAAAACAGATATTTTGCAAATGTGTCACAGACACATGGGACAGAAAGGTTCTCCTTTTGTTAGGTTTTCAAATTTTTAAGATTTAAAGAAGTAGTAATGATTATAGACTGCTGTGGAGTTGTCACATGATTTTTTGATAATGACATTTTGTGGGAAAAACGCCTAATAAAACAACATTTATTAAATGTGTCACATTCATTAAGTCTAACATTCATTATGTGTGTACAATATGCAAAGCATTGTGTTATTCACTTTATTATATTGCTACTACCCATCATCCTTAATAAACTTTTGTAAGGCATATTCCCACTTTCAAGTTACAGAGATGGCAGCCAGGTACTGTGGTTAATAGCATGGACTTTCTAGCCAGACAACCAGAGCATGAATCCTAGTTCCATCACTTCCTAGCTTTTTGTTTATGAAAATCCTGATTTCAATCCTTTTGGACTTTTTCCAGATATTTTTCTGAAAGAAGACAGGTCTGTTTGTGAGTTTGTATTTTGTATATACATGGGCAAACATATATGAGTGTATGTGTGTTTATGCAGCTATAAATGTATGTGTGTTTGTATGAAATGGGTAGGAAAAAAGTGGAACTACCAACTTCTAGTACTTCCACTTCCAGGTTCTGTTAGTTCCCATGTGTACCATTATGCTTAGCTGTTTCTAGAAGTTCTGGTGATTTTACAATTTTATTGCCTTGAATAATTTTTGTGTTTAAGCATGTAATAATTTTATTTTCACAAAGCTTTTTTCTATATTTTTTGCTTTCTTATATTTATCTTAATTATTTTCCTCATTGAATAGCGATAGCCCACTAAGCTCTAGTGTGTTATTCAATAAGAGTGAGTAGAGAATACATTCAATCTTATTCCTGTTTTTAAAGAGAATACCCAGTGTTTCTCCATTGAGTACAATGTTAGCTCCAGATTTTAAATATGTACTCTTTATTATGCTAAAAAAGAAATACTCCAAACATAATTTTTAGTGTTTTAATCAAGAATAGATGTAGAGGCCGGGCGCGGTGGCTCACGCCTGTAATCCTAGCCCTCTGGGAGGCCGAGGTGGGCGGATTGTTTGAGCTCAGGAGTTCGAGACCAGCCTGAGCATGAGCGAGACCTCGTCTCTACTAAAAATAGAAAGAAATTATATGGACAGCTAAAAATATACATAGAAAAAATTAGCCGGGCATGGTGGCGCATGCCTGTAGTCCCAGCTACTCGGGAGGCTGAGGCAGTAGGATCGCTTGAGCCCAGGAGTTTGAGGTTGCTGTGAGCTAGGCTGACACCACGGCACTCACTCTAGCCAGGGCAACAGAGTGAGACTCTGTCTCAAAAAAAAAAAAAAAAAAAAAAGAATAGATGTAGAATTTTAGCATTTCTTCTAATCATCTATTGAAATAATCATATTATTTTTTACTATCTTTGTTACCAATGTGATGATTTATATTAATAATCTCTCCTGATGTTATATCAGCATTTCTTGGCTGTGCTAAATCCTACTCAGCCCATAATGGAAATACGTTTTATTTTAATTTTATTACTCTATGTATGAAGTGAGCTAAAATGTTACTTATAATTTTGACATGTCAATTTGCAAGTAAAGTTACCTGTCACTTCGTTTAGTTTGATGTTCTTATAGCAATTTATTATTTTTATTCCTAAATGTGACAAAGATAAGTTATATATCCTTTCTACATATTAGGGTCATTTTCTACGTAAAGAAACAATGTTCTTAATAAAGGATTTTTTATTTAGAAAATTAACAATTCTTCAATAAATCTATTTGAGTCAGGAGTAAAACAAAAAAAGACCTAGTGCAATTCTCAAATGTGGTCTAGGGTCCACGTTCTTCAAAATCATTTAAGAAGAATCTTTAAAATTTTCAACTCAGATTTATTAATAGGGATACTTTATGATTTTTTGTGGACCAGAAGCACTTTTGCCATCTTGGACCCCTTTTCCATAAGAAAATGTTAAAAATTATGTTTTATGTGTATATTAGTATAAAGACAAATATATCAATGTTATCTATCTAAATTTTTTTCTCCAACCTAAAATTTTATATTATTCTGGTTTTAAAAACATAAAACATTTTCATAAGCCTCTAAACGTGCCATGGACTTTAGATGCTATGCCTACTGCACATAATAGACACATGGCCCTACATACTGCACCACACTCTTCAAGTATAGGGGCCAAAAATTTGAACAGGCAGCTATTGTGGTTCATGTGCACTGTAGTCTAGTGGCTAAGGGATTTAGGTTCACTGAAGACCAAATCAACCTTTGCTGATAGCTAATAACTAATAGTGATATTTGGCAAGTTTCTCTCCTAAACTCTCCAGGCTTTAATGGTTGTATCTATAAAATCTCTAAGTTCCTCTTACTGCAAATTTGTACAAAGATGCACTTTATTAAGAAGCGATGACTTTCCTGTCTTCTTACTCTTTCATTAAACAGCAGGATGTTTGTCAGAATTTTATCTTTTTTAAAGTCTGAATAATATTTCACTGTATATTTTTACCACATCTGGGTTCATAGTTTATCCACTGACGGACACTTCAGTTGCTTCCACCTTTTGGCTATTGTGAATAATGCTGCTATGAACACGAGTGTATAAATATTGGTTCAAGGTCCTGCTTTCAATTCCAGAACTGGAATTGCTAGGTGATATGATAACTCTAGTTCTAATTTTTTGAAGACCTATGATTCTGTTTTACATAGCAGCTGCACCTTTTACTTTCCCACCAGCAGTGCACAGATTTTACATTTTCTCCCCATCCTTGCCTATGCTTGTCATTTTCTTGGTTTTGTTTTGTTGCTTTGTTTGGTTTTTGTTTTTGTTTTTTCTTTTTCTTTTTTTTTAATAATAGCCACCATAATGGATGTGAAGTGGTATCTCGTGGCTTTTACAAATATTTGCATTTCTCCAGTAATAACTGATATTGAGCATCTTTTCATGTGCTTATTGGTCGTTTTTGTATCTTCTTTGGAGAAATGTTTGTTCAAGTTCTTTTCCCACTTTTTAATTGGGTTGCTTGTTTTTTATTGTTGTTGAGCTATAGGAGTTCTTTATATATTATGGATATTAGCTCCATATCAATTATATGATTTTGAAATCTTTTCTCTGATTCTGTGAGTTCCCTTTTTATTCTGTTGATTGTGTCCTTTGATGCACAAAAGTTTTTAACTTTGATGTGGTTCAATTTATCTATTTCTTCCTTTGTTGTCTGTGAGTTTGATGTCATATGCAACAAGTTATTGCTAAACCCAACATCATAAAGCTTTTCCTTTATGTTTTGTCCTAAGAGTGTTATAGTTTTAGCTTTTACATTAGGCGTTTGACCCATTTCGAGTCAACTTTTATATGTGGTGTAAAGTCAGGGTCCAACTTCATTATTTTGTCATTTGCTGAAAAGACTGTTCCCACTGAATGGTCTTGACATCTTTGTCAAAAACGTTTGTATATATTAGGGTTGATTTCCGGGCTCGTTATTCTCCTGTATTGGTCTATATGTGTGTCCTAATCCCAGTAGCACACTGCTTTGACTACTGTAGCTTTGCAGTAAGTTTTGGTATGAGACTTCCAACTTTACTTTTTAAGATTGTTTTGACTCCTCAGAGTCCCTTGAGGTTCCATATGAATTTTAGGATGGATTTTTTTTATATCTGCAAAAAATGTAAGCATATTGATAGGGATTCCCTTATTATTATACTTTTTTTTAGTAATCATAAAACTTAAGCTTGGAGAGGATGAGTAAGTTGCCCAGTCAGAATCAACTATTAATCATTACACTGTATTTCACCTTTATTGTCACCAAACAACCCAGTTCATCAATTTTGTCATTCAGAAGGAAACTACTGGTGTTAAAAAAATTTTTTTGGAGTAATCTGCCTTCCATCTTAACAAAGTACAATCACTACTCTCATTCCAATGAGATTTTGCTAGGTCAAAGTCAACTATATATTTATATTTATATGTAAACAATGTAAATTGGTTTTATGTTTTCATTGTAATTGCTGAAAGTTTCAAAAACAAACTAAAACAAAACCAAAAAAAAAAAAAAAAAAACCAGAAAATCAAGCATGTCATAGGTAGAACTACAGAACACGTTAGGAAGCAAGTTTTCTTTTCAAAAGTTCAACTTATACATATCTTAGATTCTATTTTGGTAAGAAAAAGTGTTGCTATTTAAACTCAGAGTTAAGTTTCTTAGATACTCAGAGCTTTGATTTTTGTAAAATATAGTGACATCAACCTCCTGAGCCTTTTGAAAGTGTTCCTCTTAGAAAATTTAATTCTATTTTTTAAATTGTGTGTCTGTTTAAATAAGTCAAAGTTTAAAAAACTAAACCATATAGCAAAAATCAATTGTATCTTGAAGAAAATCTGGCTTCTGTTTTCTAGGGCAAAATTTGGAATCCTTTTTCACAATCATAAACCAGAAAGTAAAAATTATTAATCCCGTCTTGGACTGAGGTGTTATTAGGTTAAATTCCTAATAAAAGGTCATATTTGAATGAAACAAAATGATGAATAAAAGTCATTTATCTTTCAGCTAGATATACTTGTTTTAACATGAATGTTTTTAATTTTTTTATTTCAGCATATTACAGGGGTACAAATGTTTAGGTTACACGTATTGCCTTTGCCCCACTGCAGTAAGAGCTTCAAGCATGTCCATTCCCCAGTAGGTGGCCACCGCACCCATTAGATGTGCATATACCCATCCCCTGCTCCCCCCTCCCATCTGCCCAACACTCGATGAATGTTACTACTATATGTGCACTTAAGTGTTGATCAGTTAATACCAATTTGATAGTGAGTATGTGTGGTGCTTGTTTTTCCATTCTTGTGATACTTCACTTAGTAGAATGGGCTCCAGCTCTACCCAGGATAATACAAGAGGTGCTAGATCAGCATTGTTTTTTGTGGCTGAGTAGAACCTCATGGTACACATATGCCACATTTTATTAATACACTCATGTATTGATGGGCACTTGGGTTGTTTCCACGTCTTTGCAATTGTGAATTGTGCTGTTATAAACATTCAGGTGCAGATGTCTTTTTTATAGAATGTCTTTGGTTCTTTGGAATAGATACCCAGTAATGGTATTGCTGGATCAAATGGCAGTTCTACTTTTAGCTCTTTGAGGTATCTCCATATTGCTTTCTACAGAGGTTATACTAGTTTGCAGTCCCACCAGCAGTGTATGAGTGTTCCTGTCTCTCCGCATCCACACCAACATTTATTGTTTTGGGACTTTTTGATAAAGGCCATTCTCACTGGACATAAGTTATATCTCATTGTGGTTTTGATTTGCATTTCCCTGATGATTAGAGATGTTGAACATTTTTTCATATGTTTGTTGGCCATTAATCTATTTTCTTTTGAAAAGTTTCTGTTTATGTCCTTTGCCCACTTTTTGATAGAATTGCTTGATTTTTTCTTGCTGATTTTCCTGAGTTCTATATAGATTGTAGTTATCAGTCCTTTATCAGATGTGTACCATGTGAATATTTTCTCCTATTCTGTAGATTGTCCATTTGCTCTTGTGATAGTTTTCTTGGCTATGCAGAAGCTTTTTAGTTTGATCAGGTCCCATTTAATTATTTTTGTTGGTGGTGTGATTGCCTTTGGGTTTTCTTCATAAATTCTTTGCCTAGCCCAATGTCTATAAGAGTTTTTCCAACATTTTCTTCTAGAATTCTTATGGTTTCGTGCTTTGGTTTAAGTCTGTTATCCACTGTGAGTTGATTTTTGTGAGAGGTGAAAGGTGTGGATCCTGTTTCAGTCTTCTACATGTGGCTATCCAGTTTTCCCAGCACCATTTATTGAATAAGGATTCTTTTTGCCAGTGTATATTTTTGTCTGCTTTGTCAAAGATTAGATGACTATATGAAGATGGTTTTATATCTGGGTTCTCAGGTCTGTTCGATTGGTCTATGTCTTTGTTCTTGTGCCAATACCGTGCTGTTGTAGTTATAGCCTAGTAGCATAGCTTGAAGTCTGGTTAATTGATGCCTCCCAATTTGTTCTTTTTGCTTAAGATTGCTTTTGCTAAATGGGGTCTTCTCTGGTTCCATACGAAATGTAGAATTATTTTTTCTAGATCTGTGAAAAATGATGTTGGTATTTTAATAGGGATTGCATTGAATCTTTAGATCACTTTGGGTAGTATAGACATTTTAACAATGTTGATTCTACCAACCCATGAGCATGGTATGGTTTTCTGTGAGTAGGGAAGGAGAAGGGGAGAATGAAGCAATATGGCACCTGCAGATTAGCTTGGGTCTGCGGGCTGGGAGGTGTGCTGAGGGAGCTGAGAGCCTGGTGCCCTGTCCACCAGGGGCTCACTGCTCACTGGTGGCAGCCATCTCTGGACTGGTGTTAGCAGGTCTCTCCAACTGCTCAGGAGCCCATCAGCAGTCCAAGATGCAAGAGAGGGGAAATTTAACCACTCTACCTAGCCTTGTTGCTGGTCGCCAAGCCTCTCCAAGGCCTTTCTCCTTCCAGTTCTCCTTTACAACTTGTTCCCATGGAGTCTCCTTTAGGCACCCTTCCTTCCGACCCTCATCCAATCTATGTTTGTCTGCCTCTTTAATTTTTTTCACTTTCTTCCAACATCTATCTTTCTTGCAGAGACACTCTGGCTGGCGGTTTTGCTCATCTACCGTCTTGCCTTTTAACATGGATTTAATGAAGACATTGCAAAATTCATGTACACAGTTTGAAGTTTTGGACCATGTCAGCATGTGTATGTACCATAGAGCAATAGTAATCCAGGTTCTTAAGAAAAGCAGGTATATTATTTTCCCAAGAATGAGAAACAAATGTAAATTATTAAAACTGTAAAACATTCAATCATGCCAATATTAATGTATTATCTTTTTATTGGTACTTCTTTAAATAAGGAGTGTAAATGGTGGTAGTTATAAAGCAAGCATGATAATGACCACTGAAAATTTTGTTCTGCCCAGTGGGATTTGAGGGTGTTTGAAAGAAATGAAAGTAAATGTGCATTACAATGCCATGCATCCGTAGGTAGGAACTCAGCAGAATAATCTTTATCCACTTGCCACAGTATGTAAGACTATATGTACAGGAGATGAATATAGTGTATATGATTTGAATTTAAAATGCTTGCTGACTATTTATAAAATTTTTAAAACCTTTTTCCTATTAAAGAAAATGTAGGGATTACATAAATTAACAATAATCAGAAAGATTATTACTTAAGCTGTAGACTTTTAGCCTCTTACTCTATTTTTCCACCAAAAAATACACAAATTGTCAAAGTCACTCTTTTTAAAAATGTTTTGGTTATTTTTTCAATTTATTTTTGTCAGTTGTGTCAAATTCTGATCTTATAGTCCAATTCCTATTGCTATTAATGTACATGCTTTTGTGGTTTTGTGGTCAAATTTCCTTTGTTCTGCTACAATACCATAAAAACAACTTTTATTTAGCATTTAATTACACTTTGTTATAGCTATTTATCTTGGCCATTTTTTCTTGTGAGCCATTGGCTTCTTGAGGGCAGCCACAGTGTCTAAAATAGTATCTACATTAACAGGAACACAAATATTTCTTGAATAAATGAAGTAATAAAATACTTTTTAAATTTCCCTCTTGATTATATAAAACAAACATAGTTAATACTAATCGAGTGGCTAGAATGAGTCAGATACCTTCAATAACTTATTCAGTCCTCACAACAACACTGTGACGTACCATTACTACAAATACACAGATAAAAAAAGTGAAACACACAGTCATTAAGGAATGTTCTCAAACCAAACAAATGGAAAGTGGAGCCAAGAATTGAAGCCACACAGCCTTATCCCAGAGGATACTACTTAATTACTGTCCTGGGCTAATATGTTAGGATACCTATCTCATATAGCCCTTATCTACACAGATAAGGCAAAATGGTGAGTGGAGGTAACTCTCTGAATCATTTCCTTAAAACCTTTCATCTTGTGGGAAAAGGGACTTTTAAAGCCCCTTGATATGTGACTATTTAAATGACCATACAGGAGCCCTATAAATGTCTGCAAAATAGCAATAGGTAGATAGTACTTAAATTCTACAAAAGCAATGGTTGGAGAAAGAAATTGTCCCTAAGAATATTTTTTAATTAAGAAATATAATTCCTGAAATCAAAGTTCCTACAAATAGTACCACTATGTAATTAATTTATCATACTGTTGTGCTACTTAGCACAATATTCCAAAGAAAACTATTAGTTTTTATAGTCTATAGATATCTTACTTTAAGAAATCATCAGTGAATAAAAGATTTTTTATGCAATTTCATTGTAAAAAATGATTCAAATTCCTAGAAATAGTCCAATTGCAAAACTAAGGAATGATTTGTTTTTGTCACAGCAAGAGTACTATGACTTTTTCAAAAATTCTCAATCAATGATGAGACTTAGGAATTGTCCAAATAAAGTTTGCAATAATTGTAATGCTCCTGCTCACTGGTAAGTGTAAGAATAGGTTTGTAGAAATCAGTTCCTTTTTATGACTTAACTTTTATCTTTTTAAGATTAAAATTCAGTCTGAATGTACGGTGGGTTATTTGGCGTTTTTACTCATGTAACCCCATAAAATTTGTAAGCTATTATCTATAGAACATGTCACAATTATGAAAGCAACTCTCCATACGTTTTGGAGACATGTATTCCTTTCAGTATGAGACCTTAATATTCGTGCCCTGAGGATTACTAGGTCTGTTCCAATAAGAAATGCAACATCTTTTCATTTCCTTAGGCCTTTTCTTATTTCATTACTTTCTTTCAGGCATATGATAAACTTTATATGAATATTGTTCTGGTATAGGCATTATCCTATTGTCTCTTTGATACTATGGCCTATACTGGCAGCTCCACATTTCTCAAGCATTTACTGATTTTAAGATATCTTTTACTAAAACTCTTTATAAACCTTACGATATAGCTCTCACCTAAAAAATAAAATGTCTTCATCAGTGTGGTGTTTTACTGGACAGAGTGTAGATGCAGTTCATACCTTTCCAGAACTTAGTGATAGCCATCTAGTTAAAAATGTATTTGTATTTTTCCCATTTGAAAAATTATATAACACAATTAACTATGTATTTATACCCAGGATTTCTTTAATAAGCAAGGATAAAGGATAATAGTTGTTTATGTATTTTAATAGTATTCCCATTGATAAGAGGGAAAAGAATAGTCATAATAACTTGGAGAGATATGTAGAAAAATGAGAATTGAGAGGGAATGAGGAGGAAAAATAATTTTAGTTTTTCTAATCTAAATGCTAAGAACTTCATGTGTAGTGAACTGAATATTTATGTATCCTGAATATTTATATTAAATGTCTCTGTGAGAAATGAAAATGCACTATAATAGATGCCTTGGAGAAATAAGAAAACTCCTTTCCTAGACTCTGGGAATCACTGTTCCAGAGGCTGAATTCTGAACTCGAATAACTAAAATATCAGAATTCAGCAAATGAAACTGATAACCACTCTTTACTTAAACCTTGAGATCTGACCACTGTACCTAGGTCAGAAACATGAAAAAGCTGCAGAAATGTTAGAGGGTTCAGAGGAAAGGAGTATGCCATCCTGCTCAGAAGAAGTCAAGATAGTAGGCATGTGATATGTGCTCACCTTGAAGAGCTAGGAATAGTAAAGTGTATCACAGAGAGGAGAAAATGCAAAAGCAAATAGAAAGTAAAGAAAATGGCATGGTTAGAGAGAGAGAAATTTGTTAAATTTAACTAAGAGTGCCAAATGCATGAAGGAGTTACTTACTGCAAAATAGGGATAGCATTCACTTTATAGGTAGATAACAGAAGGCCTTAAGTGATTTAATAAATTAAAAGTTTTTAAGCAAATTTATAATGCATTCAGCAAGTAGCTGGAGAGGCATACCTGGCATTTAGACCTGGAGATAGTGATTTGGACATTATTTATGCAAAAATGATAGATAGATACACACAGAGAACATACATAAAGAGTCAGGAGTTTGAGAGAACATACATAAAGAAAGAAGAAAGTATTGAAAAAAGAGAGGAGGGTTCAGAACAGATTCATGGTTTTTCTATTTTTTAAATTTTTTTATTTCAGCATATTACAGGGGTATAAATGTTTAGCTTTACCTCTTTTACTTGGTTTATCTATTTTTCTTTACAAGGTTTACCTATTTTAAAAGAAATAATATAAAAGGATACAAAAAAGAAGGCAAAAATAATTATCAGAGAGGTTGAAGTAGATGATACTGGAGAGCCACACAGCATGGAGAGGGCCAAGTTGGCACCAAAAAAAAAAAAATCTGAGGATTGTTAATGTGATTTGAAATTCCCCCAAAGGGTTAAATTTAAAGTAAGAATAAGATTTGATAGTTAATGAGATCTGAGAGTTACTTACTCAGAAGAGTATGTTTGATTATATGAGCTTAAGATGCTATGTTCTAGGGAAGAATTTGGCCCAATATTTCTTCTTCTCTAAGAAAAAGATTGCTGTACTACCCTAAGAGAGAAGAAATTTTCTGCTCAAGAAGAAAAACAAATAGAAATAATTGAGTTCCTCATGAACTGGAATTAAAAGTGCATTTTAAAATTAAAAAAAAAAAGAAAATGTAAAATTAGACCAATCAAAATTTCTTTTATTTGAAGGTAATGTATGGGGGAAAGGAAATGGGGGAGAAGCAATCACATTTGTTAAACAATAATAAAATGTAAATCTTCGATGTGAGATTTTTTTTTATTGACACATTGGGTGGTCAATAAATACTTAGTAATCTAAAAAAAATAGTCCAGAAAGGTCATTAGTCGCTTTCAAGAAAGCAGATTCTCAAGAGTGATAGGAAAAGAAAGGCAATCATGTGTCACAAAGAGAAATCTACAAATGGAAAGTAGTCTTCCAGGCATTTTGGTAGTTAAAAAAAAATATTAGTAATAGAAGAAATAGAAGCATTTTTAGGCTAGAAGATTCATTAAACTCTTTGTAGACAAATGGAGGTGATCCCATGGAAAGAGACTGATGATGTAAGGAAAGGTAAAAATTCATAAGGAGAAAAAGAGGGATATGACAGGAGCACAGGGAGATGGTCTAGCTCATAATGGAGAAGGAAGACCTTTCCTTCTGAGAAAGAATACGAATCAGAAATCATAATTAAATATGCAGATATATTTTAACCAATGGAGAATACGATAGGGCAGAATATACTTTAAGTGCCTTTGATTTTAAAAATAGGAACAAGGTACTTTCTTGTCTATATATGATGAGAAAAAATATAAGTTTGGGTTTTAAAGGTTGTAGAAATTTTTGAACTCACTGTGATGGAAAATTTAGTGGGAAATAAAAAGTTTCTAAGAAATAAAAATAATTGTTTTGATGTGGATCAAGATAAAACAAGCTATCATGCTTTTACAGTGGACTTTATATACATGGTTAATACTATTCATAAACACAGTTGTCCAGCTTGAGCACAAAGTATAGTACATGGAAGGTAGAGAATTTTCCAGGTAATATTGATGATAGTAGTTATGGAGATGCTAATTAAATCAAAGAGATGATAGATTCTATAACGCTAAGGTTTCATTATGTGGTTAACTATGATAAACATTCCAGTTAAGCAAAACATAGACCAATGTATTGAACAAATGTAAGTTAACTTAAAACATTCCAAGCTTTTAGACAAAGCTTCCTTTCTTTAACCAATTACAAATCAAAGAATCTTTAAACTCACCTATAACCTATAAGCCCCACTTTGAAATGTCCTGCCTTTTTGGACCAAACCAATGTATGCCTTCCATGTATTGATTTATGACTTTACCTGTAATTCCTGTCTCCCTGAAATGTGTAAAACCAAACTGTAACCCAACCACAGCCAGTCCACTTGCTCAAGGCTTCTTGGGTGTGGCTCCGGGCCATGGTACTCAAATTTGACTCAGAATAAACCTCTTTAAATTATTTTATTTAAAAAGGATATATGCCTTGTAATTGTGTGATATTGTGTTACATAGACATATTTGAGTCTAGAGTGTTTTGATTTCACATATAGGGCAAAAAACAGTATGCGTCTTGGAAAGTGTTTCAAAGAAATGAAAGATTCTTAATAACAGAAATAGTCTCATTGGAAATTGCCTGACAAAGTCAAACATTTTAATTATGACAACCTCTCTGAAGCAGAACCCAGTCATTGTTAAAATAGAAACAATTTATCTTTTAATTCAGGAATAATTCTGGTCCATTTTAAGTTATAGTTTTTCATAATTCTAACAATAAAAGGCAGTTTGCTGAATTAAGATTACTTAAAATGAATATTTCTTTATCTTTTTCCTATTGCACTTTTACAGCAAAGAACATTTAACACAGTTATCTTTGGTGAATTATACAAAATTAGTATTTTACCATTCCAGAATTCACACACATTTTGGTCTCCATTCAACATACTTGAGAGCAGCATGAAATTAAATTCTTAGTAATAGAAGACTACTTCAAAATGGTGGGGAATCCAGAAAAAAAAAGATAGGCTTGAACAAACTGCATGAAATAACAACTTAGAACAAATTACATAAAATAATTTAATAAACAATCAGCATGATACTTTAGTGATGTAATCTTGGAAAAAGTAATTTTGGTAAGAAGAAGATGAACAAAATAAAGCTTAGGTCTAATAAATTTACTGAAAGCCTATATTCAAAATTCCACTTATAAAATTTGAATTCCACCTCAGACATTGAGCAAGTGAATACGCAAACAAGAGTTTAAGCGGAAGAACTTAAAATGTAATAAGAATTAGCTCTCAGAATTGAGACTCTGTATTTTTATCCATATAACAAATATTTATTAGTGTCTGATATACATCAGATAGCATGCTTGCCTGGAAGCTACAAAACTCAATGAGCTATGTATTGCTCACAGTTAAGTAAGAAAGAAAGACAAAGAAAAAATAGAGTATAATTTAAATTTCTGTTTAGATTCCTGTTTACTTTTATCTGTCATGTTTATACTTACTTGTATATGGAAAATATAGTACAGTTTGAAAGTAAAATACTAGAATGTATGAAACAACACAGTATAGAAATTACACAGCTAGATGGCTAACTGCCTGGGCTCAACTCCTAGCTCCATCAGTAACTAGTTGTAAGTTACTTTACATTTCTCATCTGTAAAATAATATAATGATACCCCAAAACTACAAAATAAGAGAAATTATTTGCAAACTGTACATCCAACAAGGGGTTAATATCCAAAATATATAAGGAATTCAAACAACTCAATAGCAAGACAATAAATAACCCAATTTTAAAAATGGGCAAAGGACCTGAAGACACATTTCTCAAAAGTAGACACAGAAATGACCAACAAGTATATGAAAAAATGTTCAACATCACTAATCAGAGAAATAGAAATTAAAAAACACAATGAAATATTAGGGCTGTTATAAAAAAGACAAAAAATAACACGTGTTGGCAAGGATGTGGAGAAAGGATGTTCCCTTTTGGTAGAAATGTAAATTAATGCAGCAGTTATGGAAAACAGTATGAAGGTTCCTCAAAAAATTAAAAATACAACTACCATATGACCCAGCAATCCCACTACTGAGTATGTATCCAAAGGAAATGAAATCAGTATGTCAAAGAGATATCTGCACTCCCACATGATCTCACTTATATGTGGAATCTAAAAAAGTCAGGCTCATAAAAATAGACAGCAGAATGGTGGTTACCAGGGACTGAGATGGGGTTGGGGAGGAGTTGAGGAGATGTTGGTCAAAGGATACAAAATTTCAGTTACATAGAAGGAGTAAGTTGAAGAGACCTATTGTACAACATGATGACTCTAGTAAATAACATATATTGTACTCTTGAAAAATGCTAAGAGAGTGGCAATTAAGTGTTCTCACCACAAAAATACTACGTGAAGTAAGCATGCATGTAGATGTATCAAACTGGTGATTAAAGTATTTGCTTGAAACTTCTGTGATATATTTAGACTAGACACAAATTTGGTTATTATCAGCATAGAGACAGAATTAAAGTCATGGCATTAGAGAAAATATTCTAAGGAGAAAATTTGATAATGAGCATAGCTTACGCTTATAAAGCACCTACTAAGTGCCAGACACTGTTCTAAGCATTTTGTTTATATTTGCTCATTTAATACAATAATTCCATGAAGTAGGTACTATGACCCTCATTTTACAGGTGATAAGACTGAAACACAAAGTGGTAAGAGACTTACCCAAAGTTGCACAGCTAGTAAGTGGTAAGGCTGGAATTTAAACACAAGATGTCTGTCTCCAAAGTGCATAGATAGATTAGAGGAGTCTCAAGATGAAACTATCAGATAGTTGAGAAGTGGGAGTCATCAAATATTTAAAAGAGAGTAGAGAAGGTAGCAAAAAAGAATGAGAATGATTGGACAAAAGGAAAATTGGGACAAAGTGATGTCGCGGCAGGTATGAATTTTTTCTCAGAAGGGAGTCATCCACATTGAATGCTGCTGAGAGATAAAATAAAATACAGACTAAGTATCTCCCTGGATCTGGCAAAAAGGAGAACATTAGACTACACATTCAGGAGAGCGATGGGAAGAGAGTGTGCCTAAAAGGTGGATGTTTGAAGACAAGGCTATTGCATAGACAGTTACTTTGTGATGTTAAGGCATGTGACTGACACATATAGAAAGTATAAAAGAATAAATAAGGGTAAGAATGTAGTTTGATAATGTGGAAGCGCAGAGAGAAAGAGAGAGCATTGAAAATGAAGTTAGGGAAATATTAAGTACAATACCACAAAAGTCCTTATATATTTTGAATCTATTCATGAAAATAACTGAAAGAATTACTATTTTGTTAGCAAACATCTCACTTTATTATTTCAGAATGACACACTCCCTGCAAAGAAATCAGATTATTTACAAAGGATTTGATGAAAATATGTAATAAATAGTATTTATAAATTTTAATCCCTCATCCTTGCAAATCAAAAGTTTGGTAAGAACAGAGACTTAGTAAATCTTCATATATAGATATTTTTAAATTAAGGTTAAATTTACATGCAATAAAATGCACAGATCATAAGAGTATCATCTGATTTATTATCTTATTGTATCAGAGAGATTAAGTTATTCACACTGGGATCAATCTAATGTCTATTCAAAATTATTTCTCAACTATGACTCTTACTGTCAGACATCCCCACAAAAAGAAAAAAGGAAAAAAATCATCAAATTTGGGAATAGAATGATTAGCTGTCTGAAATCTGTGAGTGCTACACAAATGTAAGATACCACAATAACATGTATCTTAATTGCTTTTATAATAAAATTTTCTCCTAAGGAATTATGCAGAAACTACATTAATAAACTATATACATGTATGTAAAACTTTGATGAGAGCATCCAAAAGTGATAAATATCCCAGTAGGAAACAAAGTAGCTAAAAATCCCAAGGAAGAAAGGAAACTTTTTCTGATTTACTGATGCATTCTAAAGAAAATTTAGTGTCTTCTTACTATTGAACCATTTTTAAAGGTCTTCTTGACAGACCATTACTTTGCTATTATTTCTCCCTTTGAACTTAAATGTTGGACTAGGAGAATGACATGTTTCCAATGACTTCACCCCTGTTGTGCAATGATTAATCATCATGAATACAAGTTAACATCAAGCCATGGGAAACTTGTCTTCTCCCATCTAATTTGATTAATGAGTTTTATGGCTGAGATGCATTGTGAAGAAAAAGTTAAAAGTACTGGAGGCAAAGTACAATTGTGGCACATCTCACATACATTTTTAGGAAGATAGAAACAATCTTGTACATAAAAATTCCATAGTTACAAAGTGACAAGATCATCTATCGGAGGTAAGTATATATGACAAAAGGTTGCAATAGTCTCTATATCCTGAAAATAAAAAATGAATCAATTCTCTACTATTTATTTTCTTGTTGATAGCTACCAACATACCAAGTACCCAGTGAAAGATTCATGCTTCCTTAAATTAATTTCTTTAAAAGCCCAATAGCATCAATCTTTCAGAAGTAATTAGGGTTATTCAAATATTGACATTGTCAGTCATAAGACAATGCAATTCCTTACTTAAGTAACAGTAGAGTTGCATTTATAACATTAGTTAATTAGAGAATGGCCCATGACAGCTTTTTGGATTTTAATGATTCAGTGAAAAATATAATAATCTTTTAAAAACTCAGTTGAAAATAAACAGCAACTTTGGCAATTTTTAAAATGTCAATACAGAGATACAAATAAATTATTTTTGTCATGTTGTGGACAAGATCCTTATTAGAATTAGAACTTACTCACTTTTAAAAATAGGACAATTTACCCTCATTTCTGGGGATAAGACAATTTCCTGACCGAAATTTACAGATTTTTTCCTAATGTATTGTTTATAGTTTGAATATTGAAGCTCTTTGACATTTACTTCTGGAATAAGTTTTCTTCTTCAAACTTCTTACTTTTAAATTTTCTGTCTAATTGACATTTATGTATATTAAAATTTAACATTTTAGTCCCATCATTCACAAAAATACATCTTTTATGATCTCACACAGATTCAAAATGGGAATGATAAAATATTACTGGTCCCTGATACACTGTCTCTTAGGCATTAGACTCTAACATAATTCTGTCCAGAAATAATAACCATGATATTAGTTTCCTAGAACTGCCATAACAAATTACCATAAATTTGGATTGCTCAAAGCAACAGAAATTTCTTATTCCACAGTTCTGCAGACTAGAAGTCCAAACTCAAGGTGTTGGCTCATGCCCTCTCCAAAGGCTCTAGGGAAGGAAGGGTCTGGGGAGAATCCTGCCTAGCCTCTCCCTAGCTTCTGGTGGTTGCAATCCTTAGTATTCCTTTGCTTGTGATGTTCTTATGTCTGTGTCCAAATTTTCTCTTCTTATAAGAACACCAGCCATTGCATTAGAACCTATTTTAATCCAATATGACCTCATCTTAACTTGACTATATCTGCAATGACCCTATGTCCAAATAAGGTCACATTCACAAGTACTGGGGTTCAGCATTTGAACATGCTTTTGGGGGACATAATTCAATCCATAACAACCACTTGTAGTAACTAGTCCTAAAATCTAAATCCTTTAGCCAGGCGTGGTGGCTCATGCTTGTAAACCTAGCACTCTGGGAGGCCGAGGCAGGAGGATCACTCGAGGTCAGGAGTTCAAGACCAGCCTGAGCAAGAGCGAGACCCTGTGTCTACTGAAAAATAGAAATAAATTAGCTGGACAACTAAAAATATACAGAAAAAATTAGCCAGGCATGGTGGCGCATGCCTGTAGTCCCAACTACTCGGGAGGCTGAGGCAGAAGGATTGCTTGAGCCCAGGAGTTTGAGGTTGCTGTGAGCTAGGCTGATGCCAAGGCACTCTAGCCCAGGCAACAGAGCAAGACTCTGTCTCCAAAAAATAAATAAATAAATCTTTTCTATCACTTCAAATCACTACTTTAAAAATTACTTATTAATAAGTTGATTTTCATACTTTTACTCATAAAATATTAAATTTTTCATTAAAATAACTGGTCCATGTATTTTATGGAAGAAAATTGCTCCATAACAAAATAATTTTAGTCAATATTTTATAATGTCAGTAAACTCAACTCTCATACAATTTTTTTAATCCTTTACTAATAAGTCATTAAAAAGTAAGTAAAATTGGTCCTAAAATTAAGTATAAGCAGTTAGTGAGTTATCTCAATTGACTGTGCCTCGTCAGTTACAGATTAAACTCCTTGTTCGATTCTTCTCCTCTTTTTGCTGCTGTACTTGACTAATCTTAAAATTTATTTTAAAAAGTAAGTATAGCCGGTATGCAAATAAGACAACTACCATTTATTTTATAATTTCTTCTATTTAGTAATTAAAAGTATTTTCTTTTTTATATCTTTTATATCAGATAAAATTTAAACATGAACTCAAAGCTTTAAATTTTTAGCACAAAAGAAAATTTCACTGTAACATCTGTTTAAAGCAGAAAATTTTAACTATATAAAACTAATTTGTAAAAACTACATAATTTATAAGTATATGTACTTATATATAATGGTATATTATACATACTTTTTTAAAAGCAAGGAAGATTATTTCAGAGGGAAAATAAATGTACAAAAATAATAAAGTGTACAGAACTGTATGAAATATATTTGGCTTGTTAATCATTGCTTTGAACCTATCTTCTGATGGCTACAAATTTTGCTCTTAGCTTCTGGTAACCAAGACAAAGAAAGAAACAAACTATATAGTGGATACTTTTTAAAAATCATTTATTGAAAATTTCATATTTATTTCTGGTAACAAGATTTGAGAAATAGTTTTCCTGTTGGTGATCATAAACTTAAAAAATGATAGAATGAATGTAGCCATAATTTTTCTACAGGTGTTAAAATAACAAAATCAAAATAATATTTTTCTATAGGACTTTTTTAAATTACTTGCCCTTGATTCAGATGTCTGTGACCGAAAGATTGCAACCCACATAGAAATCTCTCTGGAAGACTGGCACAATCAAAGATAAAATTTAAAATGTCCATAAATGATTGGAAGGGCTAAATATTAAACACATAAATTTTCAAGCATATTTTGTCTCAAAACCAAGCTTTAGGTAAGCTTTGAAATGTATATCCTATTCTACCTTGCAAATTAAAGACAGTCTATATGGTTTAACAGGTCACCTACTTTTATCAAAGTTGAAAAGATATACAAAACAATAATAAATATATACAACTGAATATAAGTTGAATATCCCTTATCTGAAATACTTGGGGCAAGAAGTGTTTCAGATTATGGTTTTCTTTTCAGACTTTTACAATATTTTCATACATATAGTGAGATACCATGGGAATGGAGCCAAAGTCTAAACACGAAATTCATTTATGTTTCATATATACTTTATACACATAGCATGAAGGTAATTTTATATAATATTTTAAATAATATATAAAGCATGAAACAAAGTTTGACTGCCTTTTGACTGTGACCTGTCACACGAGGTGCCATCATGTTGGCACTAAAAAGGTTTTAGATTTTGGAGCATTTCAGATTTCAGATTTTCAAATCAGGGATGCTCATTAGGCCATCCTACAAAAGGAAAGAAAAAAGATAACATGAAAAATACAAAAGTTGTGAACAGGAAATTCACAAAAGAAAACATGAATGACAAATATACAAAAGATGATCAGATTCACGGTAAACAGGGGAATGTACATTAAAACCATAAAAAAAAAGCTGTCTTAACTCATCATCAAGTTGGCAAGAATTAAAATGTTGATGCTATTCAGTTTGGCTAAAAGATGGGGAAATGAGTACTGTGTTATATGAAGTGTGAGAGCATAAATTGAAAGGTCGATTTGGCTGAATCTACGTGACCCAGTGCACTTTTTTATCCATTCTAAAGAAAAAAACCACATAGACACAAGAGGGTGTGTATGAGGGTGTTTGCTTCATTTCAGCATTGTAGCACAAAATTGCAAATAACTTAAATGTCCATCAATAGAGGTATGGCAAATAAATTATCATGTATCTGTCTATGGCCATATGCCCAATCTCATCTGATATCAGAAGCTAAATGATAATGTATTCATATTATGCAACACTGTGTACCAGTCAAAAAGAATGAAGTAGAATTATATACACTAATAAGAAAACATCTTAAAGATATATTTTTGAGTTAACATAGCAGGTTGGTTGTAAATTAGCTAAATGTTGGAAGTCATTTACTATTTTTGTTTGTGGCTCTATATTTCCTAAATCTTCTTTTTTTCTAGTAGAAAATATAGAGCAATTTGTAAGTCAAGCGCTCTGCAAATATGTTATAATTAAGATCTATGGACAGCATAGAAGAATGTTTATCTTCCTGTTGTTCATACCACAGAGTCATTTATCCAGTTCATACAAAAGTAGGTATGGATTGATACATAATTTATATGACATAAATTAAAGAGAAAGAAGGAAGAACACAAAACCAGTTTATCCCACTAGAATATCTACCATTAGGCTTCTTACCAACATGGTGGTAAAAGGTTTTATATAAGCATCAATAGCTAAAGGTTTGTATCATGTCTTTATAGTCTATCCCAAAGGCATTTCCAGTCCATGGACTCAAAATTTAAAAAAAAAGTGTGAATAAATTTATATTGTTCTAGTAGATTTGTCCACAGGACAATAAAGTATAAAGGTTATCAATAATAGGATAACTATGCTGAAAGCCTGCCTATGATTAGTTACAATATATAAATACCCAGGAAGCCTGGCCTATAAGTGCCAGGCTTTACAGATGAAAAGTCTAAAAAACTACTGTGAAAGGAATATAACATTTTTCTATTGGATAAATTTGCTCAAGAGAAAGTAAGATGACCAGAAGAAAAAATATGTTATTCCTCAGTGAATCCATACCAGTGACAGAAAAATAGGATGAGGTCCCATCTCCAGGACCACAATCAGGGATGTCATTAATGCCTTTGATATTTCCTGAGGAGCTCTGGACTTGTGGAAACAAAATTTACAGGATCCCCATCTCCTGTGAAGTTAGTCAGGAAAATGCCTTTGTCACAGAAGATTTCTCACAGAGGAATTGGGAGAAAACTATTATAATTAACACAAATTATATAATAAACACCAAGCAGAATAGCTCTAACTAAAATTATAAGCATAGACTTTCCCACCAAGAGTTAAAAGCATAGTCAAGTAATATAAGAAACAGTGTGAATAAAAAAAAAGATAAAAGTTTTTAAGAATGAAATGGTGCAGCTATTTAATAAGCTAGATGTTTCACAAAATCCATAAAATTAGAAGTCTTTACAATTTGCCTGTAAGATTTTCAGCCGAAGGACACACATTTGTTTCCATTCTTATCACAGGAGTCTGTCCAATTAAGAATTCCCATCAGAGGTCTCCTCTTGTGGAAATAAGTGAAATGTAAATACCTGTAATCTGAAAACATTCCTCTGGTATGTCTTTATGACAAACTCTTCCAGGTAAGTAATGAATGCACCTTTTGAGAAAGTAGAGAATTTTACTAATTAGTAAATTAATCCATGCTGTATCACATCATCTGCTACCCATTGGACCCAAAGGTACCCCGATGCCACAGCATCTAATTTCTGAGAAAATATCCAACATATGGTATGTTTCAAAATACGAATTGGAAGCTTTGGCTTACTGTTATCCAAAATGCTACCCAGACCAGTAGGTTTTATTTATTTCTACATATCCTTTGAACAGGTTAAATAAAATATGTATTAAAGAGTCAAATAATTACTTCAATAAAATAAAAGTCAAAACCTGTTTAAGTTTGGCGGTATGGTTTCCTTTCTTATTGTACTCCGTTCCCATTAATGAGTTGGTGTGAGTGATTGTCCACAGAAATTGTCCAAATCAAAAAGAATCTGAGGATAACAGAGATAACTCTATATTGATACAGCAAACAAAATAATTATGTAGATAATGATGGAGGTATGACAAGAATATCACAAACAAAAGCTGTAATTCATTGAGAGCTAAGTGCCAGATACTGTGCAGAAGCACATTATATAGATTTATTCTTCATACCAACCGTGAGAAATAGATGTGACTTTCTTCATTTTTTATAATAGGAAATGAAAGCTTAAAAGTTAAAAGGCCAGCCTAACTTCACACAGCTAAGAAATGATATTAGAACTCAAACCTGACCAACTTGGTCTAAAGCCTGTGTTTTTAACAAGTACGAGCTACTCAGAATGGTTTCAAATCAAATGTTTCTGATAAACAATTCAGTTCAAACTTGGCCTTTCTTGTAAATGCTTTCAGAAATTCATAATACAAATATTTATTGGTTACATACTCTGCCAGTCTCTTCTATTGGGGATATAACAGTAACTGTATTTTTAAAAAATTTTAAACATCCAGTTCAGGTTACAGAACAATTTTGACTGGATAAAAACCAGCCTATATGAACACTTTTCATACAGGAAAGTATATTATTGAGTATTATTTTTTAAGCCAAAAAATGTGAGTCATACTAACCAGGTACATGCAACATGATGGCTTTATCAGCTTGCATTGTCACCATGATTAATATTTAATGGTTTAAGGAAATATATCTATTTAAAATGAAATTAATAGTGTTCCAATCAAGTAGCAGAATTAAATTAAAAGAGGAAAGCATAATAAATGTCATTTCCTGAAGTTTAGTAAAACTTTCCCATTTTTTTCAGTTTCACTTTTTAATCCTGAAGGCATTACTTCAGTGTGTATACATTTATGCTAATCATATACCACAGCCATGGGTTCTTCTATCAATATGAAATGTTTTGTACTTGCTGTTTTTGTGCATCTTGTATTGTTATGTGCAATATACAAAATAATGTGTCTAACTATGCCATTTATGCTTTTGAAAGAAAAAGCAAATTACTTACTGAAGAGAATGGCATTTGCATGCATGTGTGTCAGCTTTCAAGCCATTTCCTTCTACAAAATATTGCTTTCTACACTTGGAAAATGCATCCATCCATCAGTTACAAACCATTTCAAAGCACTTTATGAATCTACAGAGCAAAATGTACTTATCTTACATTGGCAGTGTCCCAGCTGTTACAAAATTGCTATTGTCCTAATACTTACAAGGCAATTTTAGCATCAGTTAATAATTTTACAGGATAGATAACTTCTAAAGCATTATAAAATGACAGACATTAAACAATAGCAACTTAGCATTTTTTGAAACAGTTCATGACAGCTTAAAAACTAAAGTGATTTTAATGTATAGTCTATGCAGTTTTAGTTTCTCATTGACAATTCCTTTAGAAGATAAAAATGTGAAAATCCTTTTAAATAGTGGGTGAAAGAATAAAACAAATTTATCTTTAAAAGATATTCAGTAAAAATCTCAATTAGGAATAATGTTTCAAATCTTCCTGTACAGATAGTAGATGACAAGAATTTGAATTTATTTAGGCAGAAAAAAAATGATGGTATCATTTAATGGTAGGGTACCACAAAATAAAAAGGCATATCTATTCATTAAAGCTAATACAAAAAGAAAAATATAGCAAATAGCATTTTTATATAAATCAGTATGCATTATTTCTTCTTAAACACTGTTTTCTATCAATCTTAGTTTAAAAGCTTCAGTTAAAGGAAAAATCTGGGTAAATGCAATACATGTGTTCTCTTTTACGCCCTTTGTTTAAGTTGTTGGGATAGCCATACAACACATTTTTGGCTTGATATTTTTTCTATTCACCTTTGATAGCTAATGCCTTGATGGTACACAAAGAAAAATAGCTCTAAACAAATTACATTAATTGGTAGTTTGATGTTCTACATGTGTAATCTCTTCAAGGAAAAATTTCTTTTGATAAGAACCAGTGTGTAACAGTGGCTATTTTCACAAATGGACCTATTAAGTAAAACCAATTATTCCATGAATGTTCACAAAGGCCAAGTAATTGACCACATCATAAAAATACACCCCGAATTCCCTTAGTACAACAATTATCATCTTCTTCTCTATCACTGAGCACACTGATGTCACATGGGCTCATTGTACACCATACCACTTCAGAAAATCAAGTACTAGTCAAATTTTCAAAGAATGTAAATTATGTTCACATATTTAATCCTCCATAGAATGTTATTTGCATATTTAAATACTACCATTGCCTCAAAAATATAAAATATTCTGTGAGAAGTTTGCATAATTTGAATCCTTTTTGTGACACCAATATACCTAAACAAAATTGTAATTCAAAAAATCTCTTTGGGGCCGGGCGCGGTGGCTCACGCCTGTAATCCTAGCTCTGGGAGGCCGAGGCGGGTGGATCGCTCGAGGTCAGGAGTTCGAGACCAGCCTGAGCAAGAGTGAGACCCCATCTCTACTAAAAATAGAAAGAAATTATCTGGCCAACTAAAATATATATACAAAAAAATTAGCCGGGCATGGTGGCTCATGCCTGTAGTCCCAGCTACTAGGGAGGCTGAGGCAGTAGGATCGCTTAAGCCCAGGAGTCTGAGGTTGCTGTGAGCTAGGCTGATGCCACGGCACTCACTCTAGCCCGGGCAACAAAGTGACACTCTGTCTCAAAAAAAAAAAAAAAAAAAAAAAAAAAAAAAAAAAAAATCTCTTTGGGTTCCCACCAGCAATGTATGAGTGTTCCTACCTGTCCGCATCCAATGCTAACATTGTTGTTTTGGACTTTTTGATAAAAGCCACACTGAACTGGAGTTAAGCGATGTTCATAGTGGTTTTGATTTGCTTTTTCCTGATGATTAGAGATGTTGAGAAATTTTTCATATGTTTGTTGGCCATTAGTCTGTTTTCTTTTGAAAAATTTCTGTTCATGTCCTTTGCCCACTTTTTAATGGGGTTGTTTGATTTTTTCTTGTTAATTTTCCTGAGTTCTATACAGAGTCTAGTTATCAGCCCTTTATCGGATATGTAGCATGCAAATACTTTCTCCCGTTCTGTGGGTTGTCTGTTCACTTTAGTGATAGCTTTCTTGGTTGTTCAGAAGCTTCTTAATCTGATCATGTCCTCTATGAAAAGTAATATGGAGATACCTCAACGAACTAAAAGTAGAACTACCGTTTGATCCAGCAATTCCACTACTGGGTATTTACCCAAAGGAAAAAAAGACATTGTATAATAAAGACATCTGCACTTGAATGTTTGCAGCAGCACAATTCTCAATCGCAAAGATGTGAAAACAACCCAAGTGCCCATCAATTCATGAGTGGATTAATAAAATTGGTATACGTATACCAAGGAGTACTACTCAGGCATAAAAAATAATGGTGATTTAATACCTGTTGTATTATCCTGGATAGAACTGGAGCCCATTCTTCGAAGTGAGGTATCACAAGAATGGAAAAACAAGCACCACATGTACTCACCGTTAAATTGGAACAAATTGATCGACACTTATGTGCACACATGGAAGTAACATTCATTAGGTGTTGGGCAGGAGGGAGAAAGGAGGAAAGGAAGGGAAAATTCACACCTAATGGGTGCAGTGTGCACTTTCTGGGGGATGGGCACACTTGTAGCCCTGACTTGGCAGTGCAAAGGCAATATATATAACCAACGTGTTTGTACCCCCATAATATTCTGAAATTTTAAAAAAAGGTATTTGAGACTAGAAGGTGAATGAGAAACAGTACTTGTCTTATAAGGGCATTTGGGATTTTATCTGGAGACTTAAAGTTTTAATTTCACTTCTTTTAATAAAGGAAATTTTATTTTCCTCATTTTCTCTCTCTTTTGTTTTCCAGGAGAGCTGCTAGGAGATCATTTTCTCTTTATGCTAACAAAAATAAAAGTATCTTTGGGTGATGGGCACACTTATACCCTTGACTCAAGCATTACAAAAGCGATCCATGTAACCAAAACATTTGTATCCCCTTAATATTTTGAAATTTTAAAAAGTGTCAAATACTTTTATAGTGTGCAATGTGTGACCTTTATTAAACAATTGTGTATAATAAGATATACAAAGCCTTATTTTACTTATACTAGAAGGAATATATGTGATAAAATAAATCAAATAGCCAGACATTCTGCAGTGCCAGCTCCATGAAGGCAGGGGTATGTCTCTCACAGATTGTATCATTCCTGTCATTACACATAGATCCTAAAACATACCGTGTGCACCACTGATGTTTGTTGATTGACTGACTGATGGAATTGTTCTGATTTGATTAATTAGCTATTTTTACTAACATTTTAAATTTCAAACTATTTTTCTCAGTGTACATATAGAGAATAGCTCTCATAAAGAACTCGTTTGACTCTGACTTAGAAAATCAAACAGCCACTTCTTGCCAAAAATTATTGAGAAACATAAAACTTTCTATTCAAAAAAATTCTTTCATAAACTTACATGTCACTTACAAACTTCAAGATATTTTTATTAAAATGTGAGACTGATTTATATCTACAATGAAAATACAAAAAAATGAAGGCAATATATAGACACTTTTTTTTTACAGTCTCACTCTCTTGCCTGGGCTAGAGTGCCGTGGCATCAGCCTAGCTCACAGCAACCTCAAACTCCCGGCCTCAAGTGATCCTCCTGCCTCAGCCTCCCAAGTAGCAGGGACTACAGGCATGTGCCACCATGCCTGGCTAATTTTTTCTGTTTTTAGTTGTTTGGCTAATTTCTTTGTATTTTTAGTAGAGACGAGGTCTTGCTCTTGCTCAGGCTGGTCTCGAACTCCTGACCTTGGGCGATCCTCCCACCTCGGCCTCCCAGAGTGCTAGGATTACAGGCATGAACCACCGTGCCCGGCCTAGATACTTCTTTATTTTTGCCTTCATATATCATCAAATTAATAACAGATCTATTTAAATTATTAAAAATATGTATTTACTATTGCCTTTGCTAATATGTTTATTAGTAATTAATATATAATATTACAGGTTTTGTACAACATAACTGAATTTTAAAACATTAAACAAGTAATTCTTGGTACTGAGAGAGTAACATTTCAATTAAATTTGCAATTTGAAAATGTCATCACATTCAATCTTTTTTTAATATTAAACTCAAAATACATGTTGGGCTCCCTGATTTTTAGTAAGAATACATATAACAGCAGTGATAATGGATTCCTACTAATAATAGCAAAGAAAATTTTATTTGGGGGCACTCTGGATATTGATAAGTCCCAGTTTTTACAAACAAACAAGCAGACCAAGACTTTCCATCACCTTTATCATTGGTCTTTAAGTTATTTCAGACTCTCCAGCATGCAGTCTTTGAAGTGTGTTTGTAATATTTCTCAAATAAGTGTTGCGTACATTTCCATTGTCTTCCTCTCCCTATTATATGTTCATTCTTTATTACTACCATTTAGGTTTAACCAAATGAGAAGACTCTTTCCAGTCCTGCTTTCAAAAGGGAAGGGGATCAGACATTTATCATGCAGGGCAATGAACTTGAGTTTATAGCCTACATTAAATCTGAAGCCAGCACCTGGTGATTAGACTACCACAGTAGGAGGCTCTAATGTAATTTTTAAGCATATGACTAAGAACTTAAGAACTAAGATATTTGTCACGTTGTTGAGTCCCTAAACCTAAAAACTTGTTGCTAACTTAGTTTTCTTTGCTAACTTTTCATACACACCTGCATTGCATGAATTATTAATATAAATAAATTACATTTTGAAGTGCTTGTATTACTCAGATGCACATGAACTGGTTTTAGGTAAGAAACCCTGAAGAGGAAAATGTGATAATTTGAGCAGGAAAATTTCATAGAGGAGCTACTGGCATGGTGTTATAAATTTTGAATATAACTCTAGACACCATATTGTTTCTAATAAATTAATCCAAAATTAATTTATCTAAAATGTCCTCCAGGAAATCTCCATTGCTTTGATTGGTCTGGTGTAAAGAAGACTGATCTAAATCTGAGGAAGAACGCAGATTCTTTTGATTTCCGAAATGTCCTATACACTCATGTCAACATGATCCTGCACCTCTGGAGTTTGCTAAAAGTCACTCATCCCAGCCTATCCCAGTCCTATTTTATTGAAACTGTCATTTTGAACGGCTGTCCTAATGCTATTGTCTACTGATGGGAAATGTGCCTCTATCTGGTGTGAATGCAACTTGTTAGAAACACATGTTCACCTCTGTTAGAATCTACCCACAGCGTTAAGTTGCCCCTCACATCATGGTAACACAAGTTGAAACTTTCTATAGATGATAAACAGACTAGTATATCTCATCCAAGCCTTACAACGACTTCTATCTTTCATATATGCAGTAGATGTTAATATTTTAGTGCGTATTCTGGTGCCAGAACACCTAGATTATATCCTGCTGTTGTATTTTTCTATGTGTGGCCTTAGGAAAATTGCTTGACCTCGCTAAACACATTTTCTTATTTATAAGATGAGTATGGTGATGATATTAATTACCACAGAAGGTTAAATTTAATTGATTATAGGTCTATAATCGATATTCAATGCTTTCAACAGTACCTAGCAAATATTAAGCACTCAACACAAGCTAGTTATCATTTTTAACATGTTTTGCTTCATCATCTCCTACTTATTAAGTCTATTCTTTATTGGAGTAACTCAGAAATCTATTTAATTCAGTACATTTTTGTTAATACTCATAAACTAGAAAATAACATGCTGAGTTAAGTAGATCGTGCAAGGAAATAATATTTGAAAGGGGAATTTTGATATTTGCAATATCACAAAACTGTTTTCAAATGATAAATTGTACAATTGTCTATCTTACTTCAGAAGAAAGTTTTAAAATTAAAACCAGTAACTGTTTCTTACAATTGTATATACATTTATCAATATATAGCATTAATATGTAATATAATAATTAAGTGGAAGTTTATATAAAAATAATAATTGAAGCAAGCAAACAAATCCTTAAAATGTGAGGCAAGATGACTAAACCTTGTAAAATTAGAGGTTCCAGGAATATAAAGCATATTTCTCCTATTCTTGCTATTATATTAAAAACAAATGAAGCATTGATGCTGTTTTTTCTGGTTTATCCATTAAACTTTCATTTGATTTTTTTATATGTTGGGTAAAGTTTATTTTAGGGACTTATTTATCTTGAACATGCAATTTCATGTACTTTTATAAAAATAATTTTTAAGAATACAAGGATGAATTCAATATTAAGCAGATCCATTGGAGATCAGAATCTAATTCTCCAATACAGAGTGGATAACAAAAAGCCTCTCATCATATAAAAGAATTACACAGAAAAGAAATGTTTATGGCTACTATGTTCACAATAAGAAAAAAATCATGTGACAAATAGGTTTGTTTCAGAGAAGTCTTTGAAAGCAGCTTCATGTTATGTTAGTTTCATATAAAAATAGATAATGTATGAAAAGGGCTTAACGAAGAGTTTGGCAAACAGTAAGCTTAGTTCATGCTTGCTATTATCATTCATCATCATCATTATGTTATATAAATGACATTATCTTTTCAATAGTTGTCTCCATTTGAGTATAAACTCCTTGATCAAGGATCAAGAGGGTACACCGTGTGTGCTAGGAATATGCTGAATAATTGATTGTTTTTCAGACTCTGCTTTCACCCAAACATGTCCCCTTTTAGTTTAATTATAACTCCACTCTAGATTGTTACTTCAAAACAGTGATTAACAACCCATCTTATCCTAAGTTAAAGTCTATAAACATAGTAATATTAATAGTAAAATTTCTATTGTAACAATAAGAAATACTGAATGAACATTCAGTTGGCTACCAGATATAAGATAGAGGGACGGTGTCTTTCAGTTAAAGGAGCAGCTAATAATAGTTCTGGGATTGACATTACTATTCTCATATGGGCAATACCCAATAATGCCCCAAAAAAGGTTTTTGTTTTTTTTTTTTCCTCAAGCATGACTACTGGTAATTGGGCAAAAGAACGTCATAAGAAATTAACAAGTTAGTTGTCTCGTCTTTTAAAACATAATAACTATCCAAATTATAACTATTTACTTTAAATTAAATTAGCCAAAAGTTGTATTATTTCGGTAATCTACAACTCCAAAATAAGAAAAATTGAAAAAAAATCACTATTGCCCATCTACAATGATATGGTAAATAAAAGACAGAAAAGTTTTTATTAAAAATACCAGTCTAGTCAAGACTATTTGTAAAATTAGCTGACACCTTCAAGATGAGGTGCCCTCTTTTTTCTAATGAATTAAATCAGTTTGCCATTTTTATTCAGTATGAATATAAAATTTTCAACATGATTAAAAAATATGCTGTAAAAATAAAAATTCATCCTTGGCACATCAGCATAGACACAAAAATCATAGTTCAGAAGGTATAATTAAATGAACATATAAACTTGAAAATTAAATCATGATATTTTCAAGGTAAATAACATCTTCAGAATTCACTTTCCTGTATCTGCTCAGATGCCTGTACTTTTGACTCTAAGGCTTTGATGTCTCAACAAACTCTAATATTGTATGAGATATAATCTAGTATGAAATCTTCACATATATTACTCCATTGGTCCACACTCACCTTTTGACCTCATCTTCCTTTTCAATAAAAATATCTTTATAATGCTTACATTTCAAATAATAGAGATAGGATTCTCTTGACAAAAATAGTGTTTTCTTTAAGAATTTCTTGAAGCATAGAGATTCAGGTCATGAATAGCTTTTTTAACCAGATGCCCCCCTTTTTATAACATACTTTACTTGTCATCTTCCATAGAAGATCATGAAGTTATTTATAATATCTGTGATCTTTAAGTAGCGCGTATATATGATTAGTTTCCATAGTTGGGAACATTAATGGTACTAAAAGGCAAAGAGACAAACTTAAAGTTGCCTATGGACAAACTTTTTCATACGATTGACAAACCTTTCAAAAAGAAGCAAGAAGGAGAATCATGGACTTTGCTATATGCAGATCACTCCCTCACATTTCTTTAATACTATACTCAAAGTGATTTGTGATTAATATACTTCAAACAATCACCATAATATGCATTGACTATTTGGTGTCTGTTACATGCTATGGGGATACAATTGATGTATGAGATATCAAACTCTCCCTCAATGTAACCAGGAAGATCAAGTACTGGAAACAAATTTGAGAGGAAAATCATGTATTAATACACACACACAGCAGTCTGTAAGTGTCCTGGGGTAATATTTATAAGTAACTCTTTGTGCATCTTGAGAGGGGCTCATATATGAATTTCTTTCCCTGCAACAATTCTGATACTTTATCCTGGTAAAAGTTAAAGTAATGTCCACTAAGGAAGGAGGAAAGTATGAACAGGGTCACTTTCTTCCAGATGGGGAAATAAAAATCTCTTCAATCCCTAGGAGGAAAAGCCAAGAAGGGAAAGGCATGAGGTCAAGAGTGAGTGTTTTTTCTTAACATTCTCCCTAACCCGAAGTAGAGGAGTCAGAAATGGTACATAATAAGGGGCGTGTGTGTGTGCGTGTGTGTATTTGATCACATAGAGTATTTAGTTCAATTTAGCCAGAAGACTAGTTTGTTCTGCTAACAGAGACTATTTATCACATAGAGTATTTATTTCAATTTAGCCAGAATACTAGTTTATCTGAAATCATTAATGACTTTAATTGACACAATATGGCTTTTCAGACCACTGGAACTAACTAACCTTGATGTACATTGGAAGTATTTCCTCAGATCACTTGGATTATCTTAGATGAGGCAAATTCATAAGGGTTCTACTTTTGCCAAGTTTTTTCAAACTTTTTTTTAAAGAATTAATTTCAACTTACAGAAGAGTTGCAAAATACTACAGAATTCTTATGCACCATTCACCTGCTTCCCATAATGCTAACATCTTTCGTAATAACCATAGTGTAATTATTAAAACCAGAAAATTAACAATAATACCATAGTATTAACATATACACAGACTATATTAGAATTTTGCCAGTTTTTCACTAACATTCTTTTTTTCAGTTACTTAGTATTGCTTTGTCTTTCATGTTCTTGATATATTTTATTTTTGAGACAGGATCTCATTCTGTTTCCTGGGCTAGAATATAGTGGAGTCATCATAGCTCACTACAGCCTAGAACTCCCAGGCTCAAGCGATCTTCCTGCCTCAGCCTCCTGAGCAACTGGGACTATAGATGTGCACCACTGCTCCCTGCTAATTTTTTTTTTTTTTTTTTTTAGAGACAAGGTCTTGTTATGTTGCCCAGGCTGGTCTTGAATTCCTGACCTCAAGCGATCCTCCTGCTTCAGCCTTCCAAACTGCTAGGATTACAAGTGTGAACCACTATGCCCGGATCTTGACACTTAAAGAATTCATGACAGTTATTTTTATAGTATTCATCAATTTGTGTCTATCTGTTGTTGTCTCATAATTAAATTGAGGTAATGCTTTTTTGGCAAAAATAAAATCAAAGTAATATAATATCCTTCACAGTACCTCATATCATGAGGTATATAATGGCATAGTATCTTATAACCAGCAATGTTAAATCTGATCACATGACTAAACGATGTCTGCCAGCTTCCTCCATTGTAATGTTAATATTTTTCCTTGTATGTATCTTGTGAGAAAATACTTTGAAACTTTACAAATATCCTGTTTCTTGTCATTCGTTTTAGCATCCATTGATGGTTTAAACAATACGTATAAAGATGGATAAACACAACATATTTCTGTGGTATCTGTTTAATGGGGATTTTCTATTTCCCCTTTTCCTTCTAGATTTATTAATTTATATTCTATTACAGAAGAGAGTTATCACTATCTCCTACTTGTTTACTTTTTGATTTACGTATTTATAATAGTATGAAGTCATGATATTTATTTTATTCTGTGGGTTATAATTCAAGTCTAGCATTATTCACCTTGTTCCAAATTGGTCCAGCTTTGGCCACTGGGAGCTCTTTAAACTCTATTCTTGTTTTGAGATGCCTCTATCATTTGAATAAATTAATAAATATAATGTAAATAACAAGAGCCACGTTTCCTCACCTTCAGAGAAAGAGGTTATAAATGAGAATGGGGGAAATACTATAATAAACCCTGTAATGTTAAATTGGGGAATAATATATGGTGGGTATGTGAAACAATATCATGGTTCTAAAAATAAAAGCTATAAAAATGTATATTCACAAAAGTGTTGCTCCTCCTTCAACTCTATACCATGTTCCCATTTCCCCTTATTTTCATCTCTTTTCCACCCACCCCTTTATGTAACCATTAGTTTCTGTTTTACCCTTCCTATATTTATTTTCCACAAATGAGCAGATGCATTATCTTCTACGCTCTTCTTTTTTTAGATGAAGAGTCACATACTATAGATGTATTCTTCATTTTGTTTTTTCTACATAACAATGTATTCCGAAAAGATTTTTTTCCTTCCCCTTTGCAGATACATAGTGGTCCATTTTATACCATAGTTTATTCAGTGACTTTCCTATGTGTGGGTATTTAGGCTGTTTCCAATATTTTGCAATTATAATAAAGAAAATTTTGTGGGAGTCCCAGTGAGAGGATTTGTTCCATGGTCCTCAGAATATAGCCTAGAAAAACTGCAAGAACGTTAGAGAAACTCCCTATCAAAAAGAGCGCTGAGCGTATGGTGCCTCAAGAGCTACAGATTAGGAACAATCTGTGGTGGTAAAGTATCAGGTTCCTTGCTATGTAGGGCATCCAAAATTTCCACATCCTCAACTACTGAAAATAAAAGTAGATAAAAGAAGAATCAGGGCCATAGCAAAGACTATAGAGTACAATATTTCATGACAAGAAGCAATGGCCAAGTTCAAAATGAACATCATCCTGGAATAGATTCAGGATGATGTTCAAATGGGATAAGTTCCTCAGTGGACCCCATTGAAAAAGTCAAGAGTCTAAGTGGAATGAGAGGCTGAGGTCCTCTCAGCACATGGAGCAGGACCTAAAGGACAGTACAAAACACCTCCACCGTAAGCTTTCCTCTATACCCATACACCATCTTGGACGGGAGTGAGGAAGGAGGACTCTGAGGAGAGCTAGCCCTTTCAGGGAGTTTGAATTTGAAATTGATTGAATATTACTTGCTAAAGACTACTGTATTTATTATGTATTGTTGTGTAACAAATTACCCCAAAACTCTGTGGCTTAAAACAACAAACTATCTCAAATTATCTATGGGTCAGGAATTCAAGAATGGCTTAGCTTGGTGGTTCTGGCTCTTATTCTCACATGAGATTGCAAACAATATGTCAGCCAGGGCTGAAGACTTAATTGGGGCTTCAAGATCTGTTTCCAAACTCATTCACATGGCTGTTGGCAAGAGGCTTATTTCCTCACTAGCTATTGGCTAGAGGCCTCAGTTCTTTGCCACGTGGGCTTCTCTATAGAGTTTTTTGAGCATCTTCATGTCATAGCACTTGGCTTTCCCCAGAGTGAGTGATAAAGAGAAAAAGCAAAGAAGAAACGATAATACCTTTATGTCCTAATCTCAGAAGTTACACACTGTCAATTCCACCACATGATTTTCTTTTGAAGCAAATCACTAAGTAAGTCTACACTTAAGGGGAGAATTATGCTCCACCTTTTGAAGTGGGAATTATCAAAGTATATAAGAAATATTTTACAATCACCACAACTGTTTTAAACTGGAAGAGATGAACTACAATTGACAAACTTAAATTTCTTTTGTTTATAAACAAGAGTTAGACTCTAGAGCAGGATTATCACATAGTAAAGGAAATTTTTAAAAAATATATATTATGTGTAAATTGTCACCTCTGCTACAAGGTAGAGATAGAGCGTTGTGAGCTGAAGTGCTGAAAAAGACGTATACATTCTCAAATAACTTTTTAAAAGACTGAATGTGTGCTACCTCCCTGAAGCCACTAATGACATAACTTATTTCTTTTTCTTTACCACAAATAAGATTGGAGAACGATTTAAATCCTCATTTCCACAATTCTTGATTTCTACAGTATCAAATACTTTAGGCTTAGAAATAAAGTTTAGAAGAATGATGTGGATTCAGATATACCTTGGCTGAAATCTCATTTCTAGTCACTTACTAGTTTTCTAGTGAAAGTTTCTTTATGTGCAACTAGAGATAATAATACCTCCTTCATATTATTGATGTATCACTAAAGCACCCAGTGGATTACCCAGAATACAATGGTACTCAAAAAATGGTATTATAACTCCACGCTACAGAATTATAATCATATTGACAGTTTTATGAATTAATTTCCAAACCCTCATTTTGTTTAGAACCCTGTAAAGTGTTACATATAAGTACGAGCATCAAGGACATGCAATCAGATGATGTCAGGAGACAAATTTTGCCATGTCCATCCAGAGTAATTAATATTGGCAATAAATGGAAAGAATGAAATCTATTCATTAGTACCTAGGATTAGAATTCAGCTTTTGAAGTACCAAGGGAAGATACTGAGAGTTAAGAATTTTGATTCTGGAATCAGATAGCCTTGAGTTAAAATACTGGTTCCAAACTCATTATCATTGAGCAAATCAGTAACTTCTCTGGGTTTCACTTATACTGTCTGTATAATACAAATAATAGTATTTAATACCTACCTCTTAAGGTTGTTGGGAGGATTATGTGAATTAAAACATCAAAACAATTAAATGAGAACCTTGAATATAGTATTAAATAGTTAGCCTTTTAATTAACATGATTATTACTATTATAATTACATTCATTTTGCTTTTGTTCTTTGTAGGAAAAAAGAGTTTAGAAAGTTTCTTAAAAGTTAATTCCAGATGATATTTTAAAATAACTTCCTATGATTTTTTTTTTGTGTGTGAGTTATTTTAAGAGTAATAAGGAAAGATTTTAGTTTTAACCCCTCCCTACTCACTTGAAAGGGAGAAGAATCACAGGAAGAAGCCCAATGTTGTATGTAGGTAAATTTCAGAGAAATGTCAAGAACTGCTTCAATATTTCTGAATCTGGATATAGACAAATAACTATCAATCATGTTCAGACCAACTTGAATAAATCCTTGAAGGAAAAAGAAAGGCTTATAGCAACTTCTGTGGTCTTGCCCTAGAGTGATCACACTCTTTGCCGGTCTGGTCCTCTCCCCCAACCTTCCCCACCCCCCATATCTCTTCAACATCACTCCAAATGTGCTATGCATTGCCCTGATTCTCACAGGGCTCCTTACCCAATCCCTTAGTTCCAGTGGTATGCTAACCCTTCCACAGCAGGGAACTGTACTTGAAACAACCTGCCCAGAGGCTGAGGGGCACGGGGTGGCCACAAAAGCTTGCTGACACCCTAGGAGCAATTATTCTAAACTCAAGGAAAATAAAACTAACTTTTTTCATATGATATTTTTTAGAAAACTTGGTTCAACTGAGAGTTTTACACAAAAACAAAATGAGCTTAAAATATGTATTGTCACTTACAAAATATGGAACTTAAGCAAAGAAATTTAAAGTCACAACTGCCTCTCGTGGTTGATGGAGGTCTAGTTAATCTAAGTGACTATCAGCCCAGTTCAATTAGACCTTATGGAAAAAAATCAGTCAAACTCAAAACAACATCATTTTACCTGCCTGTGACTATAACACAAATGCTCAAATTGGTACTAGGGCTTATTTATTATATACTTCATCTTTTCCTCAAAGCTTCCCTCTGTCATTCTCAAGGAGGAGTTTCACTTGCTTCCAGGAAGAGGTTTTACTTCTATTTTAATCTCTGCTCACCTCACAGAAGTCAGGTACTTGTAAGCCATTTGAAGGAGATGGCACACCACCATTATTACTGCCTTTCTTTGCCCCCAATTGCTCATAATGACCATTTTGCATAGAAGTCCGTTGCTGAGTAGGAAGTCACAGATAGCCCTCTGCCAAATTTCAAGTGGAACTTCAGTAATATTTTCAAGATGATAATACTTTAAACTAATTTGTACTAAAATGTTAATGACTTCAATACAATAATACTTCCATTGTAAATGAAGTAATTTAGTGCTTTAATTCAATTCAATAGAAGTATGATGAAATTTTTCACTGAAAAGGCAATGTAGGAGATTGTATAGATGTGTAGCTGCATGATGTCTTTCAAATGGAGAATTGACCTTAATGTTACAGAACTGATGAAGTATTAGGTCATTAAATATGAAATTATGTTGAATCAAAAGTGTAATTTATTATATCTCAAACAAGAAGTAGTACAATTAATCAAAATATGCATCTAAACTATTGCACAGTTTTGCTGTCTTAACGGTAGCTTGTTTATGCCAACAGCCAACGAAGCCTGGAGAGCGAGTGGCAATGAAATTACAAAAGGCATTTTCCACAGCTTGTTGAGAATTGAATATTTTTCCTTGCCAGAAGTGGTCCAAAGCCTGGAAGAAGTGGTCCTCAGTTTGTGCAAGCTCTAGTGAATATGGTGGATGACAGTCCAGCCCCTGTAGTTTGAGCAGTATTGTTTGTGCGACATGGGGTCCAGCATTGTCTTGCAAGAGGATTGGCCTGTCTCTAGAGACCAATCAGCTGTTTAATTGCAAGCATTCTCATCATTTCATCCAATTGGATGCAGCAGACATCCACCATAATTGATTGACCAAATTTCATGAAGCTGTAGTGAATACCAGCACTGAACCACTGAATAGATACCATTAGCTTTTTTGGATGAATATTTAGTTTTGGACTGTGTTTCAGCACTTCATCTTCATCCAACCATTGTGCTGAACAACTGCAATTGTCAAAAAGAATCCATTGTTCATCACATGTAACAATATGGTATAGAAATGGTTGGCCTTTATGTTGTGACAGCAAAGGAAGGCAAGCTTCCAGACGATTTCTCTTCTGATGCTCATTTAATTCATGCGGTACCCGTCTATCCAGCTTCTTTACCTTGCCAATTTGTTTCAAATGGTCTAATATTGTGGACTAGTAACGTCAAACCTTGCTGCTAATTCTCACGTAGGTTGAGATGGATTTGCTTCCACCACAGCTTTCATCTCATCATTATCCACCTTGCTCTCGAGTCATCACATGACTCATTTTCAATATTAAAGTCACCAGAACAAAACTTCTCAAACCACTGATGTACTGTGCTGTTCATTAGCTACATCCTTCCCAAACACTTCCTTGATATTTTGAACTGTCTGCACTGCATTTGTTCCACGACGGAACTCATATTCGAAAATGACTTGAACTTTTTACTTATCCATGGTTTCACAACAATTGTTCCAAAAAAAAATGTGAAAGATAATCACAAACCAAAACATGCGTTTGAAAGACTGAGGATGTACCTTCACAATAAAAATAAAACAAGAAGTGTCAAAGTGAAGTGTCAGAGATATCAACTGTTAAACTTACTACTTTAAAATTGGACATTTCATACTTAATAACCTAATATGTCTTGGCAAAGAAAAAGAATTATAAGAAAGTTTTTAAAAAAGGTGAGGAGCCATCTTTGTCTCAGACAACCTTTTGAGTGAGTTCATAAACTCAAGATTTTTGTTTAATTCTAAGCTTTAAGATGTGGTTATCAATATTTGCCTATTTTAGATGCTACTATTACTCCAAATGAGTCTAAGACACATTTTTATAGATATATTTCACAAAGGCACAGCGACCTCCCAACTTTGCTGAAATTTACTTTAGTAATTGAATTAATACCATTTTTGATTTGATTTTAGCTCTTAAACACGAAGGAAAATACTTGCAACTTGAACTATAATTTCCTTATGCTCTGGAAAATTGTCATTGAATTAATATAAAGCACCTTGACTCTCACATCTGCTCTGTGGTGACTGAAAGCATTCCTTTGCTTTCAGGCATAGCTTTTTGAAATCCAGAGTAAGTACTATCTATCATGCTCTAAGTTTAAGTCTATTGAATAAAAAGGAGTTTCAAGGAATTCAAAGGTAAAATCCATTATATCTGTTCTCCTAATCTGTAGCCTTGATAGAAGAAAAATCAGAGTCTACATTCTCATTCTGATTGAAAAGATATGCTTTTCCTTAACTCAGAATGATATTAATTTAGCATATGACTCAATTAAGCTCCCTATTGGGTAGGGAAGAAGTTATATTCTTCAGGGAAATAAAAGGAACAAAGGTCTCTCTAGTGTAACGCTAGCTGACAACAGGAAAGTGACAGGCATAGAAGTAACTAATAAAGGAGGCTGATTTCCAAACTAAGATAGAATTAGAAGGGAAAACCTGGTAGCCCAGTGACTAAAAACTATTTTTGTGAAAATTATTAATGTTGATATCAAATAAAGCTTTTTTGGCAGTAATTCTTAGCTTTTTAATTTTGGTACACTATAACTCTGCAATAAGATTTTTTACAACTTAGTCTAGAGAATGTCCTTTATGTATTGAGCACAATGTTCCCAATTTCATTTCTCATCCTTCTTATGTGCACCACTCATCATAGAAGAAGGTGTTCTTACTTTGAGACCTTTCTGTTTAACAAAAAGAATGGGTCTCTCAAACTAGTAATGGGCCTGGCTCTGAAAATCACACCACCTAGACCTAAGTGATTGTATACGATTTTGAAGATTTTTTAAAAGGCAACTTGGACTGCAGTCCATTTTATTAAAATGAAGGGGAGAGAGAACCCTACCTCTCCTGAGTCCTTGGTGTCTCAAATAAAGGGCATCAGTTTGAAGTATATCAAAATTTAAATAGGAAAACAGAAAGCAGCAGAGCTCTGTGATTAGTGAGTTGTGGCCCAGATGAATGTGCTAACAGAATCATTTGTACACTTTCTATGAGGTCCAAGCAAGCGCTAAAATCTTCTTACCATCAACTTATGCTTTAAAAACCTCCACTAGTTCAGAGGCTCCTAAAAATACTATTAAACTTTCACCTTCAAGACATAACACAGGTATTTTTTGAAGTACAAAATAATCTATTTCACAACATTCTATAAAATCTATATTCTATAATTAGTGAGGTTGTCTTGCAAAATAGTTCATCTTATTTAAGATGTCACCTGTAAAATGGAAACCAGATTTTGCTCTATGATATTTCACTTTTCATTTGAAATTTTGTTCAAATTATTTTATTGTTTAAAGATCTATACCTTCTAAAAAAATAAAAGTTTGGCATGAAATGATCTTGAAAATACAATGCCTTTGACTGTTTAAAGAGACTTAAATTTCATTAAGTAGGCTTTTAATCATTTAAAACAATAAAAAGAGTATCTTCTATTCATTTTCAATAGCACAAGGCAGTATTAAAACAAGACCATTCCATCAGAGAAGCTTGATTATTTTCTCGGTGTTTTAAATTATGCATATGATTGGTGACACAAATACATGTTTAAGTGGTTGCAAATTTAAAAAATCAATATTCTCAAAGAACTAAAATTATGCCCAATCATAAATAACAAATTAATTCACCTGCATATTTTGATCTACAAGTTACCCTATGAACATGAAGATTTTATGAAAGAGAAATATCTTTTCACATCAACTTGTGTTCATTGTATTTCATACAAATATAGCTCAAATCAAACACGAGACTTTTTAAAGAGAAAAAAAATTAGAACTATTCACTGTTCTTTTCTTTCCCAGATGATCTGGTGTGAGATGTGGACTGCCATGTTGCACCAAACCCACAGCAAGCAGGACCCATTGTTCCCAAGGGAAATGTAGCCTATGCGGGAATGCAATGGTGTACTCTGCAAGGAACATGGAAAATAGCATATGTCACTACTGTACAGTACACAACAGACAATTATGATTCAACTGTCCAAATTATAATCAGTTTGACAAATGTCCACAAGCGTCTTCATTCTATTTTATATTTTCCCTAAGACAAGGCAATCACACAACCAGACAATTCCATCAGGGAAGCTTGTTAGCTGCTTAGTCTGTTAAACCCTGGTTGCCATAGCATCTAGAGTTGAAAAAGCTGCAGATTGGCATGAAAAAGCATGTCGACAATTGCCCTGTCACAGCATGCAAGCCAGGTCTGCTCAAAGGCAGCACACTACAAGTTTTCTTTCCCAGTTTGCACTACCCCATGCTGTTTAATAATATCCATTTACTGGTATTGGGATTGATCTAGCACAGTGTAAAATTCACATCCAGTGAGACTTTGCTTTTCACATGGAGTGAAATTCTTTAACAAATGGGAGTATGGCAATTAATTTAGAAATGTAATACTGTATATAAGAAGTATATTTAGATTTAATTGAGAAACTGTCCAAAATTTTAATGCACAATTCTTTAAAGAGCCAAACAGTTTTACTTGGCAATTTTTCAGTTGACTTTCTAGTCATTTCTGAAGCCTAGTTAGTCATACATTGGAGATGACAGACAGCATTCAAAATTCAGTAGTATATTTTTAAACATGTTTTAATCGTGCCATAGTCATTTCTTCTTTATATGCATGGTATAATTTAATTAAGGATATACATTTCTAAAATAACTATAATTTAATTAAAGATTAATATCATGAACACTGAAATTATAGTCTAGAGAGCAATGTGCATCAATTTTTTTCCAGAGGGATCATATACTTAATGGTGATAAATTACCATGCATTAATAAGAAAAAGTGGGTTTCTACCAAAGGGTATTCAAACCCCTGCCAACTCTCTGATTTACACAGTATATGGATTTTAAATAAAGTAAAGCATGTTTACAAACAACTGCTGTTAACTTATTGCAACTATGAAAATGTAAAAATATCTACCTAAATTGTGAGACTTAGAAAATAATTTTTGTTTGGAAGTTTATACTTACATTGTTCAGTCTTTTCTCCTCCTATTATCTCCTTCTATTCTATTCTGTCACTTCAATTTAGTTTTTCTTTGATGCCACAAAGGAAAAAAATATGAACATACATACACAAGAGCAACAATTAATCCAGCAAAACAACAAGTATTTTAAATATAAGTATTTTTCCTATATTTTCCAAAATACTTGTTCTTTTCATTGATATGCATTGATTTTGATTTACTCTCCTAGTGTCATAAAAGTATATTTCATTGAGTTATGAATGATCTCAGTTTTTTGAAACTTACACATAAAAAAAGTTGATAGTTTACCTCAATACAAGAGAGAAATGTTACTATTTACACTAAAATAGAAATACTGAAGTAATTATTATTTTTCATGATCCTGAACTATTAAAGACTTCCTGCAATATCTTTTTCCTAAACAAGATTATTAAATATTTTAAAAATAGAATAAGCAAAGCAAAACACCTTGAGTTTTATATATATACACAGTAAATCTATTCATATATACACACACATGAAAATAGTGTCACTGAGTGGACCTCTTCAGATGATAAATTTAAATCCTTCATTTTCTAGGAATTATCAAAAATCTCAAAATCTTGGGATGAAACTTGGTTCACATATGGTGTCCATGAATGTGTTTTCTTATACCACATCTTCCAGTCAAAAAAAAAAAAAAAAGGAGAAAAGCTGTTTACTTGTTAAAGGTCTTTTTATAAGCTTCGATGACTCAAAAACACCTTCATTTTAACACATGAAATTTGGCAAAGAACTTAATCATGTTACCATTTGAAAGACTGATATTTTGAAAAAGAGAGAATTAAAAACAACAGAAATTGAGACTTAAGTTGGCTCTTGTGTATAGAACATAATTTTCTCAAGTATATTTTTTAGTATAAGGATTTACTACTAAAATGTATCTGCCAGAATACCATAACATATCAAAGCCACAGTTATCTTGAATGAACAATGGTAAGTACAGCCACAAACTTCACCCTGGTGTATCTAAGTTAAAAAACAAAACAAAACACAAAACTCTTGATAAAAAGTTAGATAATAGACAAATAGATAAATGTATATGTCAAACAAAAACTTAACAAGATGTTGAGATAAAATTTCTCCTAATTATATTTTTCTAAAAAATTGTATTTAATTTTTTTTTTGTTTTTCTCATTTCCTTAATTCACTCTCAGTACAGTGCAATGCAATCCTTCAAATTGGATTAAAGGATGTACCACCTTTTAAACTGTTTTAGGACATGCATATTTTCCTACAGTTCTCAGAGTATTAGATTTGAAGAGCCTAAGAACTGGGTAGCATGGAAACTAGTTTATGCTTTAACTCAGAGTACCTTTACTTTAGTCAGGATACCTCAAATCATTCCTTTCACCCAAATGCTGCCTTTTTCTATGATTCAAAAACAAATGTTGGTTTTTACAACTGTGCCGTGTTAATGTTATGCATTCCCAGTACATTTTTTAAAAAAATTAATTATGCATGAACTACATTTTCTTTTTATACCTGATTTATTTCATGTTCATTCTTCTATTCTAAAATGGGAACTAAAATGATACTTTCTGAATTGCTTAGAATATTTTCATTGGCTATCATGATTACTTTTGGACATCTCCTACAAATAATCTACCTTTCAGTCTTTTTGATTGTTGCCAAATCACCAAGTAGAAATTATACAAGAAAATGTCAATAAGCCTAAGATTCCATAAAAAAAAAAAAAAGAAAAACTTGACTTGTGGTAGCGAATAAGAAGTATCTTGCAATATCATTAGTTTCTTTCATCATAGTCAGGATAAATGTCACAATAAAGATACAACACTACTTTATTTCTTAAGGTAAATGCATCCATTAATTCCCCAGTGAAATACTACCTTACACAAAATATAGGTTTCATATATGCACATGCATTCTTGTGTAAGGTAGTTCTTGCTTTTCTGGGTGATCTTGCCTTATTCTGAAATTTACTTCACCTGACTGAAAGCACATTAGCTGCTAGATAGGCATCACACTGATGTCCCCATGCTGTAGCACACAGCCGTGAATTTGCTACGATCTGTTTAATCAGCAGTGTATTGATTTTCCGCAGCTTTCCTTCATTTTAGCCCCATAGCAGGCTTCTGTAATTTCCTTTGGACAAAGTGTAACCAAACTGTGCTAAGTGATGTTGATTTGCAGGCAAAAGTAAAGGGGTAAATATAAATTAACAAGCTATAAACATTTTACAAGTGGGGAGTCAATAAAAACAGTGTCTGCAGTTTCTTTTTAAAAAAATGATTTGAAGCAGATTGTTAACAAAGGTGTCCAAAGAAACTGACATAAGTCTGAGAATAATTTTTGCGCTTTGTGATTAAGAATTGATCAGTCTAAAAGCCTCGGATGCAACTGAATCACCCATAAGCTGCTGGCCTGAAAAGGCTCAGCAGGGGCTGGTATTTGTTTGTTAAACTCCCATGATTCCAAGTAGATAATTGGTCTGTGAAGTTCATGGCAGAATCTGAATTTGCTTTCTTGCTTCCCAGCTGGCTGAGCACTGGTTTATAGACTTCTGTGTACAAATTTAGCCAGCAGCAAACCTCACATCTTTAATATAAAAGGTGTTTTGTTGTGTTTTTCAGGTGCTGAGTGGAAAGCCCACACTCCAGAAGCTCATTAAAAGGGCCAAGTTACAGTACAGGTTTATTTCTGTCACAGCGTTTCTGAAAACAGTGACAAGGATTAATATGTTTCTTTAGTACTGGAAAAAGCCTGACACAGTCCCTTGTGAATTTGATCATCTGTTTCATTGCCTGTATAAGATTCAATCTCCTATTATATCCTAAAGTTACAGCTGTAAACTAACGCTGGTAAGAATTCATAAGCTATTGCAGAAGCCTCCGGCAAAACTAATTGTTTTATTCAACAGTCGCTTGTTTGTTTATTATTTATTTCATACTCCTGTCCTATAATCTTTTCCCACTCTTCTTCCTCAAAGTCAAGATAATCTTGGCTCTTTGTCTGAATGCACAGAGCAAATACAGAGACAGGAGGAGTTCCTGTTCCAGGAACTGTCAAAAAAGTTGCTATGGATCAGTATATTGTGGAAATATTGGCCACTCTAAATTTCTTATAAACGTATTCTTACTTTCCTTTCTTTGAAATGGAAATTCCTTATTTAAAAACAATATTTTCACAAACATTTTAACCTCTTCTGACATGAGGCATTATTTGCTAGTGGTTGCTATGTGTCTGGGACATGATTTGCCATGTGACACGTGCAAATCACAGCAAAGTGCAAAGTGTATCATAAAACAATTCTGTTTTACATCAAGTTACACAGACAAATAACTATTTGCTATTTTCCAAAGTTCAAAGTTATGGCAATATGCTATTTAGCTATCATAAAACAAATAATATTTGATATCGAGGAAGCCCTCTCTCTTTCTGTCCTCTTCTTCCTCCTCCTCCTTCTCCTCTTCTTATCCTTTTAAGTTAGGTGTAGAGGAAAATTTATGCCTTATCTTCCAGTTTTTGTTATTATAAGAAATTAAGTGCTACATTAGAATTTTAAATACAAAAAATGTGTATTCAAAATTTCAAACTTTATGTAAGTACAAAGCAAGACACAAACAGAAAGATTCCTAATAATTCATATGTATACACTTTATAAATATTGGTGGAAATTATTGCAAAATTAGGCATAAGAAGTCTATTTGTGCCATGTTGGAAATTAGGCATTAAGCTTCCATTACTCTTAACAGAAGTTGTGTGCCTAATTCCCTATGCACCACAGACATTTTAACCCATAATAACTGATTGTAAATACAGTATGAAACTAGCTAGAGCCTTATTTGCACCTGCCAATTTGCTGCCCTCAAGCACTAAAAACAAAAACAAAATGGTAGCAAGAAAACTGCCAAGCAAAACATACTCTACCCCTCATGAACACTCCTTTCTATTTCCACAAATAGAACTTTTTGCTTCATGTTTTCCATCAACTAATTCAATTATGGGATTTCATATAAACTTAGGGAAAAAGACATTTGCATGACAGGACAATAACAAAATAATTTTTAAAACAAGCACCTCCTTCAAACATGTCCCCTTATAATAATGTAAATACTATAAGTGCTTCCTGACACTTTTAATTGTGAAGTAACACATGAACCACCCAATGCATATGTTGCAATAGCAACCACTTATTTTTATGGAATAACTACATCTGCATTCAATTTTGTTCATATAATAAAAGCCCATGTTATTCATTAGAAAGAAAGTATCATAGATATTTTGGTTGGTAAATTTGCATTCCCTGCTATTTGTTCATCCCCTGAGCTTTCCTATCATATCTCACTTACATAAATAATGGCAGCCCAATTATTTCTGATTCTGTTATTTTTTAAAAGCTTAAAGCATTTATCAACATTTTAGTGAGGCTTTCCCTACTACCTTGATTCAATAAAATTAACTTCTGCCAAATATTAGACAGTGTTTTACCCTTCTATTATAGGTAGCAATGATTTATATTATTATTGCATATATTACTTGACTTGTATTATTAAAATACTAGCATAAGACATATAATAGTGACTCGCAAACATAAAGATATGAATAATTTGTAAATCAATGGCATCTTTTTCCAATGAGCTCAATACATGTTGTTTGATGTTGAACCCTGTTCTTAAAATATTCAATGCATTGAGTACCAAACTTATACATCTTGATTTACATTTTAAGGTTGTTGAGAATAAACATTATTTTTATCACATAGAAGAAAATTGAGGATTACTCCTTGGGCAAATAATTGATGGCTAAGCCAAATTTAGAACTCAATAATCTTTAGACTTTAGATCACACGGTAACATTTCTTGCCAATGTTTTATGATTTCCAGGGCTGGTAAATGCTTATGTGGAGATCTATGTTTTACTGGCTAGATTGTAGGATCCTGAGGACAACATAAGGGTCTTGTCTAACTTTCAACCAACACTAAACACATAATGGGTATTAAGTAAATATTCACTAAATTGAAAATTGAATTAACTGAGACTTTCAAGACATGAACTGCAAAAATATGGTATCTTAACACATCATACCAATTCTTGGCACTTATTACAATGGTGTTTATCAGCTTTTCAGGTCAATATCATATTTCAATTACAAATTGTTGCATAGAATATTTTTATTGTGCCTTCTAGTGTGAAATATGATGAATAGGAATAAAAAACATAAGAGTAAACAATGTCTGGCATGCTATATTTGGATGTTGCATTACTCTAACAAAATATTAGATATTTTAGGAGGAAAAATGGTCAAATTCCAGGCATTGTTTTTTTTTTTTTGGTAAAGATATAAAGTGTAGAATCCTATGAAACATTAGTAAAAGTAAATATAAATATAAGAAAATACTATAAAAGGCATAATTTCTATAGATTTATTAGAGAATATTAATCAACCCATATCATTCATTAAAAATTGCATGTAAAAATATAAAGTTTCAGTTTTGCAACTTGATTAAGTGACCGGCCTTATATTTACCATGGAAATCTATACCAAGAAGGAGACTAAGACAGATATAATTTGTTAAAACAAACTTTGCAGCTACATCTATTAAGCTTTAGTCAGTTAAAAATAGTTAAATGTTTCAAATTACTAAGAACTTCTTAATGGAAAAAAGATCAAAATTTTTCACATTCAAACTAGAAGAACATCCAGAAAACATTTTCATGGTTACTTTGGACTCTTCTTAGATTTAGAAAAATTTTTCTACCAATTTCTGCTTTCAGCTATTAAATTCTAGAGTGGTAGGCATTAAATTATATTATGTAGGTATATGATAAAAATATGGGGCGTATTTTTAAAAGAAGGACAAAATTTATGCTAAGTGTCAATCAGACACTTAAAAGGTACTGTTTATTTAGGATGATTAATGACTATCAAACATCTTTGTTGACTTCATTTTGCAGTTAAGTGGTGGTCTCAAGTTTATTTTGGTAATAAAGCACTGTTCTGGGAAATGAATTGAAGTCTTTAGCTCTCATCTATTTAACCTTCAGATTTTTGTAAAGTGGAAGTGATGCTTTGTTCCCTCAATTTCCTTTAGTCTGCATTGTACTACATCTTTTCACTCAAAAACATTCAAACCAGTGAATTAGATACATACTGCAATGTACTGAAAGCCGTAGCTGCCCTTAGTTCAAGTAACTTCAGAAAGTTAAAATGAGTTAATGATCAATTGTCTGTGAATAAAGAGTATTGCAGATCATAGTGTAATTTGTGCATACACTGAACAAAATGAATGGTGTGCTTTTTTAGCTTGTTCTTCTTTCACTATTTTTTTGAAGTTCTTTTATTCCCAAATATCAAAGATATGACTCTATATAATTCTTTTAGTCTTCATGCAAAAAATATACATTCCAATTAATGTACATGTCATCAGTATAGGTGATGTAACTTGGGAAATTTTATAATTGCAATAACGAGAGAATAAATATTTACATGGAGTATGCATATACATTTATCTTATTATAACTAATAATAATACTGTACATATGGTATTATTAGAATGAAACTATCCCTTTATTCCCAAATCATAGATTGCTATATTTGTTGAAATATTTTGTTTAGAAATTTAAAATATGGTTATCTGATTAATTGATTCTTCTTACAGGAAGTTATTCCTTTGGGAAGAAAATTATAACATGAGGGAGGAGACTGGCCCAAGTGACTTTCCAAGTTTGATTTAGCCAACAATATTTATTAGGCTCCTACTTCATAATAGAACACTTTATAGATATTATATAAGAATTGTCCCCAAAGAGGGCGTGTGTACAGGATCCCTGCCCACAAAGCACTTTAATATATATCAGACAGCCAGACACACATCAAGAAGAGAGAGGAATACTTTTATTAACCAGAGTTACATATATACTAAGAAAATGCCAAGTGAAGGCATAATCAAAATCAGGTGGGACGAGTCATGGAAACTTTCCGAAGAAAATTAGTTTTAAAGCAGGTTTTAAAGCAATTAAGAACTCTATAATGGAAAGGAGAGAACCTAAATAAGTTCACCAGAAGGTCATTAAAAGCCATTCAACAAATACTGAATGCCTTCTACATGAAGGCACTATGCTCAGAGCTTGTTTGATATGCAAAAGAGTAGAACACTGTGCCCGCCCTCATGTTTTGCCACCTAGCAATGGAGACATACAGACAAACAACAGCATGTGTTAAGGCTCATGAGCAGAAACCTACATTAAAATTCCAGAGAATAGAAAAATCTTTTGGTTGCCCATGCTAATGATTCCATATGGAAGAATAAAAATTAATTCATTTATAAAAGGAGCAGGAGTGGGTCATCCGTTGGCAGATGATATTTAAAGCACATGCATTAGCTAGAAACAGTTTCAGTCCTAAGAGCTATGAATCAAGAACTCCAAAATATCAGCAACGTTCCAGGTTCCTTCTCTCTCTCTGCTCCGTGATTCATAGCACAAAGCTCTAGAACTCATAATCACAATATATCTTCGGCCCAAAATATAGTATGGGGACTCCATTCCAGGCCAAAAGAAAGGGAAAGAATAAGATGTGACTGTGCCATTTTCCCTCTCCCTTCTGAGGAACTTTTATGAAAGATTCATCCTATGACTTCCAATTATGCCTCTTTGAACTGAACTGGGTCCTTAACTGCAAGGAAAGCTGCTCTTGTAGGTTTTCACTGGTCATAATGCCACCCCCAACAAATCAGAGTCAGGCAGTAAAGAAGACAAGAATGAATACGTAATAGTCTTTACCAGAATAGGGTTGAGAAGTCCTTATTTAGAGAGCACTGAAAGTGAGCAAGAAAGTGCCGAAGAAGCATTATGAAAACAGTAACTGGCAGAGATTATGTTATAATTGTAAAATAAGCTTGAAAAAAAAAGATGATTGGCCATGAGATTGGTTTTAGACTATTGAATTAAACAGCAAAGATATCTTCAGTTCAAATAGTTGTGTATTGACTCTGGAAATGGTAAACCTAAGAGATGACCTGTGGAAATAATCCTCAATGCTTGTGAATAGAATAATACGAGTCAAAGTGGTGTGTGTGTGCACACGCACATATAAAAGAAAAAGGTAGACAGAGAAATTCTCTACATTTGCATTTAGTGAACAATCAGCCAGTTGTTTGAATCACAAAGACTGTGATACAGTTGTAGGAATAGAGAAATCAGAAATCTTTGAAATAGAAGACAAAGATGCTTGAGAGGGAAAAGACACATGGGTAGAAGTTTCTTCTTCATATTTAGTAAATTTTGTAACAGAGACTAGGATGGGTGTATTTCCTCTAAGCCTACAAGGATAGATGCATAAATGGAAACATATTGTAATGGGCCTGGACTTCTCTCCAGCACTTACACACGTGTGTGTGCATGCACTCATGTGTGCACACATACACACATCCCCCACCTTCCCCATCTTATTTACCTGGCACTTCAGTCATTCAAACTAAAAATGTAGGATTCATCTTTTCTTCCTTTCCTCACCACTCACATCCAGTCAGTGGCAAAAGCATTACTTTCAACATATTTCTTGAATATTTGACCATTTGTTACCCTCTTTAGTGTTAACAATCTAGTTCAAGCCATCAACACCTCTTGCCAGGATTACTACAGTAGTATCTCACCTGATCACCCTAAACTCTTATTATTCACAATGTAGTCTCCCCCTGACAACCAGAGTGATATTTTAAAGACTATAAATCAGATTCTGCTATTCACATGTTTAAAACTGTCAAATAGCTTTCTACTGCAATTAGAATTTAAACCTTCTGATTCCATACTATGGCCCACATAGCCATGAAAGATATCACCCCTCAGCACTCTGCCACTATTCTTTCTGCATTGGCACACTTTCGATTTTTGTAGTGCATTTCTACCTGAGTACCTTTGCATTTACTGTTTGCCTTTCCTACAACACTCTTCCTCCAGATAATTATATCCATATATCTGGCTCCTTATCTCTCAGGTCTCCAGAGACCAGCCCATCTAAAATGGTCTCCTTCCATTCAATCACCATCCTTGTTTTATTTTCTACTTTGTAATTTCCACTATTGAAAATATGTACCTTATTATATATTGTGTGTGTCCACTAGGATGTAAACTCCATAAGGCAGACACATTATCAATTATTTGCATTATTGTTTCCCTGCATGCAGAACAGCTTCTGCCCTCATAATAACTACTCAGTAAATACTTGTGGAAAAAATTATTAGAATGGCTAGTGGAAGATGTCCATACCATTATTTTTGAAATGAGGCAACTCTTTGAACTAGCTGATGAAAACTAAGGAGAACTATTAACACTTTCTTGTAATAGCAAAAGTAATGCTGTAGCAGGAAAGTAAAGACTAGTTATAGGCTATTCTGGAACATTCTTGCACAGAACACAGAAGGTAGAGGAATGGGGCTAGTCAGGTATGGAATTGAACTATAAAGGCATAACAGGATTAGGTTGTGACTATGCAACCTGATTTCCTCAAGACAGTCCCAGTTTATAGCTATTGCCTCAACTTAATCATTAAATGTGCCCTCTTTCACTCTCAAAAGTGTACTTTGTATGAAAAATTATATGGTCAGCCTCAGTTCAGGATGCTAAAGAGCTATCAATGGAGTTCCTACAAGCCGGTGAAAATGAATAAAGATTCCTTGGTGGTTTTGTATCACACGTTACTTGCTCCTCTGAAATGCAAAAAAATAAAATAAAATAAAATAAAATAAAATAAATAAAAAAAAAACCCTCAGAATGTTTTCCAAAGGCACAGGTCTCAAAGGGATCAACATGGACTTTTCCACCAGCTGCTTCAATGACTTTGCAATAAGCAATCATCCAGGGAACTCAGCCTGAGCTCCTGCAAAAGTATTTGGCATAAAGAAATTAATACTGCTACTTCTGATGCAAGAACAGCATGTACTTTACTGAATCATCAAGTCAAACCAGTGATGGAAGGAGTCCCAGAATGCCAGCTGGGCTGAACTCCTGGTTTAGGAAGCTGAATACAAAAACTTGATCTGGTCTCTAAGGGCATTTTCTTAACATCCAGGTAAAATGGGCTGTGTGAAGATTGCATTACATGAACAAAACACATAACCGTATGGCATCTCTTCTACTGGATTTGTAGATACAGGTCGAATATTTTTCATTCGATTTTCTGTAAATTTCTTCCAGCTCTGAGTATGGAGAACAATTTTTTACAAAACTAACATTTGATTGTTTGTCTCTGATAAGCTCTATTACAATTTTCATTATTAGCAGAATTAGTATAGTATTTAACACGAACAGGTACTTGCTTGGAACTTTAGGTATATCACTTAATCCTTAAAAATACTCTAAGAAGTAGATGCTATTACTATTCCTGTTTTATTGATGAGAAATGTGGGCCTTGGAGAGATCAAGCAGCTTTTCCAAAATTAAGTAAACAGTAGAGTTAAAGTAGAATTCACACCTAGACTTGCAAACTACAAAGCCTGTTCTGAATCACTATGCTCTACTCTTTAAATAATGCTTTTATTTAGTACACAGTGATGCAATTGAGGAAGGTGCCTTAAGTAATTGAAATAAAGAGAAGATAAGCCCTATAACCCAAAGGACTTTTAATCTAAATTTTCCTACTAGTTAAAATAAACCAAACATCCATCAAAAGATTAAAGAGATGTCTCACAATCTTTAATAGTATCACTTTTAAAATCCCTTTAGCTTGTGTTAGCATATTTTCACAATTAGTAATCCCTTCTCAAATCCCTTGGATAACAATAGTAATAATCATTGAAAAAGGGGATATATATATATATATATATATATATATATATATACACATACATACATACATACACACACATACACACACACACACAGATAGATGTACATACACACAGATGATTCTCAACTTACAATGGGGTTATATCCCAATAAATCCATTGTTAAGTTGAAAATACTTAAGTCAAAAATGCATTTTAATACATCTAACCTACTGAACATCATAGCTTAGCCTAGCCTACCTTAAATATACTCAGAAAACTTACATCAGGCTAGAGTTGGGCAAAATCATGGAACACAAAGCCTATTTTATAATAAAGTGTCTAATGAATATCTCATATAATTTATTGCCTACTGTACTGAAAGTAAAAAACAGAATGGTTGTATGGGTATTCGAAGTACAGTTCCTACTAAACACATATCACTTTTGCACTATCATAATGCTAGAAAATCTTTAAGTCGGGGACTGTGTGTGTGAGAGAGAGAAGAGTAGCTTACTATATGCAGTCTATGTTCTAAGTGCCTCACAGAGATTAACTTAAACTCATTAATCCTCTTAAATTATTTCTATTTTCAGATAAAAAAACTGAGGTAGAAACAGATCAAGTAACTTGTCTTCAAGGGCACAAATCTTTTTGTTTTTTTTAATTTCAGAATACTATGGGGGTACAAACATTTTGGTTACATAAGGGCACAAATCTTACGAGTGGCAGAGATAGGATTCAGCCCCAGATCTTCTGTATCCATAGCGTGCTTAAATTTATGGGTAAATGACATACCTCCAATTCCAGAGGTTTTTGTTGTTGTTGTTGTTGTTGTTGTTGTTAAGACAAATCAGTTAGAGAAAGTGTTTGATTTCCTTTGTTTTCTAGTGTGAAGCATAGTGAGTTACAGTGAGATAATCTAAGTCTATGGTAGAGAGTAAGAACCGTTAGTTTGACACATAAAAATATGGGGTAATATGGCCAAATCTTCTTTTTCCTGTAACTATATAGACTTTCCTATAGCTATATAGCTAATGACACCCATGCAACATAAATTTTAGTATTTTGTCTGCTTAAACTAGAAAGGGTGATTTTTCTTTCTTCTTTTTTTTTTTATTAACATTTTTTTTTTTATTTCAGCTCATCATGGGGGTACATAAGTTTAGGTTATATACATTTTCCATGTCCCACCCATCCCCCCGAGTCAGAGTCCCAAGCACGTCCGTTCTCATTCTCCAGACAGTGCGCCTGGCACTCATCATGTAGTCATACCTCCATCCCCTCCCCTCCCCCACCTCCCCGGGTCTGCACCTTCAAGCATGACCATTCCCCAGAGGGTGTGCAACAGAAAGGGTGATTTTTTAAAAAATATTTTAATGTGTTCTCTTCTGTACTTTTCTGCAGATGATCTCTTTCCAGTAGAACCAAGGCAGCCATCTGCAGGAAGGAGGGAAAGGGGATGAACAGAAAAAGAAGAATAAGAAGTAGGAGCTTTAATAACAGAAGTACATAAAGAAAGAGTTTCATCTGATGACATCTAAAATAAAATTTTACTTTCAAAACATGTTTGAAAATCATTTTCAAGTTTGAAAATGGTTTGAAATGAAGATTTTAAGAGAAAGAGAAGGTTTTATTAATTTTTCTATCTTCTCTCTTGACTTTTTAAAAGATAGGCCTGCCAGCTTGGCCATAAAATTTAATGTAAGGGAAGTGTTCATGGAAGAATTGAGAATAAATTTTCCCCTTCTGGCACAAGTGAGTTGTGGGATGAAGAAGAAAGACAGGGTAAGAGGAAGCAGGTATTCAGGCATGTGTCCTCTTTTTCTTCTTCAGGTAAGACTAGAAGTATTATAATACATAAACTGAGAAAAGTACATTAAGATATTTTTAAAATATTATACACTCTATAGCATCACTATACAATATACTGAAATATAGGTTCATGGATGTAATCAGCCACCTAAACTATCTGGAGTTTCTACCCAGCACCCCAACTGGGAAGAAATAAAATTACGCCAATATGGAGACAGCCACAAGAAAGAATATTGGTAGCACTGCATGGAAATAGAGAAAAGACCTGAGCTAACACCTCAGAGTCATTCTCAGGTGCTGCATAACATGGAAAGTACTCAGGATTTCCCATAGCTATTTCATAGGGACAAAATAAAAATAGTTAAATTGATATTTATACATTTGTAAAAGGGCTTATGTGGTAAGAGTCAAAATAACTCCACAACACAGGTTATGTTGTGGCTAGCATAGGCTGGAAGCATAATGGAGACTGTGACATAGAACTGGAGAGGTCCACAGCACTAGCAAAAGCTGAGATAAAAGTTGGCTCAGTCAGGGAGCAATACTAGGTCCTGACCAAGTCAAGAGACTAGATTATGAGTTACACTAGCAGCAGTATTCAACAACATAGGCTCAAGGAATAACCAGGAATGATACCACCTGGACTCAGCAGGTCCTAGTCCACAGATAAGATTAGACCAGCCAATCCCAGCAATCCCAGCCAAGTCTGGAGAAGATCCAGAGAATTCCAAATCAGAAGGGCCTGGCTACCCCTGACCTAATAATCCTAAATTCCATAAGGAAGACAGTCTGTCTCCAAGACTTTAGGAAAAAAAGGAGTATTTACAAGATTTGACCAACCAGAAACAAAGCATACACTTAAAGAAGTAAATTGTTGGAGTGGATGAAGCCTATAGATTTGAATAAAATATAAGTTTTTTAAAACAAATTCAACACCCTGAAAAGGTAGAACCACACAGAAAATTGATCACATCTAGAAGTGGAAAATTTTTAAAAGACTCTGCATTTTCTCAGAATATATTAATATAATAAAATTAAATCAAAAATGAAAATAAAAATACAACTTATCAAAATTTGGGGGATGCAGCAAAAGCAGAGCTTAGAGGAAAATTTATAGCACTGAATGCATGCATTAGAAGAGAAGAAAGATCTAAAATCAATAGCCTAAGCTTCCACATAAGAAAACTAGAAAAAGAAGAGCAAATTAAATCCAAAGGAAGCAGAAAAAATAAAAATCAGAGCATAATCAATAAAAGTTTTTAAATAATACAAAAAATCAACAAAACAAAAGACTAGTTATTTGAAAAAGATGAATAAGATTGATAAACATTTAGTCAAGCTAAACAAGAAAAAAGGAGACACAAATTGCTAATATCAAAAATAAAAGATGGGCCATCAATACTGATCCCATGGACTCTGAAAAGATATAAAGAAATATTATGAGCAACTCTTAGCCTGCAAATTTGATAAGTTAGATATAATGGACCAATTTCTTGAAAGACAAAAATCTATCAAAACTCACAGAAGAAATATAAATAAACTGAATAGGCCTATATCTATTAAAGAAATTGAATCAACAATTAATAACCTTCCATAACAGAAAGCACCAGACCCACATGGTTTCACTGGTGAATTCTACCAAACATTTAACAAAGAAATAATACCAACTCTCAAAAATCTCTTCCAAAAAATATAAGCAAAGGGAGCTTCCTGACTCATTCTATGAGATCAGCATTATCATAACACTAAAACCAGACAAAGACATTGCAAGAAAGGAAAGTTATAGAGCATTAACTCTCATGATACAAAAATTCTCAAACATTAGCCAATCAAATACAACAATGTATAAAAAGAATTGTACACCACAAACAAGTGGGATTTAGTTCAGGTATACAGGACTGATTCAACATTTGAAAATCAAATCAAATTTTAAAAAAAGAAAATCAATTAATATAACCTACCTTAACAAACTAAAGAAGAAAAATCATCAGATTATATCAATACATGCAGGAAAAAGCATTTGAAAAAATCCAATACCCATTTATGATTTTTAAAAGTCTTGGCAAAATAGAAAAAGAGGATAACTTTCTCAGCTTGATAAAGAACACACATACATGCACACCCACATAAAACTGCAGCTAACAGCATAACAGTGAAGAACTAGTCGCTTTCTTCCAAAGATCAGGTACAAGACAACTTAAGTCCCCTCTCACTACTCTTCTTCAACATCATACTGGAAGTGCTAGCTAAACTCACATAAGGGAAAATAGATAAACTGAATAGGCCTATGTGTGTTGAGAGAGAGACAGGAAGAGAAGGAGAATTTCAAAGTTCTCCCCAAGATAATTAAGTCATGATTGAAGTGTTGCACGTAAACCAAGCATAGGAGAACCTTGATAATAGCTGTATAGTATGGCCTTGGAATCTGCACCTCTCATGTGTAATCAGTCACAAAGTCCTGTCAATGCTTTCTTGGTGTGCTTCACCTCTTGATTCTCACCGCCACTTTCCTCATCAAATCTCATATAAGTACTTTTGGCTTAGCGGTTCACAGTCTTTGCAGCACAATAGAATTATTGATTTAGTGGTGTGCCCAGACGTCAGTATGTTTTAAAATTCCCAAGGTAATTCTGACATACAGCCAAAGTTGAGAAACACTGTTCTAATTGATCTTTATGCCTCCAGTCTCTGTCTTCAAGCCTTTTAAGATTTCTTTCACAATACTGACTTATCTTTCTAGAACACAGATTTTTAAATATAATTATCTTGTTTAGAACGCCTCCATTACTTTCCACAGCCAGAAAAAATTCCAAATTCTTCAGAATTACATTCAAAGTCTTTCTAGTCTCCGAATCTAATCAACATTTTCAGTTTAATAGGTTCTTACACAGGCTGGGGCTCAGTCAGACTGGCATACTCACCATTATGGAACATGCCATTCATTTTCATGCCTAAGCTATACCACTGATTCTCATATTTTGATATGCATAAGTAGAGTATGGAGAAGAGCTTATTAAAAATGCACAATCCAAGTCCATGTAATATATTATGGCCCCAAAGTAGCCTAATGGAACTTTCTGCTACAAAGCAACCAGATACTTGATAAAAATTAGTTTTCTATGCATTGCAGGGTCACAGGAATTAAGGGAACTTACCAAGGGCACCCCTTACAGGAGGCAAATATCTATTTGCTGGACCTAGACTGGAGTCAAATGAGAACCGAGGAGCTTTCCTGCCGTTTTGCAGAAACAACAGCCAAGAATTCTACAGACCTGATGAAAAATGTGAATACGTTAGATAGATGCTCAGTAGCGGGATTGCTGGATCAAATAGTATTTCTATTTTTAGCTCTTTGAGATATCTCCAAATGACTTTCCACAGAGGTTGTACTAATTTGCAGTCCCATCAGCAGTGTAAGAGTATTCCAATCTCTCCACATTCATGCCAACTTTTGTTGTTTTGGGACTTTTTGATAAAGGCCATTCTCACTGTAGTCAGGTGATACTTCATTATAGTTTTGATTTGCATTTCCTTAATGATTAGAGATGTTGAGCACTTTTTTATATGTTTGCTGGCCATTATTCTGTCTTCTTTTGAAAAGTTTCGGTTCATGTCTTTTGCCCACTTTTTGATGAGGTTGTTTGATTTTTTTCCTGTTAACTTTAAGTTCTATTTAGATACTTGTTATCAGCCCTTTATCGGATGTGTAGCATAAGAATATTTTCTCCCATTCTGTAGGTTGTCTATTCACTCTAATGATAGTTTCCTTGGTTGTGCAGAAGCTTTTTAATTTGATCGGGTCCTACTTATATATTTATTTATTTATTGCTGCTGTAATTGCTTTGGGGGTCTTCTTCATAAATTCTTTGCCTAGGCCAATGTCTAAAAGAGTTTTCCCAACATTTTCTTCTAGAATTCTTAAGGTTTTATGCCTTAGGTTTAAGTGTGTTATCCATCATGAATTGAATTTTGTGAGAGGTGAGAGGTGGAGATCCAGTTTCAGCCTTCTGCATGTGGTCATCTAGTTTTCCCTGCACCATAGCACAATTCACAATTGCAAAGATGTACACCCAAGTGCCCATCAATACATGAGTGGATTAATAAAATGTGGTATATGTGTATCATGGAATACTACTCAACTACAAAAAAAATTGATGAACTAGCACCTCATCCTGGATAGAGCTTGAGCCCATCCTTTGAGTGAGGTATCACAAGAGTGGAAAAACAAGCACCACATGTACTCGCCATCAAATTGGTACTAACTGATCAACACTAAGGTGCTCACATGGAAGTAATATTCACTGGGTGCTGGTCAGGTGGGAGGGGGGTGGGTGAGGGTGGGTAAACTCACAACTAATGGATGTGGAGTGCACTGTATGGGGGAAGGGCATGCTTCTAGTCCTGGCTTGGGTGAGGCAAAGGCATTATATGTGACCAAAATGTTTGCACCCCATAATATTCTGAAATTTAAAAAAATAATAATTTTCTCTTTTTGAATAAGCAAAATTGATTATTTAGTACCCATAAACAACCAAAATCTATGTTTCTAGACATTATGGAGTTCTTTTATTGTATGAACTTGTGAATGTTATATATATTCACTTTATTGTAATTCTGGGAAAGTATGTGGTTTTATACAATTTTTGCTGTCTATATTTTCTCAGAATTGTAGATATTGGGCAATTGAACAGATTTGGTATTTTCTTTAAAGCATAATTTTTATTCTGAATAACAAGTTTTTCAAAATAAATTCATATTTATGATGGTGGCTAGAAGAAATATACTAATAAATGTTTTCCATAATTTTCAAAAAAAAGAAATAAGTGAATCCACTAGATGTCCATCAACATGAGTATGGATAAATAAATTGTATTAAGTTCACATAATAGAATATTAAAAAGTAGTGAAAACAAATGAAAAACATGAATCAACACAAATAATTCCTAGTAATGTTGAGTCTAAAAAAAAAGAAGATGATACACATAATTATTTCATTATTATAAACCTCAAGACAGGAGAAACACAACAATAGACTTATAGACACATTCTGATAAAACAACTTTCTAATAAAAGGAAGAGGGAGTGGGTGCTCACAGAGGAAGACAGAAGCTGCTGCTGTGGAGTCCTGTGACCTGAGAAGCCTTGTTATCATGGGATGCCCGGCGGGTGCCGCAGCCTCTTGTAGCCCCAGTGCGGGGCTGGCTGCCCTGGGTTGTGCAGCCACGGGGCACCTGGGTGTGCCGGGAGCTGACAATATAAACCCAGAGAAGGACCTCGCATTGAACACACCCAACATTGTGCATGCCCTCAATGACAAGATGTAGGAAAAGGAAAAGGTAGCAGCAATGAAGATCTAAAAGGTCCTCTGGGAGTTCACGGCCCAGAACACACCATGCAAATCAACTCTGTCCCACCAGTTTGCCCTGGCCCAGCATCCCAGACCCAGAAGGGGCCTCAATGGCTAGATCCCCGCTTCATGGCACTGAGCAAGGACTCAACAGCTCTGCGTGAAACAGTTGATTGATCTGATGCTAACCTGCTAAGGTGATGGAGACCGCAGATTGTGCTACTGAGGGGGCTCTTCGTAGTTCTACAACTTCGTCAAGGTGGCCCCAGGTACCGTGTTGCCACATTTAGTGTTCTCTTTGATGAGCTAAGTTGGCAGCTGACCATTCCCCAATGAGAAAAGCAGATTGGAGCTCCTAGACTGCCTCATAAAGACATGGTGACTAAGAGTAACAAGTTTAACAGAGTAGGCTTCATCCCCTTGTTGTGGGAGAGGTTTTACTCCAACAGCCTGGCAGTTCATTGTCTCTTGGATTCTGGTTGTGGAGTCTGTGCCAGACATTAACCGGCTGGATTACCTATCAGAGACCCTAGAGGGACTCTTCCAGATTCTGGGAAAAAAAGATAAAGAGATACTGAAAATGTGTGAGGTGATTTTTGAAGAATTCTTGAAAGAAATTAGGGAGAATGGCTTTTTGTTACATTTACTGATATGGCCAGCATCCTGGTGATGCCCTGTCAGACCACAGACCACCTGAGCCAGCTGACAGCATGTGCTGAATGTGGAGGCTCAACCAACTGGCGGACAGGATGGTGCCACCCTCTTCTTCTGGGATCCTGACTGCTGTCTTGCCCTGCTTGACCTGCAGTGAGTACAAGAAAAGCATCAAGGAGTGGCAAGTGTGCCACCAAAGCCTGATGAAGCTGGTTGCCCTGAGGATGATGTAGCTGCACAAGCCAAAGCCAATGGTGCAGAGGCAGGCAGAACCCAACCTGGATGACTCCATAGCAAAGCAGGAGGGGAAGACAGTGAGGGTCCACATGATGCTTGTGATTCTAGCTTTAGTATCTTCAGTATCTTCATTCTAGTCATCAGTATCAGTATCTTCATTCTAGCCATCGCTGAAAGGGCCCCAGTAACTCTTCAGTGTGACAGGATTGTGCAAGTTCTAAATGTCATCTCTGTGACATGGCCATTGGGATCAAGAGTGACTTTCTGAAATAGCTCTGTCACCTCTACATCAAGACTTCCTGGAAGACGTTACAGCACACAGGCAGCCTCTTCCCCATTCTGAGGTGCTGGAGTTTAGGATTTCAACATAGGAATTTTTTAAGGGTATGTAATTCAGCCAATAACAAATGACTCTGAACATTTTTTTAAAGGTGTGAATACATTTAATCAAGTAGCCCTCCATAAATTGTAAATTGTATTCCTACCCAGACTCAGTAAAGGAATACAATTCAAAAACATGGGAAGGACTCAAATAAAGAGAAGTTATTCCCATGGTATTTTCCTTTAAATGAGCATCTAGAAAGTAATTCCAAGAAATTTCACTGCTTTAAAAATGGAGACGAGGTCTATTTTGGGCACCTGCTTAATGCATGGAGCATATTTGAGGGCAGAACTTATTTGTTATACATGTAATTTAGTAGGACATTGTGCAGAAACACTGCCTGGGTTACTCCTCTATTCTGAGGGTCATGGATTATAATCAAATTATCTGAATGTTTAATATAAATTTGTCTTAAAATATATAATATACTTTATCAATATGTTATGGCTTTTTTTTTTTTTCTTTGAGAGAGAGAGGGAGAGTCTCACTCTGTCACCCCGGGTAGAGTGCAGTGGCATCATCATAGCTCACTGCAACCACAAACTCCTGGGCTCAAACGATCCTCTTGCCTCAGCCTCCCAAGTGGCTGGGACTACAGGCACGTGCCATGACACCCAGCTAATTTTTCTATTAGGTCATTAAGTATGAAATTTTCGATTTCCTTAAGTACTGGGTTTGACAGTTGATATCTCTGACATTTTCACTTTGACATTTCTTGTTTTATTTCTATTGTGAAGGTACATCCTTATTCTTTCAAATGCGTGGTTTATGGCTTGTGATTATCTTTCAAAGTTTCTAGAGCAATTTTTGTGAAATCATGGATAAGTCAAAAATTCTTGTTATTTTTTAATATGAGTTCCATTGTGGAACCAATGCTGTGCAGACAGCTGGAGATATCAGTGAAGTGTTTGAGAAGAATGGCTAATGAACACATAGTACATTGATGGTTCCAGAAGTTCTGTTCTGGTGATTTTAATCTTGAAAATAAGCCCCAAGGGCAACCTGAGACCAAGGTGGATAATGATGAGTTGAAAGCTGTGGTGGAAAAGAATCCATCTCAACCTACTCATAAATTAGCAGCAAGGTTTACTGTTACTATTCCAACAGTATTGGACCATTTGAAACAAATTGGCAAGGTAAAGAAGCTGGATAGATGGGTACCACATGAATTAAATGAGCATCAGAAGAGAAATTGTCTTGTAGCTTGCCTTTCTTTGCTGTCATGACATAAAGGCAAACCATTTCTACACCATATTGCTACATGTGATGAAACATGGATTCTTTTTGACAATCGCATGCCTATGGCACAATGGTTGGATAAAGATGAAGTGCCAAAACACAGTTCAAAACCCAATATTCATCAAAAAAACCTAAGGGTGTCTGTTTGGTGGTCCAGTGCTAGTATTATCCATTACAGTTTCATGAAACCTGCTCAGTCGATTACAGTGGATGTCTATTGCAACCAACTGGACAAAATGATGAGGATTCTTATGATTAAGCAGCCGAGATTGGTCAATAGAGACAGGCCAATCCTCTTGCAAGACCACATGTGGCAAAAAACAATGCTGCTCAAATGACAGAAGCTGGACTCGGAAACTCTGTCATCCACCATGTTCACCAGACCTTGCACTAACTGACTACCACTTCTTCCAGGCTTTGGGCCACTTCTTGCAGGGAAAAATATTCAATTCTCAAAAAGCTGTGGAAAACATCTTTCACAATTTCATTGCTACTCAGTCTCCAGGCTTCTTTGCTGCTGATATAAACAAGCTACCATTAAGATAGCAAAACTGCATCAATAGTTTAGGCACATACTTTTATTAATTGTACTGCTTCTTGTTTGAGATATAATAAACTAAACTTTTTTTTTTTTTTTTTTTTGAGATAGAGTCTCTCTTTGTTGCCCAGGCTAGAGTGAGTGCCATGGCATCAGCCTAGCTCACAGCAACGTCAAACTCCTGGGCTTAAGCGATCCTACTGCCTCAGCCTCCCGGGTAGCTGGGACTACAGGCATGTGCCACCATGCCCGTCTAATTTTTTCTATATATATTTTAGTTGGTCAGATAATTTCTTTCTATTTTTAGTAGAGGCGGGGTCTCGCTCTTGCTCAGGCTGGTCTCCTGAGCTCAAACGATCTGCCCGCCTCGGCCTCCCAGAGTGCTAGGATTACAGGCGTGAGCCACCGCGCCCGGCCTAAACTAAACTTTTGATTAGAAATCAAACATTTCATATTTAATGACCTAATATTTTTTTTAGTTGAGATGGGGGTCTTGCTCTTGCTCAGGCTGGTCTCAAATTCCTGAGCTCAAGCCATCTTCCTGCCTCAGCCTCTCAGAGTGCTAGGATAACAGGCATGAGCCACTGCACCCAGCCTTGTTATGGCTTTTGACAGATGAGACATCTTAGATCAACTTCTCAAATGTTTCTTCTGCCATATTTTGAAATGTTACTTGCAATCAGGCAATAAACTGAAAAGCAACTCAGGAAGCCCAACACAGCTGCTAGAATAATCTTCCCTAAGTGTTGTTTGGGTAACAGCATTCCCTCTCTTAGAAAGCTACAGTGGCTTTCATCTTCCCTTGTTCTGGATATAAACTTCTAAATATTTGCTACAAGGATTGGAAAAATTCAAACTCACCTACAAAAACTATTGTGTTTTTTTGCCTGATGATACACAAATTCCCACTGTTGACTTTTAGATCAACTATTGCTTCCAACCAAAAGCTCTTTTCAGTAAGCTAAAACATTTTCTTTCCACCAAAACTCATCTACAAAGCTTGCCTATACCACAATGTCTTTTTTCTAAACAAACAAACAAAAAATACATTTCATCAAAATGCTTCCACAAATCCCAGCACTTAGGTAGGTTTTAAGGCCTACAAGTAGAAATATTTGCCCAGGTCTCATCTGCCTTTTCAAAGCTGTAATCCTTATTAAAGTGAAGTTGCTGGCTGGCTTCTCTTTGTAAATCTTTGAAAGATTTTCTGCTATTCAAAATATTTTATATTAACAGAAATGATTATAGTGTACCCACCATATGTAGTTCAATATTTTTATTTTTTGAAATGAGGAAATACTGCATATTCTTCACAAACACTGTCAGATTTCAATTTATAAAACTTTTCAAGAGAAATTCTGCCATATTTATTTAAAAAGCATGACATTTTTCTTTCAATATTGCATCAGATACAGTAGATACACACGTACAAAGATATATGTTTAATTATTAATATATTCTTAGCAACTTTAATACAAAAAGTTATTTGACAGAAAATTGAAGAAACATGCAGGTATTTAAAAATTATAAATGAGGCAGCTGTATGTATACTGATAAGGAAAAGTGTATCAGATATGGTGAAACAAGCAAAACTCACTATAGAACTGCATGTAGAGAATGACACCATTTCTTCAAAATAGCGCTAGGAGTGCTTGCTTCTGGGAAGTATGATACTTTTAATGTCCCTTTTGCAAATAGATTTGAGCATCTACTATTCTTATGGTATAAAATATAGAAGCAGATTTGACTTGCTGTTATGGAGAGAACCAGGCTGAAAGTGTGTAGGAGTGGATGGTGGGCAGGCAAAAGGGTAGAGGAGAAGATGGAAAAGGAAAATTGGAGGAGGAAGGAGAAGGAAGAAAAAGAAGAGGAAGAAGAGAAAGTGGAAGAGGAGGGGGAGGAAGTGGAAAACAAGAGTAACAACAACAACAAAAATAAGAAAAACAAGAACAAAAATGAAGACTGAAGGACAAAAGAGGAGACGAGGACTACAATATATAAGTAAAGGAAGCTGCATTTAGCAGAATGAGTTCTGCTCGATTCTAGCCACCTCCAATCAGATTTTCTCCTCTTTTATCACATATAACCCATTAAAATTAATAGAAATGTTACACTTAGATATAAAAAAAAGAATTGTGCCATTTGTTCTATTAAGACTTTCTTGAATAATGTGGACTTGCATGAGAAATCATGAAAGTTGATATTCAGTCTCTAAAAAGTTAAAGAGCAAGAAAATTTAGATGCAAAATGACACAAGAAAATTTTAGAGTGGTGGTCCCCCATCACTTGGTGGTGGGTATGTTCATTATTTTGATTGTTGTGATGGTTTCATGGGTATATATCGATGTTAAAATTTATTAAATCAACCACATTAAATATATGCAGTTTACTGTATGTCAATTATAACTCAGCAAATTTGTTTATAAAATCCTCAAAAAAAATTTTCCTTACTTATATTGGGAGGTGTTGTATAAACTCTTGGCTCAGTGTGGAAAAAATAATGTGGATCAAATCTATACCGACATGGAAACTGTCATTGTGATTATAACATTTGCAACAGATAAAGAGGCAAAAGTATCCCTTGAGAAACTAAGTTTTTAACAGTTTGAGAACTATTCTGTCAAGATTTCTTATACCTTGGGTAAAATAGTGAGCTCCTTTCTTCTCTGAAGACCACACGAGGAGGAAGACCATGCTCCTGGGGGATTTTCTTATTCCAAATAGATGTTTTTGCCCTGCAGATCATGGATCCTACAAGAATGGTTGATTCAATCATTAGAAAGCAGGACTTGATGAAAAAGAGCAACACTAAACAAACCTTGTCAGCCGGGAGCAGTGGCTCACGCCTGTAATCCTAGCACTCTGGGAAGCAGAGGTGGGTGGATCGTTTTAGCTCACGAGTTCGAGACCAGCCTGAGCAAGAGCGAGACCCCCGCCTCTACTAAAAATAGAAGGAAATTAGCTGGACAACTAAAAATATTATAGAAAAAATTAGCCAGGCATGGTCCAGCTACTTGAGAGGCTGAGGCAGGAGGATCGCTTAAGCCCAGGAGTTTGATGTTGTTGTGAGCTAGGCTGATGCCACGGCACTCACCCTAGCCCGGGCAACAGAGCAAGACTCTATCTCAAAAAAAAAAAAAAAAAAAATGTTGTCTTGTGTTAGCATCTATAGGAAGGAGAATTCTGGGATTTAGGAAAGTCTATCACCATCCATGGTAGTGGTAGAACAATCACCTCCCATGGAACCTCTGAAGCAGTCCTCACGATTCTCGAAATCAAGCAGAAAGGGGCTGATGAGACCAAACTAACTGAATAAATTTCTCTGAAAATATTATCCTACAGTTGCTTGGGTAGAAGATTTTTCAAAAAGAGAGTAAGAAATTTGAAAAAGCTGAACATGATGCAGTGACCAAGGTAAAAACCTCAGTGCTTCAGTATTTAAACATTTGAAACCCTGAAAACATACATTGAAGAACACAGTTGAAGCCCATACCAAAGATAAGGAACAGATTATTAAGAAGTGCATAAAACCTGTGGAAATGACATGCTAGTTGTTATCAACAACCCAGTCTTATCCCAGTGTGGAACCTCATACCCTTGGTGTCCAACATCTGTGGCTGGAGGAGCCTCCCCCACATCCTTGCCTCTCTGGTATCTGCTCCTAAAATTTCTCCATCCCATTCCCCCTCATCAGGTCAGCCCATTTTCTCATCATCACCACTAATCGGAGTATGATGTTTGAATCTCTCCATCTCATTTAGGCTGTGGGAGATATCATGGGGGAAATGGGGCAACATATTAAAATACTTACAAGATCTGCTGGGGCTTCCATAGAAATTGTCCCAGCAGGACATCTAGATGTCAGAGAGAATATGGTCTTCATCACAGTTCCATCTGTTCATGGGTCAGAAGCATATCTTTAAGAAATTAAAATAAGAGAATGTATTTAACCCCCCAAAAAGGAGCATCTCAAAGTCCATATCAGAGTGGCCTTGTGATTTAGCAAGGGCAGCAAAACCATGATTGAATTGCAAAGTTTAAACATGCTGAAGTTTGGCCCTGGGACCAAATCTCAGATGAGGAGGAGGAAATGGCAGTCTGAATTATTCAGCATTTTTTTTTTTACCAGCCAAACTGAACAGCATAAGTATACGACAATTGTATCTCTGCTGAAGCAAAAGCAGCAGAAATATTCTCAGCAATTTCCCTCACATTGCAGCAGTTGAGGCTCCCTGAAGTACCAACAAAACCATAGATGAATGTAGTCTAACACTGATGGAATAATATCAAGCACTACAACAGAGAACAACCCAAAACCTTCCTAAGCAATAAGCAGTTGGCCATGGGCATGCAGGAACTTTAAAGAGACCCTGAAAATACTTGGGGTTGAGAGGAGGGGTAGGGGAGTCAAACTAGTTTCACCAGATCAGCACAGCACAAGGCAGAGGTCTGCTTAGCCATGTGCCTCTCACCAGAGATTTTGAAGGTTTCCAGCCATATGCACTACCACCCACATAGTATACATAACTCTCATGACACCACCCTATTTAGTTGGACTAATATAGATGACCATGTTCAAAGCAAAGAAAAATTCACACCCTTTTCTTTTTTTTAACGTAAAACAGTCTCTATACATGTGTGTAAGTATTAAAGGGAGAAATGTCTTCAAATGTGTGATCTGAAGAATACACAAGAGTATCTAAAGCATTAATATGTTTTTGAAATAATAATTTCTACAATTTGAGTAACTTTAAGTTGTAATCATTTTTTTCTTTTAACACTTTAAATGATAAACATTTTAAATATCAAGTTATTTGGGGCAGTCTAATGGTGTACAAAGAAACTTAAAGAATTTACATATCATATAATTTGACTAAATAAAAATTTTAATTATTTTTTTTTCTTTGAACACTTTGAAGGATAAACACTTTAATGGATAAAGTCATTTTGGGGGCAGTCAAATAGTACAGAAAGATCTTTTAAAGGTACCTATGAAAAATTTATGGTAGAAGAAAAGAGGGGATCTGGAATGGGGCTTTATTCAAGTGGACACTCGGAGCAGTTCTGGATAATCTGTGTAGGTCAACAAAAGTGATAACCCTCTCTTAGAAAGATAAACTCTTTCTCTTTGTCTCTAACTCACATACCTATTATTTTTTGCTTCACAGATTTTTAAGCTAGTTTTTGCATATAATTGTCTGCTTTTTTATCTCTTCCCTACCTCTTCTCTCTTTCTTTCTTTTCCACATACATTCTTTACATTCCCTTATCTCACTGTCTACATGCACTACAGGCAAAACAATATCTCAGCATACAAGTGGAAACACAAAATTTGGCTTCAATCTATACTTGGTGATTCACAGGACAAAAAGGTTCATGGTACTTGTCCTAAAATTTTGAAGAAGAAAACAAAGAATTCATGAAGCAGGAAGGAAGGAAAGAAGAGAATACTTATAATATAATTTGTCTATATACATTTTCACATATATGCTATTGACATCCACTAAAATGATTTCCTTCTTTGGAAAAAAATGATGGGTAATACAAAACTAATAAGATCTTCTTGTTCCAGAGTGGTGAATAAAAATACACTGAAACAAAAGGAAAGAAGGAAGGGAGGGAAGGAGAGAGGGAGGAAGGAAGGAAAGAAGGGGGGAGGGAAGAGGAAGGAGAGGAGAAGGGAGAGAGGGAAAGAAGGAAGACTCATCAGTTATTTTTTTTTCACTTCATATAGTGCTATTGTGTTTGTTGTAGAGATTTTGGAAAGCGGACACATTTTTCAATAAAAATGAGTTGGGAACAGAAGACATGAGTTGCCCGCCTCAAGAATGTGATGATCCAAGTGGGCAAAAATTGTTCAGAATATTCTTCTGCTAGTCAAGAACCTCTACGAACTTTTGTATTAATCAGAATTTTCCAGAGAAATGGAACCAATAGGATGTGCATGTGTGTGTGTATATATATATATATATATATATATACACACACACACACTATATATATATGTATATATACATTCACACTATATATATGTGTGTGTATATATATATAGAGAGAGAGAGAGAGAGAGAGACAGAGACAGAGACAGAGAGACAGAGAGAGAGGATGAGATTTGTTGTAAGGAATTGGCTTACACTATTACAGAGGCTGGGAAATCCATAGTTTTCTGTGTAAGCCAGCAGGGAGAGAATGATGCAGATGAAGCCCTAAGGCAGTCTGCCGGAGAATTCCCTCTTGCTTGGGGTAGCTGATCCTTTTTTTTTCCTATTTGAGCCTTTAACTAGTTGAATGAAGCCCACCCACATTATGGAAGACAATCTACTTTATTCAAAGTGTATGGATTTAAATGTTAATCTTATCAAAAATTATCCTCCAAGTTGACACATATAATTAACTATTACAACTTTAGGAAAGACCTTGAAAATATTTGTTTAAGAAGACAAACAAACAAAAAAAAAAAGAGAGAAAAATATAGGTTGATTATTCCTGACCCAAAATACTTAGGACCAAAAGTGTTTTGGATTTCAGATTTTTTTCGATTTTGGAATATTTGCATTTACATAATGAGATATTTTGAGGATGGGACCCACGGCCAAATATGAAATTCACTTATGTTTCATATACACCTTATACACATAGCCTGAAGGTAATTTTATACAATATTTTTAATGATTTTGTGTATGAAACAAAGTTTGTACTAAGTACTTATGTGTAGAATTCTCCACTTGTGGTATTATGTCAGCACTCGAAAAGTTTTGGATTTTTCAGCATTTCAGTTTCAGATTTTCAGATTAGCAATGCTCAACCTGTATTGAGACATACCATCAGAGATTTCTGTGTGAAAAAATGAAGTTTCACTGATTTATGTCAACATATCATTGTACCAACAGTCTGCAGTATCAGTTTCCTCTGTTGCAAACAGAAACTTTTTCATTTGAAGTTATTTCTTCTCATTTTACAGAAGTGAACAAAAGAGGGCAAAGTAGTGTTGTGAATACTTTAAAATAATTAAATGAATAGTTTACTTTTAAATACATTTCAAGTGGGCACTTGCCTCAGGGAATTGAATTTGTTTTTCTTTTTTTTTCAGATACTATTAATAGTATTTATCTCATTCACCACCATTATCAGTTTCTAAACGTCAGCTTTAGCTGAAGCAGATGAGATTGCCCTTTTTTTGACCTTCTTCATCCCATACACTCCTATTCCACATGGCTTATGCTATCACCCAAAGAGAGTTCACGCACAGGCAGTTTCTTCTCATTCCTGTATCTGATACTGACAATGCTGTGAGCATTTTAATCCACACAATAATGTTATTTTAATGTTATCAGCACTTTCTAAGATTAACCAAAAAAATTTTCTTCCCCTACTTAGGGTTTTGGTCTAGAAATCTAAAGCTTTCAAAGCAAAGCCTCTACCAGAATTATTATCAAGTAAATTCCTTAACTTATGCCATAGGTTTTCTTCTTCTGTGTTTCTGAGCTTGACACTAAAATCACTCTAAATAATTCATTTTTGGTTTATTAAATTTTGAAGGTTTATCAATTTTAGTGCCCTACTCAAATTCTGCCAATATTCTTATAAAGACATTTAATTTTAAACAGTAACATTTAACTTTTATTAAAAGTTTTAAAAACTTATCACACATATACACGTATGTCATCTTATTACATAAATTCTAATGTATTCTAAGAATGCAAAACCTCATATATATCATATTATATGCTATTATATTGCTACACACATTATTTACTGTAGCACCACATAATTCAATTATATATACAGAAATGTATTTAGGTCACTAAGGGACTACTGTTCAAAGTAGAATATTTCAAATATCAAAATCAAATATTTTTCCTGCACTTTCATCAATTGCTCAAAATCATAATATATTTTATTTTGCTGCATATTTAGATAATTGTTTCTTGCAGAGCATTTTGTCTTTCCTGAAGTTCCCTGAAGTTCCCAATTCATTTTTTTAAATCATCAGAAGAAACATGTCTTTAGATTATCACCAAAATAATCCAGAGTTTTGTACTCATATTATTTGGTATAGTGCATCTTTTTGAAAATGTTATTTTCATATCAATCTAACTTACATTCCAGTTTGGACTGATTGTAAACTTAATGCAGTTTTCAAACTATAACTTTTTTCATTGCATTTCTGGGATAGACCAGTTGTTTCTTCCATATTTTCTCTCTCTCTTTCTTTCATTCCTTTTTTGTTTTGCTGGAGTAAATCTTCAAGGAATTCCCCCAACCCAAACTCTGTATAGCATAAAGCTTTCTAAATCATCATGTGTTGGAAAATATCTTTATTTTGCACATTTGATTAAAAGTTTGGTTTTACTTCCTTGCCATATGCCTTAGCAGAAAGTCAAACCATGCAAGTTCCAGAAATCACTGATCAGGTTACAAGTTACACATCATGTTAGAGCTGACTTGTAAGCACTAAATACAAGTGCAACAGGCCAACCAGGAAGAAATCAACGCCCTAATCTCTAGAATTTGTGCATATGTTAATTTACATGCAAAAGGGATTTTTTAAAGATGTGATTAAGGTTATATAGACCTTGAAACTGAGAGAGTATCGTAAATTACTCCAGTGGGTCAAAAGAACCACTTGAAAGCAGAGAACTTCCTCTGACTAAAGTCAAAAGAGATGCAACAGGAGAAATCAGAATGTAAGAAGGACAAATGTGACTTTGTTGAAGAGGGAGAAGGCAACGTGATGAGGGATTTTGGTGGCCTTAAGAAGAGATTTCCAGCTGATGGCCACAAAGGAAATGGGACTTTAGCCATAAGAACACAAGAACTGAATTCTGCCAATAGCCCAAACGAAGTTGGAAGTATAATAAATTCTTCCCTGGAGCCTCCAGATAAAAGCCCAGGTTGGCTTATACCTTGATTTCAGCCTTGTGAAATCAAAAAAGAAAAGAAAAAAAATGGTTGAACCCACTCAGACTTCTGACCTATACAACTGTGAGATGAAAAATGTGTATTGTTTTGACCCACTAAATATATGATAATTTGTTATGATAGCATTTGAAAACCAATATACCGAGGCTTTATCAGAAGATTCTTTAGAAACTTCAAGAATTCAGAGCAGGAGCAAAGAATTTACAACAAAAAATAAAAATATACAATGGCCAAGAAAGTATCGAATAGTTCAAAAGAAGATATATTAATTCTGTCAGTTAGCACTTCTCTCTCTAAGGACTTGTTGCAAGTTTCCCAGAAAAGAGATGGAGTTAGTGTGAAATTTGTTTATTAGGAATGCTTTCGATAACCGCACGGCAGAAGAGAATGGGAGGAAGTAGAATTGATCCGTGAGAGAAACTGAACTCTAATGTAATCTAAACGGGGCCTCAGTGAACCCTACAGGAAGTTCTGAAGCTGGATGTCCCTTCAGAATTATTCTGAGACAGAGTGCAGGGTTCATGTCTTTATAGCCACACTTCAAATAGTCATTGTTTTTGTCAGACCCAGTAAAGGCTGTGCCCTTGAACTAGCATACTCTCTGTAGCTGAGGCAATTCCTTTAGGGATGTTTTTTTGGTTTTGGTTTTTTTGCTGGCAGCACTTATAGCAGCAGAGGGAGGAGTAAGGCTTTCATTCCAGAAGGGACATCTTGGCATCACATCATACCATCCACTACATGGCTGCTATTATAAATCCACCACAATTTATGTTGAAAGATAACATATTATGTCTTATGGCCAAGAGGATAATTAACATAATCAAGATCTATAATCTATTCGTGCATAAATTTACTCAATCAACAGATTTTTCTATTAAGTATGAAAATGTTCTAGGTACTACGCTTAGTTACATAGTTACTTATTTGCCTACTTTGTAGGGATTTTATCCTTTTTGGTTTATTAACACATTTGTTTTATATCCCAGCATTTGATCTATCTTGGTGAACATATTCTGTGCAGTTGTAAGAATGTGAATTCTATCCTTGTTTAGTATCAATTAGGTCAAGGCAGTTGATAATGTTCTTATCCTCTCGGTCTTTACTGATTTTTTTTCTAGTTGTTTTATCTAGCAATTGCTGAGAGTTTAATCTCTACCTATGATTATGGAATTGCTGGTTTTTCCTTTTAATTCTGTCACCTTTTACTTGGAGTGTGCCGTGTGTGTGGATCAACTAAAGATCGGGCAAATTTTATATGCAAAATTTGGGTACACCTTCTCTAGCTTTCTTCTTTTCAGTATGTTCTCTCTTCACTTTCCAGTAACTGTGGTTGCCCTGAACTGTGTCCTCCAGTTATTCAAATACATAAGCTTATGAGTTTTCTAAAGGAATATTTGCTGTTGATCCCTTTGGAGAAGGCTTGGAGAGAGATTTACGGCGTGTACTTGCAGCAGTGGTACAGGGTTATTCTCCAAGGGGACCTGGCTTACTTTTCAGTTAAGAGCCCCTGGGTGTTTGAATTGACTGACTTCTTGAAACTGGGTAAGAGACCATGTTGACTCAAGTCAGATTTTTGGATACTAGACTTAGTTTTTCCATTATATAGAATAAGAAATAGTCTAGCAGGCTGCCTATCTATTTCATTCCTGGGGACTCTTGTGGATTAGCCACTACAAAAGATCTCTATAGGCGAAGGCATTTTTATTTCTTGTAAGTCTCTGCTGCTCTGTTGAAACTAGAGAGCCCATCTCAATGTTGGCATCCCCTCGGGTCACATCTGGCCTATCAAAGTGACCAACCACAGAGTTCTTCAAAGCTTCAGGTACTCTTCTTACTAATATTAATACCTGAGTGAAGGCAGTGTCCTCTGCGACTTCTCATGGAATATATTAGGAGGTAGCTGCACACATCGTACATGATGAATCCAGTCCAACTTTCTTGTCACCATAAATCTTTGGACTCTCTCCTCCACATCATGCCAGAGAAGCTCTGGAATCTGAATCACATTAAACATAGGCCACCACTGAGTACAGATTCAGTCAACAAACCAAGTGAGCTGTTAGAACCACTTTCATGAGACAACATATTAGAATTCAAATCTCTTGTAAATAATATCAATAAATTTTGACTGAATATGGTGTTATATTTTGCTTTCCTTGGTCTCACACCTTAGAATCCACTCCCATATATGTTCTCCAGGCTTTTGCTGATATGTAGTAACAAAAGCTTGCAATTCCTTTGGTATATAGGCTATTTCCTCCTGGCTCATAATGTGTAATTTTTTGGCCTGGAGTAGTGATTCTCAACCAGTAGTGATTTTGCCCCTAAGAGATATTTGGCAGTTTCTGGAGACATTTTTGCTTGTATTACTGAGGGTGAGGGGCAAGTTTCCAGGTATCTAGTGGGTAGACACTAGGGATTCTGCTAAATATCCTATAATGCAGAGCACAGTCCCTCATGACAAAGAATTATCTAGAGCCAGGTGCGGTGGCATGCACCTATAGTCACAGCTACTTGGAAGGCTGGGGTGGGAGGATCACTTGAGCCCAGGAGTTCATGTCCAACATAGGCAACATAGGAAGATGCTGTCTTTAAACAACAAATAAAAAAAAATATTTATCCAGTACAAAGTGTTAATAGTGCTAAGGATGAGAAAACTCACCACTCACTCTAAAGAATGCTGAAATTTGACCATAGTTACGGGTCTAATGACAGCAAGGGATAATTATGGTAAGTCTTGAAGAGATGCAGCATCACCTTTCAAGGCATCTGTATAAGTGTGATTATCACATAGTTTTTCAAGCATAAAAAGGCTAGTCTCCTTGGACATTGGAGGACAAGTTACTTTCACTGACAAGTGAGGTTCAGCATGGCATGTGGATTCAAGATTATAAGTTTCATTTGGTTCCAACCAGCTATCCCCATTGCAACGTTTAGAATTCCATTCTTTATAGTCAATGCTCATTCACATGAGAAAATTAGCAAGAGTGCAGATTTACCTGTCCTTAACATTCAGCAACCCACCCAATTAAATTTTGCATTTGATTTCCATCAATATCAGTCATATGGCTATAAGAAATAGGATATTATTAGGGATATCATGGAATCACTCTGGTTATCAGGCTTTGGCTTAAGCTGAGAAATAATGGACTTGAGATTGTCATCTTTCCTTTATAAACACTCAAGTGCACACCCAAAAATTTCATCTCATATTCCTGTCATTACTGGATTCAGTATTGCAACATGGTCAAGTGTAATAGCTACTTGAGTTTCCAGAGTATTTGCTTTAGTTGGTATTTCATCACAGTCAATCACAGTTAACAGCTTAAGTAAGTGCAATGCCATTGTAAGCCATGGGTTACCAGCACGCATTTCCCATAGACAAGGAGCTCAGCACCATGCTAAAGCTCAAATGCATGGCCAATCTCAAAAATCCCATCCTCGAGGTCTATCTCTTGGTATTCAACTATTTTTGGTACCAAATATGATTCGGTCTAGGTCTAATCAGGAGATAGAAACAACATAGTGATTTTTTAAAAAGTTTAATATAAAGAATTATTAAGCTATGATAAATGAGTAACTAAGAGATATAAGAAAATACTTTAAGTCTCCTAGGGCTGAGGAGGAGTACCAAAACAAGGAAAAATATGGAAGGGGGATCCACCCACAAGACTATGCTTCAGACTTCATTGGAGAAGGCACAGCTGCATCCCAATGGGAGACATAAAAGTGTTCTGATGTTCCCAGGTCAGAGCTGGTCTACAGTTACTAGGCAAGCAGGAAACAAACCTGTGGGGCACAGACAAATCAGAGTCAGTGGCGATGTGTGAAGACTTGCAGAGTAAGAGGGTGTCATGTGGACCTGAGGCTTGGAGCGATGTGTGGATAGGGCTGTTGGAAGCTGACTGCGAAGCCAAAATGGCTCTGTGAGATTGCTGAGGGACTGCACATTATGGACGCAGGGCAAGCGCAGAGAACCACGGGATGTTCTCCCACCCTCATTGATGGTACAACCACTAGAACTACCATAAGAAACTCCTTATTCCTACAGTGTACATCCAGGGCTTGCCACTGAGAAAGCCTAACATTGTGTTCAATGTAAAGAAGAAATACTGAAAGCAATTCTGTCCATTGATGTAGAGCAGGTATTGAAGGGTGAATTTTGAGCTGAGAGGCAGTAACTTGATATCAGATACATCTCCTATCCTCCACTATCTCCTCTTTCCAATCCATTTATTATTCTTTTATTGAACAAATCTTATTGAGCACTTATGATGATCCAGGTACTCTTTTCAGTTCTGGAGATAACATACTGAGCAGGACAAAGCCTCTGCTCTCATGACATTATATTCTATTAGACAAGATAATAAACAAACAAAAAGGTTAATAATATATTCTCAGATTACAGTGTAAAGAAAATAAAGAAAAGAAAATATCATGTTTCTTCATATTATCTTTTTTAAAAGAAAATAAAGCACAGTAAGGAAATAGAATATGACTTAAGAGGTATTTTAGGTAGGATGGTCATCAAAGCCTTTCTGAAGAGGTAACTTTTGAACAGAGATCTACCACTTACCATGAATACCTACCAACTAGCACTTTTCCAGTTATCAGTCAAACATCTCAGTTGAATCATGTCATCTCCTTCTCAAAAATATTTCCTAACTCCCTACCTATTTATAGATTAAGCAGATCAAGGCCACATTCAGTAACAAACATGACCAGGACAAATCTCTAATCCTAGAAAGGAAATGATGTGCTAAACAAGATATAAAAAAGAATTCTAATTGTTAGAGCTGTGTAAACAAAGAGGAGAGTGAGGAAAAGCTTTCACTTAGTTGGAACTTCGGTACCCAGGGTCCACACCAGAGGGATCAGATGCTAAATCCATGAAAACTACACAATTATAGACACCACACTTAAATTTAGTAATGGTTTCTAACCTACTTTCTTTTAAGACTTGTACAGATTCAGTACTTGAGAAGTGGGGCTGATTTGATGGTTTCAAGTGCTTGAAACTCTACCTAGAGAGGAATTTGAATGTGTAAAATCAAAAGGAAAAGGAATTGGCACTTAGAAAGTAGCCACTGTTGACTATTCCAGGTCCTTCACACAGATTATTTACTCTTCACAGCATGTGTAATAGGGTAGCTTTTAACACTTTAGAGATGAGAAAACTTTAGTGTTAGAATAGAATGTTTGTTCCCTATTTATAAATTTCCTTCCTTGCAATGGTGTCAAATTTGGAAAGCTTGCCTAATGATACTTAGCAGAATTCTCTTATTTTTGTCTCTTGGGAGTTCTCCGTTCCTTCCCACCTATGGTTCACTTGGTCTGGAGCTTCCTGTGGGTAGTTACCTCTGACCACAGACAGCATACTTCATAAACAGAAAAACTGCATACAGCCTGGAATGATCCATCAGTGTTCATGCCTGGGGTTCAATTGGTATGTTCATTTGTTTTTCATACTAAGCTCTGTCCTCCCACTGACATTCATTAGAAATAAGATGTTTTAATTTCCATCTGGCACCTATTTTATTTTTTATTTTTTCCAGAAACCTGGAAAAATAAAAGTTGACTCCTTACTGGCCTCCCTCAGAGGCACAACATGAGACTGCGAGAGATTAAGAATGATGCCTCAGATTACATAAATTAATTGGTGGCAACAAGGGTTCAAATGTGGTTTTTGCTCTGCCATAATTCTTAAAGTATGTACATGATTAATTTGTCCTTAGAGATGTTGCATAAAAAAATTTTTTCTGGTCAAATAATTTTGGGAGTAACTACAAACTATATCAATCCTCTTAGAAATTTATCTTATATATTTGCATACTAAAAGCCCTGAGAAGTCCAGGATTTGAAAGGAGAAAATTTTGTTTAAATTAATTGATTCATTCATTCATTCATTCAACAAATATGCATTGAACCTTCACCAAATTCAGGTCATTCCAGGCAAAAGAAAGAGCACATACAAAGGTCCCAAGTCAAGAAAAAGCTGGCTTGTTTGAACCACTGACAAAAGGCTGAAGTGTAGTATGGGCATAAGAACAGTAAGAGATGAGATTGCAGAAGCTGGCAAGGGCCAGATCATGCAGAAATGAATAGGCCACCAAAAGAAATTTGGATTTTTATTTCAAATAGAATCAGAAGCCATTAAAAGAGTTTGCCCAACATTAAACTTACTTGGCCACATCCTGTTTATTCTCATAATCCTTTAATAAACATGTTATGCTGCTTTATGCTCTGCTGAGCCCCTTATGTTAGACTGGAAGGTGGAAACTGATAGTGACCGAGATAAGCTCCTCATTTCACAGTCCCTGTAAACCCGGTACCTAGCATTGCCCCTTTTCACATAGTAGCTACTCAATGAAGGATTTGCTGAATGAATTAAAATTATGAAATGATGGAATGCTATTGCATTTGACAAATATTCAAAAGAAGTAGAAATGTTTTACCCTGACATCTAGAAAACTTATGGTCAGAAAAGAAAACACAAGCCTTCAAATATTTGCAGTGGTGCCTAGAAGACAAATGAGACTCACCTGGTAAGGCTCAAGAAGGTGTAACTGCAATTGGATATCAGACAGAGGTGGGGGGGGTGTATGCCTACATGATGAGTGCGTTGCACACCGTCTGGGAAATGGTCATGCTTGAAGTTGATGACTCGGGGAGGTGGGGGGTGGGGGGAGGGGATGGAAGTAAAACTACATGGTGAGTGCCAGGCGCACTGTCTGGGGAATGGACACGCTTGAAGCTCTGATTCAGGGGGATGGGTGGGACATGGGCAATATATATAACCTGAACTTTTGTACCCCCATAATAAGCTGAAATAAAAAAAAAAAGAAGGTGTAACTAGGAGCAATACGTGGTAGTTCCTGAAAAGCAGACAATGAAATGGACGCCTCATGAAGTAGTGCATTTCTCATCACTCCATCTTATCAAATAGAGAGTAGAAAAACTATGGAGAACATCACAGGAAGGATTTATTCAACAAGTGAAGGCTGGATTATATACTTTGAAAGTCTCTTTCTACCCTAAGATTCTGGGGTTCTGTTTGGAAAGAACTTGAAGAGAGAAAAAGATTAAAAAGAAGTGCATGTGGCTAGAGAGAACTTCTGAACAACAAAAAATTTGTAATTTGGCAAACCTTTTATATAAGACAAAACAAAGAGAGCTATTAAAAACAATGGGATAAAGAAAGGGAAACTTTAAGTAAAAGATGCCAGTATGAAAATATTCTTATTACACTCCCCACTCTGACACTAATATAAAACAAACAAAAATTAAAACTATAGAAAAAATTCATCATCAATAAGACTCCCAGAATTCCAATTCAAAAACCTGTAAAACCTTTCAATAAAATTAAGGGAGGATTCCAAGAGTTGATATATATGTCTTCTGATCATTTAGATCCAGAGATAATCAACAAGCTTTTATGTAGAAGGACTAATTCTAGAGCATGAGGAAGCCAGGAAAAGTGAGGCAAGGGAACTAATTCAGGGAAACCAGGAGATGAGAAAGTGACATTGAGAATAAGCTTCTGAGAAGTCACAAAACTCTTGAACTATTTCTTGAAGAATACACAAGAAAGTGTTAATAGTGGAAATTTTAGCAAAGGGGATTAGGTGTGTGGAAAAGCGGAGAATTTCTACTTTCTGCTTTATACCTTTCTCTGCTCTTTGAGCTTTTCTCAGTAAAGATGCATACATTTTATATTTTTAACACATTGACTGCCACATTAGAAAAAATTATTTTCCCTGGGGCCACAGATTTTTATTAAAACAAAACGATCCTTTCTAATTTGTTATTTTTTTATTGCTTTCTGTGTTTCTGTTATATGCAATGCAATCCACATTTTTAGAATTAAATTGTCAATATTAATTGTAACAATAAGAACATCAACAAGTAAGATTTTCACAAACCAATGGCAGGATTTTGCTCCTTGAGGCCCTGAGCTCAAAACTAGCCTGAGTTAAATACAACTCACATGGCAGTCAATGTGTTAAAACAATTTCAGAAAGATAAAAGTGTTGGAAATAAAATTCATGCTGAATATGTGGAAAATGTTTTCAAGGAGACATGTATCTTCAGAGTTATTATAAATTTGAGTAAATGAACAAGTTAAGAGTTCCCTAAAGGGCAGGCAACAGAATAGCCAATAGAAAGTGTATTCTGTTTCTAGACTCTACAATCCTATTGCAAAACGAGTTCCATGAAACCTGAACTTCTAATTTGATTGGAAGAATTAGATTCAAACCACTCTGTAGAAACATCTGGCAACTAATCAGAAATATCATGTACTCATTAATGAATTTCCAGCCCTTCCATCAACAATAAGCATAAGCACATATACAAGGTTTAGGTCTAGGTTAAGCAATAGCTGAGATTCTAATTGTATCCTACTCCTAGCCTCTAGATACATTGCCCATGAGTAGTACCTAAGGGACAGATTTCAGTAGAAAAAAAAAAATATATATATATATATATGAGTGAGTGAGAAGATACTTTTCCAAAATTCTAAGGTTCAGGCAGATTTCAGCTAAAAACCATATTTTGCCTTATGCTAAATGTATTACTTTAGAAATATTATCATGGATACAAAATCATATTGTAAAGGAAATTAATGCCATTTACAGGAAATGACCTGGAGCTTTGCTGAAGTAATTCCATTGGCCTTCTCTTTTAAGAAATCTACATTCTACCCAAAGCATCTGTAGGCTACAGAATATTATCAGACAACTAATACATCCCAATCAGACTGAATTTATTTATAGACAACGTTCTTTTTGCAATGTTAGATGCCTCATTAACTTGATTCAGCTTGTGCATAGCAAAAATATTCCCTCCCTCTTCAGATTTTTGATAGAGTGAATTATAATTTCTTGTCTCACTCATTATAAACCTTTAGTTTGGAGGACATTTCAGAAATATGTATTGCCACTTATGTGAATCCTGGATTACTTCCCCTGGATTAATTATGTGCTTTATTTGTTTTTCTTTGAGAGTAAAATGAAGTGGTATACTGACCATTCTTATTTTTTACTCTACATGGAAAATAAGTTAAAATTTAATTTTGCCATAAACCTCCTCCTAACAAAAGTGAACTGTGAATTTGTATTTTAGTAAATTTCATTATTGTCAAGTTAGTAAGATATGGGTAGGCAAGATGGGGTTTTAAACATCATGGAGCTTTAATAATTCAACTTACTTTTAAAATATGTATATCTAAGAGAAAAGCTAAGGAAGTACTGTGAAAAATGAGCATGTATAACTTCCATATTATGATTCACATCTTCAAATTTTGAAATTTCCTTTTGAATATCACTATGCAACTTTGAGTTACATGCTCTTTTAATTTGATTTGCACTTCTGTAAGTGTGGGAGGAAAAGGATTTTTCTTTCCAAATCTTCCATTACAACCATTTCAGATTTATCATTTTTTAAATTAGGTTTAACAGGTTAAATTGAGCTCAGGAAAAATATGATAATTTAAAAAGCTGGCTTCTAATTTCTCTTAAATTCAACATTTCATATTTTCAATGAATTTTACAAAAATAAATAAAGTGTGTTTAATTGTTTTGTAAAGGAGCCACAAGTTAGACTGGGAAATCTTTTCACACTTTGTTTTAAACAAAATAGTAACTTGATGAAGAAAAAATAATTTTTCTTAAATTACAGCTTGCAGTGCTTCCAATCTACTCTTTACAATTTTGTTAACCTGTTATATATACTGGAGTATACTTAATATAAAAATATCCAATATATACCTATTTTTTCTGCCAGCTGATAGAGAACAGGCTTATTATCTTGTGGCTTTGATATTATCACAATAATTTTAATCAAAACTGATCATGTGCCCCAAAAAAGTGATTTTATGAGCTGAGTAGTAACACTTAAAAATGTTTAGCATAACTATGAGCACCTTATTCCAGGACTTCTATCTGTAGTCAAAGAAAAATGTAGAAAATCTTTCCATCCTGCAAAACAGACTTTTAAAAATATCTTTTATTATGTATATTCTAAATAAACTTCTGTTCAGAAAAAAGGATTAAAAGGAAATCTCTAAATAGTAAATCCCCTATGTTATTGAAAATAAAAAAATCTGAAAAAAAATTGTTTTACTAGCAGCGCTACCCAGGATTTTGTCATCAAAAACATAACATTAACTAGAAAGGGTTTTTTCCCCTTCAGACTATAAGCAGTCCTGAATCCAGAACTATTTGATAAAAATTCTGATTCTCACAAAAGACTGGGAATTTATATGGAACAGTATGACCTACGTTTGTCAGATGGAGTACTTTTCTTTGGGAAAAGGAATGGAGAATTGAAGTGGTTTAAAATTAAGATGGAGTTTCTAAACTTGTAAAATTGCTCTACTGCATGCCAAATGGTTTGGAGTATGGTTTAAGCATATGTGACTGGCCTGGTGATGAGCTGTCTATTTCAGAATACATGTATGAAAAGTTATTTGTAAGCTAATTTTTTGGTCCCAAAGAAACTTCAAGTTTACCTGATGATCAGGCTTTGAGGCTCCAGGGTGCATATGGCATGCCTAAACTAACGACCATCCTCTATTCTAATCACAGTTAAAGTCAGCTGTGGGAGGCTGCCGCCCTTGAATGGTTTATAATCAGCTTGAGACAAGAAACTGACTCATTTCTGGAAGTGTGGGGGCTGTTCTTTCACTCCTTTCAGTACATGAATGCCGCCATAAAATAAGATTAAATTCTCTGGGGTTTTCCCCGCTGCTTCCCTTCCCCATTTGTTAACTTTTCGTGGTATGTGGGCTCATACTGTATTTATGTTTTCTCAGCTTCAAATTATCTCACTCACAATTTTGCCTTGAACAACCTACTTTGCCATACTTCTAAAATAGGACATGTGTTCCTATTATGCTATATTTTCATCACATTGTTTTAAAGAAATTTCACCTTAAAACATAAGTAAATATAATACTTAAACTCATTAAATTTATAGTATCTTTCTTGGTGCCCCAATCTATTCAGTGTCATCTCTTGGGAGATTACTTGTGAGCTTCTTTCACATCGTCTAAAGGTAGCTGTAAACTTGTTCTTTAAAATACTTTTATTAGGGAATCACACTGAAATTATAGACTTTCTTCCTGGAGCTTCTAAACTTCAAGCTGTAGTGTTTTATTGCCTCTTTTAAAAGTTCTTTGGCCTCCTAAATTATGGACACACATCTTCTAGAATTTTATAGAGATTTATCTTACCTGAGTTATTGCTCGCTTGGATTTTGAAAAATCTTTGAAAAATCTGTCCTACTTAAGTTGCTCTTACCTTGAACTTCACATAGAGCAATTTCATAAAAGATAAAAATCTGATGACTCTGAAATTTGCACCAAGAGGCAATTGACTCGTACCTATAAAACTGGAAGTATATAGCTTATTGATACCACAGAGCCAAATAAATATATAAAGAGATTGTCAGGATTGGGTTTTTGAAAGAGAAATGTTGTCCTGGTTCTTTGGCTCCTTACTTGGAAGAATCCGAAGCAGGGCCAATGTGATGGAGTTCACACAGACAGGAAGCAATTCCATACAAACAGCTTTCATTGTATTGTAGAAAAGAAGGAAGAAAGAAGAATCTACACAAAGCAAAAATATGTTCCAGAGAGAGGAACGCGTCAGTCTCCACCAGTGGAGAAAGAGTTAAGGAATCCCAAATGGTTTCCTTTTATTGGCCTGGTTCCGGGAGACGGTTTATGGGAGGTGTGGGATGTTACCAGATAATTGGTATACATAATTGAGAGGTGTTCTGTGTTTTCCTGCAGTATCTTCTCCTGATTGATCCTCAGCTTCTCTGCCCCTATGAACTGCCCTCCTGGCCTGTATCTGCCACCTGCAGATTTGATCCCTGCTTAAAAGAGATAAATAAAAAGGTACTTTTAAAAAGTTTTATCTACCATGGACACAGGCATCGGTGAGCTTTTTGAAATCCTTGAGTGCTCAGCATAGCTCTACTGTCAAAGAGTGTCATGAATGTATTAATGGAGACCTCTGTTGGCCTCACACTGGATGAGGTGCTGTTAGTGCTTACTACGGTAGAAAGAGATAACAGGATTTCTCTCTGTTCCAAGATCTTCTTGTCTTTGGCATAATGTTCTGTCTCTTACCTGGTCTGAATTAATTGCTCCATCTGGATAACTGGCTTCTGCATGCTTCTCAGTTTCTAAGCAGTCACTCAACTCTGACATTTCTGCTCCCTCTTCAAATAGCATCATTGACATTTTTCCTCATTTTTGACAGTGTACTCATCCTGATATGCAAATCATTACAAACCTCTATCTGGAATATTTGAACCTATAGTTTTAATCTCACAATACTGATCATCCAGCATCTACAGTACTTTCAAGATATATGTTGAACTGAGATGAAAAGTTTATAGGTTGCAAATACATGAAGGCATTAAAGTAGGACACTCAAAAGGCATTAAGAAAATCAACAAATTGATTCTTACTTAAGGTATCACCATAGTTGCCAAAATCAGAATTCTGCATTTCTATTCTTGAAAATAATTGAAAGTCAACACAAAGAATTTTTTAAACCATCAGAACTCCAATTTTGGCCAAACTGGGAGACATTTATAATCTATACCTTCAAAATTGATAAAAAGATATCACAAAAGCCATATGGGATAAAGCAGAAATTAAAAAGCCATGGAGAACAATCTCAGCCGAGAGAGAACCCTATAGCATCAAATCTCAAAAAGTTCTGGCAAAAAATACATTTTCTAAAGGGGAGAGACATGCACTGAAATGCAAAAATTATAATCCTATTTCTGCTATGGGTGCATGAACTGGGGTGAGCTGAGCTGGCAGCAACAGCATTACTAAACCCAGTCTTGTTCCAAGAACAGAGGAGGCAAGAACATACAAAGAATAGCACAGACACTGCTCATGTTCTAAAAGTGTCTTCCTGTGGCATTTGAGTAGAAAGGAACTTTGTGTTGTGAAAACTAGCAAAGTTACAACTCAATTCTGACTGCACTCCAGCATAAGACTCTCTTGCAAATAGTCCAGGAAATAAAATCATTCAGTGATAGATAATAAAAAATAAATAGCACAGATTTTAAGAGAAGAAAAAATAAAATATAGGCAAAAAGAAAATACTCATCAGGAAAAAAATTTAATACAGAGAAAATTAAATCATAGCAAAATATTTCACAAGAATTTAAAAACACTTCATAAAGCAAACCTCATGTGGAGGAAGACACACAGCATAAATACAGAGCTCAAAGAATAGACAGCAAAACAATAGAATAAAATAAATTGTGAACTGGCAGGATTTGGAAAAGAATTAGAAGAAAAAAGCTGTCACAGATGGTGACAGAATTCTGTAGAATACATGGGGGTTATGTTCTGTCATGATAGGGTAAATGGGACATGACTTATCTGCCCACGATAACCAACTAAAAAAGTGGAAAAAATACAAATAAAGCATTTTCAGACATTTTACAACAGGTTCTATTTAACTGTGATCACTAAGAGAAGAGATAAAAATCAGGTGAGCCTTATAGTCAAACTGGATTTCTGCTTGGAATGACTTTCTGAACCACATTGTGAGTAGGTAGATTCCGAGGAAGAGCTCAGTAGTCATGCTGAGATGTGGAGACAGAGATCAGAGTGTTTACAGGTTTTTGAGAGTGGAATTTTGTCAAGAAGAGTACAGGAAAGGGGAGAGCACATAAACAATGAAGAAAGAAAACTGCACAATCAACACTGAATCAGCTGTTGAACACTAAATCATGCATGTGTAGGCTGAATCAAAAAGCAAAAATGAGAGCTATGTGTCAGACAATTTCCAGCACTTAACACAGGGCTTGGAGAAGTTCAAGTTCCCAGAAGTCAGAGTGTAGATTCCTTAATGAGCAGCCAAAACTTTTTGTGCAGACACCAAGAGGACTAAACTATGCCTACACTAGAGACTTCTAAATTCCCCCTCACTAAAGCTTCAAAGAAAGCCTTGAATGGACAAAACTGAACTGCATGTAACTTAACTGCCTGCCAGAACAAAATCTAACACATTTTGAAGAATGACAAAAAAATACAATACTCAACAACATAAAATTCATAATATCTGGCATTCAATCAAATTCTGTTATACATGTGGGGAAGGAAGAAAATTAAATCCTTAGCTAGGAAAAAAAAAAGTCACTACAAATAGATTACAAATTACAGAGATGAAGAAATTAGCAGCACTGACTTTTAAAAAGCTATCCAAAAAATGCTTGAGAGTTTAAAGAGTAACATGAACATAATGAGGAAAAACATGAAGTATATGACAAAAAGTTTGGAACTTCTAGAGAAATAAATATAATATAATATATGAAAGGATAAACTCAATGGAGAAAACTACCAGTGGGTTAGACATGATAGGAAGAATACCAATAAACTTGACGACATAATTGAAACTATCCTAAATGCAGGCCAGAGAGAAAAAAGTCTTAAAAAGAATAGAGTCTCAATGACTTGTGGGACAATATTAACTATTATAAATAACATGAGTATAATTGGAATTCAAGAAAGAAAGATGATACTAAGGATCAGAAAAAATGTTAGAAGAAATAATAGCCAAAATTTTTCCAAATTTAATAAAAAATAATAAATATACAGGAAAGACACTGATGAACACTCCAGTGGGATAAACACGAAGAAAAACATACCAAAGTACATCATGGTCAAGTTGTTAAACCAGTAATGAAGACTGGTTTACAAAATTCCACTCTCAAGAAAAAAATACCAAATGGAAACTTGTATCTACATGAAAGAATGATGAGCACTTGAAATGGCAAATATTTTGGCTGATGTATTTTTATTTTTAAAGATTTCTTTAATTTATTTAAAGTAAAATTGAGTGTTTAAAGCAATTTTAGAAACAAAATTGATTTAAAATGTTATGTAGGAATAAAATATATGACAAAAATAGCACAAAGAAGGGTAGGAGAGAAATGGTGTAATATTATTTGAAAATGTACTTGGGATAAAATTATGTCAGCCATGGCTCAATCAGGAGAGAGAACTCCTATGGGGCAAGTATAATATAATTTTTGAACAGGAAAGTATAATATAAAGAAAATATACTAACCCATCCTCCGAAGTGAGGTATCACAAGAATGGAAGAATAGGCAGCACATGTTCTCACTATAAAGTTGGCACTAACTGATCTACACTAAGGTGCTCACACAGTAGTAATATTCACTGGGAGTTGGGAGGTAAGGGTGGGTAAACACAACTAATGGGTGCGGTGAGCATTGCAGTGGGGAAAGGACACACCTCAAATCATGGTTTGGGTGTGGCAAAGTCATAACATGTAACCAAAATGTTTGTACCCCCATAATATCCTAAAAAAAAGACAATAATGTCATGTACTCTGAAAAATAATTAGCCTATAAATATATTCCAAAGGGTACGTTTTAGTAAGAAAAACAAATTCTAATGAATAAAGTGTTCTCTTTTGTAGACTGTTGGTTTTTAAAGTTTTATTTATAAATGTTTGATTAAACTGTATTGCTATTCAAAATAAATACCTATTATTTAGTTATAAACTCAAAAAAAAGACAAAAGATATAAACCAGGAAATAATAAAATTGATTGAAGCATGGAAAGAATCAGATGGAAGGGGTATGGGAGGAAATGACACTGCTCTGAGTATGTCTTTTTGAATAGTTTTTATTTTGGAACTGTTCTTCATATTCCAAAACTTAAAATAAATGAGTATTTAACAAAAATGTGGAAAACATCTAAAACTAAATGCAAACAAAAACAAATGAACACAACTGTATTTCAAATGATGCACACTACACTAAAGTGAAAAAATATAAGAACTAATGCAAGTAACTTTTGAACACAGTACTTTGTCTATATACTCTCAAACTAGCAAAAAGGAAGAACTGCTAACAAATTGTGAACTGTACTTAGCAGGTTTTTTATTCGTGTAGTATAGGCGATTGAACAAATTAGTTGATGTTATTGTTAGTCAAAATTTCTATGTGGGGGTAGAGAGATACGAATATAGGAAAATCCTGTAGGTTTGGTTTGCAGTTGAAGACATCACTATTAACTCTTAATTTTCTTGCATACATACTTACACACAAACACATAAATATCATAGCTCTATTTGTTGAAAGGCTCTAGAAGTAATTACATACCAATAAAGAGCATAACAAGTGCCCAGATTATGGTTTCTTTTTTTTTTTTTTTTTTATTTCAGCTCATCATGGGTGTACATAAGTTCAGGTTATATACATTGACCATGTCCCGCCCATCCCCCTGAGTCAGAGTCCCAAGTGTGTCCATTCTCCAGACAGTGCGCCTGGCACTCACCATGTAGTCATACCTCCATCCCCTACCCTTACCCCCCACTTCCCTGAGTCAGCACCTTCAAGCATGACCACTCCCCAGATGGTGCACAATGCACTCATTATGTAGGCATACACCCATCCCCTCCCCCCAGCCCCCATCTCAGTCTGATATCCAATTGGTATCCTTCCCCGATGTGCATTTAGGTGATGATCAGGGAAACCAATTATCTGGTGAATACATGTGATGCTTGTTTTTCCATTCTTTGGATACTTCACTTAATATAATGGGTTCCAATTCTCTCCAGGAGAACCATAGAGATGTCGTATCACCGTTATTTCTTATAGCTGAGTAATACTCCATGGTATACATATACCACGGTTTACTAATCCATTCGTGGATTGATGGGCATTTGGGTTGTTTCCACATCTTTGCAATTGTGAATTGTGCTGCTATAAACATTCGGGTACAGGTGCCTTTGTTATAGAATGACTTTTATTCTTCTGGGTAGATGCCCAATAAAGGAATTGCTGGATCGAATGGTAGGTCTACTTGAATCTGTTTAAGGTTATGGTTTCTAAATGCTATTTACAACTAAAGAAACCAGGGGTGAATGAGGGAAAGTACAAAGTGAATCTAGGACATCTTGTTTTGTCAAGAGGACAGTGCTCAAAAAATGATGGGGGCAAATATCAAGAACTCACAGAAGCCAGCCTACAGGGTCTCTCTTTGGCCAAATCCAGAACAATCTGAGCATCACAATAAACAAATATAACCCAATGATTAAAATAGAAATTTGTAAGTCCATACTGATGACGGAAGGAAGGGAGGAAGGCAGGAAGGCAGGAAGGAAGGGAGGGGAAGACCGGGGAAGAGGTGTGTAATACACCTAATGAGTTAAAATGCTAAAAATATTTTTTCTTCTTTTTTCCCCCAGTTTTCTTGAGGTATAATTGACAAATAAAACTGTACATATTTAAGGTGCATAATGTGATGATTTGACATATGTATACATTGTGAATGATTACCACAATCAAGATAATTAATACATCCATCACCTCACAGTTATCTTGTGTATGTGTGTGTGTGTGTGTGTGTGTACACCTCTTGTGTACATGTGTGTGTGTGAACACTGAAGATCTACTCTCCTAATAAATTTCAAGTGAACAATGCAGTATTATTAACTATAGTCACCACACTATATCTTAGATCCCTGGAACTTATTCATCTTATTACTGAAAGTTTGTACCCTTTAACCAATATCTCCCCATTTCTCCCACCCCTCAGCTTCTGGCAACCACCATTCTACCCTCTGCTTCTGTGAATTCGCCTGTTTTAAATTAAATACATAAATGAAATCATACAGTGTTTGTCTTTCTATTTCTGTCTTATTTCACATAACCTAATGTCCTCCAGGTTCATCCATGTTGTCACAAATATCAAGATTTCCTTTTTTATGGCTGAATAGTATTCTATTTTATATACAGTATGTATCACAATTTCTTTTTCTATTCATCCATCAACAGACACTTAGGTTGCTCATGTCTTGGCTATTGTGAATTATGCTGCAATGAATATGGAAATGCAGATATCTTTTTGAGATACTGATTTCATTTTCTTTGGATGTATATCCAGGAGTATGATTGCTAGATCATATGGTAGTTCTATTTTTAATTTTTTAAGAAACCTCCATAGTATTTTCCACAATGACTGTACCAATTTACATTCATACTAAAGTGTACATGCGTTCCCTTTTCTCTATACCCTTGGCAAAACTTACCTCTTATTTTTTTAATATAGCCATCTGAACAGGTGTGAAGTTATATTCATTGTGGTTTTGATTTGCATTTCCTTGGTACTTAATGATGTTGAGTACCTTTTAATACACTTTTTGGCCGTTTGTTGGTCTTTAGGAAAATGTCTATTCAGGCCCTTTGCCCATGTTTAAATTGAGTTGGTTTTTTTTGCTATTGAGTTGTATGAGTTCCTTACATATTTTGGATATTAACCCCTTTTTAGATATATAGTTTGCAAATATTTTCTTCCATTCAGTAAGTTGCCTTTTCATTCTGTTGATTATTCCTTTGCTGCACAAAATCTTTTTAATTTGACTTAATCCTATTTGTCTGTTTTTGTTTTTCTTGCCCGTGCTTTTGGTGCCATATCCAAAAAGTCATTGCCAAGATCAATGTTAAAGAAATTTTCCCCTATGTTTTATTCTAGAAATGTTATGGTTCAGGTCTTATGTGTAAGTCTTTAATCCATTTTTAGTTTCTTTTTGGGTATGGTATAAAACAGTGGTCCAGTTTCTTTCCTATGGATGTCCAGCTTTCCCAACACCATTTACTGAAGAGACTTTTTTTCCCCGTTGTATATTCTTAGCACTCTTGTCAAAACATAGTGGACCATATATATATATATATATATATATATATATATGAATTTATTTCTGGACTTTCTATTGTGTTCCATTGGTTTGTATGTCTATTTTTGTGCAGTACTATACTGTTTCAATTACTATAGTTTTGTAATATAGTTTGAAATAAGGAAGCTTGAAATCAGGATGCCTCCAGCTTTGTTATTCTTTCTCAAGATTGCTTTGGCTATTCAGGGCCTTTTGTGGTTCTCTACAAATTTTAGAATTTTTTCCTATTTATATGAAAAATGGCATTGGAATTTTAATAGGCATTACTTTGAATCTGTAGATAGCTTTGGGTAATATGGATATTTTAACAATATTAATTCTTTCAGTCTATGAACATTGGATATCTTTCCATTTATTTGTATCTTCCTCAAGTTCTTTCATTAATGTATTAATGTATTATAGTTTTCAGCATAAAGATTTTTTACCTCCTTGGTTAAGTATATTCCTAAGTATTTTATCCTTTTTGATGCTATTTTTTTAATTAGTAAAGTCAGGAAAATAATATCTAGGAGTTTTCTGTACTATTCTTGCAAGATTTTTGTAAGTTTGAAATTATTTCAAAATGAAAAAATTAAAAATATATTGGTAGTATGTGCCATTTACAAGATATGACAAATAATATAGCAGTCAATGCCACAAATAATACTGATAATGATAATAACACAATAAAACTAAAAAATATAACAAGAAGTAGAAAAATATTGGGAGATTACTTATATTAAATTTCTTTTCTTTCATATCAAAGATTTAATAAGCTATTGTAAAAGTTTTACATCAAGACATAGAGTGATACAAATCTATTTGGTGAAATTGGGATGATAAAAATTAGAAAAAATATTTTAAATTGGTGCAGGGGGGTTGTTGTGGAGAGAGGTTTGAGAGAGATTACTCTAAATAAATAAAGGCTTGGCCAAATGTGCACACACATACATACACACACCCCTACTTAAATAAACTATATAATGCATTCAAAGTCTGCAAGTCACTCTCAGAGTTGTAGATGCAGATCATGGTAAATGCTCAATGATAAGTAAGTAACAAGCAATGAGAAGTTATAAAGCAACTGAGGGAGAAAAGAAGAGACAGGTCAGATAAATAGCACTAGGGATATTTTTAAAAAAACAACCTGAAGCAATTGATTCTGTCAGCTTAAGTTGCTTTCAGATTCTCCTTACACTGGTAAGAGTTGATTCTGACCAAGGCAGACCTTCAGAACTAGAGGTTCACAGAAAATAAAAATTGGAAAACTTAGCCTGCTGTGGTAGAATGCAGGAATGGGGTACAGTAGAGTGTTTAGTAAGGGTTTGTCTAAATAAACTTTTTTCTTTTAGAATAGTTTTAGATTTGCTAAAAGGTTGCAAAGTCAGTGCAGAAAATTCCCATATACCACACACTGTTTCTCCTATTATAAACATATTAGTATCGTACATTTGTCACAATTAATGAATAAATATTGATACATTATTATTAACTAAAGTCCACATGTTATTCATATTTCCTTAGTTTTCATCAAATGCTCTTTTCTGTACCAGTTACATCCAAAATGTTACAGTAATTTTTCATATCTCCTCACACTCCTCTTGGCTGTGACAATTACTCAGACTTTCTCTGTTTTTAATGACCCTGTCAGTTTGGAGCAGTACTGGTCAGTTATTTTTGTTCAGTGCCCCTCTATTGGGATTTGCCATATGTTTTTCTCATGATTACACTGGAATTATGTGTTTTGGAGAGAGAGAGATCACAGAGGTTAAGTGCCATTCTCATCACATCATATCAAGAGTACATATTATCAGCATGACTTATCACTGTTGCTGTTAATCTTCATCATCTGGCTAAGGTAGTGTTTGGCAGCTTTTTCTACTATAAAGTTACTCTTTTTCCCCTTTTCATACTGTACCCTTTGGAAGAAAGTCACAATGCACAGTTCACACTTAAGGAGTGAGGAGTTATGCTGCATCTTTAAGTATCCAGAATTCTTCTGCACAGGAGATTTGCTTATTGTCCCCATTTTTTTTGTTATGCTTTATTTATATCAATATGAACTCCTGGATATTTATGTTATACTTTGGGCTATAATTCAATACTACTTAATTTATTTTTCCTTAAGGCATTCCACCTTTGGCCATTCTGTTTCTCTTTGACATACTCCCATCATTGTGTGTGTGTGTGTGTTTCTGTGTGTGTCTGTGTGTGTTTTGAGCACTTTCTTACCTTCTGACACTACAAGGTTCTCCAGGCTCCTCTTTTATAGTCCCTGCCTTACGTCTAGAATCAGACACTCTCTAAAAAGACCTAATTTCTTTAATTGGAATTATTCTAGAAACCAATATTTGGGTGCTAAGTGTACCTGTTGCTACTAGGTATCCTTGTATCTAGGCCCTTTCAGCTAATAGAATAAGGAAATATGTGTATGTATATTAACCTTTGTATATACATGTATCTATAAATATTTCTGTGTATCCATCTGAATTTATATTAAACTAAAAATGAGTTTAAGTGGATATCTCCAACTCCATTCTTTCAATAAATGGATCATTGTAGCCTTCTCTCATTTGCCTGTATCCTTTAGCTCCAACAATGAGAAACTTGTCTTCCATCATTCACCATCCATTTACTTCAATTCTCCTAAACACCTGTAGTGGTTCCCATATCTCCATGGAAAATGAACATTAACCCCACTGCTTTATAAAGTCCACTGCTTACGTGAAATTTCTTTGCCTTTAGTCTTACAGACTTCACTTATTTCTAAACTTCCTTAGGCCAAACATTTCTTCCCCATCTTTTCAGTGAGGTTGCTTTATATAAGTCATACAGTTAGATTCTTTTGTTACTGTATGTCTTCCATTCTATTAATAGGAACTCCTAAACTTCTGAATGATTTTTTAAATTTGCAGACATCAAAGTTCACCCTTTCTGCTAGGAAGTTCTATGGGTTTTGACAAATGCGTAGTATGTATCTATCACTTCAGTTTCATGAAAAATAGTTTTACCACCCTTTACAAAAGTCCTAATGTTGATAATATAGTACGTTTACTTACTAACTGACTCTGTGATTCTACTAACCCAGGGAATGCTGCATACATATAACTAATATCTCATCATGTCTTTGCCTATACATTGAAATTGTGAACAATTTTTTTCTTGGTAGCTTACATTTCTTCTTTTAAAATGTTTCAGGAAATTTTGAATATGGAAATTATACATTTTTGTGCTCCAAACAAAAAGATGTTCACAAATTTTATTTTCTACAATTTGGAATATGTTATTTCTATAGGCAAACAAGGTCAAGCTTATAATTTTCATAAATGTAAGTTTGCAAATCTTATAGCTAAAACTCCTTTTACTTAATGTAATGAATAGGTGATGGTGGCATGCATAATGCAATTTTCACAAATGAAGTTAAATGTAAGTTCATATTTCTATATTCAAGAAAAATATGAACTAACTCAATAAAGATGAGCAATATTAACCTTAAGGAGTTAATCATCAGAGTGAATGAGGGAAAATAGTATAATTAGCAATATGTGGAGGTAGTCATTAAGGTGAACCAAGGCACATAATATAGTTTGCAATATAATATAAACAAAAAACAAAGTTCCTATAGCGACACAAACTTTTCTCCAATGCACACATACTATACTTCGGATTGCTGATTAGAGCTCTAAATTTAAGGTTTCTTATGCATTTGTGTAATAAGGGCATGTCAACATGGTTCTGAAAACAGTAAGATTTATATATTCCCATTCAGAAGCACTTAGATTTGAAACCTTAACACTTAATTTTCTACATATTTGACATCCCTAAAAATATACTGGCATTTCAGGTCAATGTCATGGAATTACATTTGTCTTATTTATGGCAATGTTTACAAGCACTTTTATTGTTTTAGCTCATATGTTTTAAGATGCACATAGTATATGGTATGTGAATTTAATTTTAAAATTTTTATGATTAAATCTAATGGTGTTAAAACATAAAGTCATATATAAAGATTAGGAAATCAAATATCCAGCCTCAAATTTTTTCACATAAGTGGTAAAATAGATACTATAAAGTGACATTCTTTGCTCAACATGGACAATTGTATTGTTATTCTTTCTGCAAGGAAAATTTTTCTCTTCTATTCTAGCTCAAGTAGTGCACCACAATATAGTTATATCTTTACTTTAAATTTGCTCTCTATAAAATAAAAAAATGTTCAATGTCACTAATCATCAGGGAAATGTAAATTAAAACCATAATGAGATATCACCTTACTTCAGTCAGAATGGCTTTTATTAAAAAGTCCAAAGACAATAGATGCTGGCATAGATGCAGAGAGAAAGGAATGCTTATACACTGTTGGTGGGACTGCAAATTAGTACAACCTCTATGGAAAACAGTATGGAGATTTCTCAAAGTATTAAAAGTAGATTTACCATTCGATCCAGCAATCCCACTACTGGGTATTTAACCAAAGGAAAAGAAGTCATTTTGTCAAAAAGACACCTGCATGTGAATGTTTATTGCTTTACAATTCACAGTTTCAAAGATGTGGAATCAACCCAAGTGCATATAAATTCATGAGTGGATTAACAAAATGTGGTATATGTACACCATGGAGTACTACTTGCCCATAAAAAGGATGAATGAATGTCTTTTGCAACAATCTGGAAGGAACTGGAGACCATTATCCTAAGTAAAGTATCTAAAGAATAGAAAAATAAACACCACATGTACTCACTATTAAATTGGAACTAACAGATGAACACACATGTGCACAGAGGGTAATAAAACTCAGTGGAAATCAAGCAGGGGAAAGGGGAGGAGGGGATTTGTGAAAACCTACCTAATGGGTACAATGAACACCATCTGGGTGATAGCCATACTTATAGCCCTAGCTCAAGCACTAAAAATATGATCCAGGTAACCAAAAATTTCTCCCCCCATAATATGTTGAAATTTAAAAAAAAAATTAAAATAAAACAAGGCTGTTTAAATGTTTATATTTACGAAGTACTTTACAATAATTTGTATACTATTATTAGTAAGATTTTTGTGAATATAGTATTTGGGTGATAACTACTTGTCATTTATATATGAAGAAAGAGGTAAACACATAAGGTCAAGCAACAGTGACAAATTGGCAACATATTACTCAGGATATCAACTTTAAAGTCCTGCATTATTTATAGTAGGCGGGGAAAACTAGTGGAAAAAAATCTTACATGCTATTTCCTATTCACACATTTTATTCATGTAGATACAAACACTTATTCATTTTGATTAAGAATTTACAATTGAGGCTGGGTGCAGTAGCTGACTCCTATAATCCTAGCACTCTGGGAGGCTAAGGCAGGAGGATCACTTGAGGCTGGGAGTTTGAGGCTGCAGTGAGCTATGATGAGGCCACTACACTGCACTCCAGCCTGGGCAACAGAGCAAGACCCTGTCCCGAAAGAAGGAAAGAAAAAGAAAGAAAGAAAGAAAGAAAGAAAGAAAGAAAGAAAGAAAGAAAGAAAGAAAGAAAGAAAGAAAGAAAGAAAGAAAGAAAGAAAGAAAGAAAGGAAGGAAGGAAGGAAGAGAGAGAGAGAGAGAGAGAGAGAGAGAGAAAGAAAGAAAGAAAGAGAAAGAAAGAAAGAAGAAAGGAAGGAAGGAAGGAAGGAAGGAAGGAAGGAAGGAAGGAAGGAAGGAAGGAAGGAAGGAATTGACAATTGAATGTTTAGCACATTCTAGAGAATCCTATTGGCTCTCTATTTCAAAGAGAAATCGAAATTTTTGAGATTTAAATTATTGAGAGATTTTGTTCATTGCATTAATAAAATGAAAAGAGTTTAAAAGAGGCTTTAGTTTTACTAATTTATCTGACTTGTCTGTTCCCAAATTCAGTGCTCTCAAATATTTATCTCATTTGGAATTATATTGTGATAGAGACAGAAGGATCAATCTTTAAGTGATGAAGTCTCAAAATTAAACCATTTTGGAATTCAAACTCTCAATGGCATATAATTGAGCATCTGACATCTCTTATAATTCAAATAGGCAAAATAAAAATATAAAAATCTTACCAAACATTACAGAAAGCATAGATTTACGTTTATCCATTAAACTGTATTTATTTAGTAAGTACATACATATATAAGGAGTCAAAGGAATTGAAAATAAGGGTAAGAGTTAAAATTCCTCTTCAATTAAAAATGAAACAAAATAAATGGTGGTAAAGCAAGTATAGATAGCATTGATACTTTGGCATATTCTAGCACCTAGAGATGCTTTCATTGTGGTACAAATGTAGATTGTTTCATCCATGTTGCTATGAAAATGAAAATACATGTGTTATGATGTAAATTTTAAAACAAAGATGTCCGATTTCAGAGGGAAAAGATCATCCCTTATGAAGACAATGATAAATATTCCAGTTTTCCTTCATGAAGTTAATATTTTTTGTCTAAGTCAACATACTTTACCATTTTAAAACTTTTCTCATCATATTTTTGACAGCAGGTTTTCCAATTTTGACAGCTCTTTAAAAGTAATTTTAACAGCCGAGTGATTTCTCTTCTAAGCAAAGTCAGATTATGTGAAATGTCAATGTAAAAACTATACACTTTGACACATAATCATTTTTAGTTGAATTTACTTATTAATTTTGCTTGCTCTTACTAATAAAACATAAGTGCTTAGCTAATTGTATTGCTTTTTGAAATTTTTTAAAGGTATTTAAAACTGTATCCTTTTCACCTACAGAATGTCTCATTTTATCACAATCAGTTGCCCTTCCAAAAATGAAGAGGGGGAGTAGCAGTGCTAAGTAGATATAAGACAATTGAAAGACTGAATACAGTGGCTACAGTAAAGTCAGCATACAGGCATGTACTGGCCTAAACCAGGATGGGAGTGTAACTGAATACCCTGAGGACCTTTTATAAAATACAGGCATGCCCCTTCTCCACTTACCCACACAACCCTATCCCCACAACACTCATACTTGAGATTTTAATATGCTCCTAGGGCAAGAGGACAAAGAATACCTTTCCACCCATCCACCCTCTTACCTGCTTGAAAACCCCTGGAAGCAATTGGAATAAAAACTGGCAACTTTCCTAACTGAATTAATCCAGTTGATTTCTTCAACCTTTTATTTCACAATGTGTTACAGGAGGTGAAGCAATTACCTGGCAAATATAAATAAATGGGTTTTTAGTTCAAAAATTATCTTTTCTTTATTACATTTGCTCTACTCTCCTGTTTCATGATCACTTTGGGCATTGAAAGCTTATTTATTTCTTTGCAGAATGACATTGTCATAATTTTAAAGAAAAATAAAATTTTACAGAAGAGGATTTCATTTTAGTGGATGATCCACCACTATGTGCTAAATATCATGTGACCATTATTCTAAGTAGAATTAAATTTTCATCTAATGTGTACCATAAGAAATTCTAATAAACCTTGAAAATTTTAGAAAAATCAGACCAGGTGCAGTGGCTCATGCCTGTAATCCCATACTTTGATAGGCTGAAGCAGGAGGATCACTTGAGCCCAGGAGTTCAAGACTGGCCTGGGCAACACGGCAAGACCCTGTCTCTACAAAACAATAAGAAAATTAGCTGGTATGTGCTTGTAGTCTCAGCTACTCAGGAGGTCGAGATGGGAGAATTGCTTGAGCCCAGAAGTTCTAGGTTACAGTGAGCTATGATCAGGCCCCTGCACTCCAGCCAAAAAGTCAGATTAGTTTTATTAGATAAATTCATTCAGAAATATACACTGTCTCAACTGGTAAATTGGATTCTAAACTCTCCCATGTCCCCAGTCATTTCAGAAATACTCCATCTTACTTTGAATGAGTAGATTTGCCCTAGAGGAATTAGGAGTATTAATTACATTTTGTAGTATTAACAAGTAAAAAAAAAAAGTCAAAATAACAAAATCTGGGAGTTGGAAGTTCATTTAAGCCATTTAGCCCAACCTCCTAGTACATAACGTTACTGAGAGGTTGTGCCCCATCTTCTGTTCGATTCCTATAGTCATGGAGAGTAGATTACCACCATATGAGGTAACACATTCTATTTTTCTGGGCAGCTCTTAATATTAGAAAATTCTTCCTTATATTACAGAACTGTTTACCACCAAACAATTTTCATTTGTTTGCCTTAGTGGTTCCAGCACCAACTATGCCATTCACTTCCTGTATTCTAATGTATTTGAGTATACAGAAATAAGATTTACAGTTTTGGTGGAAAGTTGGCTCTGAAATAACAATGGTCATGTAAAAAGATAACTAAACAAATGTAACTATGAACCAAACTCTAGAAAAAAATAAAAAGTTGTACTAGAAAGTTAATGTAATCAAAGGAAAAACATCCCTAAGCCATGTACAGTATTTACATAGTCAAAAATATATAACCACAGAATATTGTTTTTAATAGCTTTATTGAGATATAATTCACATACCATAAAGTTCTTCTTTTCAAAGAGCAAAACTTGGTGTTTTTAGTATAGTCATAGAATTGTGCAACCATCACCATTATCTAAACTTAAAATGTTTTCATTACTCAAAAAAGAAACCCATACCCATTTGCAGTCTCTCTCCTATTTTCTGCTCTCAAAACTCCTGGAAGCCAGTAATCCACTTAGTATCTCTACAGATTTACCTATTCTAGACATTTTTTATAAATGGTGGTCTTTTGTGGCTGGGTTCTTTAACATAGCACAGTGCTTTCAATGATCATACATGTTGAATACTGAAACAGTGATACATAGCACACATATAGCAGTACTTTATTTATTTTTATTGCTAAATAATATTTCTTTGGTAGATATAACATATTTTGTTTACCCATTTATTTGTTGATGAATGAACATTTGGGTTATTCCCAACTTTTGGATATTATCAAGGATGCTTCCATGAGCATTTGCATACAAGTTTTTGAATGTACCAATAGCACCATAAAATACTATATTTTTATTTATTTGGGGTATATACCCAGGAGTGGAATTGCTGGATAACATGGTAACCTATTTTCAACATTTTGAGAAATTTTCAAACTGTTTTACAAAGTGGTTGAACCATTTTACAATCCCACCAACAATGTACGAGAGTTTCAACTTCACATCCTTCTCAGTGTCCATCACTGTCTGTTTTTTTTTTTTTATTTTAGCCATCCTTGTGTATATGGTATTTCATTATAATTTGATTTACCTTTCCCCAGTGATTAATGGTGTTGAGCATCTTTTCATGTGCTTATTGGCTGTTTGAATATCTTCTTTGGAGAAATGTGTATTCAAATCTTTTGAACATTTAAAAATTGGATTATTTTTTATTGTTGAGTTGTGAAAATTTTTCACATATTATGGATATGTATCCCTTATCATATGTATAATTTATAAACATTTTCTTCCAATGTATGGGTCAGAATATTCTTTTAACCTAAAATGTTAATATAATTATATTTTAGACTAAAGCTATGGGAAATGATGGGGGTGTGTGTGTGTGTGTGCACATTTGTATGGATTTGGGGAGGATATTGATTCACCCAGCAATTACTTGCACTTGAGAATAGAACAATAGCAAATCCAGTTCTTTTAATTGAGTGATATGATTGTTTTCATGTTATGTAAATGATATGAAGTTGGTGAAAAGAAATTTTGAGTGCCCCTCAGTTTCTCCACATTTTCTACTGTGTCTCCTCTACTCTTTACCCTTTAGTCTACAGATGTGTAGTAGGGAGCTGAGATAGAGAGAAACTGTACATTTCTTAAAATGCTACTACAATGACAAAATAAAAACTTGTCTTCTAAAACCAAAGTTAAAAGAAACAAGTAAATTTGACAAAAACTTTTGCAAATTAGCTTTTGGTAAAAGGATCTTTCTCAAAATGTAGATGAATACAATTTTGTCATGAAATATATTGTTCAAGCTTTTAGACGGAAACAAGAATCTAGAAAAAATTAAAGACTTTTATGATGGAAACTAGCAAAAATCTACATTAACATGATATTCTATGTTAACAGAATACATTTATCAGGCGATGGTTCTTGAAACCCTCTTGGGTCTTACTGTTACAGACAGTAGGAAGCAATAATGTCTGTGTATGTGCCCTTATTCATTCTTAATTTCACAATTTAAAATTGCATTTATTTAGCATCCATATATTAAATACTTATTATGCACAGGCACAAAATACAATCACAAACAAAGCAGGCACTGCCCCGGTTCTATTCTCTCAGGAGTCTCAATTCAACTGATAGGTCCCATCCCTGGAAACATTCCTAGCACAGTAGACCCTTATTAATGTTTGTTCATGTCTGGGGACTAAGTTATTTGATATGTATACAAAACAGAATAAGAGAAATGCCCTGCCTTCAATAAGTTTAAAGTATATTTATAATAAGAGACTGAAAATAAACAGGTATTTTTATCAAATGTGGTAAATGTCATGATAGGGGTAAGTATGTCACTTAACAAAGTCTACAGAGATGTAAGTGGTTAAAGAAGACTTAATCAAGAAAGTAGCATCTATGCTGAGACTTCAAGGACAGAGGTTGAAAAGTTGAAAAAGGAGTAAAAGTATATTGGACCAAGGGGAAAGGAGTTGTAAAGGTTCAGAGTAGAAAGAGATCATCACACATTGACACATTGCTTCTAATTATAATTTTAAGCATTTTAGACTAGATAATTTATCACTGACAAAATAAGATGAAAAAGACAAAATCCTTGACATCATAAAGCATGTATTCTAGTGGGAGAGGCAAAAATAAATAAGATAAATAAAATATACAGCATATTAGTTAAAAGGCAAGGAGAAAAATAAAGGAGGAAGATCATAGAAAGCATAAAAGACTGGTTAAATATTTGATAGCATGATCAGGGAAGGATGCATTGATATCTGCACAAAGGAAGGAAGGAGTGTGTGTTTGTGGGTGTGGCTGGGGGAAGAGAAGCATTCCCAGCAGAGGGAATAGGAAATGCAAAAGTCCCGAGACAGGAATAGTTTTGGTATCTTTGAGAAACAGGAGGCAAAAGTGGCCAGACAGACCAGTGGAGGAGCAGAGTATACAGATTTAAAGTCAGAAAGGAAAGTAGGGCCTTGTATATCTTTGTAATGATTTTGGCTTTTAGCCTGATTGAGATTAAAAAAAAAATAATAATGAGAGGTGGAGCAGAAAAATGAGATCACCTGAGTTAGATTGGAACATTTCCTTGCTACCAATTGATGGAAAACTAAAGAGAGACAAGGGTAGAAGCAGAGGCCATTGTAATGATCCAGGTGAGATATGAGGAGTGACTTAAACCTGGATTGTGGCAATTACGATTTTAAGAAGTGAATGAATTCGGGATATGTTTTGAAAATAGCACCAACAAAAGTTACTGATAAAGTGAGTGTTGTATGTGAAAGAAAGATAACAGCCAAAGACAATTCTAAGGAATTTTGGTTGGTGCAATTGGAAGAATGGAGTTGCCTCTCCCTGCAAAGGAAAAGACTAGGTAGAGAATAGCTTATGGGAAAATAACAGAAAGTTAATTCCAGACATGTTGAACTTAAGATGTGTATTTGCTATCCAAGTAGAGATACCGTATGGGCAGTAAATAGCAGAATTCAGAAAAGAAATATGAACTGATTATTTATGTTTATATATTTGTTTATATGTAACATGTTTATGGATAAATTATACTTTATTTATTTTGTATGTCTGTATATCTTACATATTATCATATTAAATATATACTTACATATTATATCAGCATATTAATGGCAATTAAAGCCTTGAGAGGGATGGAGTTCAGCAAATTATTAAGAATAGAAAAAAGACTTGATAGGAGTCCTGAGCCTAAGGACATTGTAACATTTAGAAGTCAGGGAGATTGGGAGGAAGTAAAAAATCTGAGATGGAGCATCCAGAGAGGTAGGAAAAACAAACATAAAACATAACAATACCATAAGTTTATTGTCTTGGGAGCCAAGTAAAGAAAGTGTTTTAAGCAGGAGACAGTGATCAATTTTGTCAAATGTTAGTGAGAGTTCAAGTAAGACCGAGAATTAACCATTGGATTTGCAACGTGGAGTTCATGGGTGATCTGGATAAAAGCAGCTTCAGTTGAGCTCTGGTGTTGAAAATCAGTTTAGAATGGATTCAAAAAAGAATAAGAGGAGAGAAATTGGGAAGTGCATGTAAAAACAGCTTTTGCCAAGGAATTTTATTGTAAAAAAAAAAGAGAGAGAGTGAGAGAAGAGCAAAAGTTGTAAAGAGAATGAGCTAAAAGGGGAAGTGGAGTGAAAAGCAAGACTTTGAGAAATGGAAACAAGCGCAGCATTTTTATGTGCTGTGTGAATCATTCAATATTGAGGAGAATATGTGCAGTGCAAGAGAGGAGAGAATTGCTAGAACCACATCTTCCAATAGGTGGAAGAGGAAGAGAATCTAGTACACAAGTAGAGGGATAGATAGCCTTTTCTAGACTTACGGTAGTAAAAGTTCAAGTAAGTTAGCACAAACTTACTTAGGTCAATAGATGTCGAGGTAGGAACTCATGGAAAGTCTCTTCTGTTTGCTTCAATTTTCTTGGTGAAGTAGAAATCATGATCAACATCTTAGGGTAAGGATGGGGAAAGAAGTATGGGAGATTTGAAGAGAGGTGTATGATAATCATCTAAGGCTTACAAACGAACTAAAAAATATAGTAATAATGCCAGACAGCATAAAGGAACCATTTGAGATGAGTGATCCCAAATTTAAGGTGAGGTCAACATTGTTTTGTATTTTTTTTCTCTAACTGCATTCAATTACAAGTAGGCAAATGCAGAGTAGGTTGAGGGTTTGATTTAACAAAAGTTGTACTTTGTCCAGCAGAGCATAATGAAACAAGAGTGGAGCAAAGGAGTGGATGGCGTTTGCAGGGCAGTGGTTATCACTGACATAAGGTCTTTAGAAAGTCATACCAGTTTAAAACAAAGACACAGTTTACACATCTTTGGATTTCATCAATTGCTAAGTTTTATAGTATTCCTTAACGACACAGAAAAAACCCACTCAGTTTTATGTGAGCCTTTTCATTTTTTTGATTCTAGAAAAGTTGTTTTATTCTCTACCAGTCTTTAAACTGTATCATTTGAAAAGCAGAGTCCTCCATTATCAATAGAAGTACTATGAAGTGGGCTGCTCCAGAACAGCAGAAAGTTAAAAAAAAAAAAAAAACTTAAAATCAAACAACCAGTAATGTTAAATTATCTCTGAGTGCACATTATTTAGTTCCTCATTAACGTAATTGTTTTCCAGTAAAAGTGAAACGTGCAATATGCAAATTAAATAATATTATGTGTCAGAGTTTAAAAGAAATATTCATTTAACATCGGAATAGTTTTTTTTTCCCCAGGAAATCTTGTTCATTTATTTTGTGAGAATTTTTGTTTGTCGCTATTTGTTCAAAACATAATAGAATTGTGAGACCCAGTGCCTGCTGGCAAAGTTGGAATAGCTGTCAGCAGGAAATGGCAAACTAATAATAAGTGCTGGTAAAATATTTATATTATAGTTTACTGGGAAGCTGAATGTAGTTTTGTATTTCATTAGTGCTTGAGGCAGTACATAGTAACATATTTGTGCTCCAAAATAAGTGGATAGAATTCTAAATGTTGTAGTAACTTATCTTTCAACTATCTGCTAGGGAAAAAATAATAATAATAAAGCCTTTTATTAGTTGAAATTTAAGAAATTTTAAACAAGGTTTACAGGGCAGTAATTAGCAGCATCTCACATTCAGTGTTACTGGACACTAGGCTGCTAGATCAACCACTTCTGTATGTGGACTAGTAATTTAGCTCTGGTTTATAATTTTCAATAACAGAGCTATTCAGGAGGGAGGGGTGGTCTTAAACCACCAGAGGACTCAGAAGTATGATGATGTTCAAGTACAACACTGTGTTTATGTACTCCCCAAAGTGTATCAAAGCTCAGATCCAGAGAAATAAAAGAAAAGTCAAACAAAACAAGCATTAGACTGCGTAAAATAAGGTATGGACAAGGCAAACAGGTGAGGCATTGTTTAGGTGGCTAAGGTAGATCAATATCTGTTCTTGCAAGCCAGGAATCCTGCCTGCTTTCCTCTGGGGCTCTGCAGATCATCTTACGTCTTGCAGACAGACTGTCGCCTAACCCCAACTGACAGACAACCTATTTCACCCCTGTAAAAATCATACCCATCTTTTTTCTTTGTGGTTCACTGAAGGGAGAAAAAATATAATGGCCAAAATAATACCAGATTGGTTTTGCCACTCCTCAACATCCCTGTTCATTAACTTATTAATAGTTTAAAAAAAAAAGTGATTCTTAATTTCTCTGTCATATATAATTTTAACCTATTCAATAAAACGCATATACATATAGTGAATATAACAATATGTTGCATGTATGTGTATGTGTGTGTTTGGAGAGGTAGCCAGATTTTTCTAAATAGTAAATATATGTAAATTGCCGAGCACACAATAAATGCTCAATAAATATTAACTAATACCAATATTCCTATCATAATAATTTTTAAAACCTAACAAAAAGATATACAGAGAACCAGTCTGAGACCGAGAAAATAGCTGTTTATGTTCACCATCTAATTCATAGAATAGAGGCAATATTTCAGCAATTTTGAAAACATGTTTAACAAGCTCATGTTAGCTGAACTTTGAATAAACAAGAGAAAGTCTGATTGTTTGTTTTGTGACATAGTAACATCAATTTGCCCTGTTTTGATAAACTACAAATTCATGCATGACTTTTAGTAATCTTTTAGTATTCCTGTACGTTTTAATTTCATTGGGAAAATCAAAATCAAAAGAGTTTTCTCCAAAAAAGTATTATACTTTAGTAATATTAAAAGTAATCAAAATGTAAAATCTGTCTTCTAGTTCTATCAAATTTAGAAGGTCATACAGACTTTCATGCAAATTGATCATTATAGATAATATTTTTACATATAGAATTCTTGCTGATTTTTTTTTTACTTCATAAGTTTAACTCAAGAGGATAATAGCTTTTACTAATGTAAAAGCAATGGTAATTGATATAACAACAAAAGCTCTGTGTAAAGAAAATTACAGTAAAAGCTACCTACTAAAATAAAAACCATAAAAAATATTCATGATCCTCCTAATTCTGCTTTGGCAAATGGGACACATTTTGTATGTAGCATTCTTGAGCTTAGCATTTACAGAGACTTATAATCTTTCACATGTACATACGTTACAGATTTCAATGTATTCATATTTTCATATCAAAACCCATTCTGCTCTTTTTTCATCCTGTTAGTTGACTAATAAAAGGAATGGCAATTTTGACATCATATTAAAAATACTAAAAGTCAAGACTGAGATCCTTATTTTAGTGGTTGTAAAAAACTTGCCTTAATCTTAAAAAGGTCATATTTTGTAGACTAGTGCATATCAGATCTCTGAATAATAAGAATATGTCTTTTCATCACTGCTACAGTTTTCTGCTCACCTTTTTATGGTGGAAGAAATGTAATTTACTTGTCAGATTAAAATGTTTGATATAAATCCTTATCCTGTCAACTAGTATTTCTGAAACACTATATCATAAACAAATAGCATGTTTAATTAAACAACTACTTCACTCATAATTGAACAAAGGAGTATTATTATATTAATTTAATAGCAAGCCTTGTGACTAGAATTTAAATAAAATGTTTTCAACTCAGCAAGAAAGTATGATTGTACTAATTTTAAATCAAACCACATAATAAGAATGTAAACAGAATTAAGTTTCTGTCTTCAGCATATATATAATAGTTTTAAGAGTTAAAAGCATATGATTTAGAAAATATTACTTTATATTAAAATTTCTTCAACCTATTAATCTACATGCAAAGCTAAATTTAAAAGTCAATTAGCAGTTTACTGTGATGTTAAAAACTTATTTTAAATATAAACAACTGTGACTTTTACCAAGGAAGGGATTTATTCTACTTTTGTGTATGTCATTAATTTTTCACAGCTACAGGTTAGAAATTCTAAAATATGTTAGCTCAATTCTAATAAGAATAAAAATATGGTGAGGTAAATTCAAATGAATAATTAGGCATACTGTATACTATATATGATTACATATGTGTGTATGTCTACAATATATATATTTAAATATATAATATACATGATTGTTTGAAAGTCAAGGATTAATTTTATCTTCAAACATCAAAATACAAAATAATAGATTTGCTGTAATCACTCAAAACCACTTGGTGCTGAAGGTCAATCCATTTTTACAATTTGTAGGAACAAAGAAAAATAAAAAATTGGATTGTGACTTCATCAAAGCCATAAGTTGTTTGTTAAAACATGCATTGTTAGCATTCTAATTATCTCTATTTGTGTTTGTTTAGTTAGATAAACAGATGAAACATTTCGGATCCAGATGTGACTATCTCAGCGCTGTCATTTACCTTTCAAGGATCATAGAATTTTTGCTTTTAACACATTCCCTTGAGTACCTACATGTTTTCATTATAAACCAGTAGTTGAGAAAACATGTCAGACGCTAAATTCAAAATCTACCATGCAGGAAACATGGGGAAATATAACAACTGTTTTGGAAAAAAAGTCTTGAAGTCAACTTACATAAAATCTTAAATGATTTGCCAATGAATTTTAATTAGCATTTATATTATACACAACTTCTAATGCTAAATAATTTTTTCTTAACTACTATAAGATTGGAATTATTTTTACCAAATATATATAATACCTTCAACTAAAGTGCCTACGTTCTATAATATAAAAATTTAATGATAAAAACAGAATTTAGTAATACTGATTTATGATATGAAACAAAAGGAATAAAAAAGTTTAAAGTCTAGAGTACTTAAACCCTTTCAATACTTAATATATTATATGAAATCTCATACAGAACATGCAGCATTCAAGGTAATAAGTTCTTATATGAATATTCAATAACTTGTATGTCCAAGCAGAATAAAAACTTAGAAATTCTTTAACAGGATCACATTGACAAAAGTAGATGAAAATGAAAATTTTAGGATGGTTCTGTAAAGGTTAAAAAAATTTGAATTGTTTTCTCAGTAAATGCTTCCACATCTTCATCAATCAATTATTATTCTTAAATATCAAAAAATTATTTACATAATACAAACAATATAGTCAATGAAAAGCTATATACAAATATAAATAATGCAAGATAACTGAGATTATAATGCATAATACTGAAAATATTTCATCACAGTTTTTTCTTTTTCTTTTTTTTTTTTATATTTCAGCTCTTCATGGGGGTACAAAAGCTCAGGTTATATACATTGTCCATGTCCCGCCCATCCCCCCGAGTCAGAGTCCCAAGCGCGTCCATTCTCATTCTCCAGACAGTGTGCCTGGCACTTACCATGTAGTCATACCTCCATCCCCTCCCCCCACCCCCCACTTCCCCGAGTCAGCACCTTCAAGCATAACCATTCCCCAGACGGTGCGCAATGCACTCATCATGTAGGCATACACCCATCCCCTCCCCCCACCCCCCATCTCAGTCTGATATCCAATTGGTATCCTTCCCCGATGTACATTTAGGTGATGATCAGGGAAACCAATTATCTGGTGAGTACATGTCATCACAGTTTTTATATGACTACATACTTAATATATTTCTACTTAATATAATAAAATAGTATAATTCCATTTTCTACTTTTTACAATGTATATTTGTAAACATTTTCTCTCACAGAATTGTTTAATTAAATAATATGTTTCTAATTAAAGAACAACATAGTTGCAGACATCATTTTTCAACATTTATTTATTTAATAAAGGCTAAAGTTGGTTAGGCTAACATAGAAACTAAAATTATGATGTTATTTTGACCTGTCTAACCTCCTTTAATTTGCAAACAGGTTATTATATGAAAAATTATAAAATGTACTAAAAAAGCAGTTGGAAAACAACAAATATTTCATGTAAGAATTATTAATTAGTGTTATAACCGCTAAAAACAAAAGTATGTAAATGAATATATAATCATCTAAGGAATGTTAGGGTCTTCAATTTCACTTAACTAAAATGGTCATTTAAGAATGCATCTAAATGTGTATCAAAAAATTGCTATATTAAATATGGATAATAAAAGTATACTTTGATCTCTAATAAAAATATCAAAGTAAAATGCTAATTTCATGTATGTATATTATGTGAAAATAATTAACATACTGATTTCTTACAAAATAGTATCAATATAATTGAAAATACTCTCAGTGGAAAGGAAACCATTAATATACACAGCCAGTCTCCAACAGATCATTTGTATTACTAACATGTGTTGTGTAGAGTGCTATTTGTTATCAATTTAAATTTGTTAGGTAAAGTGTAAAGTAAGCAGGAAATTTAGATCTATTTCCTTAACCATGATGAGTAAACCAAACATCATCATGAAAACAATGAAAATCTTTTTGTTTGGGAAGATCTCAAGAATCCATGTGCTGAATGGGTTTAAATATAGGGAACTCTCTCATCAGTGAAGTGGAACTTTAGAAAAAGCATACTTTTGAGTATCATAGCAAAGCTTACACTGTGTGTAAAGTTTCACATCACAGCAATTCTTCATAGAAAAAAATCTTAAATTCAAGATTGTCAATCCACTTCTTTTCGAGTGTTATAGTCACTTAGAAATAGCAGTTAACAATGAAAAAAAATCTCTTAAAAGCATTGACTTTTATACTTCATTCCAACAAAACAACTTGCTATTTACTTATTTTACAGTTAATCTCCATGCTAAATCTGCAAATGTGCTCTCAATAACAACTATAATAAAAGAATGTTGGGATAATTACACAAGATGATAAAAGCAAGGAGAATGCTCATTTGAGGATATAATCTCTTTCACATATATGAGCTTTAAGTAGAAATGAAGTAGGATAAATATTTCACAAAAAGTTACCCAGAGAATTCCTATAGAACAAAAACTTATCAAAAGGTAGTAGAGCAGTGGGGCCCCATGTCTGGTGCCAGTGTATCCAGCCACTCAGGAGGCTGAGGCAAGAGGATCACTTAAGCCCAGGCATTGGAGGCTGCCGTGAGCTATGATCAGCCACTGCACTCCAGCCTGGGCTACAGTGTGAGATCTCATCTCTTAAAAAAAAAAAAAAGGTGTTAGAAAGCCATCCTAGATTACCATCCTTGTTGACTAAGACTTTCTAATATGAAATTTATTGCTCTATAAACTTATGTGCAAGTTAATTCTGTAGGCAAGAGTTAAGTAATAGAGAAGAATCATAAAATTTAGTTTTCTTAGTGTTTGATTGATTGGTAAGATAATGCTATGTGTTTAGCAAATTCATTTCTTTCTCCTCCTAAATACACAGCTAAATTACCTTCCCAAACCTCCCTTGCAATTAGGCTGGGCCATGTGACTGACTTCAGAACAATGGAATTAAGGAGCTATCATGTGGAATCTCCAGTAAGCTTTCTTCCCTCCCTACCCAATGCAGAGCATCCAGTGGAAAGCTCCAAGGCCCTAAAAATGGCAGAGTCACTCCTAGGTCCCTGGATGACTGAATGAGACTGAATGGAACAAACATTCACCCCTACTCTCCACCCAATTTACACTGCAATATGACATGAGGGAGTAATAAATCTTGACAGTATTAAGCCACTGAGATTTAGGAGAAGCTAGAAGATTATTCATTGATTAATTTATCTATTCCTTAAATATAACGAATAATAAGAAATTATAAGGGATAACAATAAAATCTGGGACTTCAGAGGAGAGCAAAGGTGGTAACTGTATTGGATGTAAGTATTAGAGTAGGAGTAGTATTATATGATCTCAAGTATTCTGCAATTGGTTCCTGCCAATGTTTTGCTTCCCCAATCATATCCTGAATCTATGTCATCTTATTATGATAATGCTATTATCACTCCTAATGATAAATTTTAAAGCATTATTTTCCATTCATGTCTTACCATACTCTGGGCATAGTGTTAAGAACTTTGAGTGAATTATCTCATTTAATTTTGAAGTGATCCTATGAGGGAGTTGTAATAATAAACTCATTGTACAGAGGAAATTGATTATAAAAATAAAGATGATCTCAAAGCTAATTAGTGAATCCAGAATTCAAAAGGTCCTTTTGACTCTAGGGCTATTCTTTTAATGTAAAACATTGCATTGTGGATAATATTTGGCCCCAATAAATTATTGTTTGAACATGGTAATTTACTTCAACTACTCTCCTGCCCGTGTAGCTGTATGTTCATTTTTTATGTTATAGAAAAGGCTGACAGGAAGGGCTGAACTTGGCAAATATATTATAATCCTGGGTTTGCCCCTCATACTGGAAACCTTATACCTTGATTTTATCAATATGCCAAAAAGTTATTCTTCTATCAAAGATAGATACACTGTAAAGAAATCACTAAAGTTTTGACCCAGAAATCAAGTTATTTATTTATGACAAATAAATGAGAAAAACCTCACTGAAGGCCTGGAACATTGCTCATTTAATAGTAACTACCATCATAAACAGTATACTTGAAATTTGTGTGATTAGTGTATTTTCCAAGAGCAGAGCTACTTTGAAAGCCAAATAATAATCAGAATATTGCTTGAAACACATAGATTCAGAATGAAGATTTTTTATGGATAGAATGTTTAATAGTATCAAGTTTAAACAGCCTGATCTCATTCACTAATGGCCTTGTCATTGAGACTGAAGTCCAATGGAATGAAGTCTCCCCCCTCATCTCTGAACCATATTTGAATAAGTTTTTTCCCTACGCTGCTTATTTCTGACTTTTCCTTATCTGTTTTCATGGCTGAAATTCTTTCCATGGAATATTAGTTTAAGTCAAACCCTGATGCATGGGAATTAATCTGCTTTTTAAAGAAACATCATATATGTTTGTGATCTGTTTTGTTTTGATCTTGAAGTTTAACAATCAAAGGACAATCTCATCTTGTGTCCTTTATTTCAGATTTCTTGCTGGTGCCTCTCTCAGTATAATCTGTAAGAACCAACAGGAATTGAAAAAATTAATACCTGTATAAGATAATGCACGCTGAAAAATCCTGGCTATTTATGAGAAGCGAGTGAGGGTAATAATAACAGCTGTTCTCTCTTTCTTTCACTTAAGGTAGAAGCAGAATATCTACAGGATTCAGTTAATCATCATAACAAAAATGTTGATTGGTGAGGTAAAGTTTTCCAAATTCCTCCTACAAGAAGTACCATGTCTCTTTATAATGGTACAAAATCCCATACTATGCAAAGAACTGCTGGGCTCAAAGGAGTGGCCCAAAATAACTACAAGCCGATACACAGTGTCAGGGAAAGATGGCACTACACCATTTGCACCCCATCAATGAAAAAAGCTAAGTTTTTTCAAGCTTTGTGCTGCCACAGTGCCATGCACTTTGAAAGCAAAATGTAAATGCCAACTAGGCAAATGCCAAAAGGAGCACTTCCCCACAAACGAGTGGGTAGGAGATAGTAAACACAATAATAAGGTTAATAAATCTATCAGGGTCCTTTAATAATGGAATGATTCGGTCAGAAACAATTTTTATTCCTTTATTATTACTATTTCTTCTTTATCTGTGTAGTGAGAGGATAGAAAGATGACCTAGAATTCAGATATGGGAGAGATCTGGATGAACTTAAAAACTTATCTAGTAGTTTAGAATCTGGAATATAACTGTAGAGAGAAGTATTTTTAAAAATGCTGAAGCAACTTTCTCTGGAGACACATCATGAGCACTGCAGGGAGTGTTGCTTCTCCCCAAATGCCTTTCTGCCTGGATCCAGCTACTTTTCCTTGAGTTGGAGAACTCATACTTGAAAACCTCTGATTGATAACAGCACACCAATGTGTAGATAATCCTTTGATTCGATGTGGATGATCATGTCAGCCTTCATTGTATTGACCAATGAAAAACCTCTGAAAATAACACAAATAGGACAAGGAAACATATGATCAGTACAGAAAAGACAAAATTTCTTAATTAAAAAAGAGATTAAAATGAGATTACAAATAAATTTTTAAAGCATATTAATACTGTTTGTAATTTTTAAATTGTTAGTGTTTTACTATGCTGTTAAGTTTACCAAATTTTATTTTTTATTAGAATTAATTTAATTGGTAATAAAATGAAGGAAATTCCATTAAAATAAGCATTGTCTAAGGTATCACTGTAAAAATTTGGTAAAATCCCAATATTCAAGCTATTTCAGTAAAAAAAAAAAACAAAACCACCCACATGTGAACAATTCAGCATATGCAAAGTTATCCCCAAAATATGATTAAATAAAAGAATTCTTTAAATGCCAAGTGATTTTTGAAAAAAAATTATGTTACAGATCATAAAAATCTAATTGTCTTATCCTATTCAATTTTTAGCAACTGTGCAATTGTAAAAGATAAGACACAGCAAACCAAACTCAGCAACTATCATATGGTTTCACTTGATTCTGCTTAATAACAATTTATTATAATCAGCAAGAAGGTGAACATATTAATGGAGAGAAATCAGAAGAAAAATAAAATTCTAAAAGAAAAATATATATATTCCAAAGGAAAAAAAAACTGAAGAAATATCTAGTAAAACACCTGAAATAAGAGATAATTACTATTTGACAGAAGTAATGAATGACAGAAAAATCAAAGAAGAATGAAAACTTTATTATGTCTCCACTACTAGTAAACAATAGCTTGGGGTACTTGTCCAAAAGCTGTATTTTTGGACAATGACTTTTGGTTAGTGGTTTTTCAAACACTATAACTTAATAGTATGCATATAATAAATAAATAATGGAGCATTAAACTTTTCCTAAGACACTTAAAAATTACTTTCAAGAAAGAATCTCAAGCTTGATTACAAATGGTGAAGGAAGCTTCCATTTTAGAGAATAACTTGTTAGTCCTATGTAATTATATTCCAGGGGAAAAGATTTGAATTTCAAGTCCTAAAAAGTCATTATCATGAGACTCGACTTTGTCATGTAACTGCAAATTTTATCAGAGTTTTCTTTTCTAAAAACAGGAAATCAAAAGGAATACAGTTACAATCTTTTCTCTAAATTTATGGGAAACATGGTGCCTGTAGTTAATTATTTTGGTGAGACATTTGGTTTGTCTTGTCTACAGGTATTAAACGGAGTAATACATAAAGACAAAGACACATTTAAGCTTTTACATTTTTCAATCAGAAAAATGTAGATCCCGTGAATTACCTGTACTGTTTCATAGGTAGCACCTGTATTGCTGCCACACATCTGTGGAAGCACAGTATCAGCCAACTGTTAATCAAGGATCACTTCCCTTCAAAGTGACTGATGATCCACTGTTAAAACAGCTTATAAAAATAACTTCTTTGAAAAGGTGCTTCAGAGTTTTCAGACACATCTTACCAGTCCTGCTAGCTTAATGCATGTTTGAAAGTTAATTTCTCATTAATATTTAAAGAAATGGCATCAGAACAAAATTTAAATGATCCATTACATTTTTAGAAATAAAATATTATTGGCATTATTTTCATTTCTATTACAAGGAATGATAATGTCCAAGATTGGCTTTTAAAACTGTTAATGAGTCCTGGCAATGTGAAAAAGATATGGATTAGGTACATGTAATGAGATATGATTAAAGTGTACAGGCACTGAAGGGTGTTGGAGAAATTCTATTCAGAAAGAGTATAATTAGTGTCTGATAAAAGTACTTAGTAGATAAGATTTTTGAAGAAGAAAGGTTAAGATAAACACATACTTTATGACAAACCTGCTTAATTTTTCCCCTTTGCTTCCCTTGCATACTCAATATTATGTTGAAGTTTCATACATAAATAATGTTTGTCGAATACCTGATGCAATTCTACCAGACAATTAGAGTGTTTTAATTGCCAAACACAGAGAGCAGAAAATGTGTTGAAACATCTTATTCCATTTTCAGTGTACATTTCTTTGTTGATTTATGTAATGTAGCTAATAATATGCAACCTACCCAGGTTTTAAACAAACAAATGAACTTCTAAAAAGCAAGCTTTCTATAAGTTGCTAAGCAACTCCAAAGGCACATTTTATTAATTTAATAAATAACATTTAGATGACAAATCCTTAAGGAAGATTTCTAACTCTATTTAATAAAAAGTAGAAAATCCAAGCAGGTATCCTTCTGATTTTCCTGTTTCTAAGGCCTCAGGGCTAGGCAGAGTATTGCCATTTTCAGATTTATGTTTGTTTCACTAAACAAAAACATTTCCTCAACTGAAATTGTTACTACAGTATAAATTAGGACCTGGGACACATAGTGTAGCTCTCTAGAGTTAGAGCTCATGCTTCATTCCCATAACTGAAGGTTTTGCAACCTCAGAACTATTTTGGACAGGATAATTTGTTGTTGTGGGGGACTGTCCTGTGAATTGTTCAGCAACATTCCTGGCCTCCACCTACTAGATACCAGTAGTGACCCAATAGCTGCTATAACTAAAAATGTCTCCAGACATTGCCAAATGTACTCTAGGGGACGTAAGAGACAAAATCACTCCGAGTTGAGAACCACTGCAACTGAATAATGGATAGATATGCTAAATGTAGAAAAAATATCTTGCGCTTACCAGTGATGAACATATTTTGAGGTTAGATACCATCTGTAAATGTCTAACATCTATCACTACCATTAATGAAGAATAAGTAGTTGTACTGATTCCAGTGGTACTGTGGCTCTTGTTGGATTCAAGACCCAGCCTTGATTTCATCATTTCAATGTAATTTCCATTGTATAAAAATTGGGGAGAAGGAGCCTAATGATAGCTTTGACTGTTGCCATTCTCTAGCAGTATCACATTCCAGAACTGCCAAAAATCTTTTCTCCTACTCTTTCTCCCTCAATTTTCTCTATACTCAGTAGCTGGCTATAATCATTTTTAAAATAAAACTCAATTTTAATCATAACATCCTCAGCGCATAGGGCCACCATAAGTTTCTATCACCTTGACTGCTAAATACAAACTCCTCTGCATGGTCTTTAACTTTTCCTACAATTTACCATCAAACTCCTTTTCATCAAACATTTTCTCACCTTCATTTATGACACCTTTACCCCCTCACACAAAAACAGCTTGCATATTTCAACCTTCATATGCAACATACAAAGGACAAATTAATTTCCTCCATGAAAGTTTTCCTAATTATTCCTTCCTTTACATCTTATCAGTATATTTCTGTTATAAGAATGATATGACTGCAATTAATGTGAGGCAATGAAGACATTTACTGAATGTCTTCAACATGCCAGACACCAAACATTGCTCAGTAGCTGTTTCTATCAATTTATATTTCATTATTTATGCCCAACTAGATTGTAAGTTCCCAGAGGATAAGAACAGGTCTTATTTGTATCCCTCTGGCACCCCTTAATAATGATGTTAATAAATATGCTTTACATTTGATTAGCAATTATAACCTTTCAAATCACTTTCATGATTACTATCTCATTGGCTTGATATTTTCAGTTGTTTTACAGTCAATGAAAATGAGACGTTAAATATCCTAGGGAAGAGTTTATGGGTTACACAATTGGTGCTCCATAGAACATGAATTAGATATATGCTGACTAACTGAATTCGGTCTCACAACTTCACAACTCTAAAGATTTCTCTCCTTGTGACAAAAAAGTTCTTATGGTATTTAAAAACCAAAGTTACTGTGGAGAACAAATACTGCTGAATGATGCAGAAGATACAACATAGAAGTGAATTAAGCTTGACAATGGTTAAACTATAATATAGCAGCAGGAAAGACAAAAGAGAAATCTTAGTCTTTGCTTCAAATTCACTACAAGAATTTAAATTTCATAAATTTATTTCATAATTTATTTCTCTCACCAGATAAAGTAAAACTGTTTTAAAAACAAAATGGAAAAGAAAAGCCTAACAGAAGGGCTGATAAACCCCAAAATCTAAAAATCACAGCATTTTACCTCATATATGAAGACGACAGAGAAAATATTTTCAACAATTCTTAAGGATCCCCCTCACCTGTTTGGGAGAGTCTCTAAATGAATAACATCTTAGTGCCACTAAAAATCATTTATTTATCAACCTCAACCTCTCAACTAAATTCAGCAAAAACCAGAAGTCAGAAGTCAGCGGACATGAGAATATCCACTACCCCCCCAAGCACCATATTCCTAAAAAAGCAGCATCATTTATCCTGTAATACATTCAACATTTTTTGCATGCCTACTAAGTGCAAGCACTAGCCTCGACCCCAGAGGAAAACAAAGAGGCCTAAACCTCAGTTGCTGGTGTGAATTTGTGCAGGGAATTCAAAAAGGGGCAGCTGATCTGAAAAGCCAAAAAAGATTTGTCTTCAACCTGCCCTTTCTCTCCATCTCTAGCCCTCGGGACCTCCAAGTTAAAGGAAGTGAAGAAATTAAAGGAAATTCAAAATAAAGAGAAATGAAGGTAACAAGTTAAGATCCCACTAGCCACCTGGAAGAGTCAGAAAATACCTCCCAACGCTCTCCCTCATGCACGTGACCGGGCGGAAGTGCAATAGAGGACACGGGCCGGAAATGCAGCGCCCGGCGCGAGGTGGGGCGGGTCACCGCCAGCGCGCGAGAGAGACCGGAAGTGCAAGCTCTCCGGTGCGCGGGAGAAATGTCCCTGGTCAGGGCGTGACTCTAGAGCCCAGGCTGCACGAGGCGTCCCAAGGTTTTGAAGGCCCCAGCACACCCCAGCAGACTTTTTGCAAAATAGGAATTTTTGAGCTTTTCGGAAGAGGTTCCTAAGTGTGGCTGTAACCTTGACGCGAGGTTTGTAAGGAAAGGGCCGCGCTGTTCTCCCACCGTTTGCTCAGGGGACTCTGCCGTCCGTCATCGCGGACCGGGAGGGGAGCGGACACCTGCGCGCTGAGCCACGCGGCCAGGGTTGCTGGTACCGGCCTGCCCGGCTGTTGCCGAGCAGCGCCCTTCCCTGAGGGCTGAAGACTAAAGGGGGAAGCGGGGCGCGGTCCCCGCAGATGCGATTTCAGTAAGCGGACACTCTGAGACCCCGGGGCTCAGGTTTAGGGTGCCGAGAATGTGTCTGAGGGAGGGGCTTGCACTGGCATTTGTGCAGAGGGGGGCGCTTTATCCTCGCTGCCCTCCCTCCCTGAGGCTGGTGCAGGTGGCGGTGAAGCGGCTGCAGGACGGGCTCCGCCGGCCTCTGCGGGCCCGGGGCTCGGCCGGCGTTTCGTGAGCGGCCGCGGGGGCCTGGGGATGGGTACCCACGGGGCTCTTTTCCAGTTAAATTAAATTATTAAGAATAAGGGTTTTTTTAATCCGGGGTATAGAAAAGAAGATAGGAACTCGGGGTCTGTCTCTGGCCTCCCCCGCTCCGCCCCGAATTAATTCTAAAAGTCTCAGCCTCCCCTGCAAATGCGGGAGCCCGAGAAAGGGAGCACTTCTCTTTCCCTCTTTCAATCTCTCTGTCTCCCTCCCTCTCCCCAGGTAGTCGCCCCCGCCCTTACCCTCATCCCACACACCCTACAAGCCCATCTCCGGAGTCTTACATATGCACAAAACACAAAACGACCTTAGGAACCACTTCACATGTTGTAAGCTTTAGGTTACTGACATCAGAACTAGAGAATTTCTTACTAGGCTTAATATAATTAAAATGCACCGTCCCTGTTTTTTTCCCAAAGGCGTGGGAGGGAAAGTGTTTGGACTTGTCACTGATGGTCAGATCTTCACAGTATGGTTTGTGAGATCACTGTTAAGCTCTGCTCGACCTCGTCACTGAGAACTCAGTTGTGAGAGGAAATGGCTCTCGAGATGATTTTTCATCATATTAAACTTGACTCCTTCTCACCCTCTATCTCTTTGAATATCCAAAAATGCAATAGAAACTATACATTAATTTCCAAAGGTCTAATGATCCAGAGAAACCCTAACTCTGCTGTCCTGCACTGCGTGCCCCCTACCATCCTGGGAAAGGGAAGAAACCCTGGGATCAGTAACGGCAGAACTGAGGACCCTAACAACTTCTGATTGTTGAAAGGGGGAGGGAGGATTTGAGAAGAGGAATGGAAAGAAAAAAGAAAAAAAACATTTGTGTTCATTTACACATTTCCTGTGCAGAACAAAAAAGTCCCACCATCAGCAAAAGAAGTCTCTTCCTCCAAAATAGCAGCCAAAGAGGGAAAATTAGAATATGCATAAATTCCTTCATTTTCATTCGTACAGAGCACGATTTCCGATTTCCGGCAGATTTGTATTTAAACTGCTCGATTAATTCCAATTTCTGAACAGCATTTTACTTAGCATCTTCCCAAAACTCACCTGAAGAGTATTACTCTTCTCCTACTACCCTGTTTTGGAGACTCCCTTTTCCTATTCTCCAATTGCCAATGAGAATTTTATTGATAAGACTTTATTTTTCGTGTCCATTGTTTTCTTTTTAAAACAGGACTGATGCATTGTACCATACTTTAATGAAAGCTGGATGCTGTCTGTGAAGCCGACTGCAAGAGTCTAGTGGAAAGGATGTTTTTTCAAATGTGTACCTAAAAGAGAATAAAAAAAGAGAAGACCAACAGACTTTTGCAGATCCTCTCACGTCACAGAAACCTTTCCTATTCTACCCAGGTCATATCCTTTCATCATTAGCAACAGCTACAATGGTTGGACATGTCTACTCTCTGTACCGTCCAAACCTTTCCTCTCCCCCCCACCCCTGCTGTTTTAAGGAGCATGATAGACAATCACACAACCTTCTTCAAAGGAATATTACTCTTCATAAATATTTGAAGAGTGCCAGTCCATTCAATCTCCCTACAGCCCAGTACTAAAATATTTGCTTTCCCACTTGTGCATCAGATATGGCTGTATCTGTCTTGAAAAATTCTTTGTAAAAATGTTAGTGAGCATCATTTGAATTTCTTTTCTGAAATATCATGTCTTGACTTGGACTTACCTCTCCTGTTTTGAAACTGTATGTTCCTTTTATGTAACAGTAGAATGTGAATGTTTAAAGAATGGTATTACTATATCTTGGCTTACTGATAAGGTATATAGATCTTAATTCCACCCCTAAATTCCTCACTTTTGTATACCTCAAGACAGAAAGAAACCTTGATTTGCTTCACAATATAATCAAAGCAGAATAGAAGGGTTCTGACTTTCTTTCCATGTTTCCAGATCACAAGTAAACCCCAATTATTGGTGGTCGAAAAGTTAGAAATACTAATATTTGTTTAGCTTTTAGTTTCTATAAAAAATAAACATACATATTTGAACCATATGCAGCATGGTGTGTATGTGTGTGTATATATATATATGCATAAGCATTTAAATCTCTGGTTGGCTAAAGATTTATTAAGATATTGGGATACAGAAACCTATTGATTTTGTTAAATGGGTACATAAACTGTATGTGCACATGAGTGCCTGCCTGACTTACTGCTTTGTGAAATAACTGCTTTTATTGCTTCTTTTCTTTCTTTCAAATATTTGAATTACAAAAGTTATTAAATTTAGTTTCTTTAAGTTATGCATCTCTTGTTTGACTCAGAGGTTCTCAGTTATATACTATTAAAACCAAAGTATTGGAAAATGAATTCTCAAAAGCCACACTTTGAGAGTGCAGGTAATAGAATTGAGGGCCACTTTTTCTGGCAATGCTGATTTCTTTTAATTTTCTTATTGAAACAAATGATAGTTTATTTCTTAATCAAAGAACAATACAAATAAACAATTGCAATAACAGAATATTTTCCTTAAAATACTATTTTAATTAGAATTAAATTTTATATGGAAAGGTTCAGTTTGATTTCAAGTTGCAGAACTGTACTTCCAGAAGAGTTGGAATAATAGTTATTACTAGTTCAGGGAGAGAGCCTGGGGTACCACTGAAGAGTAGATTGATATACTGATACAGCCAGAACTGCATTTCTGTCGTTGCAGTTAGGTGAGATAAGACTGAACATCACCTCAGAATGAAAGCTCCTCATTCTTTACTGACCTTTAGTGCAATAATATTCTCATGAACTGGAATTTTTTTCATACTTTTTAAAAAGAAAAGACTAGAAAGAAATGAAAAAGGATTGTTCAGCCTCCTGCTGTGAAAGGTGTAGAGATAGATGCCTGGTACTACAGCAGGGAAGTGGGAAGTTCCGTTCTTCTTTTTATTCCTCCCTTTCTCCCTTCACTACTGTTTGCTTTTGTGTTATGGATTGTGTGTATATGTAAATTTGAAGACAATATATTTTTTTAAGATGTTATGTAAAAGACAAAACTGGCTATTGATATTTATGTCGTTCTTTTCCGTAATCTTTAAGGTGTGCAGATCTTGCTTTCTCATACATTTTCAGGGCTACATTAATTTGCAGGAGAACAGAACAAAGCAAATACGTTCAATGGTTACCCGTCCTTGATCCAAAACTGTCCTTGTTCTATAGCTAAGAATCTTCTTTAGGCCCTAGCTGCTGATCTGCCAAGGAATTTCAATTTCAGTCTCTGCTCTCCTCTTCTATAATTACTCTTCCTATCCTAACCAGTGTTCTTTCCCCCCACAAATGAATGCAATTATCAAACAATTTGGTTTAACCTCAATGTCTGTCTGATAAATATTGAGTCTAAATCCCTCGCCATCCACTCTTTTCACTCTCTTTTACTTTTTTTTTTTTTTTTTTTGTGGAGAGGGAACCTGGGGCTTCAGAAGATGGGGAGAACATTGAGCTGAGAGGAGAGTTGGATTGCTGCAGATACAGACTCGCTGGCAAAGTCTTTCCAGCCTAGTCTCAGGAATTGGTTGCTGTTCTCTTACCCAGAACAATAAACTTTGGCAAGTTTACAATTCACAGAAGCACCTCTCGCTTCTACGGATATTGTCTTAGCTTTACTTGCTGGACCACCACTAGTTACTAATCTCTTCAACCTGCTCCGCTCTTTCCACTTCTTCTTCCCTTCACTTCATTGTCTTCTTTACAGCTATCCTCAAAGGAATGAAAAACATTCATCCTGGGGGGCCTAATCCCTAATTTTTGTATCTTGCCTTATGGGCTGAGTTCCTCAGAGTCAGTGATCTGTTTCAACTCACAGGAACCTACATAACTCTGCCTTTCTCAAAATCCTCAGCTTTGTGAACATGCTTCTTAAATATGACAACTTGCCCTCTTACCAGCAGAGCTCTGGCCAGAGCTGGTCCTTCTACCCAAGAACCCCTTCACACCTCTGCTTCTGCTCTTAGTTTCCTTTCTAGGTTGATTTATTTGAAAGTGGCATCTGCAGGGTGACATGTCCATAGCAATATCGGGAGTGGGTACAAAAGTACTCAGTGCCATTAAAAAGACCTACCATATTAGACCAAAGGAGTCTCTATTAGGAAACTTGAGGTGGGCTGGAACAGATCATCCATCTAACCAGCGAATCAAGAAATCACAGGAATGCCTGACTGCAGCTGTGAAACACAAATTTCAGACTGAAATGGATTCCATCTTCATCCTGTCGGCCAGAGAAATTACTTTAAAATTGTTTCTGCTATTATTATTTGCATTATTATTATTAACAGTTTATTTTGTCATTATTGCAGTTTTTGTTATTTTTGTTGTTATTGCAGTTATTATACCATTCAACAGAAGTTTAGGAAGATTAGTCAGATTAATTAGTTTATTGGTAATTTAAAGCTGAAAACTAGTAATTAAGCCAAAAACTAAAAATGATCAGGGATGATTCATACCAATGTAGGATTTGGGGAGGAAGAAAACCTAAATTTTGGATATAAAATTTGGCAGCTGTGAAATAAATAGGACTTGGGAATCAAAAATATGATAACTGAAATTTTCTTAGTCATTCAACCACTCCCCCTCCCCAAAATTCAGCTAAGATCTTTCTGTGATTTGCTTGGTAGAGGAAAAAGATTCTATTTGTTTTTGTTGACAGAGAACAAAGATCCTATGTTCTTCATGTGATATGTATTTTCACATGGATTCCCTTTGCTCAGGACCATCCAAGCATCTAAGAACACTCCCCTCCAAGTTTACCTCCACCATCTCTTTGCTCTTGTTACGCACCTCTCTGAAGAGGGTGCATCATGTAAGACAGGTACACAATTTCAGCCCTCTCAGACAGATTCCATGGAATATAAATTCAATAATGCAATTCTCTTCACAGCAAGCTCTGCTCTCTTTCAAATATAATTAATGTTTTGATAGTGTAGTTCTTTAACTACATATATACACAAAACAGACGCACCCTCTAGCTTTGCTGTTTGTGTATCTAAAGCAGAAATGGATTCAGCTTTTTCAGTGACTCCTAAAATTCCTCAACTCAACCCACAGAGAAGAAATCTGTTTAGGTAAAAGACTATACAGTCTGTTGTGTGCCCAAAAATATTTAAAACAATTTAAAAATGCAAGCTCCTAGTTTTTAATATTCATTTTTGTGAAATTTCTTAAAAAATAAAGGATATTCTGAATTGATATTCTAAATATTCTGATACAGACATTCACTAGATAACAGTCAAAATCAACAAAAACATTGTCCAAAATCCCTTGTCTTTTCCAAGTTTGATGATGGAAACAATTTCAGTATCTTCAATTGTATCCAATTGGTGTTAAATTGACACAGATAAATAAAAACTAGCAACCATAATAAGAAAACTACAGTGACTTTAATAAGAAATTGCTTATTTTGTGAAACACCTCATCTGTATGTTTTAGGTGAATTAACTCACTTATTTGCTTTTTTGGTTGTATATAGACACATTCCTATGCAAAGTAGATGGTCAGAAAGACAGATACATATATATATAGATAACATATGGCCAATAGGAGTTAGGGGAGCAAATGCTAAGCTTCCACATTCAAGTGTAGTATATCTCTAACATTTCATTTCAACAAACTGATTACAATTATAAGAGGACAAATAACCCTGCAGACTCTAAGGTATCACATGTTTTCTGTCTTTCATATGGAAAATACATAACCTATCATACTTAAACCAACACAAATATCGACCTTAGTCCTCCTATGTTGTTATTGAATTGAAGCTAGATTTGTGGAACTAATACACTGATTTCCAAGATCATGGCCATTTTGTTTGACTTGTGAATTTATATAAGGTGCTGGGAGGGTAAATATTTTACACATTTTTCCTCTCCACAAAATTTTTAGAGGGGATGTGTAAAAAGATTTTTAAAATATTTTTGGAAGTTTTATTTTCTTACTCTTTATGTGGTATTTAATGTTTGGAATTGTGAAAGAAGATAAAAGAATGAACAAGGAAGGGAGCACATGTGGCTGATTTTAAGTGGATCTTTTTACTAGATGGGAGAGGAAAATATTTCCCCAGTGCAGTTGTGCAAAAAAGGGGGAAGGTGTGATTCATGAAAAGCTCACTTGTAATTTCTGTTATTGTTTTAGATGGTGGCCCATTAGGGTCCCTCTCCCATCCCTTTCCTCCAAACTGTTTTCTTTGAAAGCATATCCGTGTGAACTACTTATCCGTTCATTCTGTAACAGGCTAACACATAAACAACAAATAGTTAAATTTTTTATAGAAAAGACCTTACAAGTCTACAGATTCAAACTTAGTACAACCCTAAATTACTAATTCAGTTGTGTAGATATAGGTAACTTGATATTTGCCTCTAGTAAGTTATAAACAAACATAAAGGTATACAATATTGATCAGTGATGATGTGTGAGCTATCAAGAAGAAATTCTCTCTCAGACATTTTATATTTGTTCCGATTTCTTCCTCCATTTCCTTTCTTTCATTTGTTTTTTCAGACAGACATGACTAATTCTCTGATTCTCAAATGAGGTTTTGTTTGGCTCAGATTAATATTAAAGAAGATCACATACACGGTTGAAAAATATTGTTATTTTTCTTTAATGGGGAAAATTGGACTCCCGCGTGTCAGATCTGTGGATTTCCGAAAGGCAATGGAAATGGTACTGACATCACTTTGCACTTTAACAATCGGATTTGGTCAGGGTACAAGTTGTTTGTTTAACCCGACAGCTCGGTGCACCCCGTCGCACGCTTTGCACTCTCATTAAAACGATTATTCACGACCTGTCGAGTGTTTTCGGGTTCATTCACAGGAAAGGCTTGGAGCGAGGGAGAGCAATTCAAATCAACACTGTCCACTACCCCGATGCACGTGAGGAAGAGCTGGTGCGTGCGTAAAAAGACGGAGGGAGGGGTGGGTGAGCACGTCTTAGCTATAAATCCTGTTCATCCGATGCTCTGGAATCTCATATCTCGACAGAATGCCAAGAGTGCTTGGTCCTACAAAGGCCATGTCGCTATGTTACCTTCAAGGGCTTGGCAGAAGACAGAAAAATAAAATAAAATAATAAAACAAATCAAAAATCTCCCTCTGCTCCTCCTGTCCGCCTTCTGCAAAACTTTAGGTCCCAGGGCTCGCTCACCTTCTGCCTGCAGCCGCCCGGACTGTGCGGCTCCACCTCTCACAGCGCGGACGCTAAGGATAAGTAATTTCAGGAAAATTCGCCAGGGTGAGGAGATTAATTCCTTTTCCATCTCTCAGGGCCCTATCGTTCTCAAAATTAATTTGGTTAATATTCCTCTTTCTATATTCCATGTAAAGACTGGGGGTGGGGGAGGGCGTAAAAGATGAATAGGACTGTTAACAGTGTTTTTGGTAGATGTATTCCAAGCTGTTAACAAGGAAGGATTCGTCCTCCTAACTGCGAAAAAAGTCCTATAAAATGAGAGTTAAATACCCCTCAATAAATTAGGCCACGTTTTTCCTCAATTTTCAAGTCACTTTTAATATTTTGTAATGGCGATAAAAGAAGTACAAACTTGACTGCTTCTCTATCTTCCACTATTGCCCTGTACACATTTCATGGTCTTTAGTTTTCCTATTTATTCAAATGACCCCTGATACATAACATTCATATGAGGTATTGGTTCAAGAGAATTGTCTATCTTCATAAGGTATAATCACATATACACTAAATAATAGAATATATGAGTGTATATACGCATTTAATATATACTTAAGAACTTCAGACTGTCTTGTTAGGCATAAGTATCCCTGACATAACTTAGAGTTAACAGATGTTTTTAAAACAGATGTCTTATTTCTGTATTCAAAAGATTGCTCCTTGATTTTTCATCAACATCGTTAGTAAACCCAATAGCCACTTTATTGTTATGAGGGTAACCTACTCATGCCAACAGAAAAAGACAAGGCTCACTCATCAGTTTCATTCTATCTAACATCATAAAATCATGTTTTCCTATTTTATTGAAACACATCAATACAATGTGTGAAGAAAAGAATGGAAGTTTTCAAGTAGCATGAGGTTTTAATCAGAAACAGATTCCTAATTGCTAAAAAGCAAGTATGAATAAATAATTTCATAAACCCATTGAGTTGGCATGATTCACTATCAGGTTTACTTAAAATGGATCTGTCAAGTGTGTTTCACTATCTATATAAGCTCTTTCATTAAAAGCAACCCATGATAATAATCAAGAGGCAGATGCTGAAATATGTAAGTAAATAACTGAAAGCCTTTGCATAAATAAACACAAATCAATGTAGTAATAGACAACACAATTGATGCAGGAATGATCGATTTTAGTCTTCCAACCTGCAATCAGAGCTTGCAATGTATAATTAAAAATATATTTTTCAACTCCACTGATATTACTACTACTGGAAAAATAAATAAATAAATAAACAATTCCTGCTGCCAGTTCTACCTGATTCTACTTTATTCTTTCTATTTTTGAGCGGGTGGGAGGAATACTCTATTTTTTCTAAGAAAGCTTTGCCAAACTTTAAAACTACATCATTAATTATAGAAATTATAAAAGTATCAAATAATAAAATTACTACCTTATTCTTGCTCTGAATTTTTCAACCTTCATCCAGTCTCTAATTATTCATTCAGCACATTATAATAGGAAAAACACATAATAGTGCTCATTATTTTAAAAGATTTTTTCAACTACTATAATACATTTGGGTTTAAAGATTCTTTGGGCCTTTTGTTAAAACAAATAAGATGTCATTTCTTCAATTCAGGATGAAAGCTTTCACACCTATGCCTGCATATGTGAGCAATATGAAGCAAGGGGGGAAAACCATCTGCATTATTTTAAAATTGTTTCATAAAATTATTGCAAAACAAACTAGTGTCTGACTCAAAGAAATATATATGCTTTAGATTTCTAGAAATTCACATCTAAAACTATGTTTCCGATTTTGCAAAAAGTTAAATATTCTTTTTGAGAATATGTATCCCTGGAGGGCAGAATTGATTTAGATTAGCAAGCAGGGGTGTGTGATGAGTTTGGGTATTTAGGTTCTGGAGAGTAATGAAAATACAGTGTTCATATTTTTTCTTCATCAACAAAGATGCTTATTTACATTCATTCTTGAATCTAGGCTTCTCAAGCACAAGCTTTTTAAAGAATGTCTTATTTATGAAATTCAGCTACTTTGAAAGTGATTCTTCCTATGTAATATCACTGGCACATAAATATCGATTTTGATTATCTTTATAAATTGTATCACCCACATTCTCCTTGATTCCTCTCTTTCCCATCCAGGGCCAAGAATTCAGGGGCAACCAGATCCAAAAGGAAAATATCATCAGTTATTGTTTAGGGCTAATTTAACAGATAATTTAACTTCAAACAACAATGATCAGGTCATTAAATTTCAGAGCAATGAGAAAATGAAAGAACTGAGAGACAACTCTCCTAACCCCATTACAGTTTTTAGTCTTCCTGCTCAATCAACAGAATTAAAAACGTCTACGAAGGAAGATATGTTTGCACTTTAAACGCATTGATTTAAAGAATGAGACAATAGAAGGAGAGGTAGAGGGGGAATAAAACTGAAGAAAACGACCCCAATTCCGGGAGTGCTAGCGGTGCAGAAAAATTCAACTTAAGCTGAAAATGAATATGCAAACATGTCTGGTAGCTGAGTACTATCTTTCTTTTTAACACTAATCTCTGAACCTCAAAAAGTTCCACATGCTTTCCTCCTATGCCGCTTTTGGGCAAGGCCAAAGACAGGGAAAAGAATTATACGTGCTAGGCAACAGGCCACGAAAAACACGTGGAGTATTTTATCTCCTCTCTCACCCTCATAAACATAATTTTGAGAGTTATTTGACATAATTTTAAATGTTTTTTCTGATCACAATTTCAGAATTTCTGCCTATCTCAAGTTTTGATGGAGGACCGGGTTAGGATGGTGTGGAAGAATAGAAATTGAGTCTTAACTTGCAGGGAGGGGAGTGAGAGGGGAGTCGGAAGTGGACCAGCTCTATTCTGCATCGCCCTGTTCTTCCTGTCCCGTTTCTAAGACTAACGATAACCGCCTGAGAATCTCCTGCACACGGGGTACTCTGCCCACCCGCATCCGTGCCTCCCTCTCGCTAACCTGAGGCCGCTTAGCGCTAAGGGAATTCCTACCCCAAAGCTATCTCTTCCCCTCCGCCTTGGACCACAGCCTTGGTCAGAGAAGCAAAGTGTAGAAAGCGAAAGGGAGGTGGGGTAGGGAGTGGAAAGGAGAAAAGATGTCTATTACAAAGAAAACGATTTTATCTACTAGCAGGTAAGTGCTGCGATCTGAAATCTCACTAGGTAAACAAAAAGAAACAACTTTCAGAGGAAAAAAGGGGTGGGGGGAGCGCAGAAGACTAAGAAGAAAGGAAAAAGATGGGGAAGCGCGCCCGCCGCGGTTCTGGAGTCACTCTTCCTGGCATCAATGTGAGCTACCCAGCGCGAAACTCCGCTTGTCCTGGGCAAGAGCGCCCTCACGTTGCTGCTCCCCGCGCAACGCCCGGTCCGCCCTCTGCCGCAGTCTCCGCCGCGGCGTCCCGAGGGCGCCTCTCTTCCCGGCTGCAGCGCAGCCGGCGCCGTTACTTCTCTACACTGGTCCAAAACCTGAGAAAACAACGTCGCCGTGTCCCTGCCGCGACGACTTCAAGTCCCGCCATCGTGCTACCTCTCCGACTTCACCCAGGAGTCCCTGAGGCGCCGGGAAGGCTAATGTGACACCGCGGCTAGGGCCCCAAGTTCGCTTCGGCCAAGCCAACCTGTGTCTGGCGCGCACTCACAGCCACTCTGGGACAGCCAGGCTCTCGAGTGTACACCGACATCTCCTAAGTGTGCATTAAGAATCAATTATTTCCCTGAGATTTCCAAAGCCGGGAACTGAGATATTCCCAGCAGGGACAAAGAAAAGCCCAGAACGGTGCTCATTTCCCTAGTCTTTCGAAGAGGCAGAAGAGAAGCAGCCTCCCACATGCGTAGGCGCCTCCCTGGACCTGGAGCAGCCCAGCTAAATCCGGCAGGGACCCCCTCGCCTGACCCAGGCCAAGGAGCTGGGGGCTGAGGGCCAGTTCTGCAGTAGGTTGGCAACGTTAGTGTAAAAATAGGGAGAGGAGGGGCGATCAAAATAAAAACAAAACAAAACAAATTTGGAGAGAGGTAAGTTCTTGGCTCTGAAGCAAAGAACTTTAACTCAAATGCGGAGAGCCAATAACCCCGGCTTTTAACGTTAAGTACCATAGTTCCTACAGTAGCCATAAGACTCAGAAATCATATTTCCACACAATCAATCACTTTACACTTTAGGACTTATTTCAGAGTCCCGCTATCTCTTCTCCATATTAATTCGTCTCGTTTTCTCTCCATGCTCCTTTGCTGCGTCTACACTTTTACCTAGGGATGCACAGTGATTTCTGTCAACGTGGAAAAATCATGCATTCTTCCAGCTATGTCTGTTGGTAGCGCGCCTACTAAGGAACATATTCCAAGAAAAGACAAACTCTTAAGCCCAGGACCCCAAAGTCGCGGTTTAAAGCTCAAAGAGTCAGTCACACACAATCCCCACCCCACCCCACGCCCATCCCCTCCGAAAAGCACTTTCACTTACCGGTCTTGGGGTAAGAGTGCTCAAAATGTCCTCACGTCCTTTTCCTCGGCATCTTTTGGACAACCTCCGGCAGAATCTTGGGTGGAGGGAAAAAAACAGGCAGATATCGGGAGGGAGAAAAGAGATACAAAACACAACACTACATCATACCTTCTCCAGCCCAGAGCCCCCTTGGCCTACATCCTCAGGACAAGGTCCCCAAGAACTGACCGGTAGGGTATGAGGAAAGGGTCTGTTTGGTGGCCGAAAATTAAGAGGTGGATGATTTTAACTGTTAGTGGTTGGGGGAGAAGGGATCCTGGAGGGAGAGTAGAGAAGGGGAATGATTGGGATAGGGAAAAGGAAGCCTTAAAAAAAAAAAGCACGCAACAGAAAATCAGAATGAAGTATTAACTAGGAAAGGTCACTAGCTCCTTTTAACTCTTACAGGTAGGTTGCTCTTAGGAAGAATGCAGACGAGTGTGCGCGAAAAGAGGGAATCTGGATGACCCCTATTCTTTCCACATCTCCAGGATCTGGCCTCAAGTCGAGAAATAAAGAAGTGGGAATTTTAATTCAAGGTTTACCTACCCTGCTTGTTGGAATGGCTGCGCAGATTTCCATGTTGGAGAGTTCCATCTGTCTGGCAGAAGCTGGAGTGGTGTTGGGGGCAGGTTATCTAGTGAAGTAGGAATGTACAGGAACCCCGCCCTCTAGGCACAGTTACACAACCCCAGCAACCCGTCTCAGCCAGCTCTAAAACCTCTAATGATCTTCACCTTCACCCTTTGTTAGCCTAATTCTTCCAACAGGCTTTTAGTCTCAAACACAACCAGCCACTTCAGCTATTCATAAAATTAATTTCTCAAAAGCAAAATTTTTCAATGCATGCAAATTCCCCAACAATGTAGAAAATACACTTTTTATAAATCACATTTATATAGCATCCTAAATATATGGAATTTATCCACCTATTTGGATGAAATATGCACCATCTTAAATATGTATCTTTAAATCAATACACTTCATAACTCATTTTTTTGCCTCTCTGCCCTTGATTTTTATACAAGTCATAAAAACCACATGAAGGCTTTCATGAACATAAGGATATTTGTATTAAATCTTGTTAGTTCTAGAGTTTATATCCACTTGGCTTCCAATTTTGTAACAGACAGAAGAAACATGTTTGGAAGAATCCTTTTACTGCTCTAGTTTAATCACATCATTTTCTCAGTGCTTTATATATTAGTATTTTTATTAACTTTATACTAGACAAATTCAAGTAAAATACTTTAAGCCTGGAAATAAACTTTAATTTGGGATTTCAAGTTTTAAGTTGTGATCACTTTCAGTTCCAAAATCGCAAAAAGAACAAGCTTCATCCCATTAAAAACAATTCTAAGTATGAAAGAAAAAAATTTTCAAAAAGTTTTGAAGGTTTTCTGGCATACGTTAATTTTAACTGGCAAAGGTTAGTGACAACAAATAACACAACATCACAACCAGTTTTGTGCAAAAATGTATTAAAGGCCATGCCAGACTGTCATGTGTTTTTTCAGAAGATAACTGGAGGAATTATAGGATAGATCAAGGTAAATGAAATGTTCATATTGGGTTTCAGGAGGCCTTTCCAAAGTTATCTCTCTGTATATCTCTCTTCCTTTCTAGAATGCCTAATAAACAAACTTCTAATCATATCCATTATATATGTAACTTGGACATGTGTTCAAGCAGCACTTCAACTCCAGTACTTAGTTTTTATGAACTCAGAGAAGTCGATTTAACTCTAGACTTCAAAGTACAAAGTTTGCCATTGAAATTCTATTTCTCTATCATCCAAGTAAACACTTATAATCATGAATAAGTATAGTTATTTAATGTGTCCAGAAAAAAATACTTATTCAGGAAATCTTTCTTCTTTATCTATATACCTTTACCTCAGTATAAGAATTTAACTTTCTTTTTAACTTCTGGTAGGCAAAATACTATCTTTCCCCTGTGCTAATTCATTCCACAAATAAAATCCATGGCAAAAGCAAATGATAAATCATCACCTTTCCTCAGCTTAAACCCATGCCTTTCTTTGAGCTATTTTGGTTCACAAATGTCTAATGGAGATTTCCTTTGCTTAACCTCATTTACTTGGATTCTATTACCATTTTTAATATCAGCCATAAATTTGGCTTTTAAAACCATAATTTGTAAAATTTTCTTTCATGCTTCACTCTGAAAATTTTTGTTAAATTTCAAGAAAACTTGGATCTCTGGTGAAACTCTTCTCACACTAAGAAAATAAAATCAAGTCTGGTTGCTTAAAGGAGATAATTAAACTAACTGTCTTGGTCTATTTTTGTCCATTCCCCATTTGTGTATATTTGGTTCCAGCTCTTTTAATTTTCCTGACCCTTATATTTCCGTCATTCTTAGGTGTCTCTATATCTCTCTTTATCTTTCTATCTCTATCTTTATCTCTGTTTTTCTTCCATTCATTCTTTTTGGTGGTAGATGATTTTTTTTTCAGCACAAAGATATGTCTCTTTCTTTCTCCCTCTTTCCCTCTCCCTCCCTCTCTCTCTTCACCCACCCCCTATTTTCTAATATTAACTATTCCACATTTCAATTTCAAATCTATTTCAGTCAGTTTGCTTCCCCCCTAGGCTTTTTTATTTTTTTTCCTGAGCAACTCTCTGTTTGCCGATAACATCTTAGGGACAGATTATTTTTCATTGGGCCCATTGTAAGAAGTAGCCAGCTTATTGCATTGCTGCAGAACACATTTCAGACTATACAATTGTAACAAATGAACAACTTGTCCTCCACAGACTCACCACAGGATCCAATTAGTTACTAAATCTTTACTCAGGTTTTCTAATTATTTTCTGGAATTATACAATTGGGCTGCCTGAAACAATTCAAAAAATGTCTTCATTTTTCACATATATATGCATATACAGTATACACATACATATGCATATTGCAAGTTAAAACAAAATTATGATTCAATGTAAGCAAAAGGAACAAATCTTTAGATTAAATCACACACACATTTAAAAGGGAATCAAATAAATACCTCTACATTGTAAAAATAAAAGAGAGAGAGAGAGAGGCATTTTACTTCTGCATATCTAGAATTTTAAATTGTTATAATTTAAAAATAAAATATAAACATTGATCTGCAAGTCATTACAACAGGTGATCACTTCAGCAAAATCTATATTGCAACTTCAGCACATCTTTATTAGAACTCTTTCATTGTGGGTAAACAGCCACAAAAATAAATGCTGACTTAGAAAGTATAAATACAAATATTTAAACAAAAATGTCTGCAGCATTCATAGCGCAAATTGTACCTGAACTGAAGGGTTCTGTGTTTCTAATATATATTACATATGTGTCCATTATATTCACTTCTATCTAACCATATACATATATTTATTTATAATTTGCCAAGTGCTATTAACAAGATACCTGAAACCAAATATATAAAAAAGTAAGCATTCTATTAACTGATTTGAAAATAAAGACAGAGTAAACAGCTATGCACATAAAATTAAATTATATCTCTTTTTGCTGGATATCCACCGAGACTTAAAGATATCAGCTGAAAAGCCTATACTTTGTTTAAAGCTAGTGTTTATTAAATAGCCTGCTCCTTGTAAAATTTGTTCACAAAGGGGGAAAATGCTATTTTCATTTTTAGAGTCTCAGTTCAAATTAAAGGAGCAGTTAAAATTTCAGTTTGGCTGAAAAAGCCTTTAAATTCCCTATAACTTCAATGGTCTTTTAAAAATTAGCTCTACTTAATAAAAGAGACAAAAGTATCAAGATATATATGAATTTAGCCTATTTTTATTTCTGTGTGTTCATAGTAAACATTTTTGTAAGTGACAAACACGGGCATATGACCACAGTATCACAATCAAGAAATTTTAAGACAACATTAACAATCACTCAAATTTATGCGGCATTTGCGCAACACAGGTTACATATTTGCAAGGTTTACCTATAAGTACAATAGGTATTAACATTTCACTACATTTAGAAAAAATAAAAGTGACCTGTTAGTGACCACATACATCAAAATATACACAACACAAACTGAAGGCAATCTTTAATTTTGTCCCCTTCCAATTCAATTGAATGGGCAGTGTTGCCAACTGAAACAACTTTCCTTTTTGTTTGTTTAATACTTAGTATACCAAGTGCATTTTCTAGAACCCAATCTTTGGTCTAAAAGTAAACAAAAGAAAAAAACAGTTCTTTAAAGAAAAGGACAAAACAATAAATGGCCAAAATAATTTCTTGGGCACCTTTACTACGAATGCTTCTTAAATACAAATTACAGTTTAACATTTTAAAACTCTCCCCATAATTTAGGTTGTTCTCAAGGTCTGCGTCCACCATATAGATCCATGATAACTTATAATACTGCACACATGGAATTCTGGCGGCTCTTAGAGATAGACTTGTCAGGTTTGAATGAAATGGCAAAGCAGTCACTATTTAGATACACATTCTACTATAATTTTGACTTCCAAACCTTATATTCTACAATGTATTCTTCCCACATTGCACCTCGCTGACACTCCACACCTTGTTAGAATAATAAACAACCCTAGAGACTGAACAAACGTACAGAAATTGGGGGGGGGGCTTAATAAAAAATACCTGGACTTATTTTTTAATTATCATTTACAATGCAAATGTGTGTAAAACGTTCACTTACAGTCTGGTCCCAGGGATGTTAATGTATTAAAGGGTTGGAAGAAGACCCCTGATTTTGATGTGTGAAATAATCAGACAGTCCCCCGGACAGTCCCGTCGTAAAACTTGGCAAAGAGGGTCTTAAAGACTCACAGGGCAGGGTCGAGGGGGCCTGCGGCGACGTGGAGGAGGACGCGGCCCTGGCGCTCATGGACGTGCTGCTCTGCGAAGTCATTGACGGGTGCGGGACGTGGGGGAAAAAGTAACTGGTCTGGCCCGCGAGCAGGTTGACGGAGCAGGGGTTGAGGGAGTAGGTCCCGGAGCAGGGCACCGACAGGCCGCAGGGCACCGAGGCGGCGAGCGCGGCGGCCGTGAGGTGGTGCGTGGCGTAGGGGATCTCCCCGTTGACCAGCCGGTCCACGCTCAGGCCGTTGGCCGTGGAGAAGGAGTGGTTGTTGCCCAGCGAGTTCTGAGTCAACACGGAGCTGTAGGGCATGGGGTGGCTGGGGTAGGCCGACGTGGTGCCATTGTAACTCAAAGTGCTGCTGGCGCGGGGGTGGTGCAGAGACAGGAAGGGCGACATGGGCCAGTAGAGGGAGCCGGCGCGGTCCATGAAGGTGAGGCCGGTGGAGGTGAGGCGCGCCCCGCGCTTAAAGGCCAGCTTGGCCCGCGACGTGGTGGAGCGGCGCCGCAGCTTGCCCGTGGTGCCGCCGATGAACACGTCGTCGCTCGACGGGTCCAGCATCCAGTAGTTGCCCTTGCCCGGGTCATCGTAGTGGCGCGGCACCTTCACGAAGCACTTGTTGAGGGACAGGTTGTGGCGGATGGAGTTCTGCCAGCCCTGCTTGTTCTCGCGGTAGTAGGGGAAGTTCTTCATGATGAACTCGTAGATGCCATTGAGCGTGAGTCGCTTCTCGGGGCTCTGCCGGATGGCCATCATGATGAGAGCGTTGTAGCTGAACGGCGGCTTCTCGTACTTGCCGTTCTTCTTCTCGCCCTCCTTGCCCCCCTCCCCGTCCTTGCCGCCCTCGCCCGCCCCCTTCTTCTCCTCCCCCACGGCGCCGGCGCCCTTCTCCTTCTCCTCCGGCCCGACGGGCGCCAGCTCCCCGGGCCCGCCGCCCGGCTCGCCCTTGCCGCCCAGCCCGTCCGCTTTGGCCCCGTCCAGGGCGGCGGCCGGCGGCGGCGGCGGCGGCGGCGGGAGCAGCAGCTGCTGGGGGCCCTTGTCGTCGTCGGCGGCCGGGGCGCCCCGCGCCTGGGGGGGCTGCGGTGCCGGGGGCGGCGGCGGCGGCGGCTGCTGCTGCGGCGGCGGCGGCGGCGGTTGCGGGGCGGGCGGTGGCGGGTGATGGTGGTGGTGATGGTGGTGGTGGTGGTGCTGGGGGTGGTGGCTGTTGTGGTGGCCGTGGCTCGCGTGGTGGTTGTCGTTCTGGACCGCCTCGGGCACCAGGCTGTTGATGCTGAACGAGGACTTGGGGATCATTTTCACCTCTTTCCTATCTCCCATGTCCAGCATCACCCAGTCGTCGAGGGGAAACGGCAGCGGCGGCGCGGGAGCGGGGCAGCGGCACGGCGGGCGGCGGCGACCGGTGGGTGCCGAGCGGGGCGCGGGGGGCGCGGGCGGCAGCGGCGGCACTGAGCGCTCCGGCAGCAGCGCAGTTGGACCGCAGGCTCGGGCGCTGGCAAGTCATGTAGCAAAAGCAGCAACCACCCCTCAGGAATTAGAAAAAAAAAAAAAAGAAAAAGAAAAAAAGAAAGAAAGAGAAAAAAGAAACAACCACCGCCCCGGGGGTGAAGCTCCCTCGCTCCCAACTCTACTTCTCGGTCTCCCCCCCACCCCCCGCTCCCCCCCCCTGCTGCTTCCTCCTCCTCCTCCTCCTCTTGCAGCAGCAGTCACAGCAGCAGCAGCAGCAGCCCAAAGGGGGGGAGAGCCGGGCGGCGGGCGGGCGCGTCCCGGAGCGGCCGCGACGAGGCTGGGGAGACAGCGATCGAGGCGGCTATAGCCACAATTAATTTTCCGAGCTACAGGCGCACACTAGGGCTGTAAAAAAATTTTTGGTTTAACCTTTCCTACCGCTGGGCCAATCAGAACCGGCGGCGTGCGGGAACGTCTCTCTCGCCGTCGACCAATCGGCGGGCCCGGGCCCACCCACCCCCGCCCCGCCCGCTGGCTCCCGCCCCCTGGGCGCTCGCCTCCCCCTCTCCGCGGGCCTCCGGCCTCGGACCTCGCGGCCGCGCGGAGCCGCGCAGGGATACGCCGGCGGGAGCTCGCTGCGCCGCGGCCCTGCTCTGCGCCCCCGCCACCTCCTCCACCCGCCAGCTCCGCTCAGCCCAAATCCCCTTCCTAGGGCACATAGCTCACGTTTCCGGCTTCCTTCTCATTGTACTGGGTCATTTTCGTTTGAGCGCCAATATTTGTCCTTAGAGGTTAAAGTGTTTTCCGTTTTATTTTTAAAAGCGGGGGTGGTGGAGGTGGGAAAAGTGGGAGTGCAGGAGAGGATGCCAGGAGAGGGCAGGAAATGGAGAAGAAAGAGGCGAGGCACTACTTTTCCGAGTCAGGCCTCGAGTCTGGCATTTCTGAGCCTATAGGAAAATTGTGCCCCTTGTAGGTAATATTCCAGCAAAGCTTTGAATTTGGGAGAAGGGAAGGCCCGCTGCTGGCCCGTGCGTGTGTGTGCGTGTGTGTGCGCGCGCGCGGGGGGGGGATCCTATACCTTGGGGGAGGAGGGTCTGGGAGAGGTTTGGGAACGAGGGGATGAGGAGGAGGAGGTGGGTAGGCGAGCTTGGGCCAAATAGGGGTTACTTACTCTATTCCCGAGGCCGGGGCGGCGGCTAGTTCGGGGCTCAGGAGCCGCGGGGAAGCAGGGCCTGGGGCTCCAGGTGTTGCGGCGGCGGGCGGGGGCGGCTCAGTGGTTGGCGCCTCTGATGGCCTTCCGAAATGAGAGGTGCCCAGAGAGAAAACAGTACCAAACAATCTCGAAATAAATCAGGTAACACATGCTATATATGTGTTTCTCTTTCTTCTCCCTTCTCTCCGGCTCCAGACAGTCGCTCACGCGCGGGGTGACTCGGTGTCGTTTTCTCCTCGTTGCTGTTGCTTCTCCTCAGCTTCTAATCCGAATTGGAAGCGGGTTGCTTCGAGCGATCACCCTGGAAATATTTTCCTTTTGCTTGTTGACATTGGAGGGAAAATAAGGGTGGGCGTCTATTTCTTTCCGGTTTTTTTTTTTCCGCCTTCCTATTTTCACAACCTTTTTTCTCTTTCTGTTTCTCAAATACTTTTATTTTGTGCAGGCCTCAATTCTGAAATAACAGTATGCTGAAGCCAGCCCTCGCCCTCCCTGAGTGCTGCTGGAAGGCACCTAGGAGGCTTGGGAATGTGGATCCCACAATCCTAGCTTCTTGGGCTTCGGAACTGGGAAGGTTCGGTTGAAGGTTGAAGTGAATGGAGAGATTGCGAATCGGGGGCTTTAAAAGGATCCCGTGGCCAGGGGCAGGGCTAAGGCCCAGCATTTCCCAGGGATTGGAATTTAGTGGGGAGCACACTGATCAAAGGCTGTTTCATCCCACATGGGCACAAAACATACCACATTTTACGGAGGATGTAGCCTAGAGAAGAGAGAGGTGGAGGAGAAGCATAAATAAAAAGAACCTTTCCCCTACTCTGTAAAGTAAATAATTATGAAATGTAAGCATTTCTTCACTTTGATAAACTCTCAGTTAAATTATCTGGCAGATTTGGTATTTAAGAACAGAGAAGGAAAATGGTGCCTATGTTTGATGTTAAATTCTAATATAAAGAATGCAATTGATGAATACTCAGGATAATGGGAGGTTATTCCACTCTCCCCACCCCCAATCTTGGAATTCAGAGAGAGAGAGAAAGGATATAAACTTTGGGGAGAATTATAAATAGATAATTATAAATAGGTAGTGAATTTAAAGTATGCATTTATTAGGAATGCCACAGAGGAGCTTTAACTATTAGACTAACCTCAAATATCCTTCCCCTGTATATATATCTTGTCCTATGTCTGCATATCTCATTACTTTAAAGTACACTGTATTTACATGTGGAAAAATTCCAGGATTCCAGCAATCTGCGTTGATAGTGACATGGCCCCAAACATTGATTTCTAAGCTCAGGATTTCTCACAGAGCCGGGTGAGCTAATGGGCTTTGCCGACCGGCTGGAAAGATCTGTGGGCCTTCCCCTTCCTGCTCACTTTTTCTCCTCCCACTCTTTTCCCCTCCTCAGGCCGGTTCTTCCTACTTTTCCTCAACTCTCTCTTTCCTCCCTCCTCCCCTCTTTCTCCCTCCTTCCCCCCCTCATTCCTCCACCCCTTCCCCCCTCCTTTCCTCTCCCTCTCTCCATTCCTCCACCTAACCTACTCCTCCCAATTTCAACCCACCGCAGCCCCCCTTCTTACCACCACTTATAATGGCACACAGGGCCCCTCTGAGGTGGACGGCCCGGTACGTTTTCGTAGTCGGTCTAGCGTGAAATGATTCGGTGTAACCGGATTCTTGGGAAAGGACAGGTTACGTAAACATTTACTGATGTGGAGTAACTATACTATTTGTACTCTGATATGCAGGAAGGAAAGTGTTGATTAACACAGAAGAAAAAAAAGCGAAATTAGCTGATTGCATGCTCATAAGTGCAAGCTGTCATTGAACTGCTTTTAAAATAGACACAGCTGGGTGTTTGTGTTGAAAAATTTCTTGTGTTTTTGCTAATACTGAAATAAGCATGATTTTGTATACCAAACATTTTCAGATCATTAAAATTTGTAATCTGTGCTGGTTTTAAACACAAAGAAAAGAAACAGAATCATTTCGATGTAAAATTTGCTGATATTATATTAACTCAATCAGGTCTGTACAAATTGTGCATTGTGCCTCCTAAAATCTGTTTGATCAATTTAATACACAAAGTGCCAAACGTGGGTATTGTTTGTTAACATTGGACATTTTATTCAAATCCCAGCTCAGCAGCAAACTGGAGGAGCATTCCTTGAATACAACACCATCTCTGACTGATGAATTTTTAATGTTTTAAGGTGTTTCTTAGGTCAAAGCTGAGTGTGCATTGTTTTGTAATTTTGTATAAAATTTTAGCAGGTGAAAATAAGTTCTCCTTTTGTTTACTTTCTAGCAAAACCTTGGGTTTGCTAATGAGAGCTGTAATAATCTGATTTTATATGCCAGAAGCTCATATTGACTAGGAAAATGTTTTGCATTCAAATTCAGAATGTGCTATATTATTTTAAAAATTGTATAAATGCAAGTCCCTCAAAATAGGATATTTTTATAGGAATAAATAGTATATAGTTTAATATAATAATATTTAAAAATCTAGTCTTCCTAATGACAAAGGTTATTTGCAATTTGGGAAGAAGTGAGTTTGCATTCCTTCTAATAATTTTAATTGCACTTTATGATAAGTTAAGGTGATACATATATATGATATATATATATGACTTGTTGAACAAAGCATGCTCTGTTTACTCGGCAGCCCACGTTTGTCTCAGCAATGGCTTGTTTTTAGAACTGCTACTAGCTGAAATGGAGGGGGATGGGGGTTCCTGGACAGAGTATTGTGCAAGTTGAAAGTCCCTGGATGGGGCTTTGTATATCCTACTGGCCAATTTGGGTGCAAATTGGATTTAAATGCCTACCCTAGTCTACCTCAGGTCTCTTCCATAAGTACATGAAGACCTATTTCCAGCCCCCTCAGTCTCTGTGATTACCTGTAAGAAGACAGAGGGCATACAGTTGTCTCTGACTTGAAACAAATTCTCTACCATTCTATTTTTTTTCTTCATAATCAATTTAACCTTGATCTCTCACACACAGACATCTATAAATGTGCACTGTTAACAAATAAAGCAGAAGTCAGAGCAAATGTAATTTTTTGGTATATATAGTGGTAAACTTCTCTCCTGCTCTGTCTGCACACCCCCCCCCCTAAAAAAAGAGGACAGGCCTTGTAAAGACTAGGCAATTCCAATGGAAGAATTGCTTGGGAAATGAATTAGATTATTCCTTTTGGAGTTTTAATTAATAACCAAGACTCCACGGCATCCAAATAGGCAGCAGCACATTTCATTTTTCCATTTGGCGGTGTTACATTAAGTCTTCCTTAGGGCCTATTTCCCGCTTTTGGTCAGCGCTTCTCTTCTTTTCTTGCGGTTACTTACTTGCCGGTTAAAGAAGGGCGGGCCATATCTACCTAAAATCCACCCTACTCTCCGCTCCCTGGACAGGGTGTCATTGCAGGGCGCCCAGCGCCAAACTCTAGCTAAAGCTCTTTTCCTGCAGATGCACAGGGAATTTCTGACCTCGTGACGTTTGGCAGCGAGCGGATCCAGGTATTTCCAGAGGACGTGTGGCAAGTGAGGTCGACCCTAGCCCGAGCCAACTCTTCTGTAATCTTTTCCTAACAGCAGGTAATGGTGCTAACATTTAGTGATTAGAAGTTACTCTTTAGCGTGTTGTATCTTTGTTCTGTGGGTTTTGGTTACAGGTTATACGATTAGGTTTGCGAGAACAGTAGTGAACTAAACTTCCCAGTAAGAGGTCTTCACACCAGGGAAGTGTTACTTTTCTGCAGCAGCCCTGCCTCGTCACTCATTAGGGAGCTGCAGGTTGTCAGCGACTGCTCTCAACGCACGCGCGCGCGCACCCTTAACATCCCCGGAGGCGCGCACATTCGCGCGTGTACACACACACGCACACAGAGCACTAAAACTAAATTAAGAAGCCGATGATTAAGACAAGCGTCTACTAGGCCTGTCATTTCAGCATCCTTCCATCATAACATTGTGGCACCGGCAATTTTGCTTGAGAACCTCGAGAAAAAAAAACCTATGGGAGAGCCTCGTGTATGAAAGTGGAAATGTTTAACTTGTATAAACTAGGGAACCACTTCGAAAGCGAGAAAGTCCAAGGTTAGAAAAGGAGAGGAAGGAGGAGGTGGGAGGAGGAGGAGGAAGAGGAGGAGGAGAAGGCCTGGACAGAGACCTCTGGGACTCTCCAGGCAAGTCTTTGCGCCGCTACCAGGTGTTCCAGGCTATCTGAAGGCAACTACATACACATCCAAAGGAAAAGTGCTGGGATGTTCAGCAAAATGAGCACCGGAGAAGATTCCTCCCAACGTTACCAAGAGGAGAGAGCCAGGCGCGGAGAGATTCATGACAAATTACCTCCCGAGGGCCAAAGAATCTTTGGTCTCTTGAACAACTTTTCAGTCAAGTACTCTGCACATCTCTCATAAACATAAAATGCCCACTACCCCTTACTTGCTTCCCTTATTTACCAGCGTACTCTGGACCTTCCAGGGTCGGCGATTTTCGGTAGGAGTTTAGTCCCTGCTGGTGTGAGGGCAGGTTTGTTCCATTTCTAGATTGGATCGAATTGGAAGAAATGGTCCCACACCGCCCTGGCAAGCGAACTCTGAGAGGCCAATTCCTATCTTTCCTTTAGTTGCCCAAGGAAATGGTGCAGTCCATCCTTCAAAGGAGTCAGGGGAAGCTCCAGAGAAAGACCAACGAGTTGGAGGGATAGTCGCCAACTAGAATGAGGGAGACTAGAGCTCAAGTCCCTAGTTTAACCCTTAGTTTTAACCTTTTCCACCTGAAAAAGAAGAAAGTGAGACTTAGCAAAAGTCAGCACACTAAACAATGCTACCTTGGATTTTCCATTAGTGGAGCAGTGAAAGAGATAAAAAAGAAAATGACTTCTTAAATACATATCAAGCTGAAAGAAACGCTTAAAGGTCTCAGAGTGCTTAGCTCCTAAGAGTCTCAGCTCCTAACTATCCCATCTTTTTCTTAATTAGATGGAGCTTCAATGTGATTTTTAGTAGGAGCCTGAATAATCTACTTTGGGAAGTGACATAGGACCCTTCTGAGAATGTGAAGCACCAAGTCTTCTCTATTTTGAAGCACCCTTCTAAATGGTCCCCCAAATTCCAGTTCTGTGAGGAAAGATGGAACAGTGTGGCTCTGTCGCAACTATTAGGTGGTCAGCTCAATAATTAAAGCTATGCAGAAAGCACTGAAGAGCCCAGAGTCCGCATATGAGATTGTTATGTAGGTTATAGGAAATGCTTGCACCCACTGAAGGTCTGTGAAGGAATGAGAGGAGAGAAAAATGCATGAGTGGCGGTGGGCAGGCCAGGAGGCACAAAGAGAGTCCTCCCTCTCCTTGGAAAGTCATGCGAAAGAAAGTAAACTATTTGCTAATCAAATACGTCTGCTTCCTTTCTAAAAACCTTCATGGACAAGCCAATGGTCTAGTTATTACTTTGTGCTCATCTCACACCCACTTGCCTCTTCACCTCAAGAGTCCGTTCTGTAGGTCTTTCCCACCTTTCCTCCCTAACCTAAGGAGGTGGAAAATTTGTTGAAGCAGCGTTTCTTAAAAGGTTCAGCTCGTCTTTCTTCTCTGCTATCCCTCTCGGGGCTGTAACTGCGGCGATTCCCGGCAGCTAAGCCGCAGAGCTCGGGCTGCCAGGCCTGCGCACGCCAGTGCCGGCGCACACCCGCGCGCTTGCCCCGCGCTCCTTTGTTGCCGACGCCTGCAGAGCGCGATCAAGCCGGAGGCCTTGTTTCTAGGTTTCATCTCCAGATTTCCCCCCTTAAAGTTGCTTTTTCAGCCTAGATGTCTCATTTTTGGCACATCAGACAGGATGCACAAACACAGATCAATATTTTAGGGATAAGAGGTCCTCTGCCACGGCTAACTCAGAGGGAAAAAAAAGCAGTTAAAGGTTTCCAGATTGTATTGGTATAAAGCACAACTCAGAGTTAAAAGACTGGGGTGTGTGCAGGTGACGTTAATTCGAATATTCAATTACATATAAGGGGTATTGAACCCAGTGGGAGAGAGCAGTTATACCCCTATATCTCTCCGCTCTTTGGAGGGAGCCACAAGCGGGAGGAGAAGAGCGGACACACTAAGCTAGAAGCACAACCGGCGGCAGGAACAAGTTACCGTTATCATGTGAGAACGAAACCCCTCCGTTTCAGAATCAACAACAAAGGTGGGGGGGTCGCTTTTATTTTTAAAACAATCCTAGATAGATTCTTGTTCACCAATTTTAGTATCTTCCTTCTAGGTTTGTCCTAAGGCACGCAGGAGAGAAAGTAATATTCTTAGCTGGGTCGGCAAGTTTGGCTCCCGAGCGTGTGAAGTATGAATCACCACGGTGCAAAGGTTTTCTTTTTTTCTCACCCTTTTCTTTTCTCCCGGGGCGTGAACTTGTTAGAAAAGACAGACGAGGCTAGGAGGAAATGGAAACGCTGAAAGAGCCCAGCTCCTTTCGAGAGCAGCCTGTAGGGCTGGCAGGCGGCTGCGGCGCGCGGAGCGCGGGACTGTCTCCGGAGCTGTCCCAACTCACGCCTGCGCAGCCGCCTTTGGGCCAAACACCGCGCTCGGATCGCTGCCTTGGCAGTCTACCCTTTGGCCTTAGAATAAACACCCCAAAAAGAGGAGAGAAAGGACCCTAATTGAGCTGAGTATCTGCTCTCCAGCTCGGAACACAAAACAGGGCCTGCAGGTTTTCCTAGAGGAAGTTCCCAGACCACAAAACAATCGGAGGGTGGGAGACAGAAGATTTTAAGGAAGTCTGGAATTAACATGAAACATTATTTTCCTAATTAATTAAAAGTAATTCTCTTTCTCAATTTATATGCATGTACACGCTATCGATTACACGCCCCTATTTACTCGGAAAAAAATGCTTAGAGTATCTTTGGTACACACTGCTCATTCTTTGTCCTCTGGAACATTTACAGCTGATAGTGTGGCTGGTTGGGATCAATTAGCACTGGATTTTGCCCTAGGATTGTTCCCCAGGGCGGACAAATGGAGCCAACTCATCTCCAGCGACTTTTTTTTTTTTTTTTAACCTATGTGTGTATCCACGCCAGGGCTTCAGAAGCAGTTGAAAATCCCCAGCCTTGGTTTCACTTGATTTTGTTGCTGTTATTGATAAATATTGGGTCATACACAAGCCACTTGTCAGAGCCTTTGGCTCCGTCTCGCAGCTGCACTCCTAGTGGAGCGTTTGAGTCTTGTCCTAGGAACTGGAAGGATTTACTGGGAAAAGAATTACACATTCTCTGCTTCTTCAGTTTCGGAGATGGTCCCTTAAGAACATACATCTTGTCTGTGTGCTGTCATGTTTATTTCTTGATTTGTTCTTATACGTGAATTGGGTAGATGTGTGCCTCTTGTTTTCTTTCCTATTTTTAAAAATTATCCAAGAGATCTAAAAAAGGGGCGGGGAGGAGAAATTATTGATCCCAGTTTCTTAGGTATATTTGAAACCAAAAGGACATAGGCAAATAGATAATTGTTGGATAGGAGGATGGGTTGGTAGGTAGGACGTTAGGGATTTTATAATTGGAGTAATATATACAGTTTATCTTTTGACTGTGCTGTATATATTCTTTCCCTTGATACGTATTACATATGATCTGAACCCATGATCTACTTGTCTTGGCATGTCTGAAGCCCCAGACACCGAACAATATCATTACAGGAAAGAGACAAAGCTCCTAAAGACTCCAGGCAGGGAGGCTGCTGCCTTTGGGTCGAATGGGGAGTTTATCTTGGCGTTGAACTTTTCCGGGAAGCTCACCCAGTCGCTCAGACTCCCTCACTGCGCAGAGTTCAGGTCTTCCCCGCGCTGAAGTGCAGGGAGGGGGTGTGGAGAAAAACAGCTGATTTTTGACATTTCAAAGGAACTCTTTCTATTTATCAGTGTTACCGAAGTGTACGTTACTGCAGAAACAACAAAACAAGCATAGAGCTGCAATTTTCAAGAAAATAGGATCCCCAAATATAAAAATAAAAAAGTAGCAGATAAGATGTATAATTCAATCAAATTACACAAAATTGCTTGAAAATCCAGAACAGTAGCGATCCATTATGCCTCTGTTTTATTAGTGACAAGTACAATTACTCTAAAATAAAGAACACTGGTGAATATATAATTGGCTGTAATCATGTTAGTGTTTGAATAAAAATGACGGGAACATTTAACACTTTGACAACAAAATGTTCAGAAATAACTTATTTATTCAAACAGTTTTTATTTTCCACCAAGTGAAGGAGAAACACAGTTTGCTTAGGAAAATCAATGACTTTTCCATGCAATAAATAAATATCCAAAAGGGGAAAAACAGCCCCACACCTCTATATTATTACTACTGTTATTTTTAACCAGCAAGAAGCTTAATCCTGTGTTTGAAGTCGGCTCTCCTGTAGCGGTTGTTCGGTACCAAAGTCCGCCACCTAGAGGAAGAGCTCCGCAGCTCAACCCAACGCCAGCCCCTTTTCCCGCGGTGACCTCAGGAAATCAAAGTTAATATTCCTTTGCAAATTGCTCTCCAAACTAACTCCCCTCCCCCACCCCTCACATCCCCTTCCGCCCTACAACATCCTCACAATATTTTCTCAGTAATCGCTCCGCACAGTCGACAGCAGCGACTAGTCTTCCGCAGCGCGGAGCTCTCCCAGGAAAGCGTGGGGACGTGTTGGGGAAGCAGGTCCGGGAATATTTGGTTCTGGAGAGACAATCCAATTTCATCCAAAGTGTTCTAGAGCAGCCTGAATTGGGGTCTCAAAAGTGACAGCTGATGACGACATCACCACATTCTAGTGCTTTTGGGGGGCTTTCCTAGAGGAAACAGCCTGGATCCCGCTGTCGACTAGTTGGTACCACGGGGACTTTCCCGACTTTTCCCCGGTCCACACCCCCCACCCTCTACCCACAAAACGAAGATCTGAGATCCGGGCTTTATCTAATCTTGGAGCCCAGTGGGCCCTTTTATTTTCCTAGGTAGGTTGCATGAAGAACTGAGTTAAAGGTATTAAGGAGGAGGCCGTGATTGGAGGGTCCCCCTATGACCAGGGAGACAGACCGATCCAGGGGAAACCTCAGGTTTTTACACCGAGCCCCAGAGTTTCAAAAAAACTTCTGTAGTGTGCGGGCGAATTTGGGGCTGGATTCGGAGGCACTAGGAGTCTTCTCGTATTTTAGTTTTGGTGGATTTCATGGGGCTCCTCATGAAGCAAAAAACAACCTCACTCCCCGATCTCTCCTGGCTGCTCTCAAGCAAATCTCGGGGAAGGGAGATGCTAAACGAGTGAGACAGGGGCTATGGAAAGAGATTTAACAGCATTCCCTGTGCGCTCAAGGTCTGGTTAATACCCGTGCTGCGGACTCTGCTGTGATCCGAGCGCCGGCCCTCCAGGCATTTCTGCCGCCCCACCTGGCCAAAGTTTTGTTTTGTATTGTTTTAAGGTACCTGGAACTCTGTTCAAGATGAAGATATTCTAGGAAGGTGAGAAAGGAACAAGCGAGTTGGATTCATTTTGGAAAAATAAAAAAATTTGATTAATAATCAGATTTCAATTAGGTTTTATTTCTTCTGTTTTTCCTTCCCTCCCCCCCTCCCTTCTTTCCTTCCTTCCTTGATTTCTTTCCTTGTCCCTCCATCTTCTATTCCCTCCTCCCCTTCATTCTCTATCTCTCTCTATTTCCCTCCCTAAGGGCTAGAGACAAGCAGCAGCGTGGGGGTGGTGCAGGTGACAGTTTTTGGTCTGAGTCCCCGAACCTCCTTCGTTGTCAGTTCTTAGTCCCAATGCATGAGTTTGAAGGAGACATCCCTGAGATGATTCTTCTCCTTCCTCCCAGAGAGGACCTCAGAGCCATGGACTAAGAAGCCCTTTTCATACTGTAGAAATTCTTTTTAAGGTAGTCGAAATAAATGTATGTTTAAAAAATAAGCATCTAAAACCTATTTCTTAGTACATGCTTCTCCAGTGGAGTGAGTCACACCCTAAATTCACTCCACCCTTAGGAGCTTAAGTACTCAGAAATGTTTAGTTTTGTTTTATACAAAACCAGCGCTTCCACTCTCATCTCTCAGGTCTACCATTCCTCTCCCGCATTACATTAACGGGCAATGTTAGCCTTCCCCTACGTGTTTAGGCTGCTAATGCCGGCCACTTAACGCCACAAAAGTGCTCATCTGTGGAGATTTTCCCAAGGCTAGCCACAATGTTGGCTCCTTTTTCTTTCTTTTCTTTTCAGGGCACGTCCATTCCTCCCACCCCCCTTCTTCTTTTCCTCAGATGGGGCCTGGAAAAGGGGTCCAACAACTTCAAGTGAGTGTGTGAAGTTTCCTCCCCCTTCTCCTGCTTGCCAATCCACCAAGAGGGGATGGTGAAGTTTTGGTTTTCCCTTGAGAGCAGGAATATCTGGAAGCGTCAGCTGTAGCTTGGTTGCCTCTCTCAATTAACTTGCCTTCATCTGTCCTTCGGTCACACTTTTCCTTTCTCCCCACCTCAGTCTGTGGGAGCAGTTCAGGATTGCCCTCACAGCCAACTCAGCCCCAGCCTTCTGAAAAAAACTCCACTGGTTTTCTTTCCTGTTGACAGCGAAGCTGGGCTGGAGATGCCCCTTGTATTGGATTGTTTGTGTGTGTTTTCTTTGTTTGTCTAGTTTTAGTAACTTTATGGGAGAGACTCTCCTGAGCATGCTGGTATTTTTCCTCCTATAGGGGAGACTCTCTGGAGCCAGTAATCACCTGAAGTTAGATGATGGCTTTTTGTCAAGCCTCCTACTCCTTCAAGGAAGTCTGGCCTGGGAAAGTCATGCATCCTCCAGACTCACATGCATCTAGTTTCCAAGGAGAAGGCCATTAGGGAAAAAACAAAGTAAAACTAACTTAATATGTAATAAATATTATTCAATAGGCTTTGGTATAAAAATATGATTGTCTTCATTGTTCACATCTGGAACACTTTTGCCTCTTAAAAACCAGTGAAGTGTAGACCTGAGAACTGTTTTTATTGACTCTGGCTCTACCTCTTTTCCTACAGATCCTTAGGCAATTACTTCATCTTTCTAGTTTTTTCTTAATATGACAAATAAGAGACATGCAATAATTACTATATAACATATTATCCACTCACCAAATTCCTAACACCAAAAGGTAATTTCAAAAACCGTAAGAATCTTTAGAATTTTTTTTTTTTTTTGGAAGCAGGAAGAAATCTCATTCAAACGGCAGCAGCGACATCTAGTGACCACAATGCTAAATAACAGTGATGAAGTGGTGAAACAGTGAGTTTTTGTAGACATGGTGGTTTTTCTAATAAATCTTGATTGTCTGGCAAACAGTGCTCTTTTGATAATAAAGTACATTTTTCTAAGTTTAGATTATGGTACTAACATAGGGAAAGTAAGAGATGTTTAACGACCACAAGTCTGAACATAGGACAATTAAAGTTTGTAAGAACAGTCTTCCAGTGCTTTAAATTCCATGTCAAGAAACTAGTTCTAAAAAATAATTTTGTGGATTGTAATTTATTTAACTAATTTCTCAAATTATCACCAAATATATTTCTACACAAATACATAACAGAATTGGAAGAAGTTGAAATTTCTGATATTTCTTTTTGTCTGAATCAATCATTTAGTTGCTTTGAGATTGCTGTCTGGTGAATTTCAGGGAACATATTAAAAATAAGACCATCTTTTAAATAACCACATCTACCCTCTGTCTATATCACCTTTGCTCAAAATATTTTGAAATTTGAAGAAGTAGAATTCCTATATCTGGATGGACTGCATCTTTTCTTCCTAAAGAAAAGACTAAATGGACTATCTGGGTACAGGTAAAGTCTTAGCAATGGTAGACTACACAGCCCAAGAGTTTTTAGAATAACAATTTTAGCATTTGCTAGGCATTTAACACTTTAAAAAGAGGTAGTAGTAGAATTCATCTAATTCCCTATGACTTTATAAGCTGGCCATGTGCGTGGGTGTAGTTTATGCATGTGCTTGCTGAAGCATGTGCTTAATTTCCTAAGAGCATGGCAGCTGATGATTACTGAAATATAGATCCATGTTTTGTAACTTTAAAGGAAACCAATTCTGTTTACCCCATTTTATTTTTCACCAGTACTTCATATGTTTTTACTATGGCATTTGGCCACTGATTGGCATGCTAGTTAGATAGTTCTAGAGTGATAAGATAACAGGACTAGTTGTTAACTCCTGAGAGAATTTGATATAATCACACCACTTCTCTGGACCTTAGTTTGCTTATATACAAAATGAGGAGGTTGAATCTCTCTACTATCCCTTGTAGCTCAAAAGATCTATAAATCAATAAATCATCAACCTTCATTTGGGAAAGATGCTCTTCTGGTGCCTGTGTTGTCATTTGCAACTCTTCAGTATCAATTTTGAATTCTTCGGTTAGACATCTCATCAGAAATGAGAATCGATGAGCCCTTCCTATCTTCCACATCCTGTCCACATCCCTCTTTTTCTGTTTTAAAAAATAACAAAAATCTCAGTCTCTCCAGTCACCATTTACTAACTCATTGGCATGCACTCAGCTCTCCTTTGCTGTCCATCCAGAAAAATCATAATGTGGGAAGAGGACTAAGCTGAACACAAAGCTGAGACAGCTGTATTCGAGTTTCTCTAACATGTTCCCATATCCTCATGGTGATGATTAATTATTATTATTATTATTAGGAATCAGAGCCAAAGGATTCTGGCTGCAAATAGCCCACATTTCCTCCCTGCTTCTGTGTCCCTGTGAATAAATTTCTTCAGGAGGTGGCAATAAAATGTCTCCAAATTCTATCTGACTTAGGAACATCATTACAACACTTTTAGCAAGGGGACTGTTAACGGAAGGTGAACATCACCCCATGATGTAAATATGCTTAGCATTTAATATAGGCTCTAGGGAGGCTGAAGACATTATACATATCATATCTACACTAACCTAGGTTGAGAGAATGAACAGGGTTCATTACAAGGAAAATTCTAAACCTATCAAAAATTTCTTTCTTAGGTGTCTTTTTGTTGTTTCCTAGATAACCTTCTCCTCTTCCTACTATTTGGACTGGTAATAAATGTTCCTTATGTTTGTATAAAATTAGTAAGGCATGTTTTTTTCTGTGGTTTCTTCACAGACCACATAAAAACTGTTATTTTATTTTAGAAGTGTGGAAATTGACCCAGAAAGGATAAATGACTTGCCTAATGTCACACCACTAGGAAGACACAGAAAAAAAGTGTGAATCCTGGCTTTGGATAGTCTGCAGCTTGCACTTGGTCATCCTTGGGGTTGGAAACTTCACACTGGGAATCGAGGTTACTGGCTAATACTGCTGTTTAGTAAGCCTTACCAGGATTCCACCACATATATTTGAGAAGTTTAAGCTTTTAAAGCATTCTTGAGATCTTTCATAACATGGCGCAGTCTGTGTTGACTACTCTTCATTCATGTATGTTTTTTTTCCTCTTAATGCTAATAATTTTGTACTCTTTATACAGGAGGGATAATCTTTGCAAAAAAAAAAGTGTTTGTTAATGATCTTGGAAGCCAAGATTTTAGAGTTGGAGGGAATCTAAGACATCATCTGATTCAGCAGCTCAGGAAAAAGATGACTATCTCAATGGCTACTGGGAACCTGTGCTGAGTGGGAGTCCAGATTATTCTGGGTATCTTGGTGTTACTTCCTACCCATCTCCCTGGCTTCTTGGCTTCATGAATTAATATATTTAGTTTCTCCATTCTTTTTTTTTTTTTTTTGAGACAGAGTCTCACTCTGTTGCCCAGGCTAGAGTGCCGTGGCATCCGCCTAGCTCTTAGCAACCTCAAATCCTGAGCTCAAGCAATCCTCCTGCCTCAGCCTCCCGAGTAGCTGGGACTACAGGCATGCACCACCATGCCCGGCTAATTTTTTCTATATACATTTTTAGTTGTCCATATAATTTCTTTCTATTTTTTTTAGTAAAGATGGGGTCTCACTCTTGCTCAGGCTGGTAGTTTCTCCATTCTTGCTAGCCATCATGTGGACTGGTTTTCCAAAAGGGCTGAGTCTTCAGCAGCACACTGTGGATTTGGCTAAGCACCCAACTGTCAGCTGGGAGCTAAGTCTTCTTGGGTGTATTTTCTCTCAAGTAGCTCTCTGCTGCCCTCAACTGGCATTAAGCCAACAGAGCTAGTTAGCCTTCTGCATTCACACTAATCCACTTTATCTCTGGCTCCAAATGAGATCTGGGAGCATTATTAACCACACTATTTTTGGCTTCTATAGCACAGAAAAAATAGAGCCCAGGCCAGTTCGTGTCCATTTATACCCCATTTTCTCACTTCCTACAAGTTTGCTGCTGGGCCATGAAGAAAGATATCTGATTTTCACCATTTTTAAGTATTTGGAAGGACTTACATACAAGTGTAAACTTTCTATTTAATTATCAAGTTGAGATACACTTCAGCAGACATGATACCAGTCCACAGATTTCTGAACTTGCTGTGTGGGTCTTAAGGAATATGAAACATTTTGTCTTTAATGTTATAAAGATTTAGAAAATTATATGAGGTCCATGAAGGATATGTAAAATTTTTCACTTATACAACAAACCTGTATTGGGCACGTACTATATGCCAGATACTATTCTTGGTGCTGAGAATACAGCATTGGATAACGAAGGAAAAAAAACTCCTCTGCCTTTATTAAGCTTGCTTCCCAGCTGAGGAAAATAGACATTAAGCATATAAATAAGCAAAACGCCCTTTAAGGGAATGTGATATTCTCATATTTATTTCCTACCCTGAAAACACTATAGTGATTCCATGATTTTAAGAATGTTTGTAGTAACATTCATGGGGTGTAGGCAGGTGGGGGAGATGGGTATATTCACACCTAAGGAATGCAGTGCGCACCATCTGGGGGATGGACACGCTTGAAGTTCTGACTTGGATGGGGCAAAGGCAATATATGCAACCTAAACATTTGTACCCCCATAATATGGTGAAATAAAAAAAATTAAAAATTAAAAAAAAGAATGTTTGTATTAAGGTTAATAAAGGCATAACTAGAGGTTAGACAGGGGCTGTGTATGTTACAAATATTCAATATGTTATTTGTTCATTAATTCATTCATTCATAATTTTATTGTAAATATAGTATAGACATATAAAAGTGGTTGATGTGGGTTTAAGTGTGTAAATCCTTCAGCTACAGAGAAGTTTTACCCTTTGATTCTACTGTAGTCTTCTCTCCTGTTCAGTTGCCTGGTGGCATGACTGGTGATTAGAATGCCACTTTGTTACCTTCTGTAACAGTTGTCACCGAAATTCCTGCTATTGCTGCCACTGATGATGGTGCCTGTTACTCTCTTTTCTTTTCTCTTGGTTTTGATTCTGTTCTCTTTCTATGTATTTTGCTTTTCCCACAGATAAGCTCTGATAGATATCATTGACCAAATGGAATAAGTTTTTCCTTTCCTGTGAGGCAGGACTACCAGTTATAAATAACCTGGTCTTTTTTCCTCTACCAATTCTGTTTGAAATGGGTGTTTGTTCCAGGAAAAACAATTGGTTTGGAAGAAACAAAACAAAAACAAAATAACAGAGTAGTAGTAGCATTACTTACACAGGAAGTGTAAGTATTATGTTTGTATTAAAAGAAAAGAAAGTGCTCATTTTGAAAAAAACTACCAAACTCCCTAATATAAAATTGATTCTGGGTTGTTGAGTGAAAAGCCTCATTCTTCCCTTGGAGAATTTTTCCCTGTGGAACTTTCTAGTTTTGTTTTTAGGATGTAGTTATCTTCTGCTAGGTAGACATGCCACCATCACACTATACTGTGTAGGTCAGAGCAGCAGGTAAGAATATGAAGACCCATCTGCTCTTGTATATTAAATGAGTTAGAAATGCATATTTTTATTAAAAAATTATTTGAAATATTCTACATTTTTGTTTACTTCTGATTTTAGGTATATCACAGACTCGCTGTAAAAAATTTTCCTATATATTATAAAGAAGAAAATAAACATAAATGATCTATTGAGACAAAGCTTATAGATAATCTCAGTTAACGTTTTGCAAATTATTTTTTAAATAGGGCCCTTTTAAATGCATAAATAGGAACATACTGTGCAATGTATTTTAAGTAATTTGGATCATCCTGTGGGTATACTTTTTGTTCTGCCTTTTTTTCATTTGGTGTTATACCATGAGCATTTCCCCGTAAGTATGTATTTTGATTTTTGAAAACTACAGTTTCAAATGTCCATGTTGATTTATGGATAATAGTAAATAATTTAACCATTGTCCATTAACAATTGCTTCACATTTAGATTGTTTCTAATTTTTCATCATTAAAATGACTTGAGCTATGCATCACACATAAACCTTTTATCCAAATCTGATTATATCTTTACAATACATTTTTTACAAGAATTTTTTGGATCACATAGTATGATTTTTTTTTTTTTTTTGAGACAGGGTCTCTCTCTGTTGCCTAGGCTAAAGTGCAGTGGCCTCATCATAGCTCACTGCAATCTCAAACTCCTAGGCTCAAGTGATCCTCCTTCCTCAGCCTCCCCAGTAGCTGGGATTACAGGCATGTGTCACCATGTCTGACGAATTTTTCTATTTTTTGTAAAGACAGGGTCTTGCTCTTGCTCAGGCTGGTCTCAAACTCCAGGCCTCAAGCAATCCTTCTGCCTCAGCCTCCCAAAGTTTTAGGATTACAGGCATGAGCCACCACACCCAGCTAATAGTATTAATTTTTAAAAGACACTTGCCACACATTGGTGAATTGTATTTCATTAAGATTATATTAATGTACCACTGATGATCTTTTCTTATTGAACCCTCACCAAATATTAAGTTTTCTTTTGGTAGTTTAAGAAATAAAAGATAATACCTAATACTAGCTTTAATGTACTTTTTAAAATAACTATCGGGCCAGGCGTGGTGGCTCACGCCTGTAATCCTAGCACTCTGGGAGGCAGAGACGGGCGGATTGTTTGAGCTCAGGAGTTCGAGACCAGCCTGAGCAAGAGCGAGACCCCGTCTCTACTAAAAATAGAAAGAAATTATCTGGCCAACTAAAAATATATATAGAAAAATTAGCCGGGCATGGTGGCGCATGCCTGCAGTCCCAGCTACTAGGGAGGCTGAGGCAGGAGGATTGCATGAGCCCAGGAGTTTGAGGTTGCTGTGAGCTAGGCTGACGCCACGGCACTCTAGCCTGGACAACAGAGCGAGACTCTGTCTCAAAAAAAAAAAAAAAAATATATATATATAAAATGACTATCAAAAATTTAAATTTCTTCTTTTATGATCTTTTGTCAATTTTCTATTAGAAAATTTTGCTCTTTTTATTAATTTTTAAGGACCTTTCTAGATAAGAATATTAACTATTTATCATCTAGCTCAAATATCTTTTACAGTTTTTATTGGTCTTTTCAGTCTTTAATATTTAGTTATAGACAAATATAAATTTTATGTATATTCAGATGTTGAAATCATAATGAGGTTAAAACTTCAAAGTTTAAAACATAGTGGCTAAAATGTTTAAACTCTGTAGTTACGTTGCCTGGGTTTGAATCTGATTTCATCACTTTCTGGCCACGTGAACTTGAATAAATTATTAAATCTCTGTACTTCAGTTTCACTAAGTGTAAGATGGGGATAATAATGCTAACTCTCTCATAACGTTTTTAAGAGGATAAAATGAGTTAAACTTACAAGGAAGATACTTCAAAGAGTACCAGATAAATGGTAAGCCCCAAATTAAAATTGACCATTTCTATTATTATTTGCAGTATTCAAATTTATGAATTTTTAATTTTTTCATTACTTTTAATATTAATACTTTACATATCCAGAGATAAGTTAAATATTAAGTTATGTTTTATTAACTAAATTTCAGATTTATCTGAGATGTTTAAATACTAAATTTTATAAATTAAGTAAATGATTAATTTGATTATTCTGGAGAAATACTATTATGTCTTTTATTCATGTATCTAATAATAATTTTATTCATTCATTTAACAAATATTTCTTGAACTTCTACTACATGACAAGAATTGTAGTTGAACAAAATATGAACATGACAGATGAAAATCTTTGCTTTTATGGAGCTTACATTCCATTTGGGGAGAGACGATAAACAAAATAGATGAGTGTCATGATGATATGATGGAGGAGAGTAAGGGAGATAGGGAATGCAAAAGAGAGTGCGTGCATATCAAATAGGTTAGCCAGGAGAGACCACTGAGTGTGTTATTTTTCTATTGCTGCCTGACAAATTACCACAAACTTAAGGCTTAAAACAATACAAATGTATTATTTTACAGTTTCTGAGGGTCAGGTCAAGAGTCTACACACAGGCTACCCCAGTCCTTTGCTCAAAGCCTTACCATGACTGAAATCAAGGTGTTGGTTGTGCTTTGGTTCTCATCTGGAGCTTAGGGTCATCTCTAAAGCCATTCAGGTTGTTGGTGGAATTCAGTTCCTTGTGGTTGTAAGACTGAGGTCCTCGTTTTCTTGCTAGCTCTTGACCGAGGTCACTTTCAGTGCCTAGAGGCCACCTACATTTCTTTGGCATATGCCCCCCATAGGCAATTTACACCATGGCATGTGTTTGCATTTTCTTTGTAGCCAGCTAGGTTATCTTTCTGATACTGCACCTTTCTTTTCATTGTGTATTTCTGATTTATTCCTAAAACAACTTAGACTGACTATTACACATAAATCACAGTTGGTGAGATTTTATGGTACAAGTTTTTTTACAAAATTGGTACAGTTCCCATCTTCACTTTCTTTTAAAGGGTTCTCTGACTAGGGGAGACCTACTCGTCATTGAATAGCTGAAAGTCAACTGATTTGTAACCTAATTATGAGAGTGATATCCTATTACATTCACAAGTCCACACACAAACAAGGGGAGGAGATTATATATTATGTGTATGTCAAAGGGGAAGAATCTTGCTGATCCTGAAGAATTCTGCCTATATAAGAAAAGCTGGTATTTGAGCAGAAATCAAGGGACTGAGATACTGAGAAATGTGGGCACTGGGAAGGAACATTACAGGCAGAAGGAACAGCCCTTGCAAAGGCCAGGAGGTTGGAGTATTTTGGCATGCTTAAACAACAGAAATGTTGGGGAAGGATTTGTGTAGCTGAAGAGAAACACTGAGGGGATTAGAAAATAATATCAAAGGCATAATGGAAAGCAGGAGATTATGTAAGCATTCATAGGTCATTATAAGGACTTCTGTTATTACTATGAGTGAAATTGGTGTGTACCTGTGGCCATTGTGGAGAATTTTGGGCAGTTGAGTGATATAATCTAACACTTTAATATAATTTCTCCTACTATCCTGCTCAGAATAAATTGCTAAAGACCAACAATTCCCAGGGTAGAATCTCATAGATGAGTTAGAAAGATGTTGCAACAATATAAATGAGAGATTATGGGGATCTTGGACTAGGTCAGTAGCAGTGGAGGTGATAAGAAGAAGTTGTATTTTGTTTGTATTTTGAAGGTAGAGTCTATCGATTTGTATGATGGGATAAACATGAGATATAAAAGAAAAAGAAGAATCAACACTGATTAGAAAATTTTGGCCTGAACAATGGGAAAAATAGAGTTCCAATTTGCTGAGAAGGAAGAGACTTTGAATGAAGCAGGTGTGGAGATGACATCAAAATATTGATTTTGGTTATGTTAAGCTTAAAATGTCTAGTTGTCATTGAAGTTGAAATGTTTAGTAGACAGTTGAATATGTGTGTCTGTAGTTCAGAAGATAGGTCTGTGCTGGACATAAACTTTGTGGGTTATCAGTATAAATAGAAAAAAATGTCAGTAAGAGTGGATGAGATAACCAACAGAGTAGTGCATAAAGATTAAGACTAAGGAATGAGTCCTGTAGAACTCCAATGTTAAGACATTGGGAGAAGAGGAAGGACCAACAGGAGACTGAGAAGCTGTAGTAATTGAGGTTAGAGGAAAACCAATACTGTATGGTGACCTGGAAGCCAAAGAAAGCAGTGTTGGTGATCGATTATGTCAAATGTTGCTGATAGGCCAAGTGAGAAGAGGAGACTGGATTTGCTATCATGAGAAGAACAGATTTGTTAGAATGGTGGAGATGAAAGACTCTTGGGTGATGATTAAAAATGAATGGGAAGAGCATAATTTGAGATAGAATATAGACAGTTTATAGAGCAGTTTTGCTGAGAGGGAAGTGAGAAAAGAGGCATTAGCTAGAGGGGAGGTTGAGCCAAATGAGTTTTTTTTTTAATGAAAAAAGTATGTTTAATTGCTGATGGAAATGATCCAGTAGAGAGGGAAATTGTGTTGGTGTAGGAGAGAAGGGGGAAAAGTGCTGGAGGTGTGTTCTTCAGTGAGGAAGTGAGATGGGATCGAGTGTACAAGGCGGGAGGGGCTGGTCGTCGTCTTTCATTATAGGAGAGACAGCACAGTACAGCAGGTTGTGGATATTCTTTTCTGATTACTTCAATTTTCCCAGTGGACTACGAAGCAAGTTCAGCTGAGACTGAGCATGGTAATGGAAGTGCTTGGAATGTGAGGAGGAAGGATTAGGTGTGAAAATATCACCAAGGAGAGCCAGAGAGTAAACAGACCAGGAAAATGTAGTGTGATGACTGGTCAGCATGATGGACCTACCTGAGATTCATGTTTGTGAATTTACTTGAGACCAATTCACATGCCGCATGTTTTTTCAAGCCATGTTACTTGCAGGAGTTCCAGAACTAGCAAGACAGAAAATAATATATAGCCAGGGTTATGGTTCAGCCAAACTTGTATGAATGAGAGGAGTAAGGGAATTGAGGATGGAAGAAGTAACTGCAATAATTTGTCTTGGAATTGAAGATGGTAAGAAGGAAAAAGAGTACATCTGGTGGAGAGAAAGTGAAAAGCATATATAGAGGACCTAACAGGCACTATGGTAGTTTCTTAGAATAAATTAACATAACCCTTATTTAAAAAACTGGCATTTTGATGACCTGAAGGCTGTACTGTATAAAGTGTGTGTGTTGGGAGGGGGATGTCAAATGATCCTAAACTTTAGCTCCTCCTGGACTGCAGGTAACTCCTATCATGATGACTTATTTCAACAAACTCAAATTGCTCTTATAGTTCCCATCCTTTGGTTCATCTATGAAGGAGGAAAGGACAGGAGCTAATAACTTTGTTTTCCATCTAGATGTAACATCTTTGTTTTATATCTAAATATGTAGGTGGCCATAGACAGAGGATTCCTGGGCAAGGTTTTAAAATATAGAAAGTTGAAATTTATTGTTAATTCTAAGCATTATTTTTTATGTGACTACTTTAGCTTCCTCAGTTTGAGTTTTCAGCAGCTCATTCTGCCTTATGTGTGTTTCATGTTCTCCACTGCAGTGTCCTTCCCAAGTCTGCAGGTAGCACCAATGCACTGCAATTTTCTATTCTTTCAGGCTTCCTTCACTGAAAACTTGATGTGAGGTGTTCAGTCCGACTCAGTAACTTATACCACTTGGTAAACTAATCCCAATTTGGGTTAAGTTCTTAATGTTATTGTCTATCTTAGAGTAGTGGTGTTCAGAATGCTCTTCCCTCAACCCATAGTAAGAAACATAGTTTATATCATGAGCCAGGTCACAAATACATATAGCTATCTATATACAGACATATGCAACTGAAATAACAATTTTCTAAAATTATGCCTTTATTATGTGTGTTGCACTCTGATATTTTCTGTTCAAGTAAATTCTATTTAAAATCTTACATATTGGGACTCACTCAGTATTTACCATCTATGGCTGGTGGACAGCAGTTTGACAATAAGAGGGGCTTTTGATGCTTATAAAGCAGGTAGGTTATAATCATGGAGGAGATTTAAGGGAGGTGCTAGGAAAAAGTATTTTTGAAAAGCAAAGCCTATTGGTTTCTCCTTAAGTTACATCATATTTATGGTAATGCAAAAGATAATCTTAGGTAATATGTTCATGAAATAGCCTGGTATACACAGGAAAAATAAATTGTCCTAATTCTACCATCCTATCCAAAACTGATGGAAAGATACTAAAGAATAAATAAGTCACACTATGTCTAATTCTTAAAAATAAACTTATGAAGTATTCTAAGTAATAATAACAATTAAAAACATATTCATTAATTTTGATCACCAATTTCCCTTCTCTAGGGTGCTGATATACTCTTTACTCATTTGTTAATGTAAAGACAATTATATAAAAAATAAATGTCAGTTGCTGTTCTAACAACCTGAAGAGCAATTCACTCTGTCCTAATAATAACTCCATGTGGTTGTTTTTGTTGTTTTATAGTTCTCATTTTACAGATGAGGAAACTGAGGTACAGATAGATTAAATAACTTGCCCTAGGTTCCCTGGCAAATAAGAATGTCAGGCAGTTTGGTTCCCAGGGCTATCTCTACTTAGATGTGACTAAGTCAGTATTTTATTTTTTTCCTGGGTCTCCTTTGTCTTATGACCTAGCTTTCCTTTGAGGCTACAAAGGACTCAATGATTTCATGCTATATTAATAGCTGCCTTGTATTGAGTAGTTCATTGTGCTAATTATTTTTTATTAATTATCTCAATATTTATGGCACCCATGAAGTAAATGCTTTCATTATTCTTTTCACCATTTTTCACCCTAGTCTACAGGTGAGAAAACTGAAATAACTTGAGCAAGGTCATGCAGGTGGCAGATGGTGGAGGTTAAGTGTCAAACTCAGGTCTTTGTACTCTAGGCTGGGATATTACTCCATTACTCCCGCATCTCACTTTATCCTTCCACTTTCTCTCCAGAGCACCATATTTACAATCCAGTTTCTGGATTCTCTGTGCATTGAGAACAAGTGGGCTGCCTTTCTATTGCCTTTGCTCTCCCAGTTTACTTTCTGTTTGAAAGCTTTAACCAGTTCACCCTGACTTTCCACTGCTGCTGCTATCTGTCCCTGCACTCTCTCACCTCTGTGTGGCCAGTGTCTGTTTTGAAGCAATCACATTGTTTTCCAATCATTACATGGCTTGTTCTTTTGAAACTATCTCCTAACATGATAGAAGAGGCTATTTATTTACACTAGGAAACTTCCTTGGTTTGGTCCGAAGTCCTGGTTTTCTAACAAAGTGCTACCATCAGGATCTTTACTCTGGGAAACAAGAACATGCTTTTTCTCTAATGGTTATTTATTTTTCTATTATAAATCATTCCCTAGATGTAGAAGAGCATCTGTTTTCATTGCTCACCATGAATTGATTGCATGTTTATGTTTGTGGAATGCCTCGATAGGCCTGAAGTATTAATATTAAAGCTCACAATAATGAAAAAACACAGTTCAAATGATTGCTTAAGTGGCATCAGGTACCTAAAATCTTAGGGTAGCTAAACTTCTTGGATCAAAGATATTAAATAGCTTACAAACCAGTCAGAGATACCGATTTTTTTGTTTTGTTTTGTTTTCTTCTAATAGTTCTAGAATCTAGTTTAGAGAAAAAGGGTTCTGGGGTAAAAGTAAAATATAATCTTCTGAAAAGATACAACTATAACTGAGATAAATGCAATGAAAAGACATAGAGGCTTGTTTTATTTTCATGTAACTCATAGAGTTATATTTGCATTTCTTCTAATAGTTCAAAATGATCATTTCAAACCTAAGTACATTGTAGGGAGCCTTCCAAATGTAGCTTATAAAAATATGTGTTTTTAAAACTTCCTTCATAACCTATGAGAACTCATCATCACTCCTAACTACTTTTTCTGACAATCACAATGTTGTTGCTGTAGGTTTCATATGAGGCGTTTGTCATTTCTCCCATTTATTGTACTTGTGGTGAGCCATTTCTTGGAATTGGGGAGTGGGAGAGACTTTAAAAATTACCTAGTTTTGATATGGCTCATCACATATTTAAGTGTTTTACAAAATAACTCCTAATTGAGACTCTCAATTGCTAAAATGTGTGTATTTTAGTAGTTGAAAAAGTCTGGGGACCAGCATTTAGTGGAAAGACCATTGAACATCAGAAGACCCAAATCCTAGATTCCATTCTGATACTTAATAACTGTTTGACTTTGAGTTTCTTATTCTAATATCTCTCATGCTCCTACTGTCTAAAATGGAGTTCAACACATCTGCTAGGTCTATCTCTGAAATTTATTATCAAAAGCAAGTGAAATGTAAGTGATGGAGGTTTACAAATAGCAAATGTAAGATTCTAATTTTATTTCTGGATTCCGTTTATGTTGGGAATCTGAAAGTCACACAAACCCTCCAAAAAATGAGACTACTTCTTGTCACCAACTACTTACCTTCAATTTATACAGTCATCACCTGTTGTTCAAATATATTGAATTAATTGTTTGAATATGATGTGTTTCCTTTAAGTATTCAAAATAAAATTTACCAGAAAATCTTTTAAAATGAAAACATTTTATCTACTTGCCATGGTGTGATGTCTAAAACTTTTCATGCATTTTAATAAAAAATGAGTCATATAGTTTTTTATTAGGTTTTGGTATAAATCCACACATAAACTTGGAAGGCATAATTCTAATGCAGCTGCTGTACATTTTCTTCACAACTTATTTGTAATGTCATTAGTCATTGTTAGGTCTATTAGTCAGAAGTTTCAAATCTATAACGAGACTCACTTGTGGTCATCATTTTTAGTAATTATGTTTTTAAAAATGTTGACATACAATTTAGTGTGTTGAAATTTAGCTTTATTCAAAGATTCCTCCTTCTGTTCTTTTGCAAATCAACATGGATAATCTCAAAATAAAAGTGCTGCTCTACACTCTAAGCATTTTGGATGTGTCATCATATTAATTTTTTGCCCTTTACTATTTCCATTAATTAGTTTTGCCCTTTAACTTTTACTGATCAATATGGACTAAATTGTAATTGCAACATTGCTATGAAATAATACCAAATTAAGGCTGAGAGTGGCATGCTGTGAGCTAGTGAGGGATATTAACATTTTGGAACACAGTAAGTTGATTTTAAAACCAGATAGACTTGGAACCAACTTTTGATTTATGTTTAAACTCTAGTTGCAAAGAATTTCAAATATTACATTATGGTTCAGATTTCCTTGTGGTGTCTGATGCAATGCTGGTGGTTTGGAAACACGTAACTTTATGTTATCTCTATCCTATTCTACTGTTAGAAAGTTAAAATATATAATGATGTAAGGAAGGAATTAAGTACTATATCTCATAAATGTCTATATTAATTCCCATGAATGGATTGGAATATTACTAATAAATTTAATGTAGATTGCCCAGTATGGTTGATTATTTACTCATTAAGTGAACATATAATTATCTGCTCTGCATCAAATACTATACCAGGTGATGAAGATAGAGTAATGAAGAAAATTTAGTCCCTACTCCAGTGGAACTCAGAGTCTGGTGGAGGAGATGAACACAGAGTCATATGTTTACCATAAAATCAGTGCCACATTGGAAGTATGCACTTGGTACCATGGAAGTACAGGGGAAAGCCACTGAGTCTTCAGGTTTAGGAAAGGCTTGATGGAAGAGATGTCATTTAAGTTAACATAAGATGTGGCACAGCTTGTAACTAAAATCTAGTCTACTTTTACTTTTATCTAATGTTCTATGTAATAAGGAATGTCACTGTTCATTAAGACAATATTTTCCTGGAATGATGTCCAGCTCTAAAAAATTATAAGAGAAGAAATATTTCATACTGAATAAAAACCACTGAATTGAATTCGGGAGATTTGGAGATCATTATAAAAATCATTTAAATAGTTAATTTTGTAACATAATGAGTTAGGTAGAATGGCTGAGATTTAAATACTCACTGTTTAATGTGTTCTAAATGGTTAAGGATCATGCCCAATTTAGAAACAAAAAAGTAAACCTGCAGATTTGTTTTTAACTCCCTTCAGCTCTAATGTTCAATAGTTTCAAAAATCTCTTTTTTAATACACTTATAAGAAAGTTGACTCTTAGATTAACTGTGGCAATGTTTGATAAACATGCTAAAGCCAATAATATAATGAAATGAAAATAAGGCTGTGTTCAATATGGGGATTATAAAGAGATAAGTTCAGAGTGGATCTTTATTTATTCATTTATTTATTTTGTAGACAGAATTTTGCGTGTTGCCCAGTTTGGAATGCAGTGACTATTCACAGGCATGATCATAGCTCACTACAGCCTTGAACTTCTGGGCTCAAGCGATCTTCCTGCCTCAGCCTCCCTAGTAGCTAGGACTATAGTAGAGTGCCACCGTGCTCAGCTCTTCGGTGAATCTTTTAGAGAACTGTTAGAGAGCAAATATGAAAATAATACTGTGAATTTTATGTCCAGGCAATTATGAAAATAAATTCTAGAAGCATGGGCTCTGGAGTTAGATTGCCTACATGAGAACTCTAGCTCTTCAATTTACCAGCCATATGACCTCAGCAAGTTTCTTAATTGATAAATTTCAGTTTCTGCCTCTGTAAAACCTTTTAAAGATTGTGGCATAAAGTTGCAAGCATACTTCAAATGTTGGCTATTATTATTAAAATGGGAAGTTGGCAAAGTAAAGATGGAATATTCACGGTAATTGTATATCTTTTATCGGATTCTGGTGTTTGGCTTAGGCAAGGGAAGTACCTGAGGAACTTTGCATTTCATGTAATAATGAAAGAGTGAAAAGAAAGAAAAACAAACAAATTTTTTGAGTTCCTGATGTGTGCTAGGCATTGTGCTGGTACTCCATGTATATAATTTTCTATAACTCTAAAATGAGTTTATAATGTAGGTATTATTTTTGTTATTTTACAGATGGGAGAACTGGCTTAGAAATATTAAATATCCTGGATTATTGTCAATTTAACAAAATAATTTCAACTATCAATGATCAAGTGGGATAAATTTTGGGGGAAAGAAACTGAGCTCCTTATATAAATCCTTGGAAAAACAATAGTCTGTTAACTGCGTCTGTATAAAACTGATTCTAACCTATTGATTTAGTCACACACCTCATGTTAATGCTGTGTCCCCCTTTCTCTGGCTGATGATTTTGCCTTTCTATCAACTTACTGTCTTTTTGCTACTATTTAATTTGCAGTAGAGCCAGTCAATTCTAACAAAATTGAAAAGTAGACGGATTATATCTTTGGATCTGAAGAAATACCTTTCTCATTTTTACTTTTCTACTCACTCTATCCTCCAATAAAAACTATTTTTGGAAAAAACATCTCAAATCAATAATTTATAACTGGACATGAATTCAAATTGTTTTTTCTTTCTCATCAGAATATTATCTCAAACCTTAATTTGAATTGGGTAGTAGACATTTTACTCTATTAAAGGAAAGTTAGGCATTTTTGAGTAAATAAGGGAGACTTTGAGAAGTTGAGGAAGTGATCTTTTCAGGAATTCCTAAAATATCGTATATTAGTTTGGAAGTAATTCACCTACAATCAAGCAAATCCTAGAATAAAATAAAAACTAGACTATTATGGATATCTGCTTGTTGAAAAAAGATCTAAATGATTTTTTAAAATGCTAAATGTCACTTTATTGTAAGTCTTTCTTTTATTAGTCACCACATTGCCCCGTAAGTATTCCAGAAGTTCCAAGTTTTTATATAAAGTTGAATTATGAAACTTGATTATATACAGCTGTTGAATTTAGGGAGCTTTGCCATGTTTGGATTATACTTGTAGGGTTAGCTTTTAACTATCCATTTTCTTTTTTTTAAAAAAATTTTTTATGTTTTTTTATTTCAGGATATTACAGGGCTACAAATGTTTAGGTTACATATATTGCCTTTGCCCCACCCGAATCAGAGCTTCAAGCATATCTGTCCGCCAGATGGTGCGCACTGCACCCATTAGGTGTGAATATACCCATCCCCTCCTCCCACCTCCCACCTGCCCAACACCTGGTGAATATTATTAGTATGTGTGAACCTAAGTGTTGGTCAGTTAAGTCAGTTAATAACAATTTGACGGTGAGTACATGTGGTGTTTGTTTTTCCATTCTTGTGATACTTCACTTAGTAGAATGGGCTCCAGCTCTATTCAGGATAATACAAGAGGTGCTAGATCACCACTGTTTTTGTGGCTGAGTAGTACTCCATGGTACACATATACCACATTTTATTAATCCATAGCTATCCATTTTCAAAGATTGCATATACTTGGATATATGAATGTTTGGCCACTCCCAATTAGAGCCAGGCCTATATTGATCAAGGATGATGAAAGGAAGTACTGATGATGGTCTTTCTTTGACAGCTTCAGTGAACAGGAAATATTCATCTGCATTAGTTAGGTTATAACAAGGAGAATAATGATTCGGTAAGTTAAGAAAATAGAATTTGATTTTCCATTAACATAACAATCCAAACTGAGTAGCTCAACTCTGCTCCATAAAGTCATTCAGGAATCTAGGTTCTTTTCATTGGTTGCCCTACCATCCTCTAGGGCTCTCATCTTCTGCATGATGGAGACAGGGTCTCTGTGAATCCCAGCTAATGATAAGGAGAAAAATAACACATTGGAAGAATACTCATGGTCCTAAGACTTAGGTTCATAAAAGGTATATATCACATTATATTCCATGGGGAAAAATAGTCATATGATTTCATTATGAAAAAGAGGCTGGATAACTCCATTTAATCTTATGTCCAGGAATAAAGGGAGAATATGTTTTGGTAGGCAACAAACAGTCTCCACTTTATGGTCTGTACTATTTCTGTTGATTCTACTGAAGTTTCTTGATGATGTATAGTTTTCAGTTACTAAAAAGGATATGGAATGATATGGTTTCTGAATAGACCCTTAAATTGGAGGAATAATACCACCTTTATTTTTTTTTTCTGTAGACTGTGTTTTACACCTGCTGATAATGATTAGAAATGATAAACTTTCATTGGATAAAACCTGCTCCACTCTTTTTTTTTTTTTTTAACTGATTTGGTCTCAGAAAGATAAGACTAATATTAAAACTCTCTTGTGATTTATCTACCTATGTCTTGTGAATCTGTTTCTAGTCCCTTTTATTTAGAAGGAAAAGAGCCAGATTCTACCTCTAACTTTGCAAGGAAAAATAAGTTCTTAATATATCAAAACACATTGAATCTGCTTTCGTCCTGAATCAGGTTCAAAAATATTTGCTGGCTAGGCATGGTGGCTCATGCCTGTAATTCTACCACTTCAGCAGCTCAGCTGAAGTGGGAGAATCGATCACATGAGACCAGGAGTTCAAGACCAGCCTGAGCAACATAGCAAGAACCTGTCTGTAAAAAAATAGAAAAAAAAAATTTAGCCAGGAGTGGTGGCACGCACATGTAGTCTTAGCTTTTCAGGAGGCTGAGACAGGAGGATTGCTTGAGCCCAGGAGTTTGAGGTTGCTGTGAGCTATGATGACACCACGGCACTCTGGCCCAGGCAACAGGGAAAGACCCTATCTCAAACGAACAAACAACGCACACGAAACAAAAAACAAAAAACAAAACACCCCCAAAACTTTTGCTTACTAGGTACCTTGTAATGAGTCCTCTTCTAAAATTATCTAGTGAATCTTCTTCTTCTGAGGGGAAGTCATTTTTCACCAGGAAAATAAAACAAGCCTTCTTTATTGTTAATGAATCATTCTTCACCTAGGAATTAATATTAGAGATCCTATAGTTAAAAAGAAAAGAGAGTCATACTCATTCATGTAGAAGGATGATTATTTTCTAATTTTCTATTATGACCAAACTTATGTTTTGATGTAATATGAAGTTTTATATGTAAGATCCTTATTGTCCATTATGCTTACTTACTGACTCCTAAGTTTCTCAATTAGAAATTATTTCTTTTGGCTTAAGGCTTTATCTTGCTAAAACCTTGGAAACATTAACTCTTTAAACTTTAAAATCATTTTATTTTGTTCTGGCTAAATGTGTCATTGAATTTCTTGAGGGTTTATTTTGATATGAGCTAGCAGGGTGCTTAAGATAGCTGTGGGAAGGTCCATTAATTAGAGAAATGGACACAAAATGATTTTGCTTAAAAGATGAATTTAATTTGTGGATTTGCTCTTTGTGGGAGGTCACTTTGACTTTTAGCTGATTTACAGAAGAGAAAATAGAGCTCATCATGCCCAATAAAAAATTTATTATGCAAAAAAACATGCAACATTTCCTGAAATTTTTAGTTTTTATTTTAAATTAGAAAATTACTATTGTTAATTTAATTAAAAGATATCCTCAGCAACAAAATCATCGTGAGTTGAAAATAGCAAAATTTAATTTTTATAAATTTGTGCTAAAGATTTTAATGAAGATACATTTCTTATATACAGCACTTTGATGACTGGTGTTGGTGATAAATTCAAACAATAAGTGAAATAGAATTTAAATAACATACTTTTTAAAATAAGGGTATTGATCTACTGTTGATATCTTGAAGCTATTATCAGTCAGATGTTATCATTTATCTTCAGCCCTTGAGCCACTTAGCTTTCTACTCACTAGTTGTACCTTTTATAAAATTGCAAATAACACAGCTGGATGATGAGGGAAGAGCTTTGATCACAATTGGACAAAAAATAGGCCCTGCTTGTTGTAAGATCATTTGAATATTTAGATCATTTGAATATTGCCAATATTCAGCCCATCTGAATGATCTTCACTACTTCCTTGGTTTCAGTTCCCATAATTTGTTAATGAATCACAAATCTTCATCTTTAGCCGAACTTGTATTCAAACTTCAGTTGTGAACATTCAATGAATTACTGAACATCTCTACCTAATGTCACACAGGTGCCTCCAGATCAATGTGGTGACAACTAAACTTATCAACTCCTTATGCCTTCCCCTCAGATTTCCCTTTATTTCTTGTTCACTATTTACTAGTTGCTGAAGTCAAAACCTGGGTTTCCAGCGAGAAATCTGGCCTAACATCACAGATCACATTGGTTATATGTCCATTAAAATAGGATCCTATCAGTGGTAATTGAAAAGTTTAAGGCCTTCATAACATAGTTTATGTACAATGATACCAGAACTTCTGTGTTTTATGAAGTAACAGTGAATATAAATAGTGAGGAACATTATAATTTATAAAGTTTCTGATATTTGGGATATGCTAAGAAAACCAAAACAGTTTGAGCACTTTGGGGAGTTAGGCCTTTTCTATCTATTGCTTGTTTTTCCTCCTCAAGCTTATGGAAACTTGTGACTATATGCATATCTAGCCCAATTTTAATCTGAAGGATGTCAAACAGCCACATAATTTAATTTGTCTGCATATTTCTTTCTTTCTTTCTTTCTTTCTTTTTTTTTTTTTTTTTTGTTGAGGTGAGGGTCTTGATATGATGCCCAGCCTGGTCTGGAACTCCTGGGCTCAAGGAATCATCCCAATTCAGCCTCCTAAATAATTGAGATTACAGGTGTGTGTTAGTATGCCCCATTCACATCTATGTATTTCTTAATGCTTTGGAACCCTGCATAGTAATTGGGTCCATTGCGTTTTCTAATTGGCACACAGTGCCTTTCCTCTGCTCTCCTCTCCTCTCCATAGTATTGTCAGAAATAGACACTTTAGTCTACACTAGCCATATATGTCTAGTCCTACAAGAGTATTCAAAATTTTAATATTATAAATTAGATTTAATCAGATTCTTACATTGAATTATTTACAGTCTTTCAATGTCATTTTGCTTCATATCATTTTTATTTGTATTTTAATACAATTTTTTTGTAATTTGTGGTGCTCTGATCTTTAATATCTTGAAATAATTTTAGGAAAAATTTCTATTTTCACACTCTTCCTGTTAAAGATTCACCATATATGTTAACATACTTAAACACTGAAACAGTAAAGGCTTGTAGGAAAATTTAATACTTGTTTAACTTGTTTAATCAGTGGCTCCCCTGGAACTTAAAAAATGCAGAGCATTTGTCATGCTATTTACTGTTTAGTTTGAGATACCTAAAACTTTAAAATTGATACTCACTTTAGTTAGCTTCATGAATACCTTTTTTACTACAGGGACTAGGTGAGAAAGGAGATCTTTTTGCGTAGACCACACAGGAGTCTTCTTCCCTTTCTGAAATGGCTTTCCTAGTTGCTTGCTATTGCTTCACATGATTTCCAAATTTCCTTGATAATCAGTTTTAGGTGGGCTTGCTTTCTGAAGGTGAGATTTCTCTCCTTTGCCTGTCCTTATTCTTATATCACCAAATCTGTGTGTCCTATTTCTTTTGAATTTTTGTCTTCTTTCTTTCCTTTCTTACACTGTAGTCTTTGCCTTGCCAGTACTTTTTCAGCTTTATAGAATAATATTATTGTTGTGTCCCACAATGACTTTATAAGAAAATATGTGTTAGGGGATAGCTGTTTACTTCAGAATGTTTCAGTTAACAGAGTATTTTGCGGTTTTCCTTCAGCCTGAAATCTTCTCTGCACCTCAGATGGGTTCAAAATACCCCTGACTTGTTGTAAACACATCAGTTATATTAAGATGAAGTATATCTATAACATGCTTACAAACATGTGCTAATGTAATAGCACTAAGGGAAGAAGAGTGTTTTGGCAAAGAAATTTTTAATTAGTTGCTTTAATAAAAACAGCTACAACTCTGTCTTCTGCACAGCATAGAAAATGTACTTTGGTCTTTAGGTCAGCTCATATAAGACAATTAACTGGCAGGAAAGTCAGGGCTCTTCATTACATGGATACAACAATATCAGAGAAGTGTTAGAATAACTTAAACTTCCCTAATGAGCTTCAGGGCTTTAATGAGAAGATTTTCTATTCTTGTATGATTAATATTGCTCAGTGATAGAAAGAGAACTTTTTATTTTTACCTGAAGGAAATGTAAAGGCAAAGAGTTCAAGATACATGATTAAGAGGAAGTTAAGAAGTGGTTGGTTAATCCCTTATAGCCCAAAGGGGATTAATTATTGATAACCAGTAACTGCCACTGGCATAGGTAGGCTTTCCAAATAATCATTATAGCATACAATAAAGTAGCAAAAAATTATTTTTAAACTACCAGCATTTTAACCATTTATTTTCTGAATTCAATAAGCAACAAATGTAGACTGGCTAAAAAGTAGTATGAGTTTGTGAACCTATATTATGTGTTTAGAGACACTATTATTATCTATAATTGGTCTCAAATTTTTTTCTTTATAAAAATAGTCAATGTAAATCACTAAATCAAAATGGACAGACTGGCTGTGTGTGTGTGTGTGTGTGTGTGTGTGTGTGTGTAGGTATACAGTTCTGTGTGTGTGCACATCTGAAAAATCAGCAGGTTGGAAGAAATAGGATGAAGAAAGACAAATGAGAAAAAGATAGTCATAAAGAGTCACTGATAATAAGAAAAATATTAGACTATGTGGGCATATAAAATCAGTGACTTTTTTATGCAAATACATATCTTTGAGATATTGGTATCTACCATCATTATACACCAAAGCAGATTTCAGGATGTCAAAGAGAAGCAGTGAGAATGTAATGAGAAGTAGTGAAAAGTAGAAGCAGTGAGGATGTCAAGGGGAAGTCTGTGAGGGAAGTAAAATAGAGGCAGATAGATGGTCATGATATTTAAACAGAGGTTAGTCATGCATTTTGAGCAGACAGTGGATGTAAGTTTGAAGAAGCTTAGGAAAATAGGATGGCTTTTAATTTTAATTAGGGATAAAAGGATGTAGGTAAAAAGGAGTAAGGAAAAATACCAGAATAAAAGGATAGAGGGGAAAATAATTTTGTTGTTGGTGTCAGCTATTTCTGAATGTCTGTTTGGAAAGTTTTACTTTTATATTTTTTAGACAGGAGAGATTTACTATCATATTTGCTATTGTATAATTTTTAAGAAATCATATGCCTGGTTTCAATGCTTTTCAGCAGGAGATGTCACATTTGTTTTAAAAAGCATCTAAATTAATGCTATCATGATCTAGCTATGATTTTTGAAGCCAGGTGGGAAAGGCAGTCTTCTGTGCACAGTCTTCCCCCCCACCACTGGGCCAGGAATGGGTTGTGAGATGGGAACACTGGCTTTTACCAAGAGGTAAGAGGGCCCTCACAGGTTGTACTTGGTTTATGGCGTTGTGTGGGAATATCTTTTCCTTTTTCAGACTCAATGTGTACTTCTTTGTTCTGCTTGACTGCACACCTCAATAGTCCTCAGTCATGCCCCAGCTTTGTGTGTTTCAGCTTCCACAGGGGGGATGTCAGGGTTCTTCCACTGCAGCACCAAGTAGGGGCATGCGCAATCCCACTGCCCATAAGGGCCATGGCATGGGTCCACCAGCCACTGGGGACAGACAAATTGCAAGGGGCTGGATCCAGTGTACTCTTTCCTCTTTTGCTGTAAGTAAAGGCTGTATGTCTTGAGTCTGGTGTGTGTGCTTTCTGTTCTCAGTGACCTTGAATCATGCACTGAATTTTTTCTGTGTGGCATTTATCTGTCTTTTAACCTTGACTGAACTCATGTGATAATCTGTCCTGTAGCACAGCCTGAACACATAGCTGATGGTGAAACGAAACTTCTTCCCAAACCTCAGTGAGGATTGCACCATGGTTTAGAAGTGAGAGGAGAATTTCAAGCTATTAATCATCTATCAATACTGATTACCATTGAGAAAGTCTCCTTCAGGTTTATCAGCATATTGCTGCTTCTGCACCATTCTTAGGCCACAGAACAATAGCCAACACAGCAATCTGCTGTTTGGCTGATTTGTGCCTTTGGTCCAACCTTCTCAGGTAGAATACACACACAGCCACTATTCTCTTAGATCTCATGGTCTTCCTCTCAGCAATTTGCCAGGGATAAGAGGCAAGTTTCCTCACACCTCTGGATCTCACAGACCTTTCTTATTTCATGGTTAGAGGAATATCTACCCCATATCCTTTTATAAACTCTACTTTCCCTCAATTTTTTCACATTTGTCGTTGATAACCATTAAAACTACAATCTGAATCATTACCACCAAAAGTATTGTTTACCTTTCCTTGAACCAGAGGGCTTATTCTTTGAAAAGTTCTACTAGGGAAGGAGAGGTATACTACCTTTCTAGTATGACAAAGAAAAGAAGAGTAACAGAATTGTGTCCATATTAAGATTATTTAAATATTCATATCTTGCCAAATTTGTATTTAAGCGTGCATGTTATTTTTAATAATTAGAGTGATACAAATGGATCTCAAGGAATAGCAAAAAGATATTTTGCCAGATTGGAGACAAAATGTATGGAAATTCTCTCCCTTTTAAGTGCTCCTTAATTCCTGGCTGTTCTGTGGTTGAATTTATAACAACAAAGAGAATTGGAGATTAAGGCAATTAATCAGAAATTTCAGCTTAAAAATAACAATTGAAAAAATGAGTGAAATTTACTATAGAATTCTAGGATTTTGCATCTACATAGATACTATTCATTAGGTAGTATCTTAACTTAGATACTACCTAAGAGAGCAGCTTAGCTCTCTTCTTTACTCTTATGAAAAGATTGTTCTCTAATTGCTATTGAGTATAAGGTAAAATGAAGATGGATCATATCATACAAATATTCTGATTGTTTAAAAGATTAAAATTGCCAGTCTCCAGAGAAATATGCCTGGATTCAAGAATATCTTATTACAGAGAATATCTTATTGCAGTTTGTTTTTTTTTTCAACTATAAATAAAGGGTCAAGCAACATCTAATAACTCACAACTGTATCTTTTCTTGTTAGAACATGTCACCCAGCACTTTTTGATTAGATGTTCTCAGATAATAGCTAGGGCAGATTGACCAAAGGAGAGCAATTTCTTTAATCAGGATAATATAACGATTTCATCACAAACTTTAGATAGGGCTATGGCTATCCCCAATTTTCTTTCCTTTTTTTTTTTTGTCTATTAATAGTTCTGTATCTTTAGTGGAATTGAAGACAGGACCTTCTGCAAGTCTCAATACAACTTTATAAAAGGCCATAATAATACCTTTAGAATCAAATCCATCAACTGTTCTACAGAGAAGCAAGTTTTCTAGTAATTTGGCCATAACTTGAGGACAGGGAACTTGTAAACACTAAGTAATGGATCTGGTAAACAGAAATTTGAATTCTCTGCCTGGCTGAAGCCAGTGAACTTGGCTTCTCTTTGCTCTTAAGTCATTTTGTGGGCATCGATTTCTTTACCTATGAAATGAGGGAGTTGTCCAACATGTCCTGAGATTCTCTCAGTTCTAAAGTTCTTTAGATTATTTGCCTGGAGCCCAAGAAATGTCCTGAATCTTACTGGTATGCAGTAAATACTTGATGATTATGAAAAAAATTTTTACTTCCAAGTGGGTAGTAACACATGTTGTATGGAAATACTGTGGTATCTTAACACTTGTGATTTTGGGAGCAGAATTAATGTGATTAAGTCACAAATGCAATGAATTCCTTGTTTACTTAGGGTAAAGAGAAATAGTTGTCTAAAAACAATCTAAACTAAATGAAAACAAAATACTCCATATACTGGTTGAAAATAGTAAATATTATTATTTTTCTCCTTGATAAGGTGCCAAATAAGTGGTTAGAATATATTAAATGTAATGAAGGTATTTAAAAAAAGCTTGTTAGCTAGTTGAACTGTATTTGTAGTTTGTGAATATTATTAATGTATTTACTATTTTAAAAATATATAGGTGGAGAAATAAGCACTTAGATAAGAAAATAGACTAAAGGTTTTAATTCTGCTCTAAACAAGTCAATGTAAAAGAATTCTCTATCATTATGTATTTGAATGATTGTTAAAAGTTGAAATAGAAAACCATAGAAGTATGCTTTTAATTGACCATTGTTATGCATATAGAGTGAATTGACAATTTTTATGCATATGAAGTTACTATTAGCTCAGATTTTTTGAGTACATGCAATGTTCTAAATATCTATATTTAATCCTCCCAACAGCCCTGTGAAGTATTTACTATTATATTTACTATTACTCTCATTATCCCCATCTTGCAGGTGAGGAAATTGAGGCCTAGAGAAGTTCATTAATTTGTCTAAAGACACATAGTAAATGGTAGAGCCAAAGTTTAAACCCTAGCACTCCAGGTTAATGCTCTTAACCAACTGTGTGTTATTGGTATCTCATTGTGATGATTTTGAGAAGCACTACTAAGTTATATGAAATGTATTAATATGTCCTTATTTACAAGTTTAATAAAGAAAAAATTAATCTTTCCATGTGCTTAAACAAAATGTATCATTTTCTTATCCATCAACATCTGCAGTTTCTATTTCTCTATGCTTTTTGAAACCAAAAAGCTTTAATATCAACTTTTTCTTTTGCTTTAATCTAAGACTGCAATTCATTTGTATGATTTGCTAACATTTGTGCTAGGATGTATCAGTGCATTTTATTTTTTTCATTTAATATGTAGGGAACTGATATCTGATGAATTGCCATGAGCTGAGAGATACTCTGTACTCTACAAACTTTTAAGTAGCCAATATATTTCTCTTTCCAGAGGCTTTATTTAGTTTTGCTAGCATTATCTTAGCCCAGAATATGTTCCATTTAGAAATGATTGGATCATCTTTTTTACTCAAGGAATTGACATTCAATCATTCATTAATATTATTTCATTTCTTATTCAGATGTCTTAAACATCTATCCCTTTCACTATTTTCAAAAACTTAAGACTGACAATTATAATGATGTGTCTTGTGACATAAAATATAATATATTGTAAATAAATCAAGAATAATAATGAAATAAAAGAAAGAAAGTTGAGAAAAAAGCTAGTCAAATAGTGTATAATAATAGTTCCTTATTTCAGTCAGGGGAATAACTGCTTGTTTGCAATAGAATCTAACTATTCTAAGACCTTTTAAGGATAATTTTTATTGCAAAGTGAGAACATCTGAAGTTCCATTTGAATAATGCAGCACTTCTGGCCTTGTGAAAATAGATAAGCTACCAGAATTCTTCTTATGTAAAACACAAGCCAAATGCAAAAAAAAAAAAAAAAAAAGCCTTAAAAATGTACATTAATAAACACCTCTTAGCAGGAAAACGTTTAGTTCCTTAGTGCTGGATTTTTGTACTCTATTGAACTCCAGAGAGCTACACTGATAAATGATTAGATGAAAAATTACACAGGATTTGGTGAATTCTTATTGAAATCAATGTTTTAAAAAATTAAAATGTTTTGACTTGATTAATCTAAAACTTTAGTTGTATTGTTTTCATCCTATCCAAATTCATTCAGAATGTATATTGAATTTTTTCATGAAAATTGGATAATTTTTTGTGGAAATTTTGCTTTTCAGAGTTATAAATAGCTTCTTTGAATGCTAGAAGTCATATTGTCCAATTTTCCCTTAAGTAATGAAAAAGTTATTTAAGACTATTTACATATCAGTTAAAATGCTTTGTGTAACAAGTGATTGAAAAATTGACTTAAGCCAGTTTAAAAATAAGAAAATTTATTATCTTCCAGGGATGGCATCAAGATGGATTGATTCAGTGGCTCAATCTTGTCGTGAAGGATCCAAGTTCTTTCAGCCTCCCTACTCTGCGACTTGCAATAGCAGCTTTACACAAAGGCTTGTTTCCTTTATGATTGTGAGATGGCTGCTATATAATTTCTTGTTCTTATCCTATGTGTGTGTTTGTGTGTGTGTGAAGAGGTAGACCTATAGAGATAGAGAGAATGAGAATGGCCTCCTATGTGAATAAGTGAACTAAATTGGATTTATTTAGGGAAGAGGAGAGCAAAAAGGAAGAAAGATGCTGAATGATTATCAATCTCCAACACAGGGAAGAATGTAACTAAATGAAACCATATCACTGTGTTTTAGGAATTTTTTTTGTGTGTGTATGTGTAGCGTGTTTTATCAAAGTTTGACTCCATTGGACTAGTATTACTTTGTAAAATATTCACAGCCATATTGAAAAAAATTCAAATGTTCTCTATTTATTAGCCTCTTTTTGAAATTCTGTTATAGTCACTTAACATAGAGGCTATAAATTCCTAATAATACAGCTGTGAAATAGAATTCTAAATGGAAAATAATTTCACAAATTTGTGAGCTTTCATTGCATTCATTTGTTTTGGTAGAGATTGCTCTTTATTCACACAATTTTCAGTTAGGCCGTGGCTACTCCAAGTAAAGACAGATGATTTGCCTTCCTTGCAGCTAGGTGTAGCCATGTGATCAAAGTCTGTCCATGGGGATATGATTTCTGATGAGTGCAACTTCCAGTTAATGCTTTGAAAGGGAAGGTGCAACACTTTATGGATGGTAGAAACAAGAAGAAAGAAGGAATCCAGATACCTTGTGATCGTTATTTATTCATACTGTCTCTCTTTTTCTCTCTCTCTCTTTCTTAGAGAGACAGTTTCACCCTGTTGCCCAGGCTGGAGTGCAGTGGCACAATCATATCTCACTGCAGCCTCGAATCCCTGGGCTCAAAAGATCCTCTCACCTCAACCTCCCTAGTCGCTGGATTATAAGCATGAGCCACCATGCCAGGCCAATAGTTAGTGATTTTTAAACAGAAGATCTGAGGTATCAACCTAGATAATTATGTCTAACTTGTGTAAATCATTTTTAATTTAGGCTGAACTTACATCCTAATACAGTAGGTACCCAATATCAATAAAGTATCTAGAAATAAGGTTTGGTTTTTTGAGACTAGAAATTGGTTTATAATCCTTTTGGGTAAAATATAAAATTGCTTGTTGAATATTTTTAGGAGAGGAGTAGCTCTCCTAAAAATGTGTGGAGCTTCCAACATTTTTATTTTGATATTGTAGTTTTTTTATGCACACAGCAGATTTAACTGTTTTGAATGAATTTACCCATTTTAAGCAATTAACATTCAATCACTTTACTTAAAATAATCAAACCATTTGTATGTGTACATGCATGTGTGTGTGTGTGTGTATACATCTCCACTGTTTACTACCTCAAAGCATTTTAACAAGCTATTGTGCTGGCAGAATTAATTAGATCTGAAAACTAGTATAATAAAAACAATAAAAGCTATAAGACTGCATTAAAATAGAATACCATAATAATAGAATCTAAGGTTTCTAAAGTTGTATTTGGCTAGTCAAATGTTCCTTAATAGCTGTATGCATCAGAATACAGTGTTCATTATAATATTAAAGGAATGTAATGAAATGAAAATTGAGGCAATAGAGAATTCAGTATGCACAATTATTTTAAATTTAAAATCTTCTTCATAATGAACATAGCTAAAAACATAAAAGACAAATGATAGAGAAATTAAAAGCAATTATCAAAGGACTTCTCAGCAGAAATTTCTGATTTAAATTAAAGCCTATGATTAAAAATCTCCTGCCTCTTTGTCCTTCTCCACTCTTCCCACAATCCACTACTGCCTCAGCACCTTGTAACTTAATTTCTTTTCCTTAAAGACAATCATACTATGTTTGATCCATGGCAGGAATGAACATGTGGACTTCACATCTTTCTGGTTCTTGTTTCTGTAAGCCCTAATGCTTAACTTTTAAAAGAACAAGATGGAAATACTATTAAATAGGGACCATGAAAAATGGAATTATTTTTCACCTACATAATTGTTAATTTTGTAAATAAAAAAGAGGACCATTTCAGATTTTTTTTTATTGAGGTTTGAAATGTAGCACAGTATATTTTGGTGGCCAGGTCTGGATTACAATTATTTAAGTGCCATAAGCACTAAGAAGATTATAGTGCATTATTCCCAGATGTGATTATTCATTAAATGAAAACCTGTTTTTGAACATTTGCTTGGGCATTGTCCTAGGTGCTGAAGACAGAACAGTTAATAAAATGACTTGTTCTTATTACATTCTAAGGATTAAAATCAGTACTACCAATAAAACAAGAATGTGGCAACTCAACAAAGTTCTATGTTTTGGATAAATACTATTTTGCTTGTTTGGAAAATAATCAAATTCTTAAAAACCTTTTGTTCTTTTGCTGTTACCTTGAGCATGTACTTAAATTTCATATTGGCTATTACATTATGATACCACTTATTTGCTGAATATTTTTGTCATTTTTCAGAAGTTACTGGTAATTAGCTGTATTTCTTTTATAGTAATTAAAAACCCTTCATGTAATATCTTTGCTTTTCCTTTTTGAAGAAATTGTAACTTCGTAAACTCTAAAGTGAATAATTTTCACAAAAAACCTAGGGAAACAAAGTGGCTGTAAAACCACTAATTGTGTTTTGTTGGAGGGTGTTGTCAATTAATTTTGTTTGGGATTATGCATTCTTATATTTACATAATGCAGTGCATACTTTAGGGAGACATGTCCTAGATCATTTTTAATATAATAGCTAACATGCAAAAGAATATATGTAATATATAGTCAAGGTATTAGCCATAACAATAAAACAATCAACAAGAATGCAGCATACTAACCTAAAAACTAGACCATTATTAACATTATTGTTTATTTGAAATTTTTAAAGGAAAAATAATTTTTTGGAGACTTTTCCAGTTTACACCCCTCTTCTTATGACTTCTATCCATACAATAGCATACTAAAGTGTTGTCTCAAGAAATATTTTATCATTTTTTTCTTTTTTAAATGTTAAGGATAAGTTTTATTCTGAAATAATTCTGAGTGTATGGAAAAATTGTAAGGCCATTATAAATAAGTTTTTATCTATACTACTTGAAAGTGACTTATCAATATGATGCCCCTTCATCCCCAAATGCTTTATTCTATAATCCCTACAAAAATATTCTTCTACCAATTAAACAATCAAAATCAGAAAATTAGCATTGAAATATCACTATCATCTAATTTGTAGTTCCAATTAATTTTTTGCCAACATCAATAAAAAAAATATTCAATTCTAGATTATGTGCATCATTTAGCTGTCACCTGTTTTTATTAAACAGACTTTAATTTTTAAAGTAGTTTTAGGTTCACAGCAAAATTGAGCAAAACACATAGAGTTTCCATATATCCTTCATCACCCCCTACACATGTAACCTCCCCCACTCTTGACTTCCTGCACCACAGTTGTATATTTGTTACAATTGATGAACCTACATTGACACATCATTATCACCCAAAGTCCATAGTTTACATTAGGGTTCACTCTTGGTGTTGTACATTTTACGAGTTTTGACAAATGTATAATGACATGTATCCACCATTGTAGTATCATACAAAATAATTTTCCTGTCCTCAAAAATCTTTTGTGCTCCATCTATTCATCCTTCTCTCCCCATTAATGTGTCACAACCACTAATCTTTTTACTCTCTCCACATTTCGCTTGTCCAGAATGTTGTCAGTTTGAATCACATAGTATGAAGCTATTTCAGATTGGCTTCTTTCACTTATTAATATGCATTTAAGTATCCTCCTTTTATTTTCATGGTTTGATGGCTGATTTCTTTTTAGTGCTGAATAATGTTCCATTGTCTGGATGCATCACAGTATATTTATCCATTCACCTACTATGGGACATCTTTGTTGCTTCCTAGTTTTGGTAATTATGAACAAATCTGCTATAAACATCTGTCTGCAGGATTTTGTGTGCACATACATTTTCAGCTCATTTGGATAGACATCAAAGACTGCAATTGCTGGATCATATGGTAAGAGTATGTTCAGTTTTGCAAGAAACTACCAAACTGTCTTCCAAAGTGGCTGTAGAATTCTACATTCACTAGCAAAGAATGAGAATCCCTATTGCTCCTCATTTTCACCAGCATTTGGGATTTCCACCCTTCTAATAGGTTTGTAGGAGTAACTTATTGTTGTTTTAATTTGAAATCACTAATGACATATGACATTGAACATCTTTTCATATGATTATTTGCCACCTACTTATCTTCTTTGGTGAGGTTTCTGTTCAAGTGTTTTGTCCATTTTTAATTTTTCCCCTTAATTATTGGGTTTTGAATAGCAGTCCTTTATCAGATAAGTCTTTTGCAAGTCTTGTTTTCTCATTCTGTTGACATTGTCTTTTGCAGAACAGAATGGTTTTGTTTTGTTTTCTGGGGTCAGGGTCTTGCTCTGTTTCTGGGGCTGGAGTGCAGTGGCATAATTTTAGCTCACTACAATCTCAAACTCCTGGGCTCCAGTGATCCTCCTGCTTCAGCCTGCCTCAGCCTCCCAAATAGTTGGGACTACAGGCACACATCACCACACCAGTTAATTTTTCTATTTTTTGTAGAGATGGAGTCTCACTCTTGCTCAGTCTGGTCTCAAAATGCTGGCCTCAAGCAATCCTCCTGCTTTGGCCTCCCAAAGTTTTAGGAGTACCGGCATGAGCCACTGCACTCGGCCAGAACAGAATTTTTTAATTTTAATGAAGTTCAACTTATTAATTATTTCTTTCATGAATTATACCTTTTGTAAAAAAGTCACCACCACACCCAAGGTCATCTACATTTTCTTCTATGTTTTCTTCTAGGAGTTTTATAGTTTTGTGTTTTACATTTAGGTCTGTGATCCATTTTGAGTTACTTTTGTGAAGAGTGTAAGGTCTGTGTCTAGATATTTTTTTTGCATATTCATGTCCAGTTGTTCCAGCATCATTTGTTAAAAAGACTACTTCATAGCAATTACCTTTGCCCCTTTGCCACAGATCAGCAGATTGTATTTACATGGCTATATATATGGGCTTTTTATTCTGTTCCCTTGGTTTATTTTCCTCTTCCCTCCTCCTCCCCCAATACCACACTATCTTGATTACTTTAACTGCATAGTAAGTCTGGAAATCATGTAGTGTTTGCCTTTTAACTTTGTTCTTCACATTCCATATCGTGTTGGCTCTTCTTGGCCTTTTACCTCTCCATATAAACTTTAGAATCAGTTTGTTGATATTCACAAAATATCTTTCTGGGATTTGATTGAGATTGCATTTTTGTTTAAATTACTTAACAGCTTTATTGAGATACAGCCCATATAGAATACAGTCCATCTATTTCAAGTATACAATTAAATGGTCTTTAGTATATTCTCAGGGTGTTCACAATCATTTTTAGAGCATTTTCATTACCCTCCCCAAACCTCATCAGCAGTCACTTCTCTCTTCCCCTCAAACTCCTGAGCTCTAGGTAAACATTAATCTACTTCTGTTTCTATGGATTTGCCTATTCTAGATGTTTTATATAAATGGAATCATACCCTATGTGGTCCTTTGTGACTGGCTTTTTTCACTTCATCCATGTTGTGACATCTATCAATACTTCCTTTTTTAAAAATTGCCAAATGATAGTCCATTGAAGGGATATATTGTATTTTATTGCAATCCAGCAATCCAACTTTTGGGTATTAATCTAAAAGAAATGAAATCAGGATCTCCAGGAGATATTTGCACTCCCATAATACATTGCAGCATTATTCACAGTAGTCAAGATGTGGAAACAACCTAAATGACCATCGACAGATTACTAGATAAACAGAATGTGTTATATACACACAATGAAATATTATTCAGCCTTAAAAAAGAAGGAAATCCTATCATATGCAACAACAAAAAGAAAAAAAAAATCCTGTCATGTGCAACAACATGGATGAACCTTGAGGACATTATGCTAAGTGAAGCAAGCCAGCCACAAGAGGACAAATACTGCATGATTCCACTGATATCAGGTATCTAAAGTAGTCAAACTCAAGGAAGCAGAAAGTACAATAGTAGTTGCCAGGGGCTGGGAGGAGGGAGAAATGGGGGGTTTCTGTTCAAGAGATAAAAAATTTCAGTTATACAAGATTAATAAATGCCAGAGGTCTGACATAAAACATTATGCCTATAGTTAGAAACATTGTACTGTACACTTAAAAATTTTGTCAAGAGGGTACATTTCATGTTAAGTGTTCTTATCACAGAGATTGCATTTATTGTATAGATCATTTTGAGAGAGCTGGCATCTTGATAATATTAAATCTTTCTAGACATGAACATGGACTATCTCTCCATTTGTTAGCTTGTCTTTGATTTTTTCATCAGAGCATCATAGTTTTCCTTATAAACATCTTGTACATATTTTGTTAGATTTACCCAAGGATTTCATTTTTGGCCTTGTAATACAAGTGGCATTGAATTTTTAATTTCAAATCCCATTTGTTGATTGCTGTGATCACTTTTTGTTTGTTTTCTTCAAATTCAAACAGTCTCTAAGTCTTCCCTAGACTTTCATGGCCATCACATTTTGGAAATTTTAGGTTAATTATTTAACAAAATATCTCTAAATTTGGGGCTGTCACCCAATTAGATTCAGGTTATGCATCTTTAATAGATACATTTTGAGTGATGCTGTGTTCTTCTCATTACATCCTATCAGATGGTGCATGGTTTTGATTTGTCCCGTTACTGGCAGTGTTAACTTTGACCAATTTACCAAGTGGGTGTCTGCCAGGTTTTATCCATGGTAATGTTACTCTTTTTACCTTTTAAATAATAAGTATTTTGTTACTTAGATGTTATGTAGGTATCCTATATCTCATTAAACCATCATCAAGTTAATTTCCTAAATTATTAACTGCTGTTTAACAAACCACATAAAAACATACTGGCTTAAGAGAAGTATATTATCTTTTACAGGTCTGTGGGTTGAGCGGGCTCAGCTAGGTCATTCTTGCCTGGGATCTCTAAGATTGAAGTCAAATGACAGTTGGTCTGGGGTCATATGAAGGCTTATCTTGGTTGGATGTACAAGGCACTCACTGGGTTGAGTCTGGCTGTCGGCTGGAAGCTCAGCTGGGACTGCCAAACCAAGGCCTCCAGTAATGGCCTCTTCATATAATTTAAGCTTCTTCTATCATGATTACTAAATTCTGTGAGGGAACAAAAGATAGAAAGGGAGACAGGAAGGGAGTTCCAAGAGTGTCCATTCTAAAAGACACAGGAGGAAACTGCAAGGCATCTTGTGACCTAGACTGACTTGTGAACTAGACATGGAAACATTTGGAACATTGTTTCCAGTATATAATTCCATTTGTAAGGCAATAAGTTATATTTAATTCATATCTTGATGTGAGGAATAGATTTGTATACAGGGAGGAAAGAACTTAATGATAGCTATTTTTGTACACCATCTGATAAAGATCTTGCTGGGCTGAATTAATAATGCTACGTTGGCTATTTATTTCTGATTTTCTAGTTTTGTCATTCCTTTTGCTTTTATTAGTTGATATTTGCATTAGTTGGGGTCCTCCAGAGAACCAATAGGAGATATATTTATATGTACACATTTTATATATACACATATTTATATATACACATATATGTAAGTGTATATATAAATATATTTCATACAAATATATATGCACATGTATATATATCCAATCTATACACACACACATGCACGTATGTATTAATACATGCAGTCTGGTGAGGGCCCGAATAGAACAATAAGGCAAAGGAAAGGGGAATTCGGTCTTCTGCCTGACTGCTTAAGCTGGGCTATCAGGCTTCTCTTGCCCTTGACTGGCACTTATACTATCTGACCTCTGGTTCTCAGAATTACACCACTAGTTTTCCTGGATCTCTAGCTTCCAGACAATAGATCATGTGCACTTAAAGTGTTGGTAACCAGTTAGTGTATATCTTCCAGCTTTGTTTTCTTTTACCTTGCTTTAGATGATTAAATATTGTAACCTAACCTCTGTTATTCTAAAATTCTTTATTCCCATTGAATCTACAGAGCTGAGTTCCATAGCAGACTCCTCTAAAATTAACACTGGATTACAAAGGACAGCTACCAAGACCTTCCTTCCCTTCTCTAGCACTTTTCTTATAGCTTTAGGGAAAAAGTGTCTTTTGGGCCTTCCTGGGGAACATAGTCAGCTGGTAGGTTCTCTGGTCTTATGTATTACATTTATTTCCACATATCCTCCTCTCTGAGTCTTTTATTCTTCTTCAGTATTCTGCCATGACAGTTCTAGAATCTTCACTTCATTTATCATTAGTTATATTTTTTTCTTTCAAGATTTAAGGAGTTATCCCAGCTGTGTTAGGGTTTGTATCAGCTGTGCATGCCCAGACATTATATCTGAGTCACAGCAGAGTGCCAACATGTTAATAAACTCTTTTTATATTTTCTCCACCCCCTAGTTTGTTCAGTATTCTTTAGATTCATTTCCAACTATGTTTTTAACTCAGCTTCTGCTGGTATTTATTAGCCAAGTCCAGAAGACTTTTGAAACAATCATTTTTTTTCCCACAGCAGGGACTATACTTCATCTCTGAATCATTTGGAGACATGCCCCCAGTTATTTGTTAGAAGCAGAGGGGCAGGTAGGGTATTTGTTGAGATGAAAGAGCATGATCTTTCTAGGCATCTTCCTCAAACAATGGGAAGATGCCTTCCTTTAGGATAGAGGAATGGGCACTTCTTGATTATACATTTCAGGGCAAGGTGTTCAAGGGTCTCAAGTCCATCCACTCAAATATTTCCACCTTGGTTCTCAGAGTCCTTTACTTTATATGTTAGCATTTTCTGTTCTTTGTCTGTCAGGGCCCTAAAATTAGCATATGATATTTGCTTTGGTTGTAGATTCTCCTTTGTAATTCTACCACTTTTACAATCATTTCTTAGGTCGGACATTCAACACAGTCAGCATTTTGGCTGTAGCAGATAAGGATGTTTTTAAATGCTGTCATGGAGGCTTTTTGACTTGTACACTGGACCCTGAGTTGGGAGTGGCTCATTTGAGCCTGTCATCTTCTCTCTGGCTTCAGTGACAGTTAACAAGAGCCAATCAACTCTGTAATCCTTATAAATATCATTACTCTCATCCCGATTCAACATAAGTATAAATCTTAGGAATTGTGATACTACGGCTCACCATAGATTACCACTGCCCTGCTTATTATTGGCAATGGGATTTTTTTAACTACTGATTGGGCCAAATAGTTCTCCAATTTTCAGAATTCCATTCACAGGGTCCAATTTCACTGGTCTAATTTCCCCAGAATTAAACCAACTAATAAGAATTTTAGTGTATGAAGATTATTTGGGACTTGATCTCCAGAAGCAGTGGTAGGGAAGTGAAGAAATGAGACAGGGAAGGAAAAGAAGCTATTAATAGTAAAGGGTGTGCTATGGAGCAAGTCACTGCTGTGGGCAATTCAGAACCAATCTTGCTGAGGAATTTGAAAAGCAGTGCATAATATACTGCAGAGGTATTCCACTAGAGGAGTGTGAAGCTAGGTTATTTATACTCCAACTGCTATCCATTTTCTGAGTTTCAGAGCTATTACTTTTTTGGCCCTTTTATGCTGTATTATAGATGGGTATTTGGAAGTCACTAGTATGAACTAGAATAGCAAATTGTGTCACATACGAGAAACACTAACAAAATATAACATAATTCTATTCCATAAATGGTTGTTTTTAGTATTTACAATATATACTAAGGTTATTTATTTATGTTTCCTTCATAAGTGGCTATTTTAATTTCCTGGCTGATTCTTTTGGATTTTTTGGTAGAAATCCCAAAATCCACAAATAATCATTACTGCAAAACTTTCTCCCCTGTATTTGATTTTCCTTTTATTTCTTCATCAATCAGGTATTGAAAGGAAACTATCGCATAGTGTTGGTAATAGTGGCCCCTCACTGTTGATCCTGACTTTAGACAGAAAGCCTGAAGTATTTTATTAAGACTAATGTTTACTTTTTATTCTTATATACTTTTGAAATATTAAGACAATTTCATTCTATTCCTAATTTCATATAAGATTTATTATACTATTATTGTTTTATAATTTAAGAAATATTCCCATTTCTGTAGTTATGTATTCATTTTCTATCTCTTCTTTTTTAATCAGATTTGACAGATGTTTGTCTCATTTACCCATCTCTAAAAAAAAATCAGATCCTGGTATTTATTTTCCAGTTTGATTGCTTTATTACCCTCCAATTACTTTAGTATATTGTTAAAATTTTATTTTTTCTCTTGGATTATTTTATTTTTCAAATTTTTTAGTTAAATACTAAGTTAATTTGTAACTATTTGTTCTTTATTAATTAAAAAACTTGAAGGCTGTCCTTTTCTCTTAATTTCACATATATATATATATATATATATATATATATATATATTTTTTTTTTTTTTTTTTTTTTTGAGACAGAATCTCACTCTGTTGCCCGGGCTAGAGTGAGTGCCATGGCGTCAGCCTAGCTCACAGCAACCTCAAACTCCTGGGCTTAAGTGATCCTACTGCCTCAGCCTCCCGAGTAGCTGGGACTACAGGCATGCGCCACCATGCCCAGCTAATTTTTTCTATATATATTTTTAGTTGGCCAGATAATTTCTTTCTATTTTTAGTAGAGACGGGGTCTCGCTCTTGCTCAGGCTGGTCTCGAACTCCTGACCTCGAGCGATCCACCCGCCTTGGCCTCCCAGAGTGCTAGGATTACAGGTGTGAGCCACCGCACCCGGCCAATTTCACATATATTTAGTGCATGGCTTTTATGAACACATTACTGACAAAGACGCTCTCCTTTCACCAACACTTTACTCAGGACCTCTGAGCCCTCTACTTGACTAGGCTCGAACTTGGGCTTTTCTCTCTGTTCTTGTAGAACCCACTTTTGGCAAGAAAATTCTACTAAGCCAGTTTAGCAAAAGTCCCCTATGTTTAGTACCTGACCACCTTTAATATCTTATCTCCCTACCAAGTAAATTTAGCCAGAGACTTCTTATCCTTGGTATTGCCTCTAAATAATTTTGCATCCACTGACTTTTACCCCACTACTTGGTCATAAATTCTCACTTGTCTTTGTTGGAGTCACAGTTGAGAGTCTCTTCCTCACTGCAAGACCCTGTTGCAGTGGTACTACACCTATCACACTTGAATAAAGTCTGCTTTACCATCTTTAACAAGTGTCCTGAATGAATTTTTTCTTTAACATTGCTATGCTACATTGTTATACAGAAAAAAAGAATTTTGGTTTTTGGGTATACCTGGGATTGTCCACAATTGAGCAAATGGGAAGGATTTTTGGAATTCATTCTGGGATTCAGACTTCAAAAGAATCAGCTCACCAAGTAAAAAGTAAAAGACGCATTTAAAAAAAAATAAACCCCACAAGATTACCAGTTACCAAATTTTATTAGGTGGTTTGCGGTGGGAAATAAAATAATTTTTATCATGTGATTATCATTTCCATATAGGTAATTTCCTATCTTCAGACACCAGCATTATAAAAGTCAAGGATATGGCTGCTCTGCTAGGGAGTCAGTTACAGGAAGTGCTCAAGATCCTGTTTATTTTGAGGAACTAGTTAGTGTACCTATTATTTTTAGTGTATTTCAAAGTACATTGTTCACTCCGCTACCCCCTGTTGGCTGTGGAATGATTGCACATACTTATTCATGGTGGCAGGAAGGCAAAATGTTGGTTTTGCTGCCACAGAGAACAAGAACAATGTCAATTATCTCCAAGTTCTTTAAAGTCTTTAGAATAGTACTTTGCATATTGTAGGCTCTCAATGACTATTTGTTGTATTTGAAGCATAATCTGAGAAAAGAATTATAGCGATACTTTACCATGTTTCAACCCCTACACTTATAAAAGTCTTAGAATAGAAAAATGCATTTCTGATGACAAAGTTTTAAAAAATTAATGGTATATTTAGGGTATAGAAAATATGTTAGAGAGTATACATTTATTACAACTAAGTAAGTACAACAATGCTTGTCTTACTTTAGGTAAAAGGGAAAAGGGGCATATGAAATATATAAGCGTCTCTTTTCCATATTTGCAGTATATAATTAACAAACTTCTTTACATTTATTCAGGAAAGAAAGTAATAAACCTCTTGTAAATAATGGTAATCTTGAGTTCTGTATACTTAAATGTCAATAATTTGGACATACATTTTCTTCTGTTCTTAGTTGTACAAGTATGTTTTTGAGATAAAGTGGAGACAGCTATCATTACCATTGCTGCAGTTCCATTTTCTATAGATGTAAATGTATGAATGTAAAACATGGAGGATAAATGAAGAGTCCCACCACTATTGAAAACTGTAGTGCATGGAAATTAAATCTATATACAGCTTTGAAAAACACAATATAGTGACAGCAGAGAAGTGAAACCTGACTGCATTCATGGAAGGAGACAAAAGTAAGAGGTGTCTATTAGAACAACAGTTGCAGGTAGGAGAAATAAGAACATATCTTTTCCACATTTTGATTGCCTGATGTTCTGTCTTTTGATTTCTCAAAATTAATAACTTCAGTGAAGAAGAGTAATAACTTTTATTTCTTAAAATTAATAACTTTTATAAACATGTATGAATAAGGACAGATTTTAAGAAAATAGAGAGAGTAATTTTTCTTCATCATTTGAAATGGACTTGCTTTTACACTGCTAATTTCTTAGCAACTGGGATATTGTGCTCATACATCACCTAGGTTAATTTAGTGCTCAGTAATTAATGGCAATGATAGCAACTTCCTTCTGAAGACAATTTAGGTATTTAATGACACTATAGATCAATAAGGAAACAAGACCTGGGCACATATCTAGGCATTAAACCATAAAAAGTAAATTCAGCCCTTAATATTCAGGAGTTCAGGTGATATTAGCAGTTATCTTCTAGGTAAACATCCCAATGGGCAATTCAAAAGCTATGGTAGATGATGACAGAGTGAGAAAAAAAGGGGAGGTCAGAAAACAATATTATTAGTATAAGCGAAAGGATTAATAGTAAAAACAAAATATCAAAGTACTATTGGTCTAAATATAGCTTCTAACTGAATTGTATTCTTTTTTTTTTTTTTTTTGAGACAGAGTCTCACTCTGTTGCCCAGGCTAGAGTGCTGTGGCGTCAGCCTAGCTCACAGCAACCTCGGACTCCTGGGCTCAAGCAATCCTCCTGCCTCAGTCTCCCGAGTAGCTGGGACTACAGGCATGCGCCACCATGCCCGGCTAATTTTTTCTACATATATATTTTTAGCTGTCCATATAATTTCTTTCTATTTTTAGTAGAGATGGGAGTCTCGCTCTTGCTCAGGCTGGTCTCGAACTCCTGAGCTCAAGTGATCATTCCACTTGGGCCTCCCAGAGTGCTAGGATTACAGGCCTGAGCCACCTCGCCAGGCCTGACTTATATTCTTAACAGTGCTGATTTAAAGGAGCAGCAATAAAAAGGAAGATCTAGTATTCCTTTAATAAAAAATTTGGTCAAGTTATGCACAATTAGTATACTTTTAAGGTATATTATAGATACTTTTAATGTTTTGTGAGTTTATGTACATGTCTTATGCACACTAAGGTATAAAGTAGTTCCCAAATTACATTTGATTATATTTTGAAAATCTGATGTTAAGTTGGTTGTTTGAAAGGTCACAATATATTTTTCAAATAAATTTTGTTACAATTGAGAGTTTGTCTTACAGCCCAATTTATGAAATAATCTGGTCCATAATATAGGTTAAATTTTGTCAAATAGAAACAGATGAAAACAATTTAATTCAGAAGTACAAATTAAAATTGAAGTCTAAACTTGAATAAGGAATCATTTCATATTTTATTTGTTTTTTACTTTTTGCAATTTAGCGCTCAGGGAGAAGTAAACTTGTTCATAGAATTAAATTGAGAAATCTGTGGAGTTTCTGAAAGGGACTTCTGAGCATTTTTATAGATACTACATATTGAAGACAGTTATGGTTGCTTTATAAATGCATTAAGACATTTCCTAACTTATAATTCATATTCGTTCTTACTTAAAACTTGTGGATTACCAGAACTTTTCTAGCCTGTACTAGTTTGCTAGAGCTGCCATAACAAAATAACACAGAATGGGTGGCTTTAAACAACAGAAATTAATTTTCTCACAGTTCTGTTGGCTAAATGTCCAAGATTAAGGTGTCAGCAAGGTTCTTTCTTCTGAGGCTGTTTTCCTTGGCTTGCAGATGGCCACCTTTGCACTGTGTCCTCATATGGTCTTTCCTCTATGTGGGCACATGTTTGTGGTCCTACTCTCTTAGAAGGACATCAATCATAGTGTATTAGGGCCCCCATATGACCTCATTTTACCTTATCTCTTTAAAGACCCTATCTACAAATGCAGTCACATTCTGAGATACTAGGGGCTAGGGTTTATGAATTTTGGGGGGAACACAATTCAGTCCATAAAATAGTCCTGATAGTATTCTGGTTAATTTGGATTAGCCCTGACTGAATTATTGTTAATTAAGGGAAGAAGAACAAGAAATTGAGAGAAAATGAAAGTCAGGGGAACCAGGGAAGGACATTCTTGTTATTTGATCAAGAATAGAAAAATATTGGGAAAGAAAGAGTACACATGTATGGGATTAACTGGCTTTGAGCAGGGAATAAAAGGGTGTTAGGAAGACCATTGGGTTAGTTTCATTTTGAGAGGAGGTTGCTATGTAAAGGGAACAAGTATGAGATAGGCTGAAAAGCTGGGTTGGGGTATCTCAAGGGAGAAGCAGTGTGCAATCTGCTGTTTACATTAACAGGTAATTCACAGTTTTAACATCATAATCCAGGAGTTGTAAATTACCTGCATCAAGGCATCATCCATTTAATAAAAGAACAAACTTTCTAGGACTGAGATTTTGGAGGCAGATGGATTTGTGTTTGAAACTTTATTTTGTTACCTAGTAGTTGTGTAAATTTGGGTTACTTTACCTCTCTGAATCTGTTCTTTTATCTGTAAACTTTGGATAATATTATATGTATTAAATGTTAATTGTGAGGACTAAGGGAATAAAAACATATAGAAAGGGTGCATTATGGTGAATCTTTGTAAAGGATAATTATAATAATAAAATGGCAATGATAATAATAATTGATGTACATAATAAAGTCAGAGATAGGGTTGATTGAAAAATTGGACACTTAGAAGTAAATAGACACACACTTAATTATATGAATTTAGGCCTACTGTAACAAACTACCATAAATTTGGTGTAGAACAACAGAAATTTATTCTATCATAATTCTGGAAGCCAGAAGTTTGAAATCGAGGTGATGATAGGGTTGGATCCTTTTGGAAGTTCTGAAGGAGAATCTGTTCTATGTCTCTCTATTCAGCTGCTGCTGGTGGCTGGCAATCCTTTGTGTTCAGCCTGTGGGTGCATTACCCTAATCTCTGCCTCTGTCTGCAAATCACCTTTCCCTCTCCTCCGTTAAGGAAACTTGTCATTGGATTTAGGGCCCACCTTAATCCAGAATGATCCTGTCTTAAGGTCCTTAACTTAATTACCTCTGCAAAGACCCTTTTCCCAAATAAGGTACCACTAGAATAGAGGAATAATGTAATTTAATGAAACTTTAAGGATAATTTAGCTAATAATATCATATATTTGACAAATGCTTTATAGATCACATTTTTAGCTCATTTAAGGCTTGATATTTAAAATAAAGTCTAAAATAAAATTAATAAAAGTTTTTTTTATCAAATATTAATAAACTGGGAGAATTAGATGTAAATTTTGGTGTAAATTACAGTATGTGGAATCTGAAACTACAAGTAGAGAAGGAATTGGAATAACAATAACAAATAGTAATCACTTAACTAATATTTAGTTTTTGTTACATGCTAGGTAATGCTTAATATACATTCCTTTAAATGTACTATCTCATCTAATCCTCATAAAAACCATAGGGAACACAATGGGGAGCCCAAAATAGCTTCACAAGGCTTCTACATTTGGAAAATTACAATGACATTAGCAAGTAGACAAATTTGCAATAATTCATAAATATCTTAAACTTCAAATTTTATTGAACAGGAGATGAAGGCATAGTAAAGACTTGTTTGTAAAGATGGCAGGGCAAATTATTGCATGGAAGACAGTAACAGGACAGTTTTATTCTGAAGGAAGTTTGGGTTGGCTTTAGTTTCCTGATCATGAAAGCAATAAATTAAGACGAAGTCTGTTCATTGATTATTTAACAAGAGAGCTCTTAGAAGAGCTGGGCTTTATTCTGAGTGTTGGTGTTGATAAGGAAAGCAGAGTGTTTGGCAAAATAGTGGCACACGAATCGTTCTTTGTCCAGTTCCTTGTGAAAATGATGAAACTTTATTATCTGAGGGAAATGTAACTCCAAAAGGGTAATGTTATTGTTTTTGGTACCAAATAAAAAAGTGGTAATATCTCAATGTATGGAAAGAACTAGTCTTTACGAGGGAATATCTTCTTTTGTGGAGATGGAGGAATTGTGACTCCTAGTGGTTAACATTAAGCATCGGATATGGTGATGGCAGGGACAGTCACAGTAGAGCAGTGGGAAGAGGACTGGGCTAGGCATTGCTAGAGGCTGCAGAGGTGGCAGAAGATGGTTAGTGGTAGCACAAAGCTAATTAACAGCAGCAGTATTTAGAGTCAAACTAGGGAAACATTGTTAATTAGATCAATTGCGATTTTGCACCACCCTCTTCAAATAAGCAGAAAATTGTCGTGTGGAGATTATAGAATTGATCTTGGCAGAAAACTGGGTGTCATTGGAGCCAAAGTTAGTGTACTCTTGATTGTACACACTTTCTACCAGCTAAAGGGATGAGCAGAAATAAAAGTCTTCAGAAGGGTTTCTTATCATGCAAAAATATTTTCTTCCTGAAGACTAGCAATTGGAATTCTTAACATACATATGACATCATATTATTAAAACTAATTAAAAATCATCATGTAGAATGGCCAAAATTTGTAGAAAATATGATCTTTGTTATTTGAATGGTCTATAATCAATTTACAAATTTATAGAGCATTGCATTCATCTTAGTAAATAAAAATAATATGTCTTTGGGATCTACTACTTTCCTTCTCTATCTCTCCCTCTCTTCTTATCCAAAATATATTGAATTTATAAATTAGAAAAGCAATATCAGTATGACCCTATTTTTAATTTTTTTAATTTTATTTTTAGTTATTTTGAAAATTTTGATCTGAGTCAAAAATGAATTTGTAAAGGTGATGTGCAGAAAGATCACATCAGATACCAATTTGGAAATCCAAAGAAAAGCTTTACTTGCTCTTAAACATTCATTGAATTATAAAACAATTTATAATTAGGATTTATAACAAAATGTTATAAAAGATAATTGTTGAATAGTTATTTTAGGATAGAATAATTGACTGCTGACCTCAACACACACATATTTTTAATATTAGTGCTTAAGTAATCTGTAGGAAGCATTAAAACACCCACAAATACTTTTCTATTTGGTAGGAAGAAAAATAAGCAAGAAAAACTTGTTATATAATCTACTAATCTATTTTCTTTCATTTATTTTTTCTCATTTTATCTCTGAATCACATTTAATGCTATGAATTCTCAATTCATACCTAAATATGGAAGAGGCAAACAGGGGAAAGGATATTTTTTGAATTCAAGTTTGGAATCCTTAAATTTTTATCTGGGGATATAAGAGGAAAGCCTTATATTTAGAAGAGTGTATACCTTCACTATAAATCTAAAATATCTTATATGAATTTATTTCAGGGAAATAGGATTATAGTATAAGTGGCATGAGGGGCCATTATTATCTCGGAATACATTTTTTTTCTTTCTGATATTGCTGATTTGTTTCTTTCTTTTTCCCTTTCCTTAGCAATGTGCTAAAATAATAATAATAATCTCCTTGAGGTGACTAATCCAAGAGTGTGCAAAGAACACTATTTGTTCATGATATCTACATATTTAAGAACATGAAGTATGTGACAATGGCAACTAGCTTGTGGAAATGGGCCACTTATAGTACTTCAGACTTTCCTTTATGGGCCTTGAAATAAGCATGAAGGCAAATAATTTAGAAATGATTCTGATACCATGTTTCTTTGACTCATGCTTTTCCAGTTCTAATTTCAATCTACACATATCCTTGTCACAAACCTGTTTTGTGCTTTTATTAGCTTGAATTTGTCTCTATGCCTTGTGACTATGTTCTGCTAAGAAAACAAGCCTGAAATTGCTGTGGTTTAACACATAAAAGTTAGTTTCTTTCCTAAATAGGACTTCAGTTATATGGGATGGCTCCCTTCTAAGGGTAGACCTAGAGATTGTAGCTTTGCATCTCAGTAAGTGGATTCCACTGTTGCCAGAGCGGGGAAAGGGAGAGTGGAAAAGTTATACATTGGCTTTTATGCTTCAGTCTGAAATGGACACGCATCACTTCTGCTCACAATCTGTTGTCCAGAGCTAGTCCGATAACACTGCCAAACCGCAAGGTAGTAACTGCTTCTGCCACACAACTAAATGAGCCTAAATGAAACAACATTATTGATACTGATTATAATTAGCATAAACTGTACAGTATGAAGATGGATTACTGTCCTTTGTCAATTGTGCTGAAAGATTCTGGCTCATGCACTTGGTCAGGTTGAGCAATTTCATAGGATTATCATTTCTTCATCAATGTGTTATTTGAGATAAGTGAAGAAAGATTATTTGTTGATATGGGAAAGAAATTTGTTCTTCTATAGGAAGTTACATAAGAGAAGTTCTAGTAATGAAGGTGGAATAAGTGGTTAAGGAACATAAAACTGGTTATTTGAGTGAGGATCAGTCTTGTAGATTCCATTGGCTATTTAATGGCTTTCTTCTCCTCTTTTAGAAACACACTAATGTAACATTGTAATTTCATACTCAATACATTAGTATATTTACATCCTGCTTTTTCTTTCCACAGTGGAATTGAAGTAGCTTTTTTTATAATTGCTATCTTAAATATTTTATTCATTGAATATGCATTCTTGATTTAAATACTAAAAATTTTTAAAGTAAATACAAGAAAGTTTAAAGTAGTTAGATGAATTTGTTGAAAGATATAATAGATAATAGATAAGTGAATGTTTTAAATAATATTTTATAAAACTAAGATTTGGGTTATTAAAACTCTTACTGATATAATAAAAATAGAGATGATGATGCTGGTGATGATGATGATGTTAATGATCATAGCTAACACTTAGTACTTGTTCCATGCCAAACATTGTTCCAAGCAATTTAAATGTATTATCTCTTTTAATTTTACACTAATTCTTCTGGGTAAGTTGGCTAGTATTTTAGTTTTGAACAAATTGAAACATAGGCATATTAAATAACTTGCTCAGGTAACTTGACAAATATTTTATGTCTGACAGGGAACTTAAGTTATTTTTCCCCCAGCATCACCCCTCCCCTTAGAGATAAGACCCAAATTGGCTCAGGTTTCCAACTAGAAATCCAGAGTTATGACACAGATCTCCTGACTTCTAGAGCTGGTTAAAAATACACATGCTTGTGAGCCAAAAACCTAATATTTAATCTATCCAAAGTGTTTAAATTGCCTTTTCAATTCTTTAGATGCAAACATTTTGCTTTCTACGGTTACAGTATTGCTATTGAATGGGAAGTCTGTAGGGTAAGGTACACTTTGTGAGGGTGGACACTGGAGGCAAACTGTCAGCCAAAAAGCCTGCTGGTTTCAGTGCAGCCTTTTATTTTGAAATATTGGAGGAATAAGAGAAGTTTATGGTTTCCTAAACTCTTGTGAAGGCATGCATCTTTTTATGATGAAATAATATACCAAGTTTTGCTTTAACTGGCTTTCTGTGAAAATGTCTTTTGTGTCATATAGGGTATCCCAAATAGTTCCATGCTAAATGTAAATACTATATTAATGGAAGTTCTATAAAAGAGTTGGTATAGATGAGCTTATTAAATATTCTATTACCCACTCATATTCCTTAAGGCAGTAATTTGGAAATGTATTAGTTGGTACTATTAGCTGGTAATTTGGATGGGTATAGCAAAAAATTATGTTTTATAGCTTTCATTTGTTTTCATTATTATCTTATCATATTTTAAAATGTTAGATATTAAAAAACAGAAACATATAGAAAAAATATAACCTATACTCCACACTATAAGTGAGAATTAATAGGGGTAATGTCTCCATTTTTTTTCTAAATTCATAAAGCTTTACTGACAGATAAGAAGTCCCTTTCTTACTTGTCCCCAATACTATATTTTCCTTATGTCTTCCCCAGAGTCAACCTTTATTATGAATTTAGAGTTATGTTCTTCTACTCTATGATATTAAGCTTTAACTCCTTATGTGTGTACACATAGACAATATACATTTAGAAAATTATATAAATGGTAACTAAGCAAGGCCCATAAATACTAAGCATCTTTCTACAACTTAGTCTTTTCAATTATGTTTGAAATCTGTATGTTTTGATACATTTAGATGTAGTTCATTCACTTGAATCGGGATTTACTTGTATTTGTCTCCCTGGAAGAACTGGAAATATTGGGTTATGTGATTATGTTTTTAAAAAACTTCATTAGATGATGCTAAATTGTTTTCAAAATGGCTGTAAAAATTTATTCTCCCATCAGCATGTAGAGAGGTCTCATGATTTTCCCACATCTCTGGCAATATGTGATAGGAACAGATTTTTAAAGTTGCTTTTTGCCCCAACTTTTAATTGTTTCCCATGTTCAAAGTTGAATTACTACACACAACCATATAACTTTGTCTACTTTTTACTAGGCAGCATTTTTATGATGGTAAATGGATATCAGATATGTTTTTAAAAAGTGATCTTAAACATTGTATTCTCAATAGTATTAAGCTCGATAAAATATAAAATTACCATATCTGTTTAGAGTAACTTATTCAAACTAATTCAAGGACTGCATTCAATCTCAGCTACATCCTAAGTAAATTATATGATTGTATATTACAAATTCACAGGCATGTAATATAGATTATTCATATATACATTACCTATCTTTAATTTATAATGAACACCATAAAAAAAAAAAAACACAGGCAAGCCCCACCTTCAGAGTATTTACTTTGTCCTCCTGCTTGTATACTTGGTCTCCCACAGCTGCTCTTCAAATCATTGCAGTTTGTCCTGAAGATAAATTCACAGCTTGAACTTTGCATTTAGCTAATTGGTACTTGTTTTTGTCATTGAGTTGCTCTCATTCAGCTGGATAATGGAACTGGAAATTGTTTCTTGTAAGAATCTCATTGAAATGAAGATAAACCATAAACATGTCAGTACTTAAAAGCAGCAACAGGGACATAAGATAGCCCTTGAACTTGTATCAAAAGGTCATGTCTGAGGTGGAATTTTTAGTATGGCACCAGGAGGAGGTCAGCAAATTCTTTCTTCAAAAGCAACTTTAAAATTGGACAGATTGTCAAAAACAACCATTTTATAACTCTGGAAATTGATAGATTTTACCATGGTGGGAAAGGCCAGAAAAACTAGAACTTTCATCATTGGAGGTGTCTCTTTTATTGAAGTGGAAGGTAAAAGACCCAGTGCTTAACAGTGTTGTCAATAACAGCAGTGATCTTGATGTCAAGCCACCAAGAAAGGCCAACAGCTCAGCTAGCTTGAGGTCATCATCCTGGCTGCAGAAAGCAGAAGACAAGTGACCTAGTTAGAAATTTAACAGTGAGACCTAGGAAAAGAGGTAACCACAGGAGGACTTGACAAACTTTTATACATTCTTCACTAACTAGAAGTCTGTGTAAATGTGCATGGGAGACTGACCAAGGTATAAACTTTTCACATATGTGAAAAGTGGTGGTCTGGGAGGCTGTGTGCATGCCCAGACAGGAAACAAGAGGGTCTGATGGAAAGCAAAAGCTGGAGCACACCTGAACACTTCTGAACTTTTAATGTGCTTCCCAACTGGCACACAGATCCTTGGACAGAGAGGGAAGACTTTCTTGGATTTTTTTGAGCACAACATATGACCAGTAACTGCCTGACCACTAATCTATGCAGAAACAGGACCATGCCCTAACAAGTCAATCTTAAAAATTAAAACAATTAAAAACTCTGAGTATAAACATCAGTAGTCACACTACAAGTGAGACATATTCCACAGATTTAGTCCTTTCAAGTTACTAAACAAACAAACAAACAGCAATGACTATAACCCTCAGGAAGGAAATATCAAAATCTGAAGTATCTACAATATATTGTAGATACTTCAATATATTGTAGATACTTCAATATATTGTAGATATTAAAGTGTTTAGCTTCCACCAAAAGTTATAAGAAAGGGAAAGAAATGAGAAAGTGCACTCATAATCAGAAAAAAAGGAAGCAATTAGGGGCTGTGAGCTGACCTAGATATTGAATTTAGAAGATAAAGATTTTCAAGGAACTGTTATAATTATTTCCAAAGAATTAAAGAAAAATAAGTTTAAAAAATTGATGACAGAATGATGGTATTGCTCAAAAACTAGAGATCTTGACAAAGAGATTAAAAATTATAAAAAAATAATATTTCTGGATTTGAGTAGTATAGTAACCAATACAAAAACTTTGCTAGACAAGCTCAACAGTAGATTTGAGATGGTAAAAGGAAGAATCAATAAACTTGAGGATACATCAGTAGAAATGATCTAATCTAAGGAATAGAAAGAAAAAATATTTGATAAAAATAAACAGAGTTTAAAGGAACTGTGGAAAATCACTAAATTTAGCAGCATTTGTGCAATGAATATGCCAGAAGGAGAGGAGAGCAGAAAAAAGTGTAAAAACAATGAGAAGAAATGATGGTCAAAAACTTCTTAAATTTGATTAAAATTATTGACATACAGCTCAAAGTTTATTGCAGCACTATTCACAATAGCAAAGATGTGGAATGGATCTTACTATTAATTAACAGTAATTAATACAAAAATGACAAAATACAAATTATCATTTCATTAGACACAGAAAAAGAATTTGAAAAATTCCAACACCCTTTAACAAAAAACTCTTAGCAAACTTGGAATACAACGAAGTTTCCTCAACTCAATAATTAAGACATCTACAGAAACCCTACAACTATATTTACCGGTGAAAGACTAAATTCTTTCCTCTCAAAATCAAAAACAAAGACATCCACTTTCCTCACTTTTCCCCCAACATTTAAAGAGGTTTTAGTAAGTGCAGTAAATTAGAGGTCTGCTAGCTATGTCCCATGGATCTGGTCTATCACTGTTTTTGTAAATGTTTTCTTTGTATCTCAGTTATAACCTTTTTTTACATAGTTGCTTTTGCAATACAACAGTGGAGTTGAAGGGCAGAGTAGTTGTGATAGAGAATGTATGACCAGCAAAACCTAAAATATTTACTGGCTGACCCTTTATAGAAAAAGCTGGCTGACTCAAGGCAAAAAATATTTGGGGGTTATGCTAAAGGCATACATGTTGGAAAGAAAGAAATAGAACTGCCTTTATTGGTAGATGATATGGTACCATATATAGAAAATCCCCCAAATAACTGCGAGAACTAATTAACATGTTTAGCAGGGTCTTGGGGTACAAAATCAATATTTTTTAAAAAGTACATTTTGTTCATAGCAATGAACAAAAATTTTTGAGAACACTGGTGTTCCATGCTTTGGTGTCAGCTCCCCATCCTCCAATGGCAGCTCCCTTGACCCATATTGCTGTGGCTCTTGCGGTGGTTATGCAAGTCCCTAATTCCCAAATTAAATCCTTACAGAAAAAAATTCATAGAGTGGCTCCTATTCTACTAACAAAACTCTGTTAGATACAGTAAGAAATTTGGATTTTATTCTAAGTACAATGGGAGATGTTGAAGGATTTAAGAATAAACTGACCCATGGTTTTGCAATAATACTCTTTTTATATTCAATCACGATCCCTTGATTCCAAAGCTTTACTGGTATGCAGACTCTATTTTTAACCAGGTGTTAACACAGTCTGTATCTTTTCAGTTACCAATTCTGATTCATTAATTTGGCATCTTGAGTGTTTTATGTTTGCTTGAGTTCCTGGATTACAAAGTCATTTCAACCAATCAACTTTGTATTTGATTTTAGTTCCTTGTCTACCTTTTTTTGGCCAAGCTCCTCAATGAGTTCTGCCTACCACTGTTTATGAGCAAATGTTAATTTTATTCAGACTTATGAATTAACAATTGTTTTTGCTTTTATATAAGGCAAAACAATGCACCTGGTAAAATGTTTGGACCTGGTAAAAAGCCTGTTTTCTATTATTTCATCTCAGGTCTTATAGATGTAAGGCTATGTCTGCTACTAATCAATATCAACACAATAAAAATGTCGGTTCTAAATATGATTAGTGTTTTAGCTATTTTGATGAGTCAAAGGCTCTTTGAATCGTGATAGACCTTGAGTTTATCTGATAATTTTTGAGAAAATAACTCCTCCTAGAATCAGTGAGAATGATAGTCCTTTGCCTGATAGAACAATCAGGTTTATTCTATTTCAGGAATAATCTAAAAATTCTTACAGTAAACAAAGTGTTAATATAATAGAGATCTGGAGGACATTATCACAGCCTTTATCTATAGATAGCACTCAGTGGACTAGCATAGTTGTAGGCCCCATTTACAGTAGTCAATTTAGATTTGTTCTCTTCCAAATCTATTTACAGCACCATTTGACATAAGCAGTCATAGCGAGAATCTGCAAAATTGCTTAGAAGGCCACTGAGCTAGCAAATGAATGTGTATGCTTTAGCCTAGCTGTGTCAGTACATTGGCAAAACAATACCTTGCTAAACCTGGGTTTATATTACAAAGGTAAAAACTAATATATGTGACTAACTAGAAATAATAAAAAATTTAAAAATGACCAGATTATATGCATGGTCATACAGAGTGGTATAACGGACATTGAAGAGTCAGAAAGGGGGAGGGTAGGATGGGGTGAGCAATGAAAAATTACCTGTTAGGTACAATGTACACTGTTCAGGTGATGGATACACTAAAAGCCTTGTTTTCACCACTATGCAAGTCATCCATGTAACAAAAAATCATTTTTACCCTATAAATCTATTGAAATAAAATGAAAATATAAAAACAATCAGAATAAATAAAAACAACATCAAATAAAATCCCAACCTCCAATATTTATAGGAAACACATGTATTTACAAGGTATATAGGGAATTGCCGTATGAATAATTTGGTATAAATACAAGGATGCAGAAGACATATTAAAGTTTCATTTTATGTAATACCATTTGTGATAAACAGGAATCTAAAATGGCCCCTTAAAGGTCCAGTCCCTGGTGCACACACACTTTCTCCCAGTCATTCAATCAAACGATAATCTAGGTACTGCTGTAAAGGGATTTTTCAGATGCAATTAAGGTCCCAAATCAGTTACACCTAAAACAGATTACTCACGTGGTGCATATTTAATAATTTGAGCTTTTAAAAAGCAGAGCATTTTCTCTGGCTGGTCACAGAAAAAGAAATCAGAGGTACAAAGCATGAAAAAGATTTGACCTGCTGCTGCTGACTTGAAGGTGGAGGGAGTCACATGGCAAAGAATGTGGGCAGCCTCTGGGAACTGAGAGTGGCCCTGGCTGACAGATAGCAAGCAGGGAAATGAGTCCTGAGTTGTGCATCAGCAAGGAGGTGATTTCTGTCTATTTCCAGAATGACCATGGAATGATTGGATTTTTCCCAGATCCTCAGACAAAAACTTGGTCCAGCTGATACTTTGACTTCAGCCTTGTGATATTCTTGGCAGAGAATGTAGGCATGCAGAGCTGGAATTCTGACCTACAGAACTGTGAACTAATAATTAGGTGCTGTTATAAGCCTCTAAGTTTGTGATAATTTCTTACACAGCAATAAAACCTAATACATCATTGAAATGGAAATAACAATTACCATTGCATTTTACTTTTTCAGAGCCACATATGAAATAATTCCATGATTTTGTGGGCTAGTATGAAATAAAACTTAATTAAAATGTTCTGTACTACAATTTATTAATTAAGGACAAAAGGGCAAATGTAAACACATTTTATGTCTCAACATTTTCTTTAGGGCTGTACATTGACATTCGGTCACCCTGTGAAATCTGTTTTAAGAAAATGACCTTGGAATTAATACTAAAAAATATATACTTCAATCAAAGCTTAATGTATAGACTGAAATTTTGGTCATTTATTCATTATAGAGAACATTTATAGCTATCAGAATAGGAAATACCCTATCAGCTCTAAAAATAATTGTAAGAATGTCAGTGTTATCATGGATATGACAGCATTAATCTCATTAACTACTACAATTTACCTTGCTAGAGTGCATAACATTGATTTTTCAGCCAGGGTCTATGATGGTGACATTAACAGGTATTAATCATGATGACTGATATGAGTCATCAAGCAATGACTGATGGAAAACACTTTTAGAAAGTTTCTGCATGGATCCATAAAGCCTGTAGGTATTGCCAAATACATTTTTGATTTAAATTTGGAGGTAATTCATTTGAATTAGGGCATACCTACCAAAGAGCTCAGAGAAGAGAATCCTAAGGTGGAAAAGTATGCGCCTGTCAATAATCTAATTCAGTCTCAATCAAAGCTACAGTTCAAAATTTAGTTTCAGTCAAGGCAAATTCCAATAATTAGAATTCATTTCCAGAGCTATGGAGTTTTGGTTTCCTGGGCTGACTTTTACAGCAAATTGGTTGGTGACCTTGAGAAATTTCACATGTCTTTTCTTCTTTTAAAATAGTAACAAAACATTGGAATTTCTGAAGTTCTCTCCTGATAGCTGAGACTCAGAAGGATGGGACAAAAAGCCGAATCATCACAAACAACAAGATTAGCAGATTACTAAATATTTTTTTACTTATAGAGTTAAGTCAGGGCTGAAAAAGAAAATTCTTGGCAATAAATGCTGAAGATATTTCTTGCACTGACTAGATGAAGGATACTAAAGTATTGAGAGTACTTGACAGAAATCCTAGCCCATTTCCAATTTTTTAAAAGTTTTGTAAAAATTTTCAAGTATAAAATTCTCAAGTAGAGGAATAATATAATGAAACTCAAGTGCTCATAAACCACTTTAATAATTATCAATTCATTTCAAATCTTGTTGGATTTATGTCATAATCCTGGATTATTTTGAAGAAAATCCCTGCATCATATTATGTCATTTCACAGTCTAAGTATTCAGATAAAGTACAGTGAGTTCAAACATATTTCAAATATGTTTTAAACTAAATAACATTATTTTTATTAATCATTAGTCACTTAAATCAATAAAAAGAGTAAAAATTGTTAAAAAGTACAGTCTAAAGAGTTTCAAGAGGAAATAATGAAATAGGCTACACTTAAGTTTTCTTTACATGTGACAATGTAGAATTATATAAGGTAGACTATTAAAGAAAAGAAAAATTCTTTCAAAGCAAGAATTAATGTCTACTCCAAACATTCCAGGAAAAATGCAATGATTTCAGTAGAATTTAACAAGAGACTTTAAACTACTTTAAATTTTAATTTTAGCATCTACTTCTTGGACTACTAAACTACTAAACTACTCTCTTGATGTCAGTGTAAATCTTTTTTCTACATGTGAAGACCTTATTAAGATTTCCAAAATCTAAACTTAAATCAACCTAATAGGAAATAGCCCGGATTTTTGTGAAAAGAAAACTAGTGTAGGGGAGCTTGCTATCTCATAAAATAATGTGAAGATAGCATTTAAACTAGAAGAAGACAGATCATTGTCAAGATTGAACCAGCAAAATCATATGAATGAGAATCAAATTTACATCAGTGCAGAAATAAAACTTTTTTGCTCTTCTATGACAATTTGACTTCCTTCATGATAGAGAGTTAAAGTAGCTGGCCTGCAATCTATCCTACATAGGTGCAGAGAGGGAAACCTCTTGGGGAAAAGAAAAAAAGCAGGTGACCTGATCTAATCTCAATTGGGCCTATCGATAAAATACTAATGTATTTTTACCTTAGAAGTGCCCCTTAGCAGGATGTCCCTGGCTAAGGATTATAGTAAATAGAACCCAGGGCCTAAGACATGGCTTCCTGAGGAATGTCACAAAGGCTCTTCAAGTATAAAATGGACATATCTTATAATATAAAAAACTTTCTGTTAGATGAGGAACTTGCAGAATCTCATCTATTCTGGGCCAGTGGTGCATGTTATATATGGTAAGGGAGGGCCTGGGGAGCTGCCTTTGATTATTCAGACTTCTTGAACCTCCTGATTTTATGTATACTTGAAAGTATTTACTAAGGCATGCTACTGGGTATGACATCTGATTAGTGTGAGTTTTACAATCCAGTAGTATGTACTAGTTCGCTTTTCTCAGGAGTGGTGCAAGGTGTGTAAATGTGTGTATAAGAATACAACTCATCCATTCAAGTCACTTACTTGTTTAAAATGCTGCTGCTCTCAGGTTAACTCAATTCTTTTTTGGTAAATATTCAGCCTTTCAGGTATCCTTTTTCCCAGTTCTTCCTCCTGGACAACACCTCTGATTCTTACAGCCTCTGATAAATTATGTGTTCTGTTCAGCCTTCAGGTAAAAGCCTGTGTTGACCTGTCTGTGGCTGGTTTAACTCATGTTATTCTCTCTTTTCATGGTCAAGCAATAGTGATTTTCCTTACTCCCCTTCAACCATAGCAGCTTGGTTCATAATAGGAAAATATAAGTAATTCTCATGACATTGTAGTGTATGGCTGTTATGGTTTGAATGTTTTTGTCTCCTCCAAAATTCATGTTAAAACTTAATCCCCAATGCAATAGTGTTGGAGGGTGAGGCCTAATGGGAAGTGTTTAAATCATGAAGGCTCCATCCTCATAAGTGGATTAATGTTGCTATAAAAACGGCTTTCAGGAGTGGGTGTTTTCTCTCTCTCTCTCTCTCTATTTCTCTCTCTCTCTCTCTCCTGTCATGTGAGGGATAGCATTCCTTTTCTCTGGAGGATGCAGCATTGATGCAGTATTCAAGGTGCCATCATGGAAGCAGAGGACAGGCACTTACCAGATACCAGATGCCAGATGCCTTGATCTTGCACTTTCCAGCCTCCAGAACTGTGAGCCAATACATTTCTATTGTTTATAAATTATCCACCTCAGGTATTCTGTTATAGTAGCACAAAATGGACTAAGACCATAGCTCACACTGAAAACATGCTGCTTCTTAAACAAAGGATTCAATCTTAAAAATTAGTGTAGCAATGCATGAGTACCACCAGGTAATAGAAATTGTGATCAAACACTTGGCATGTACTGGGTAAGGAAAGGACAAAATAATCCTCTTATTTTCTGTGTATGAAAGTTAGAAGTGTATACAGAGAGATTAATATATTATATGTAAATTTCATGCCACTATCCTTTTTCTGGATGCCAATCAGGTAGTAACCTTTTTTCTATCCTTTTCTTTCTAAAGGCTAGAGACCCAATCAAGTATGTACAATCTTACTTGAACACCAGTTCAGGTTAAAAGATGTTTGGTGAAGCATAGGCAGATTCAGACATTTGTCTTTTAAACAGTATGAGGATTCTTAAAAAATAAATCAATATAGTTAAAATTTCAAACAAAAATAAAATTATGCTCAGAATTATTTAGTATTTAAATTATATGTTATAAATCAGTGCTTATACTTCAAAAACATAAATTTAATTTTGCCCTCTAATCTCACTTTACTTGAGATTTGTTAAAAGTTTTCTATCCAGATGTAGCTAGATCAGTATTTTATTTCTGCTCTTGAGGCTTCAAGTTTTTGTCCCCTTTGGTTTCTTCCAGGGGATAGCAGGAAGATAAAAGGCTAATCTTCCTATTTGCTTGGGACTTAGACAGTCAATTAACAAAACTGGACTTTTATTATTACAATTTACTAGAGCTGTATTTTACCTGTTTCTTAAACTCTTTCTTTCCATAATATATGCACTCTAATGGATTTTGCACTGTTTAGTGTGGACTATATCTTGCAGAATGCACTGATAGGTATAGCACCACACTGTGCTTTGTCATCTACTTGCTTTTTCTGCTCTTTCTGCCAAACACACCTTTCTAATATTATTGAGGTCTATTGCCATTGGTCTTTTACTTTCTCTTTGTTTTCCTGTCTTCTGCACCAAAGGTTATTGTTACTCTTTGGTTTTACTATTCTACACTTGGTGCTTAAATGTCTTTAAGAATAAGAATCAGTTTTTGACAGATGATCTAAGAAAACCACAATCTTTGCTTTTAATCATTTTGTCTTTAATCTTTTTATTTTTAATTCATTTTTTGCTTCTGTGAAGTGAGTTATAAAAACTCACATTCTTTGTAATCAGATAGCTTCAGCAGCATGGAGCCACCCCATTCCTATCAGATTTTGGTTTTAGATTATTCATTAGTGGTATGTTATGAAACACATTGCTATTGTGCTTTCTGCCTCCATTTCTATCATCCATCTGGACTGCTGCTAGATCAATTTTTCTAAGAATTGGATGTGATTTTCACTTTCATGCTCAGAAACAGAGCAGCTTTTTACACACTGAGAGAATAAAATTCATACCCTCTGGCTTGACATTCAGGGCCCTGTGTTCATCTTACACTGCCCTAAACCTCATCTGCTATTCCAGAGTTGCTTTTCCTTTCTCTCTTTCATGTACCCTTTAACTGCATTGCTTTTTACCCTTTAGCACTAAGGGCTTAGATTGTTGACTCCTACTTGGACTGTTTTTTCTTTTTATCTATTAATGACTCATGTCTTCTTTATTCTTCATAATTTATTTTAAATGTCACTATCACCCAAAGCCTGGAATATTTACTTTTACTCTCTTCAGATGCTGAAAAGAAACTGTTTTCATTCTGAAAATTGGTACCACTTTTCATATTTTATCTTAAGTTTAGTTACTTGTTTTGATTCGTTAAAAATTATTGACAATATAACTTGTGTTAAATACAATTTTAGACTCTAGGAATACAGAAGTGAACAAAGTAGACAAAAATATCTGCCTTCATGTAGTTAATCTTACAATGTTTAGCCTCCTAGGAGGGTTTTTTTTTAATTTCAGAATATTACAGGTTTACAAACTCTTTGGTAACATAAATTGCCTTTGCACTGCCAGAGTCATAGCTAAAAGCATGCCCAACCCCCAGACAGCATACACTGCACCTGTTAGGTGTGAATTTACTCATCTCCCCCTCTCCTCTTCACCTGCCCTACACCCGATGAATGTTACTTCTGTATGTGCATATGTGTTGATTGATTAGTACCAATTTGATGGTGAGTATATGTAGTGTTTGTTTTTCCATTCTTATGATACTTCACTTAGAAGAGTGGGCTCAGTTCCATGCAGAATAATACAAGAGGTAGTTCATCATTTTTTATGGCTGAGTAGTACTCTATGATATACATATACCACATTTTGTTAGTCCACTCATGTACTGATGGGTACTTGGGTTGTTTCCACATCTTTGCAATTGTGAATTTTGCTGCTATAAACATTCAAGTGCAGATGTCTTTATTATAGAATGTCTTTTTTTCCCCTTTGGGTAAATACCCAGTAGTGGGATCGCTGGATCAAATGGTAGTCTACTTTTAGTTCTTTTTTCTTTCCTTTTTTAAATTCTTTTATATTTTATTTCAGCAGTTTACAGGGGTACAAATGTTTAGGTTACATATATTGCCTTTGCCCCATCCAAGTCAGAGCTTCAAGTGTGTCCATCCCCCAGACAGCACCCATCACACCCATTAGGTGTGACTATACCCATCCCCTCCTTCCTGCTCCCACCTGCTGGACACCTGATGAATGTTACTACTATATGTGCACAGAAGTGTCGATCGGTTAATACCAATTTGATGGTGAATACATATGGTGCTTATTTTTTTATTCTTGTGATACTTCACTTAGTAGAATGGGCTCCAGCTTTGTTCAGGATAATACAAGAGGTGCTAGATCACCATTGTTTTTTTGTGGTCTTTGAGGTATCTCCATATTACTTTCCTTAGAGGTTGTATTAGTTTGCAGTTTCACCAAAAGTGTATGAGTGATCCTATCTCTCTGCATCCACACTAACATTTGTTGTTTTAGGACTTTTTGATTAAAGCCATTCCCACTGGAGTTAAGTGATATCTTATTGTGGTTTGATTTGCATTTCCCTGATGATTAGAGATGTTGAGCATTTTTTCACATGTTTGTTGTCCACTAGTCTATCTTCCTTTTAATTTTATCAGGTCCCATTTGTTTATTTTTGTTCTTCCTGTGATTGCTTCTGGGGTCTTTTTTGTAGATCTAGAAAAAATATTTCCATGCTTTGTATGGAACCAGAGAAGATCCTGTATAGCCAAAGCAACCTTAAGCAAAAAGAACAAACTGTGAGACATCAATTTACCAGACTTCAAGCTATACTACAAGGCTATAGTAACCAAAACAGCATGGTACTGGCACAAGAACAGAGACATAGACTATTGGAACAGGACTGAGAACTCAGATATAAAACCATTCTCATATTGTCATCTGATTTTTGACAAAGCAGACAAAAACATACACTGGGGAAAAGAACCCCTATTCAATAAATGGTGCTGGGAAAATTGGATAGCCACATGTAGATGACTGAGGAAGGATCCGCATCTCTCACTTCTCACAAAAATCAATTCATCATGGATAACAGACTTAAATCTAAAGCATGAAACCATAAGAATTCTAGAAGAAAATGTTGGAAAAATTCCTACGAAAGTTTTACAATGTTGACTTATAATTACTAACACTTGTAGGTGAAGAGAGAAGGGAAAGTGTTAGCACATTTATGTACTCCTAATGTTGTACAGAAGCAAGAATGAATTAGTTGTTGCTAAGAAATGCTGCTGAATGAATGAAACGTGATAGTTCTTGATACACTAAGAAATATATTTGCACTTGGGATATTAAGAAATAAGTGCTGCTTTAGAAGAGATATATTAGTGAAGCACAAATTCTCATTTTAGAACACAGAAACAAGAAAGAAACATCATAAAAAGGCTGCCAAGTTCACCAGGAATATGTACGCTATCTGGTGTGCATCGCACTGGTTATCCTATGAGGCTTCAATCAACTCCTTATCTTCCCCTGAACAAGTAGAGGAACAGTGGTCCCAGTAGTGTTTTTACCATGACCCAAGAGGAGTCACAATGTCATCTTTATCACCAGTACTCTTTTTTTCTGGTCCTGGTACCAAGGAAAAGATTACCAGATGATGCTACTTTCATTCTTTGTCAATAGTAAGCCTAACTAATAAACATCTTTCTCAAGAACTTGAGTGAGGATTGGAATAAGCTTCTCTTCCTTCTGCTTGTCCTGCAAGAGTCTATCAGGATCATCTATTTCTTCAGGTCTTACTGTGGGCTTATAGTAATGATAAAAATCAAGATTTCACTTGGCTCATGTTGTTCATCTTGCTTGAAAATTCTCTTATCTAGAAATATACTTTTTTGGGGAGGATTCCTAATGAATGTTTCATGTGTTTTTATTGACAAATTGGATAACCACATGTTAGGACACATTTACTAAATTATACTATATATTTGCTGTGCCCTGTTGCTCTCTTAGGAAACTCTTTTGTTTCTTTGAGTACCAACATTCCTGCCAGGTACTGCCATTGATGGCTGCTGCATCCCTGGATACCACCACACACTCCAGGTACCATGTCTCTGTCAGGCCCAACGGTTTTTTTCTACTGGTCACCAGTGATTTCTATGAGGCAATGTCACCATTTTTGTCTTTTTTCCACTGGGTGCCATAACTGATAAACTGGAGTCTTCATGGGACCAAAACTGCTCAGCAGTCTATGGAAAAGTGAGGAAAGAAAATATCTCCCCTTTCAATGTTTTATTCTGTTGCAGGGAGGGAGCAGCAAAAAGCAAGCTTTCTGCTTTTATACATTTCCAGAATAATTTAGTTATATTAATTTCTCCTATCTTTTTCTGTTTCCACTTTTGTTTCCCTCCCTCTCCACTCCCTCCCTTTCTCCTCCCCTTCGTTCTCTTTCTCTTTTTGAATCTTTCACCTTCTCTTTTCCTAAGAAATGGACATTAAGCCCTATGTGTAAATGGACAGAGCTCAGTGAGTGTTCTTTTTCTTCCTATAACATGAATCATTTCTCAAGTAAAAAGATCATGAAGGTGAAACTTGATTCAGCAGATATACTGTCAAAAGTTCTATACTATATTAAGGACTCAAAAAATACCTGTGGTATGAATGAATAAAAGCCACAAATCTCACTTTAAGTTCAGCCTGAAATCACTGTGCAAAGTTATTTTGGTGCACATTTTATTTCTTCTAAAGTTTTTAGAAACACGGGCCTGCTTTTATTCAATTTTACAGTTTCCAAGCCTCCTAGTTTAATATTTAGCACATAATGGCATAAACATTTTTTTATTTCAAAATATTATGGGGGTACAAATGTTTTTGGTTACATGTATCAATTTTGTTATGCTCGAGTCACAATTATAAGTGTGTCCACTGCCAAGATAGCGTTCACTGTACCAGTTAGGTAGATTTTTGTCCACCCCTCCTTCACCCCTCCCCCCGCTTGATTTCCATTGAGTTTTACTTCCCTCTGTGTGAATGTGTGCACACCAGTTAGTTCCAGTTTAGTAGCAAGTACATATGGTCTTTGTTTTTCCATTCTTTAGATACTTCATTTAAAACAATGGTCTCCAGTTCCATCCCAATTGTCACAAAATACCTTAATACATCCTTCTTCATGGCTGTGTAGTATTCCGTAATATACATATACCACATTTTGTTAATCAACTCATGACTTGATGAGCACTTGGGTTGATTCTACATCTTTGCAATTGTGAATTGTGTTGCAATAAACATTCTAGCACATGTGTGTTTTTGATAAAATGACTTCTTTTGTCTTGGGTAAATATCCAATAGTGGGATTGTTGGATCAAATGGTAGATCCACTTTTAGTTCTTTGAAGAGTCTCCATACTGTTCTCCACAGAGATTGCACTAGTTTGCAGTCCTCCCAACAGTGTATAAGTGTTCCTTTCTCTCTACATCCACATCAGCATCTATTGTTTTTGGAATTTTAAATAAAAGCATTCTAATAGGGGTAAGGTGATATCTCATTGTGGTGTTAATTTGCATTTCCCTGATGATTAGTGATGTTGAGCATTTTTTCATATGTTTATTGACAATTTATCTATCTTCTTTGGAAAGCTTATGTTTATGTCTTTTGCCCACTTTTTAATGGAGGAGTTTGGTTTTTTTCCTGCAGATTTGTTTGAGTTCTTTGTAGATTCTGGCTATTAACTCTATATAGGATATAAAGCTTGTAAATATTTTCTCCAATCCTGTAGGCTATTTTTCTGTTGATTATTTCCTTAGCTGTCCAGAAGCTTTTTAATTTAAGCAAATTCCATTTATTTATTTTTGTTGTTAATGTGATTGCCATTGAGATCTTCTTCATAAATTCTTTGCCTAGGCCAATATCTAGAAGAGTTTTTCCAACATTTTTCTTTTAGAATTATTATGGTTTCATGCCTTACATTTAAGTCTTTTATCTATCTTGAATTAATTTTTGTGAATGATGAGAGATATGAATCCTGTTTCATTCTTCTGCATGTGGCTATCCAATTTTCTCAGCACCATTTATTGAATAGGGCTTCTTTACTCCAGTGCATATTGTTGACTGCTTTGTCAAAGACTGGTTGGCTGTATGTGCATGGTTTTATATCTGGGTTCTCTTTTCTGTTCCATTGGTCTATGTCTCTATTTTTGTGCCAATACCATGCTGTTTGGTTACTATATCCTTGTAGTGTAGTTTGAAGTCTGGTAATGTGATGCCTCCAGATATTTTCTTTTTGCTTAAGATTGCTTTGGCTATTCAGGCTATTTTCTGGTTCCAAAGGAAACATAGAATTATTTTTTCTAGATCTGTGAAATATGACATTGGTATTTTGATGGGGATTGCATTGAATCTGTAAATCACTTTGGGAAGTATGGACATTTAACAATGTTGATTCTACCCTCCCCCCACCACCTGCCCTTTTTGCTGGCTCCAAGCCTTTTGGGGGTTGATCACTGCCGATATCTTGTTCTTTCTTGTTCTGCTTTGCAGCTTCTTCCCATGGAATCTCTGGTAGGTTCTGGCACTTTTCACTCAGAATTACACCTGATCAATGTTTGTTTGGGTTTTCTTTTTCATCTAAAACTTTTCCTTCTTTCTGAGACCATCTGGCAGCTGATGTCTCTGGTCACCCATCACGTCTCCCTATCCTATTTCTCTTTTATTTCTGCAATGTATTTTCAGAGTATAAAATTCTTTCACATGATAACAATTTTTTTTTCTTTCATCACTGTTTTGTTTTTTGGCTTGCATTGTTTATGATGAAAAGTTTGCTGTAATTCTCATATTTGTTTCTTCATGCCATGTGCCTTTTATCTGTGGATTTTTTCAAGGTATTCTCTTTTGCTTTCCCTTTGAGTAGTTTAAATATGATACGTTTAAGTGAGGGTGTGTGTGTCTTATAGTTATTCTGCTTGTTGTTCATGAGATTGTTATACCTGCGTTTTTGAAAATTGTCAGCCTTTATCTCTTCAAATACTTCTTTTTCTTAATTTTCTTTATCTCTTCTTTTAGAATTCCAATTACATATAAGTCAGGCTGCTAATATTGTTTCACAGCTCTTGGTGTTGTCTTCTGTTTGTTTACTTTTCTTCTTTCCTACTCTTTCCTTTTCATATTTCAGTTTGAGTTATTTTTAGTGACCTGTTTTCAAGTTCACTATTTATTTCCTATGCTGTGTCAACTCTACCAATGAACCAAAGGCATTCTACATTGATGTTTCCATATTTTTCATTTCTATCATATTCATTTGATTCTTTCTCATGATTTCCTGTCACTGCTGAAATTTTCCATCTGATTATGAATGTTATCCCTCTTTTCCACTAAGCTTTTTATATATTAATCATTTTTACTATACATTTTCTTTATCATAGTTCTTATAGAATCAGGTCAGCAGTTGTCTGTTCTCAGTTCTAGCCTGAGGTTACTCGGTCACTTTCCATATCCTATTGTGCCTGGGCTGCTGGGCCCATGGGCTGGGGAATTCCTTGTATTCTTTTGCATATTGGCAGGGCTCCTGCCCTTGTCCTTCTTCCCCACCCCATGTGTGGCAATTGCTCAAGGCAGCACCAAGGCTGGGCACCTACCTTTGGCCCAGGGAGAGCTGGAGTCCCTCACTATGTACCTAACAATAGCTATGAATGATCTTGTTGTTCTGTTTCTTGAAAGGGGGCATTTTTTTTTTTTTTTTGCTTTTATTTATTTATTTATTTATTTATTTATAGAACAGAGTTTGGGCTATTTTGTTGCTATGGTTAACCTCTGGGCACCACAGACTTAACATTCTTCTAGCATTACCTTGTGTTTAAGATGGGGGCTGGTTTGCTGCAAGGTTTTTCTTAATGTTACTTTATGCTCGGCTTTAGGTCTTTCTTTTGAGCTTGTGACTCAGGGAGCTTCTTTCTTCACCCTTTTTTGTGCCTGTCCAAGCAGAAGACTGCTGTTGCTGATGCCTGTTTGTGTGGTGGTGGGGTCAGGGAGAGGAAGACATTGTCTGTTTTTCTGGTTCAGTGTCAATCTTAGGTAAGCACTGGGTCTCTGGATTCTGGTGGGCAGGCTTTCTCAGTGACATTCCTTCCCTTGTAGGTTTCAGCACAAAATTTATTTTTCTCTTCCTTCAGGGGTAAAGGTCATTTTCTATTTTCTTCCATCAGCTACACCAGTGCCCTAAAGGGAACATCTTCACCAGTGTCCTGAAAGACAACAGGATTTGCTGGTCTTTACCCATGAGCTTAAGACTTTTGTTCCAAAAGAGAGATGAAAAAGTAAAATGTAGGTGGGTCATCATGCCTTTCTTGCAGTATTTTTGCCTGTTTTTAACTTTTTATATAAACAGAATCATTGAGGATGTACTCTTTTGTATCTGTCTTCTTTCACTTAAGAGTATTTTTGAAATTTTGTTGACAAAAATGTATATATTTAGGATGCACAACATGATGTTTTATATATAGATATATATGTATATATGTGTGTATATATAGTGAAATGATTACCACAAACTAGTTAACATTTCCATCACCTCACACAGTCAGATCTTTTTTGTGGTGAGGATGCTTGCAATCTGCTCTCTTAAAAAATTTCAAGTATATAATATATTATTATTAACTATCATGCTGCACGTCAGGTTTTCAGTACTTATTCATTTTGTAAGTGAAGGTTTGTATCCATTGACCAGCATTTCACCATTATAATCCCTTCAGCACCTGGCAACCACTATTCTATTCTGTTGCTGGGAATTCAATGTTTTTTTAGATTTCTCAGTGTTTGTCTTTCTGTATCTGGCTAATTTCACTTAGCCTAATGTCCACAAGTTTCATTCATGTTGTTGCAAATGATAGGATTTCCTTATTTTTAAAGGCTGCATTATCTATCTATCTACATCTATATCAATGTATCCCACATTTTTAAATCAATTCATCTGTTGATGGACATGTAGGTAGTTTCCATATCTTGGCTATTGGAATAATGCTGCAATGAACATGGAGTACGGATGTCTCTTTGACATAATGATTTTATTGCCTTTGGATATATACCCAGAGCGGGATTGCTGCATCATATGTTAGTTCTATTTTTAATATTTTGAGGAGTTTCCATACTCCTTTCCATAATGGCTGTACCAGTTTACATTCCCATCTACTGTAGGAGGACATGTTCCCAGATGGCTTTGGCTTTCCTACCTCTTCCCCCTCTCACTTGCAGCTCTCAGAATAACTACACAATGTGTCATGAATATGACATCCTTTGATAAGGAAGAAGTGTCCAGAACAACTCAGGCTGTGTCCTTGTTCCTCAGAGAGAACAGGATGTTCTCCAATGCTTGTCCTCACTGAGTCAAGTGGTGCCCAGGGCATGTAATGACAGGAAAGATCATCTTTAGGGTCCCAGTGAGTTTTTCCAGATGTTATATTAAGTAGTACAACATTTTGAATAGAGAAAAGATTGATTTGTAATTTCTCACTGATGTCTCATGAATTTCATTCTCTTTGTTCATCTCACTATACCCTATTAATGGTATGTATTTTTCCTTATTTGGAATACAATTTGCTAGTATTCATGTTAGATATTATATAGAGTTTAAAAATAGTAAATTTTAAATGTCAATTTTATAAAATATGAAACCTCTTTATAACATTGTTATTGGGGACAGGACTTATACCTTTATGTATATTATGATATAAATATTACATAATTTTTAAGGCAAAGAATTGATATGTAATAGGAGATGTATTTGCTATTACGCTTTTTCCAAGCCAATTCAAAAACCATTCAGAATTGAATGCTTTTTGAATTGGTCATGAGAAAAGTGGGTGTATTTATCACTTACATGTTATCTTAGTGGAATGCATATATACCATCCTACTGAAACAATTTCATCTGATTTAGTCACTGTTAGCTCAGCTTAAAATATAATTCATGAAATAATATGTCTGCAAACCCATTGATTGTAGACATCGTACTGTTGCAAAATGTAAAGCTGACAGTAAGTAAAGCTCTTCAGAAATATGGTAGCCTTTGCAAATTGTTTGGAAATAATTTGTTTTGAGTAAACGGAAATTAGTCTGTTAAATGAAGCTTATAAAAAAGGGATTACAAAAGGGTAGGAGACCATCTCACCAGGATAGCTTAAAACCTACACATTTGTATGAGTCAGGAGAAGTACTGTCCTTTAAAAATGATCTTATTCCTTCCAATTGCCTGAGTTTGTGCCTCCTGATGTGATCCAGAGGTCTGGCAAAGTATAAACATACTTAGAATTTTATTCATTAGAATACTGAACTCATCCATCAGCAGGATTGATAAGTTCTGAGACAAAGCATTTTGCCTGGCACACAACCTGTACTGAGATTTTCCTGTGGCTATAATGTAGCACACCTGACAGATGTGTAAGTCATTTAACACAGCAGGAAGTACTCATAAATACCACAGACTGGCACTCAACATCATGGGGATTATTTTTCTTTTGTCTGCCCGAAGTTATGTGGACTATAATCAATAAAGGATTGAAGTATAACTAGCTAAAACATAGGGTGTGATATCATTTATATGCAATATTTCTCTTGCCTAGAAAGCTTACAAAATGTCCCAGAAGCTGAGATAGTTTCCGACATAGGTGAAAGACATGTTATACATGCTTTCCTTTTCATGATCTGAACTGGTTTAGAAAAGAAAAACATCAATGGTATTATTTACTCATGGAGTAAAGATAATATGTCATCTGTTTATATTCACTATAGTTCCCTAGCGATGTAATGGGCTTTACTAAATCCATGTTAATTTTTAAATTCAACATGGTGATGAAGTTAAGCTGCAAGGACACTATTTTGAATTCTAAGTAACAATGTATCTGAATCATAAAAAAGAAAAACAGAACTGAATATACATCTGCAGTTATTCAAATTATACTATATGTCCTAAGGGATGAAGGTAGGTGCTATTAATTTAAATGTCATGTTTGTATTAGAATAAAGCACAGTAATTTTAAATTTGGCTTTATTAAAGTTTCTCTTTTAGCTCAAGTTTCTCATTTGGTAAACAGCAATCGGAGGAAATGCTCTATAGTTTATTTAGGTCCTTTGGGGAGCAGTAATAGGAAGTGAGGTACAATGCTTTCAAAATAGCATTTTATTGCATTTACAAATTATTACATAATCAAAATCTTCTTGCAGTCTGCAACTATGTAGGGAGTTTAGAAGTAGGAGAATTAACAATGCCTTAAAGGAGCATATAAATACCATAATTGTACCATGGCTCCCCCTAACCCCCCGGCATAAATAACACTTATTTTAGAAGTTGTTTTTGTAAGCATGGATTTGTTAGAGAAAGCTTCCAGTTTTGTTTTACATAAGTCATAGCTCTTTTCGGTTTGCTTTAGGGTTCAGTGATCTGCCGGGTACAGCTGCAGATGCAGATGCAGAAATTGTTTCATCTTAGAAAATAACCCTGTGTCCCAAGGTAAGTCTGTAGAAGTTAATGAAAACATTCTTTAAGGCTATGCCAACACACAAATAATAGTTTGGAATTCAGAAACAGACACACAGATGTCAGAAAGGTTGAAATTACTCAATTTCTCTTTCCAGTGTATTGTTTATTCCTGTTGCTAGCTATGATATGCTGACTGCTTTACTATCACTCATACGCTAACTCCTACATTTTCCAGGCTAAGGACCTTTGAGTTTTGGTCCATTGATGGAGATATTTTGGGTAAGATTTTTCTAAGCTAGTTTCCAGATTAGACATTTTACCCTGCTAACTCTTTTGGAAAGGAAATTCTGAAGTCCATTGTGGTCTATATATGTATAATATATCCATGGTTTTATTTTCATTTTAAACAAATTTATATAGAAGAGGAATGAACATAGCTCTGAAATGATTTAAATAGGACCTACAATGTGGATACTGAATGTATGCTGTTTCCTTCAACTGGAGAGATTTCCCTTCAGATTTAACACATTAACTGCCATGTGAGTTGTATTTAACTCATGCTAGTTTTGAGTCCAAGGCCTCCTGAAGCATATGTAACTCACACGTCTCTTTACCTTGGGAGCTGCATAAACTATTTTTCAAGTTGCATATAACTTACACACAGAAAACAATAAAAAATAACAAAATTTTCATTAAATTGTTTTGTTTTAGAAGTTTTTATTCTATTTTCATAATAAAATACTGTGGCCCCAAGGAAAGTTCTTTTTCCTAGTGTGGCAGTCAATGTGTTAAACTCAATTTTCGTTTCCTTAGGAACGTCTTACCTGGCCTTGCTGACTAGTTCAAGTCTTCCTATAATGTGCTTTAAAAACACCATGTAACTCTCCTTTTAAATGAGTACTCCCGTTGCAGTTTTACAGTTGTTTTGGCTATTTGATTAATATTAATATCTGTCATTCCTACTAGATTCCGAGCTTCAGAATTATAGGGATTATCTATTTGTCTCATCCTTATGTTCTTGGTGCTAAGCATGTGGTGGCGACCCAATACATGCTTGTTGAATAAATGCATTTTATATAGCACGGCTTTCTATTATTGATACAATTTAGTAATGCTTAATTATAATTTTGAAACATTCTTAAAACAGACATTACTTTCCTGGCATTTTGCTTTGTATAATATGGTTTTGGTGGAACAATAAATAACATCTGCTTTCCCTTCCTACTTTGGAATCATTTGAGAGATATACCCAAAAGTCAGACATGGCTTGGAGGACATGGCTTAGATATGTGACCATCACAGGGTCACTAATTTCTTCCCCTCACATAGCTAACTTTACTCCTCAGTAAGAGTCAGGCCCCTACTTGGGAGCAAAGGGGAGTAAACGTCACTTCTGATCAATGGATATGGGAGAAGCAGAAAGCACCTCAAAGGAAAAATTACTGAGAAAGGGTTTAGAGATGATTCAAGATATCTTGAAGACAGAAGAAGTAAATGGAGTGAGAACATTAGCCTCAGTAGTCATTTCCTCTTTTCATCTAGGGATTAAAAACAAGGACCATTGAGCAAGAAGAGAAACTCTCTGGATTCCTGACCATCTCATGTTCAGGCATGAAATAAGAAGACTGAACTATCTCTGAATTAAAAACATACATATCACCTGGAAAAAGAAAACAAATTTTTCTTAACTCTGATATCTTAATCTTAAAAGTTTCATATGCAATCTATTATTTTTGTGTTACAGTGGATAACCAACGTGTTCCCTATTTTCTCCCATCTTCTTCCATAATATTAAGGTGATAATCATAAGCAAGCAATATATACATCCTTTAAATCTATAATCTCAGCTTATCTGGGAGGCAGGGGAGTGTAGACATTAATAGCAGTGTCGTGTAGAGATTAAGACCCTGGGCTAAATGATGTACCTAATGCATTTAGTAGGACAATGCCTGATCACATGGTTGTTCTGTAAAATATTGGCCGTTATTATCATTGTGATAATTACTATAGTAGAATGGAATTTCCCATTGTCCAATTTACCAACGTATTGCTCCCAGTGCTGGATTTTCCCTTTTATGACACTCCCACCCTTCTGTTTGCTAGAGAATCTTAGAAAATTCTGAACTTCCCAAAGAGAATGTACGTGAACACCCCGGTGGTCTTCACAGAGCTCAGCAAGGTCTCATGTAGGCACTTTTTGACCAGAGACCCATACTCCTCAGTGAGGAGATGAAAAGCTAGCTTGGCTTCTCTATCTGAGCAAACATTAGTGTTTCCTGGTGTTAACTTGGCTTCCACGTGGCTCCCAGAGTGTTTACGAGTCTCTGTGTGCTGACCCCACTCCTCTCCACCTGATCGTCTCAGGTTCAGTTCCCTTTACTCCCACCTTTGATATCCACTAAAGTCATACCTTATTAATCAGCTCCCCTTATCCCTTCCCTGTCAGTCCAGATAACTGACTTCCATTTCTTCAAGGAGATGGGGATGGAATGAACTAGTTCTGACTTCAGTCTCTTTCCAAATTTGTTATTTTAGCTGTGAAAAGCTTCTTCTTAAAAAAAAAAAAATCTAAAAACTGTTCTGGGAATAGGAATTAAAATAAACAAAACATTGATTATGTCTTGATCTTTTAAAATTTTATTTTATATTTTTAAACTCACTGTAATTGTCCCATTTCTCCCTAACACAACTGTGAAGACTTTTACTTACTGGGGAAAAATTCACTTATGAGAAAGTTGGAAAAAGAAAATAAAGTGAATTCATACTCCAATTTAACATTTCGCTACATTACTATTATTGAATTTCAACATAACAGTATCAAATAAACACTTTCATCTCCCTTTTATCAATAAAAAACAAACACACTGACAATGCAAATAGGTTGCTCACACCCATAGCCAAAGCTAAGCCCAGGAACTCTGTCTCCAAAACACATAGCGTAGTGCTTCTCCAAAGAGACTATGTTCCCTCTTGGCTTAGGAACTTTACAAACACCGCTTTTTTTGTCCAATGTCTGGCTAACTCGCACCACAATGATCTCCAAAAAGGACTGGCATGTTGTGTATCATAGGATGACCCATTGAGGGGAAGCAAATATTACAACTCCTATTTATGTATTTCTTTCTACAAAGTAGTGATAAGTAAAATGTTATAAATGTTTACAATGATTCAATACTGATGCCTGTAGTAGGTCACAGTGGCCTCGGTGCCCTGAGAGATTTTGGAAAAGGAAATTCCACAATGAGGAGAGGGCATGGCAGAAGTCTCACTCTTGTTCGCACACAGTACAATGCAATGTTTTCTACTTTATCCACATCCAGTTAAGTGGATTTATTGATTACAGTCTCTTATTCTAAATAAATTAATCCTCACAAAATGGGCGAGTGTCATAAAAGTTTTCCTGAAAAGGAACTCTAGACTGAAGATAATTTAATACTATTGTTGCAAGCACAAGCAAGTGACAAGAAAAGAACAGAGCTGATATATCAGCTCTTGTATATGTGAGTTCGTTTTTCAGTCTCATGAAATAAAGACAATTAGACAAGATATTAGCCAAAAATTTAGAAGTTCTCAAGAAGATTAAAATAAGATTTTATATATAATATTCTTTCTTTTTTTAGATTTCTCTGTAGCATGTGATGTTGTTTGTCCTTTTATGTTTTGTGTTTTAAAATGTGGGAAAATGGTGTCATTTAGTGTGGAAAAGTAAAGCAGGTGTGAATACCCATGTTCACTTCCAACCAACTGATAATTTGGATTATGAATGCCATTTCTACATTACTAGCAGCATGATCACTGTGTGTTTGTTACTTTTTTGTCCTGATTATATATATAATATTCTTGACAATAAGCCTCACTATTTGTGTGTGATTTGTGCTTTGTTAAGTATTAACTGTTTATGGTAAAGCATATATGTAATTTATAAATGCATAGTTTTCATGGATGGAGTACATGGTGTGCATAGGATATAGAAACACAATTTATGAGTCGTCCATTATAATTTCCTGCTATGGAAAATTAGTCAACAACTGTTAAACAGAACCACACAACCAGCAATAACTTTGAAATATAGTTAATAACAAATATATTCATGATCTTTTGCTATTTTGCTTATTTCCAATAGATAGAATCAATATAAATATCACACATTAAGATTTGTGTTTGTTCATTTCTGTTGTGTACAAAGTGAAATAAAACAGTATTTCCAAACAAACAAACAAAGTTACCCTTATTAATCATTTAGGATTTAGTTTAGATGTTACAGACATACATCAGATATATTATGGGTTCAGTTCCAGCCAGGGCAAAAAAGCAAGTATCGCAATAAAATGAGTCACACAAATTTTAGGGTTTCTCTGTGCATATAAAAGTTATATTTACACCATACTGTAGTCTATGAAGTGAGAAATAGCATTATGTCTAAAAAAACTATGTACATACTTTAATTTAAAAATACCTTATTGCTAAAAATTACTAAAAACCATCTGAACCTTCAGCAAGTTGTAATCTTTTTGCTAGTGGAGGGTCTTGCCTCATTGTTGGTTGCTGATTGATCAGGGTGGTGGTTGCTAAAGGCTGAGGTGGCTATGGCAGTTTCATAAAATAAGACAACATGAGGCTTGCTGCATTGATTGACTCTTCCTTTCATAAAAGATTTCTCTGTTGCATGTGATGCCGTTTGATAGAATTTTACCTATAGTGAAACTTCTTTCAAACTTGGAATCAATTCTCTAAAGCCCTGCTACTGCTTTATCAAATAAGTTCATGATATTCTAAATTCTTTGTTGTCATTTCAACAATGTTCACACCATCTTCACCAGGAGTAGTTTCCATCTCAAGAAACTACTTTTTTTTTAATTATTATTTCAGCATACTGTGGGGGGTACAAAAGTTTAGGTTACGTATATTCCCCTTGCCCTTCCCCTCACCCCCCGAGTCAGAGCTTCAAACGTGTCCATCCCCTAGACAGTGCGCATTACACTCATTATGTATGTATACACCCATCCCCTCCCCCACCCACATCTGCCCAACACCCGATCAATGTTATTCCTACATGTACTCTTAGGTGATGGTCAGTGAAACTAATTTGATGGTGAGTACAGGTGGTGCTTATTTTTCCATTCTTGGGATACTTCACTTAGTTCAATGGGTTCCAACTCTATCCAGGAAAATATAAGAGGTGCTATATCACCATTATTTCTTATAGCTGAGTAGTATTCCATGGTATACATATACCACATTTTGCTCATCCATAAGAAGCCACACTTCATCTGTTCAAGTTTGATCATGAGATTGCAGCAATTCAGTCCCATCTTCAAACTCCACTTCTAATTCTAGTCCTCTTGCTATTTCTACCACATCTATGGTTAATTATTCTACTGGAGTTAACCCCTGCAAGTAATTTATGAGGGTTGGAATCAACTTCTTCCAAACTCCTGTTAATGTTGACGTTTTGACCTCCTCCCATGAATCTTGAATGTTCTCATTGGCATCTAGAATGGTGAATTCTTTCTAGAAGAAATCACCATCTGTGATAGCTATAACCTAACAAAATATATTTTTAAGTAGTAAGACTTGAAAATTGGAATCATTCTGTGATCCATAGGCTGCAGAATGAATGTTGTGTTAGTAGACATGAAAACATGAATCTCCTTATACATCTCTATCAGATGTACTGGGTGACTAGGTGCATTGTCAATGAGCAGTAGTATTTTCAAAGGAATCTTTTTATCTAAGCAGTAGATCTCAACAGTGGGTTTAAGATATTCAGTAAACCCTGCTATAAACAGATGTGCTGTCATACAGGTTTTGTTGTTCCATTTATAGGGAATAGGCAGAGTAGATTTAGGATAATTCTTAAGGGCCTTAGGGTTTTCAGGATAGAAATTGAGCATTGGCTTCAACTTAAAGTCACCAGCTGTGTTAGCTTCTAACAAAAGAGTCATCCTGTCCTTTAAACCTTTGAAGCCAGTCATTGACTTCTCTTCTCTAGCTATGAAAGTCCTAGATGGCATCTTCTTCCAATAGAAGGCTGTTTCATCTACACTGAAAATCTGTTGTTTATTGTAGCATCCTTCATCAATTATCTTAGCTAGATCTGGATAACATGCTACAGCCACTACATCAGCAATTGCTGCTTCACCTTGAACATTTATGTTACAGAGAAACCTTCTTTCTGTAAACCTCATGACCTTCTGATAGCTTCCCACTTTTCTTTTGCAGCTTCTTCAGTTCTCCCAGACTTCATAGAATTGTAGAGAGTTAGGCCCTCTCTCTGGATTAGGCTTTGGTCTAAAGGGATGGTGTCACTGCTTTGATCTTCTATCCAGCACTAAAACTTTCTCCATATTAGCAATAAGGCTATTTTGCTTTTTAATCATTTCTGTGTTCACTGGAGTAGCACTTTTAATTTCTTTCAAGAATTTTTCCTTTGCAGTTACAACATGGCTAAGTACAAGAGGCCTAACTTTTAGCCTATCTTAGCTTTCAACATGACTTCCTCACTGAGCTTGATCATTTCTAGATTTTGATTTAAAGTGAGAGATGTGTTACTCTTCCTTTAGCTAGAACACTTGGAGGCCATTGTAGAGTTATTAATTAGCTTATTTTTAATATTGCTGTATCTCAGGGACTAGCGAGTGCAGAGGAGAGGCAGAGAGATGGGGGAATGCTGTTGGCAGAGCAGTCAGAACACAGACAACATTTATCAGTGAAGTTTGCACCACGAACTGTACCCATATAAGATGGCAAACTTAATTGATAAATGTGTGTGTTCTGACTGCTCCAGTGAACAAACAAAAAATCAGTGCTTTTATTGGTTCCACTCTGAACTATGGTCTCCTCATATAATCAGGCAAACAATTTTAACTGATATAGCTTTTCTATTAATATATTTTCCTGGAGAGGCCTAGATGGCATTCTTCATGGTGACACTATGAAACATTCACTGCTCTCCTCAAACCTGTATCAGGAAACTCTCCACTCTTGCTCACCCCATCTTCAGGATCACCCCAGTGACAAAGTGCTACCCTGCACTCACAGAAAATAGAAGTAATCAGGCAGAGAGTCCTCCATTCTCTCTTCCCTATCTCTCATCCTCACTTCCAATCATTCCCCATTCTGTCTGTTTCTCAATTATCTTTGGAATCTCTCCTTTTCCCCCAGCCCCCATCACTACCTAGGCCAGATGATCATAGTCTTCTGATTTTTGTAGCAGTTTGTTCACAGGACCCCAGGTTTCTCTCCTTGCTCTCTCCATTCTATTCTCCACATCGAAGCCAAAATGATCTTCCAAAACTATGAATCTAATGATGTCGCACCTTTGCTGAAAACCACGTAGTGGCTTAGAAGCCTGACCTCCCAACTGGGCTCACTTTGACTCCTCTAACACTGGCTCTTGTCACATCTCTCTGTTCTTGTCACACTGATTCAGTTCTTAAAATGTACCACATTTCTTATCACCTCCAGATATTTGCACATGTCCCATTTGATATGAATTATGATTTATGGTTTATTTGTATTATTAATATTTTTAAGTGTTGAGTCTTAAAGTTTTTATTTAAATATCACTTCCTCCTGGAAGTTTCCCAGACTCCCACTCCTCCCCTAAATATGGATTTGTTTCCCCTCTATGCGCCCACACTGCATCTTGTATTTTCCCTATCATAGCACACCATGGAGCTTAATGCTTTTCTGTTTATTTGTCAGAATCCCAGACTCCACTATATCAAGGCAGAGCCTGTTTCTGTCTTGCAACTGTCTCTTAGTACCCTACAAAATTATCATTATATAGTAGGTGCTTTATGAATATTTTCTAATGAATACTGAATATTGAATGATTTATATGACATTATTCTATAAACTTGAGTGACTTTCAACGTGTATGGTTACTAACCTAAATTAAATGGAGAGTTTGTCTTTTATCAATGTAGATATACAATCCTGATGATTCAACACATTGGGATCTTGCTTTTGCCCATCTGGAGTATTTTGATAATTACTTAAAACAATTTTTTAATATAGATACCATCTGCAAATTGCAATCTTACCATCTTTTCCTAATTTATCACACAGTATTGAGATTCAAGAAGGCCTGAGTTTCTGAAATTTTGGTCAATGCAAATACAATGTCTAATTGTATTTACCCACGAGCATTATAATGCTTTAAAAGTAGACCCTTTTCTACTTAACTATCAATAGCCATTCATTATTTTTCATCTGCAAAGCATGGTTTTCCATGCTAAGTTAATTATCATTTGCTTTCATTTCCATATAACTGAATATCACCCCTATTCCCTTGCGGTCACTTTGAATTCTGTTGTTACCTTTCAAACCCTTCTTGTTGAAAACATTCTACACATAACCATCAGATTAACCTTCTTACCACATTGTTATTATCATAGTGTTCATATGATGTAAAAAATAGTTCAATAAATTTCATTCATTGCTATGGAACTGGGCTTCAAAATTTAATACAGGAGAAATTTTCCTTCCCAAACACTTGTAGAATCTCCATATATAAATTAAAAAAATTAATCACTACATTGAAGAAACAAATCTCATAGGATATAGATTGGACCTCTGGCTACCAAAAATATATGTTGAAGCTCCAATCTCTAGATCAATAACAATAGAAGTCACCCAAAAAATATCATTATTTTTGTATTTCACCTTCTCTTTAATATTTATTCATAGGGCCATTTTTTCCCTCTCATGAATGAAACTTTAGGTAGGTCCATGTATTTGTAGCTCTCTTTGGAAAAAAAATATAGCTATTTTAAGTTTCAAATAGTTCTAATTCTGTAACTAAAGGTTGCTAGTACCATGTAATAATCAAATTTTGGACCTGATTTAAATTTCTCCCCAGCTGGGACTTTCCAAAGGTCAAAAGCTGAAGAAGGGAGCTTGCTGCTTTTTCTCTCTTTCTTGGCCTTTTGTTTCCACCCTTCCTCTCCAGTTTTTCCTAGTTTCCCAGCTCTGTTAAAGCAGGGGATTGGGAGCAAGGATGCTCTTGGATTCTGGGTTTGGCAGATGTTTCTCTGGGTGTTTACATTGGTTCTTGGAAGACTCTTCCATGTTTGGGGCCCTCAATATCTATTACTGATTCAGGTGTAAGAACTCTTCTTTGACTTATAGTCTGTGATTTCTTCTAGCCCTTGGAAATTTTGTGATTTGCTTGCAGCTTCTCTCAGCTGAAGTCCTTCTGCTCCTTTCGGCACACTGAATATGACCTCAAGTTCTTTGTAGCTTCTCTCATCAAGAGGCAGAATCCAGTTCCCTGTCCTGTGAATCTGGGTTGGTCTGGTGGCTTGCTTTGATACAATGGGAAGTGCTAGAAATGACATTATGTGAACACTTCTGTCATCATGTGAAGAAGCCTGAGATGAAAGACAACCTGAATAGAGAGGAAGACCAGCTCAGCTGTTCCAACTTTTCACAGCACTCCAGTTGATGCTACTGAATTTAAGTGAGGACACCTTACACCGGCCCCATCCAAGCTGCCAGCTGGCTGAGTGGGCCCAGGTAAGACTGGCAGAAGAGCTGCCCAGTTAATCCACAGAACTGGAAGGAAATAAGAAACTGTTGTTTTAAGCTACAGTTTGGATTGGTTTCACTGCAGTAGATCACTAATACACCCCACTAGGTGATTTTACTGGTTAGAACCTAGAAGAACCTCATGGCCGTATGTGACCCATGAGAACTACTCATGCATCCTTGGTCCCAATAAACTTTGGGAATGCAGGCTGATCTCTGTGCAACTACTTCTCCTAATTGGTCTTTTCCTTTTCTTTAGAATTTTAAAGGCAGGAGCTAGGCACCAGTTCCCCATATACTTCTAAGGAGTATATCCATCTCCTGAGAGTTCCTGTGGACGCTTCTCTCGTTAGACTTTGGGAACTATTTCCCCCATGTCTCCCACTTCTTTTTTAAAGAAATTCTTTTTATTTTTAACTCTTGGCATCTACCCAAAAGAGCAAAAGACATTCTATAATACAGACATCTGCACCCGAATGTTTATGGCAGCACAATTCACTATTGCAAGGATGTGGAAACAACCCAAGTGCCCGTCAATTCATGAGTGGATTATTAAAATTTGGTATATGAATACAATGGAATATTACTCAATTATAAGAAAGGATAGTGATCTAGCATCTCTTATATTTTCCAGATTGAGCTTGAGCCCATTATCCGAAGTGAGGTATCACACGATCAGAGGAATAGCCTCCACATGTTCTCACTGTCAAATTTGCTCTAACTGATCAACACTATGGTGCTCACATGGTAGTAATATTCTCCAGGGATTGGGGGGTGGGGAGGCAAACTCACAACTAATGGTCACAGTGTGCATTGTAGAGGGGAAGGGCATGCCTCTAATCCTCACTTGGGTGAGGCAAAGACATAAAATGTAACTGAAATGTTTGTATCCTCATAATATCTTGAAATAAAATAAATAAATAAATTCTTTTTAATTTTTTTCTTTCTGATGTAGGTAAAAGACATAGTATTGCATATTTGGCTTCTCACTACTAGTCTATAATCTCTTATTTACAATTCTGAAATCTAGGAAGCTCTTCTAAAAAAACCAAATAGAATGTATGTATGTGTATATAATACAATATATAATTTTTTATATGTATATAATTGTTTGGCAGCAGCACCTAACGGGAGGCTATTTATAATCTTTAGTTATCCTACTTGGTGGGAATATACATAAATTGTGTTGCAGAAATCTTGATATATAATATCTACTTAGGGTGTTATGTAATATATGTAAACTATCTTTCTAAAATTAAAAAAATGAATTAGTAAATACATATTTCCTTAAAAACTTCAGAAAAAGGGGCTCCACAGAGGCTTTAATTTCTTTTCTTTAAACATCTGCATCCTTATTGGGTACCTCTTTTTGGTGTCTGATATCTACTGTCTTATGATTTAATCAAAATTTCCACTTTAACAGTTGTTACACATAAAGTTTTTCATCAAGTCATTAGAATTGAATTTATATTTATATTAGAAGAGTTACCATGTATAAGGCAGGATGCAAAAGAGACACTCTTATTAGACATTGTGAAGATACAACTTGTGTTCTCAAAGAAATTATCTTCTTAAGGCACCAACAAACTTCTTTGTATCTCCCTTATATCATAGCCTATTTTTTCTCCTAGATTTTAAATAGAAATTGTCATTTGGATTAATCAGTCCTAATTCAAGATAGATCTAAGTCAGTGGCCCAAACTATACCCAGCACGCCTGTGTCAGGGGCCCAGCAGAGATGTGGTGGTATTTGAAAAATTAGTTGATACATGCAAGTCTCAGAATTCTCAAATGCATTTAATTTAGTGGACTTCCCCTTTTAATTTCCTTAAATAATGAAATTCATAATTTTCCTTGAGGAAAGAATCGACACTGCTAGTATGAAATACACAGATGTTTTGGAATTTTTGTATAAAATACTGAGTGTTCTTTTATTCTGACTTTTAGCGTCAGGTAGACACAGCCAATATTCATTTCATGAACTTAATTTCTGTGCTTTATTCCACTATCTAAAGCTACCTACCCTAAGGAAAAGAAGTCATTTTATCAAAAGACACCTGCACTCAAATGTTTACTGCAGCAAAATTCACAATTGCAAAGATGTGGAATCAACCCAAGTGCCCATTAACTCATGAGTGGATTAACAAAATAGGGTATATGTATACCATGGAGTACTACTCAGCCATAAAAGGATGAATTAATCCTTTTGCAGCAATTTGGAAGGAACTGGAGACCTTTATTCTAAGTAAAGTATCTCAAGAATGGATAAACAAACACCACATGTACTCTCAATAAATTGGAACTAACCAATGGGCACACAAATGCACAGAGGGAAGTAAAAGTCACTGGAAATCAAACAGGGCGGGGAAAGGGGAGGAGAGGAAAGGCAAAACCCCATCTAAAGGGTACAATGAACACTTTTTGGGTGATGGGCACATGTATAGCACTGACTCAAGGCATGTGTCAAAAACATCTATACCCCCTCAATATTCCATGCTTTACTTCTGTTGGAAACTCTCACTTGCTTGCATATTGCAAACATTTTACTTTAATATTTTTCACATTTTGTTTTTACAATTAAAAACATATTGGCTGTACCCTCCATTAGACTGGGAGTTATTTGGGGGCAGTTCTTCAGATGTAATTTTCCTTGATATTCATCACACTTAAAAGGTGTTTGATATTTATTGAAAATAAATAAATCTATATCCTGAGCTGTTCTAATTCAGCACCACATGCACAAAAGAATCTTCAATTCACTTTCCATGCCCTACTTGGCCATGCGTCCTGCAATATCTTCAGCCTTATCTATTTAATTTATCTTTTAGTTTTTAAATAAAGCTTTACAGTTTTCAGATTACTGTCACATATGTCATCTCTTTTGACACTTACTTCTAAGAGACAGACAGATTAACGGAGAAAGAAAAGTGACAACTGCTAAATAATTTCGTTTAGATCATAGAACTGTCAAATAAAAAGATGAAACTAGAAGTCAGTGCTTTTATTAGCATTGTGTAAATTTTCAAAACATAATCTCCTATTGTCTTATGCACAAAAGATTCATGTTCCTTTACCTTTTTTATGTTACAGATTATAAAGTTGTTGACGAAGAAATATGTTGCTGAAAAAGATTTTTATTTGGTTTCTGAATTTTTGTGTAAACATTTAAAAACTATCAATACACTAGGATGTGTCCCTAAATATTTTCTATACATTACTACCAATGGGGATAAAGTTTAAATTTAAAAAATAGCTAGAAAACATATAATTTCTTTGGAAAACAAGTATAATGGCCTGAGAATCCTTTATAGCAATCATTTGGAGGATTGTTTAAATAAAAACTTTAGAAGACTATCTCTAAAAATACTAAAACACACTGTAATTTTCAAATGTGCCACGAGATGGCGGCAAATTACTGTGTTTAGTTTTAAAAATCACTATACCTTTTCCTAAATCAAAAGATGAAACCCATTCCTGTTTTCTGAACATTGCTGCAGTGGATGTAAGCTAGTTGGAGATTGCAAATACAGCTGTAGCATCTTTTTCTCTAGCCAGAATTTCCTCCTTCATTGACATTTTTACCAACAACTTCACAGTTCCCTATGGTTGAAACATTGGCGGCATTATTTTTCTCCTGCCTTTTTACCTTCAAACAATTTTTTTCTTCTTGTTGGTTTGTTTTTAATGTCAAATAGATTAGACTCCTTCTCTCTTCTGCCCCTTTTATAAAAATTGCTTTTAGTCGAGATTTGATGATTACTTGGTTATTAGAGTAATTTCCTACTTGGCTTCTTGAATCCAAAATACATTAAAAATGCAAGTAGAGAAAGACCATTACTCAGCAGTTAAGAATTAAAGATGGCTGTAATTGTTTCATTGCCTTGATTCAACCCCTTACTATCTCTTATATCAAGATCTTCCACCTTTTTTATTTTCTCCAACTTTCTGTGGGCATTATTCTCAACTCATTCTATCTCAGTTAAGGTGAGTCTTATTGCTGTTGCTAGCATGCAGCTTATTTATTCTCATGACCCTCTTCACACACATCATTTTTAGTATTCCATGCATTTCCTCCACTTTTTATTTCCACTTTGTCACTTTTTTACAGTGTTATGTAAAAATTGCCTTCTCTGGAAAGTATACTTTAACTCAGAGTACCTCAATGTTACCTTATTTTCTTGTTCCAAGCTTCCCCAGGACTAGTCTATTTGCAATATATATCTCTGTATTCATATAGATTTATATAATACTTGCATGTTCTTTTGAAAATGTTCTTTAAGTTTTTTGCCTACCTTTTATTTCATTAGTGTGACCTCCAGTACCAGAAGGCATGAATCTATTACAGAATAAAGTTTAAGACTTCTATTGATTTGCACTTAACTTGTTCCCCAAATTATACCTATAGTGTACAATGTAAGTTACTCAATACTTATTTTGATTTATATGCATCTGAATATAATGTAATAAGTTTTTCATAACATGTCATCTCTTAAAGATTCAATAGAATTTTTTATTATATGGCTTTTACTTTCTATGTATGAAGTCCTGAATATAATCCTGATACCAACTTTTTCCATAAAACCAAACTAATTATAGTTTTATAATGTGACCTGTAGATAAGAATTAGTACCTTAATATCATAGGGGGACATAGGAATTTGAAAGATTGCTTAATGAGCACACTAGAGAAAATCACATACAAACTTTCTACAAAAGATATCCTTTGTCTAGCCTCCATGACATAACACAAGGAAAATTCTATACTATCCCTCAGTTATTATTTCTATTGCCTCCCTCAGCACTTTCTGGCTAGATGTTCTTTGTTTTGCTCAGGGCACATGCTTCAGCTTGTGTAATAGTGTGTTAGAATTTAAATGGGACTAAATGTGGCTTTACCTTATTATAATAACATATTTGATTGAATAGCTTGACAACTGTTTTAGTTCTAGGGACGTTTTGATTCTTATAATGGATAATGCTTCCCTCTTTGCTTGTTCTCCTTTTGAAATTGCAAATTTGGTTCACCACTAGTAATCATACAATGCTTCATGATGCTATTTTAGCATGCTAATTTTATGCTTGGATTTATTATTTTTCTACACAATTTTTCCTGTCCTCTTTTTTCTAATTTTTCTTAATTATTTACTTGTACTGTTTCCCCATATGTATATTTTCTAAGTAATTTCAACTCTTTTGTCTAATGAGATAAGCCATGAAAAAATGGCATTTTGACATCTAAGCATGACATGCTATGGCACTGGGGAAGAATGTCCAGGTCCCAGAGTTTAAGATGCATTATAGATAAAACAGTAAATATTAAGAATAGGTACCATCTATAATCTACAGGGAAACAGATGTAATGCCCTGCATGAAGACTCCATTGACAAATTAATATTCTCTTGGGAATTATATTTATTTAGCAAAAAGAACTAGTATGAAAATAATTTCATAAGCCTATACTCTTTCCAAGCTACAACATGTAAATGAACACTTATCCTCAGACTTTTGTCCTCAGACTTTTATGGCAATATGGTTGAGCAGATAGTCTGAAAACTTCCTGCTACAGAACATTTTAAAAACGTATAACTTGGTTTGAAAGAAAGTAAAAAAACCATAGATGTTGAAAGTGAAGAAAGAGCTGAAAGCCAAAATAAAAAACTGTGGCTTTGGGCACTGCCAATCACAAGATGATTCGGTTTTGGTTCCTGCACTGAAACAGGAGTGAAGGACTTTGAATTGAACAGGGTGAGACTTGCATCAAGCTTCCTGAATAAAGCCAGTGCCCTTAAAGCACTAAATTCTCCACAAAAGAATTGAGCAGAAAAAAAAAATACCCTATGGGAAACGAAATCTTTATATGTTTGTAAATAACACATTTCTATATAACTCAAAGAAGAAATCATAATGGAAATTAGATAATATAACTGAAAAATAAAAAAAACACAATATATCAAAAGTTATGGGATATTGCTAAAACAATGCTTGGAACGGGATTTATTGCAGAAAAGCTAAAAAATATGAGCTCACTGTCCAACTTAAGAAGCTATAAGGAGAACAACAGAATAAATTCAAAGTAAATAGAAAGAAGCAAAACTGACAGAGGAGGCAGGAACAAACAAATTAATAACCAAGGTGGCATAATCACACACAAAGTAGACATTTAACAAATATGGTCATCTTATTGACAGTAATTTTGAAAACTTGGGTAAAAGGCATGATTTATTAGGAAAATATAACTTGTAAAAGTCTGACTTAGAAGTAGAAAACATAAAAATGATCTCTACTTAATAAATTGAAACAATATTTAAGACATCTACCACTAATCAAATTCCCCTCACCCCTCCCAAACACACATCCCATCCAGGAAAACTGGTTTTACACCAAAGATTCAAGAAACAAATGACTTAATTATTGCTATATATAGACTGTTTCAGAGATTGGAGAAAGCAAGAATATTGCCCAACTCTTTAAATACAACAGTTTAACCAAAGTCAGACAGCCGAAAGGAAAATGGGTGAAAGAAAAATTACTGCATCAATTTTGAAGCAAAAAACTCCTAAACCAATTAATTAGTAACCAAAATCTACAATGTATAAAAAAATGTGTCCTGATCTGTTGGTTTTATTTCAGGAATTCAAATATGATATACTACTGAAAAAACTATTAATGAAATTTATTACATTAAAAAAAATGAAGAAAAATCATGTGAAAATCTCAATAAAAACAGAAAAAAGTCAACAAAATTTAATGATCTTTTATGATAAAACTTCTTAGAAAAGCAGGAATAGAGTAAAATTTCCTTAATTTACCAAACCTCACACATAGTGGTAAAACATTAGCAGCAGTCCCTTTAAAAAGAATCATGAGTAAAGCATGTCCTATTTTGCATTGTATCGTCCCAGTAAGCCCAGAAATTGGAGTAGGAAAATATAAGTATTGAAAAGGAAGAACAAATTTTTTCAATATTTGAGATTAATAGGTAACCCAAGAGAAATTACAACTAAAAAAATTATTAAAAATTATGAGGTTTCAACATATTTATTGTGTATAAGATCCAATAAAAAAGTTAAGCAATGTAATTTTTAAAAGATAGCATTTTACAGTAGCAACTAAGATGTAAAACAGTAGGAGTAAATCTAACAAAAGATGTGCAAGACTTTTATGGGGAAAATTATAAAATTTTATTGGAAGTCATTAAAGAAGAACTAAATAAATGGGGAGATATTTAGTGTATGTAATAGAAAGAGTCAAAAATACTAAAGATGTAAATTATCTTCAAATTTATGTGTAAATTCAAAGCAATATTCCCATAAAAATCTCACCAGTATTTTTTATAGAACTTGACAAGATGATTTTAGCATTCATATAGAGGAGCAAAGGGAAAAAAGATGAGGCATGGAAATTATACAATAGAACTGAAAAAGCAGAACTTGGGGAGATAGCCTGCCTATACATTAAGCTATTTTAAAGTAATAGTAATTAAGAAAAGATATTATGAGTATAAACATAGATTAATAGATCAATAGAAACAAATAGAAAGCCCCATTACAGATATAAAAATATGCATACATACATACATATACATACTCCATATATACACACACACAACACATATGCACACACAACTATTTATACATTTGAGAGGAGGCCCTTAAAATCAATGAGGAAGGATGGAATTTTTATTATTACCTTAAGATTCTATTACTTATAAAAATAAAATTCTTATCTTTAATTATAAACAATAATGACAAAAATTCTCTGTTGGATAAAGATCTAAATTAAAAAAAAAACTTAATGGATTTGTGAAGAAAACAAGGAAAGTTATCTCTTTATTCCAAAGTAATGAAGAATTTCTTAAAGAAGGCACAAAACTCTAGAAACGTCTAGGACACCAGTGACAAAATGGAACATGGTAAAATTAAGCACTCTTGTTTAATTGTAGCCACTCCTCATTAAAAGGCATTGTGAAAAAGAGAAAAGTCACATGAACAGACTAGATAAAGATATTGGTAGTGCATAAAGCTGACAAAGTGTTACCACCCACAATATGTCAATGCTTTCTGTGAATTCGTAGTGAAACAGTCTAACATCCCAGTGGGAAATGGGCAAAGAATAGGAAAAAGAGAAGAACAAATTTCACTGGCCAATAAATACATGAAATGATACGCAACTTCACTATCATGAAATCTTGATTATAACCACAATGACTTGCCATGTCATGGTTTAGCACGAAGTTAAAAGTCTAATGTGTTGACAAGGATATGGAGCAAAGGAAACTTTTACATAGTACTACTGTGATTGTAAATCCTTTTAGAAAGAGAGTGATTACTACCTAAAAAACCTGACAATGAGCATACACTCAACCCAGTAATTCATAGATATGTATACTAGAGATAATATCGCTTACGTGTATAAAGAGATATGTGCGAGAATGTTCATAGTTCATGTTTGAAAAAGGGAAAAATTTGAGATAATGTAGATAACTATCATCAGCAGCACGAATACATAAATTGTGGAAAAGTCATGTGGTGGAATACATTAAAGCACTGAGAATGAATGAACTAGTCTGGAGCCATTTGTGTCATTATGGGTAAATCTTCCAAACATAATGCTGAGTGAAGAAAGCTTCTTGGAGAATAATATACATAGATGTATTCCAAATATTTAATTGGAAGAATATATATAAGTACTAACTATGTAAAGGTGGACATGGAAATGATAAATATTTAATTCAGAATGGTGTTTTCTTCTGAAATGGTGGGAGGGGGATATAACTGGGAAAAAGACAGAGGGTGTTTCAACTGTACTTATGCTATTTCATTTTTTAAGCTGCGTTTTGGGTTCATGAATGCTTATTTACCATTTTTATACTTTTGGATATGTCTAATTTATTTCATTTAAGAAAGTCCTCAAACAAAAATAACCAAAATTAGCTCTATCTGCAATGTGCCTATTAAGTACATCTAGCCATTATTAATAGTGCTTATTTTTAGTAACTATATATCATATACCAAATTAGAATAAAATTATTTTTCTAAGGAAAGACAAATGCTCCCAACTCATGAATGCTGACTGCCTTGTTAATGGGAAATATAATACTAATAAATCTATATGAAACCAAGCAGAGGCTACAGATGTTGGGCATTGTGTGTGTGCGTGTGTGTGGAGTGGGGGCGGGAGGAGAGACTAAGCTTTGAATTGAACACCTAATGATTACAGTCAGAGGTTTTATTTATGAAAGACTCAAAATTGTCCACGAATATCACACTTAGATTTTATTCTATCCCCTTCCTCCTCTGTCCTGGCTTGGCTTAAGCAATAATTTTCAAATATCTATCCAGTGCTTTTACATGTCAAAATTATTGCCAGAGAATGCAATGCTCGGGGAGAATGCTGCAAATCCTCCTTTCATTAACTCTTTACATTATTATAAATACCATATAAATATAAACACAAAGTGTCATATGACTAGGATCACAAATGACTACTCTATAATTTACAAATTTGTAGTTTCTCTTTATTGCCAGATCCATTATTTTTATCTCAGAGCCTTCTCTAATGTAGATTTTAAAAAATCCATTTATTGAACAAAAAAGCCATGCCAGAAAAAACATGAGTATCCTTATTATTTTTTTAAGGGTAGAGCTTATTGTAATTCATCCCGGAACCTTTCTGAAGATTAGCTCTATTCCTGAAGCTACAATTTTCACAGCAAATGCTTTCTTATTCTTAAGGATAATTTATCCAGCTTCTGTTATAAATATGATATTTCTTTTCTTGTATGTGTACCAAGGGCTTAACAAAAGCTTCTATTATCAGTATTTTATCTAGATTCAAAGCCTTTAAAGGAATGTTTGATGCTAATTATTTTATATGAGACTTCCCATATACTAAAGTAGGTATTTTGTATGACTATTTTTCATCTTAGTGAAGGAGATAGAAAGCTGAACCGATTACAACCATGTATTGATATTCTTCTGACTTATTAGAATATATTTACCAAATGCTAATTTTATCATATCATTTATGTATAAGGACCCTTTTGTAATTTGTATATTAATAATGATACTATGACCAAATAATGCTTTTTAGGTTTCTTATTAATCAACCTATGTGAAGTTAAACACAAAGCTCGCTCACTGAGGAGGCAAGAGGAGACCTTGCCTCTGTTTTCACTTTCACCACTGTGTAGGATACTTTTTTGCAGAGTTTGCTAGTTCACCCGTTGGTGCCACATTTAAAACTCATGTATGTGTGTCCAGATCAGCTTATTCAGTGCCTGCGTAAATCTTTCTTCCCAAGGGTCTTAAAACAAACACATGGAAACATCTCCCTTTCTTTTGAAGCCTATGTGCTGAATGTTGATATCATAAGCATGTCTCAAAAGTTATTATTTGAAATAAGCAGTGATAAGGCACTTTGCTGATACACCTATAATTTTAGTCCGAAGCCATTTTCCAGGCCCCTGGGGCTAGGCATGTTTTCCAGATTCTGAGAGAAGAATCCATTTTCCTGCATTTCACTTTTCTCAGAGACTAAAGCCATTATTGCCTTTCCCTTCACAACACAAGGATGTGGTATTCATAATCATTTTTGATGATCAAATTGCCTTTAAATGGCAAATAATCCTCATTTATTTCTTAAGGGCTCTTTCATTTCCAACTTTGCGTTCATTCAATGGGGGCAGCAATTAGAATTTCTTATATGGTCTGGGAGTATGAAATCTATACAGGAAGTTCCCATAAATATTTTCCTTCATGTGGAGCCTTCAGGCTGTTAGGATTTGGAGCTGCCATGTGCCACATCCTTTTTCTTTTTTTCCAAGTGGTTTTAGGGAGCACGAGATACCTTTGCCCTCCTCATGGGAAACTTCACTCCAGCTCTTTGATGACCCCAGTAAAAGTTATTTGTAACCCACAAACCAAAGTGGACATTTCTCGTCTCAATCCTTCTGGGATTATTATAAAGAGGTTTCATTGTAACTTATATAGTTACTTATAGATAATCAAAACTTACAGATAGCTTATGTAACTTGTACATACCTTCAAATTTAGTTTTTCTATTCTCTCTGCAGATAACCAATGAGCATCTGTTGCCTTTCAAATAAATCTATTTTCTGATTTCTATAATTGTTAGTAAGTACACTGATAATCATAATCTAGATATGTCTCTAAGTTTGTTACTCACATTTATACTAAGCTGCCAGGAACTGTTTAAAATAGGTGACTACTGAAACGTATACCTGTGAGGAGGATGCTCTGAGCTCTGGCGCAGGTGTTTCTTGACTACCCCGCGAACGGGGTCATAGTCGACATCCTGGGTACCCCAGGTGACCGGGAAAGTCCAGTTCCGCAGAGAAGCAGGGGCGATGCTCCAAGGCAGGCCGCCAGAGGTTCTCGCCAGGAACTCCATGCAGACCTAGCAGTAAGAAATGTTTGTGACTTGAGTATAAGTGTGAGCCCAGGAGGTCATGCTGTTAGCCTGGATTATCCTGGTCCCTGAGAAAGAGCAGACAGGGGACCACTAAGGTAACTCCGGCCCTATAGGCAGCACACAGGCTACCTGTCCCCCCTGAGACAAGGTTGTGGCTGCAATTGCCTTTTGTCCTGGGCAATGGTACCACAGTCTCACCTATAATAGGTTTGGCAGTTTCAGGTGCCAAGGGGAACCCTTGGAATTACCCAAAGGGCAAGAACTAAGGTGCCCATGAGGAGGGTGCCCTTTCTATGGTGGCCCACCATGACTGTCACCAATTGCTGCTCAGGGGTGAGCACAGCGGGTGACGCTTGGAGGGGCACTGTAACCCATCCCTCCATGGGGCTAACAGACCATTCCACTGGGGTTCAGGGCCCCTTATACTCCATGACCATGTCCAGGTTTTCGTCTCTCCTTCCTGGAGGGGAGTTAGGGCCAGAAGCAGAACAGTTTCATCCTGAGTTACCTGGGGTCGCATCAGTGGGTCCTTGGCGACGTCTGTCTGTCCGAGGAAGTGGTCTGCTTGTAGGTTAAATAATCTAAGGGGGCAGGCCCACCCTTTTAGGGCTGTTCATTCAGTGCCCAAACAGCCTGATCCAACCTTCCTGTCCAGTGCCAGAGAGATGGGGGAAAACTGGAACTTCCCGGCTTCTCCTTCAACAAACCATCGTATCGCTCTATCACGCCAGCAGCCTGAGGCCGGTAGGGCACATGGGCTACCCACTCAATGTCCACTGGGCATGCCCACTGTTGGGCTTCATGTCCCACAAAATGACTACCCCAATCACTTTCTATAGTGAAGGGTCACCCATATGGAGCAGTTAAATGTTCCAATGCGTTAATGATAGATGTTTGGTCAGCCCTGGCCACTGGGTAGGCAGAAAGGAGGCTGGTAGCAGTATCAACTGCTGTGAAGGCGTACACCGCCATGTTAGAGGGAGGCAGAGGACCCACACAGTCAGCCTGCCGTTTTTCCAAAGGATGGTCTCCCGGGGATGCTGTCTGCACTGTTTTCCCAGGTCCCGCAGCTCTGCGGGGGGTGTAGGCAGAGTAAGAGACAGGCCCTGTCACCGTAGGCGCGCCCTGCGCCACCCCGCTCACCAGCCCCGTGGGCTGTGCATGCCCCATTCTCTCTTTTACGACTGGGCGGGCTCTCGGCAGAGGTCCCCCCTCCCCCACCCTCCCGCCCGCAGTTTCCTCAGCGTCCAAGGCCTGGCAGCTCCTTAAGTCTTTCTCCAACTCCCGCAAGGCGGACTTCCAAATTTCCCTCAGGTAACCCCCTTACCTGAGCTTCCTGCTGCAGGGTGTCCTGCTGCTGCTCCCTGAGGGCTGCAAGGAAGAGCCGGCCCACCCGGCCAGCCTGCCCGCTCCCCAGGCTGCAGCGACTCCTCCGAGGCCTTCAGGGCCGTTTCCAGGGCGGTAGCGTGGCAGGGCCCGTGACAGGAGAACCGCTGCCACTGGCTGCCACAAGCCGGTGAGAGGCCACATGTGCTCCCCTACTGGGGTGGAGGGGACATTTACCCCTCCGGATCCTGCCAGACTAGGCCACGTGTGAGGAGGCAGCTGTGGCTATGGTTGGCTTCCGCGCAGGCTTCGCAAGTCAGAAGAAAAGGCGAGCGGCAGCCGGCGGGTGAGACGCGCTCTTTATTGGGGCGGGGGGGCGGATACAGCAGCGGCCAAAAGCGGGGCCTGGAAATTGTGTTGCCAGACATGACCGAACAAAAGAGAATGAGTAAGTACTTTATGTGTAAAATGAAATCAGGAAAATAACGAGAAAGTATACACACACAATAGTTGGTGGGACCGTGACTAAAGCACAGATAGTAACTCCCAAACTGGTATCAGGGTCAAGAGCGCCTTCTCAGTTTCTCTCTGTTCCCTCACGTTCTCTCTTCAACTATAGGTTTATTCTGTGGAGACATTATTTTATGTTACTGCCATGCCTTAAATTTTGTGCCGCGTATATGTATCGCCTACTAAAAATACAATGAAAAACGCCACATTTAAAAAGTTTTATTAAATAGTTGACGCGCTATCCTTTTGTGGGAATAGAACCAGGAGAAGTGAGTCACAACTCTACAGAAAGAATAAATTGTAGCCTACAAACTCAGGTAAGCAAGAACTATCGTTACGTCATTATCTTTAAATTAACTCAATTTTTTTTCTGAGGAGAAATTTACCTCAGTTGTTACTGAGAGTCCGTTTCGCCTGCCAAGTTGGGAAAGTTCGCTGGTTTCTATGAAACACTAAAACATGGTAGAATCTTCTCCAGTTGTAGGTCCCCGCTGGTTACGCTGAGACCCCACTCTGGCCCTGCGTGGCCTCCTCAGGCCTCCCGTCCTTCCTGCCACCCCGACAGCAGGGGGATCTCCTTGTGTGCGCCACGCAGCTCTCACCTCTCGGAAACTGCCACGTCCTTGAAAGAGTGACACGGGCTTTTCAGGGACTGCATATTTATTTATTTTTAATTTCAAAGTATTAAGGGGATACAAATATTTTGTTTACCTGGATAGCTTTTGTAATGCTTGAGTCACGGCTGTAAGTGTGCGGATCACGCAAATAGTGTTCCTTGTACCAACCGGGTAGGTTTTTGCCCCTGCCCCCCTCCCCTCTTCCCCTGTTTGATACCTTACAATCTCCAGTTTTAGGGCCATGATTTTCTTCTTTCTTGCTGTCCGCAGAAGAAATGATTTTATTCCTTCCCTGTCTAGCACTTTTGGGATAACCTCCTCAAGGAATTTAGATTTTTGTAAAAAGCAGTGAGAAATGTTTATTCTCAGAAGCTTCTGCTTTCAGCCTGGCAAAAATCCCTAAGCGGAAAAAGAGCAACCTCATCAAAAAGGATGGAGAGAAATGTATTGGGGTAGCAAATACAATGTAATATTTTAATAAATTAATCTGCCATAAGGATATCTGGGATGTTTAATTATTTTCAGAGAAATTTTCTAATCAGATTTGTTTGTGAAATGTAGCCAGGCATTTATCAAAAGTGGTGATGGTTGTAATGTCCTGATGTGAGTCTTCTTGAAAAGGGTGTATGGATTGTTAACATCCCTTGAAGCCTATAAAACTGCAGCAGTGGATTCAAGTTTCCATTTATCTTCAGTGTTAAAGTGTAAAGTCCTTGAGTGTAGGGTCAGGGAAAAGTCAGTACAGTTATCTATTGCAGGCACAAACCCAACGCATGAGGTAGAGTAGGCCTTCAATATACCTTGTGGAGAGAATAAATGAAATTATTGGAGCTAAATGTAGTAACCTATCAATATTAGTTCTCACTGAAAAACAACCTATAATGATGCTCCTAAACATTTTCAAGATGATAAACCATCTTCTGAATTATCAAAGAGATTCAACTATGTTCAATTTGTCATAAATCTATAGGTATTATATTTAATTCTAATTCTTTAATATTAATAATTGATATTTGGTGGAATTTTATGAAATTTGGCCAACACATTGTTAATATTTAGTTGATTAGAATGCTCCTGTGACCTAACTATGCTCATTTAATGAGACTTGCATCCACATATGCTAAAAAATTAATTTTCAGGAGGATTGGAAATACTAAACTGTGATGGTAAAGTGACATTTGCATTTATAGACTCTATTTTTTATTAATATTTTTCAAATTTGAATTTTAATCATATGATTAAGAATGAATTAGCTTCTACATAACCAGTAAACATCATAACAGTTAACTTAAATTTTCCAGATTATTCAAATCTCTCTAAAACTATCTTTACAAGAAGAAAATTCATTTATTATATATTTGCTAACTCCTTAGTCTCCTCCCAGAGTACCCGGCAGAAGGTCAGAGTCCACTCTACACCCTCATTCCTCAAATTATGAAGCATCTTTTTAATTATAAAATGACCTATTCCTTTATAACTGTGAATATCATTTGTTACACAATCATATATTCCATATACTCTCTATCAATAGCATTCTTTATACAATTAATCGTATGGATTGGACTCAGAGTTCTTGATTGTGTTAACATGCTTCTAAAATGCAATCAATTCTCTGAATGGGACATTCGTACTTTTTGTGGATCCTTATCATTTTTAGGTGTTTCTTTTGTTTTCCTTAACATTATTATGTATAGATATATGAGATATATGTATATATTCCTGTATATATCTTAAAAATGAGGAGTTAATTGGTTACATTCAAGAGCCCAATATGTCTTTTGGTCTCTTTAAAGATGTTTCATCAATCCAGATTCTCTGTTTTTATTTCTGATTTTCTTTCAGAAATTACTTAATTTAAATGTGATATGTGTTTTCCCCAGGCTTATGTTTTAAATCAGTCTTTTGTATTTCAGGCACACTTTCCCACTAGTGAATGTGATCACATCCTAAGTGAAAGGTGGGACTTCTAAATATAATCAGGTTGTTTAAACATTAATGTATACATGTTTTCAAATCATATTGACATGTTTAATAAGTATTTAGACTTGAAATATTTATCATACAAGTCAAAACCTGGGTATCCCCACATTTTAAAAAGTGTGAAGTGTGGTTCACATCCCTCACTCCCTGAGTGCCTGCTAATTGAACTCTGAAAGACATTATTTTTTCTTGAAAAAGAGCATTTGATGAACACTGCAGCTTTGGTGAGCAGACACAATTTAAAAAAAGAGAGAGAAAGAGACTGAATTGCAGGCTACTTTTTGTTTTGTACTGTTATTAATAAAATCAGAGTTCTTTTCTCTTTCATTGCCTATGCAGGACTGCAAAAGGAAGATAGTTCCACACCCACAACAAGGATTAGGCCAGTCACTTGATGAGTGGCGTGGGTGCCACTGCTGCACGTAATGTGCTGCTTCCTAAGTGGGAGGAGATGGAAAGTCTTGCCATTCCGTGGCATCACTCAGCAGGTGCAAATGGAGTATGAAATGAAAAATCCCAACCCACACAATGCACAGAGAAAAAACAGATAGCACTTTGTAGTCACTGCTGTGCCAGGCTATTTACTGTCATAGACAACGCAGCCCCAGCTAGGCAAGTTCCTCAAATCTCTCTGACTGACAACTGTAAGAGAAATTGTGTTTCACTCAGTGCTACTTTGCTTACGTGATACCCCTCCAAGAGTTTCTGTCCTTCAAGAAGAAAACCAGTTAAATGGTTTAAGAGATGATTACTTTCTTAATAGGAAAGAATGATGTGAGGGTAAAGGGAGGTGCTGTTTGAGAATGTGAGAGAGTCTCAAAATGCATAATAAGATGATTTTAAAATTAGGTTTTGCATGAAATTATCATGCTTTTATTTAACTTGTGAGGAAAATCATAGCTAATATTTTTGCTTGCCTCATTGTTGGAAGGTAAGATAATTTCATTATCCATTTCACTCATCCTTACCTCCAATTGAACAGTGATAAATCCACTGTTGATATTGGAGGTAAGGATGAGTGAAATGGATAATGAAATTATTTTAATTTATTCAGATAAATTAATATCACCATGCTTTAGAATATTTTTATCTATATATCTCTGTAGTTATCTCAATTGATCTCAATCTGTTTATCTGATATAATCACTCCAAGCAAATACTTAATTGTTAATTAAAAATACAAATATGAATACCTTGTGAGATCAGGTAGAGTACACTATAGGAGATAAAGTCTCTGCCCATTTGGAGCCTATATTACATAAAATTTGAATACTGGGTACCAAAAAATGGAGTAGCATGGGAATGCATACAATAAAATTTTACTAATTTTGACAATAAGGAAGACATAAAGGAAACAATTAAGAAGATAAAAGTTAGTCTATTTTAATCAAAACAAGAAATATAAATAGTTTAAAAATCAATGCTGTTTTATTATACTCAAATGGAGATGCCAATATAAAATGAGTTAGATAAATGAAAATATCAAATAGATGTGAGCAATGTTATGTAATGGAGAATTGTTAGAGATTCATATTGAATATATTCATGGAAGCCCTGGCTTTCTCTCTGAGCCTAAATTTCCTCATCTTTATTAGAAAATAATAGTAATAAAACAATAGCTATCTGACAAGGTTTTATAGGCTAATACAAGGATGGTACATAGCAAACTGCTTGGCTTTTCAGAAGTACTAGAAAAATAACAGTAGCAACTGAATTCACTTACTAGTAAACTCTAAAACAGTGTCAGAAGAGAATACATTAGTCTAAATTTTACAGTTTGTATTGGCCACAGTTATGGTACATTCTAAATCTGAATAAATTAGCATTTATAAATTTTATTTACATGCAATCCTAATAGGAGAAATTTATTTGGAATAAAATTTAAAAAGCCTGAAACAGAGGTTAGACATTAATATTACTAATATTTAGTTCTTATATACAAAATGAAATATAATCAAGTTTCCTCATTTTATACAACTTTAGTGACTATCAAATTCCTGTATTTACAAAGATACTTATGGCCTCAGAGTGCTGGTTTATGCCCATTACATTCACTGTTATCTTAATCTGGTGAAATTCACTGGTGGAAACTGATTCCCTCAATCAACTGAAGATATTTTCTTTTTCTTTTTTTTTTTTTTTTTATGAGACAGAGTGTTGCTTTGTTGCCTGGGCTAGAGTGAGTGCTGTGGCGTCAGCCTAGCTCACAGCAACCTCAAACTCCTGGGCTTAAGCGATCCTACTGCCTCAGCCTCCTGAGTAGCTGGGACTACAGGCATGCGCCACCATGCCCGGCTAATTTTTTTCCATATATATTTTAGTTGGCTAGATAATTTCTTTCTATTTTTAGTAGAGACGGAGTCTCACTCTTGCTGAGGCTGGTCTCGAACTCCTGACCTCAAGCAATCCACCCGCCTCGGCCTCCCAGAGTGCTAGGATTACAGGCGTGAGCCACTGTGCCCGGCCGAAGATATTTTCTTGTTGATTTTTTTGCCAATGGCTTCTTGTCAGCAGAATGTCTAACACTTTTAACCCAGGGCTTCTTTTATATTTAAAGTGAAGGTTCTAACATTTTGGTTGGGTAAACAAAAATAGGCCATGCCCAACATGGTGAAATATAAGAAATAATAAGGAAATTTAACCATATTGATTTCTAATGGGTTAAATTATGAAAGAAGAGGGAAGTAGGAGTCTGTATTTTCCCAAGTCTTTTATATTGCTTCTTGGGTAGGTTGTCATCCATTTATTGAGATAGAGCATGCAGTAGAAAGAACAAATTTGGTGAGTTTAATTTGGAGATACTGTTTTTGAGGCAACTAGGGGAGATACAGCTAACAGATATTGAGAATGTTGGCCAATAGATCAAATATAGGTTACAGTAACAAAGTTTGGAATTATGAGTATGGTAGGGATTTTTGCATTATGAGTGGATACCATATCTTCAGTAACCATTAAGTATATCAATAGGAAAGGCTGTAGATTTATGTTCAGTTTTTAGACAGCAGCTTTAATTTCATTCCTTGCACGGAAACTGTTTCATGATACACTTTTGTGTTTCAGATACCACAGTGTCATTCAGAAGTAAACTTTTTCTTCTTTAAAGTAAGAAGAAACAAAATTGTGGTAATTACTAAGAACAAGTAGAAGATAAATCAGCAAAGGGAACTGAGTAGAAACTGTTGGAGATGTGGAAGGAGAACAGGAGAGAGTGGCATTTCAGAAGCCAAGTAAAAGAGAGTTTTAAGAATGGGGTAGTTAACTGTCAAATGTTACTGTAATGTCAAGAAAACTAAATGAAAGATTCATTGTATTAATTTTTTGTTTTAATCAAGAAATTATTTGTGATATTTACCATAGCAATTTCATTAAATTATTGTGGATGGAACCTCCTTGCAGTGGATTGAAGAGGATGGGTCCTTAGGAAGCAGACATAGTTACCCTGGAGTGTGCTAGAGAGGAGTCGAGTTGTAGAAACAACGTATGGCTGGAGAGAAGAAGGTTGGGAGGAGAAGTTATTTTAAGATGACAAAGAGCAGGCATGCTGGAATGTTTTCAATCTCTGGAGAAAGACCCAGAAAAGGCTGTAAATATTTGTGTGATATCTATATATATACATACATATATGTGTATATATATAGACAGAGAGAGAGAGAGACTATAAGGTCTTAGAGGACAAAAACAGTACATGTGAGAACTGTGAGAAATTAACCTGGATTAGAAGGAAAAACACTTCTTTCTATAAGAAGAAAGAAAGTAGAAATGTAAATAGTACAGTAAAGTGGAAATGTGAAAGGATTTGCACTGATTTTCTCTGAAGTAAGAGACATGATTATATCCTGAAAGGGGGGCAGTATCAAAACCTGGTATGACCTTCACTATTGACTGGCTAATAGGAAAGATAGATATTATAGAAACCTACAAATAAATAAATAAATAAAGACAGGTACTGTGAAGGAGAATAAGGTATTTTGAAAGAGAGTAACAGGTTGCATAATTCAGACTGAGAGTTAGGGAAGGCTTTAAATTCAACTTATGCATAAAAATGATCAGAAATTAGGAAAAAAAACTAGAAGGAGCACAAATCACATCAGTAGGAGGAACTGTGATACCTGGTTATTAATAATTATTTAACTGGCATTCACTTCCTTTTATATTAAGGGCCTCTTATATACGTGTCTAGTCCATTTTTGTGGGAAATGAAGTTCAGTGAGGTCCCTTCAACATCTATGGACTGGTTTGGACTTCATCCTATTTCCTAGGGAGCCTCGTGAATACCTTCTTCTGGGATACACTTACTTGAATGGTTCCTTCCCTTTCTCCTTTTTATCATCTTCCTTTGTTTACATTTCTAAGGCTGGATGTCACTCAGACCTCTGTTTACAGCTTTTTACTCTTCCCCCATTTTACTTACTCCTTTTATGACCTCCTTTATGCCCACAGCTTTAAATATTGTATTTAGGCTTCTGATTTGTAACTTTACATCTACAGCCTTGAGCTATGCATCAACCTTATCATTCCAAATGTTTTCAGAAAAAAATGACATGGCATCACTTAAAATTCCATGTGTCCCAAATTGAACTTGCCATCTTTTTGTGTGCCCAAATGGCTCTCTTAATTTGTCAACACTCTCTACATCTTGAAAACATTTTTTGTTTCTTTCCTCTTTCTTAAAAAACAAATCTGTCATAAAGTTTCCCAGTGAAATGGAAATTACATTTCTTCTTTTTCTATAAACTAGTTCGGGCTGAAGGAATTACACGCTGCAATAACTCTCTGCTCTCTGTGCTCTTTAAGAGTTGTCATTATCAAATACAAAAGTCTTTGCCTGGGTTTCCTGGCAATTTGTCATGTTGGTGCCTTCCTTGCACTTGTTTTTATATTGTCTTTCCACAAAAGTCTTTCATAAAAATTGGGTATACACTTCAAGAGCTTATAAAAAATCTATTAAAATAGTCTGTGGTAAAGGGTGTTCTTTGTCTATATAATTATTCTATGCTTTCTGAGGCTTCCTGGCAAGTGGAGTATACTTCCTCAATCTGTTTACTTCAAGCTTGACCATCATGTGACTTTGTCCAGAGAAATATCAGGAGAAGTGCCACGTGCTGGTGTGGAGAGTGGAGAGGAGACTTTAAGATGCATTGACGATTTCTTCTCATCATTCTGTGCTCCTGTCCTGGATGCTGAGAAGAGCATATCCCAGGTAGTTGTGTTCCTTTGACCAGGCTCCTGGAGTGAGAGACACTTGGAGCTGATTTGAAATGAACCTGTAGAAGCAAAGCTACCTAGAATATCTGCAGATACATGAGTAGGATATTTGCACTTGCTGTTTGTAATCCACTGAGGTTTTACGATTGTTGAAAAGCATCATCACAGAAATAGCTGACTATATACAACTGTTTTAGAAACCAAACCCAATAATCACAAACCAAATCATAACCCTGAGGATTAGTTTCTTCCTAACTATTGAGCTTTGGGCTAAATGTTTTGAAGTGTTTGCTCATAGTTATAAAGGATTTGTTTTATGTGTTGGAAAAGCTGAGTTTATTTAGTTATTAAATATCAAAATAATTTCAAGTTTAGTTTTGTAGACATACATTCCAGTTCTCGGAAGAATTTAAGTTAGCAGAAGTTAACTAGTTGAAATCAGTAAAATTAATTTGATAGAAATTAAGTTTTTTACTGAAGACTTTCTGGTTAAATCTTTTCTAAATAGGCTTTCTGTATACCCATCTTGAGAGATACAGAATTTTCGTTATTTATGCTTAAAATTGTTTCTTTAGTCTTGACCTTTTAAACATGAGAAATAGATTATATTGAGATTCTTTATAAACCCTCTGAAGTCTATGAAAGCTACATTTATGTTTTCACAGAACTTTTATTCCTTATAAGATAAACTTAATTAGATTCTTGAACACTTTTACAAAACAGTTGTTTTCTACAGGGTTTCCAGAATGAACTATTTTTTGCCTCTCTTTTGCAGTCTTTTTAGGGTCCTTTCTAAGGCCTAATTACCAACACCCCAGAACAGACATTTACAGGTATTCATGGGACCCTTCAAAGATCTATGAAATAATGTTACATATTATCTTTGATGTATGACTATAATTTGCTAGAGAATCTTGCCAGTTATTGGCCTTATAAGTAACTCTCTCTTGAGCCAGTTGAATTTCTGCAGATTTGGGGTTCTCAACTATCAAAGTTTCAAATGGAAAACAGAGAAGCAGAGAAACCAAGGTTGCATGTTTGTGGATTTATTATAGTATTCTTTCTTTCCACGGTGTATTGAGCAGCCCCCAAGCATCCTTACCAAAAAATGGATCAGGTCTGACAAATAAGTGCAGAAGGCTCAGTTAAGGTAATACTAATTCTGAAATGCTGATGAGGATCAGTTGAAAGAGAGAAGGAGGTGAACATGTTAGACTTTCAAAAAAGCTTGTGAAGTAGATTAAGGAAATTAATTGGAAATCACTAATCCAAAAGGCTTTCAATAGGCAAAAGTAGAAATTATTTCAGAAATCTTTTGGAGGCTGGTATGAAGCATTGTGTCAATGAAAGCAGAATGGAAGATGGCTGTTAGAAAGCATGTTAGAACTCTGTTAAAAATGTTATATCCTGTCCCTCTGTCCCTATTTGTTCAAGTGTGAATCACTTTGTCACTGACAAGGCAGTTTTTTGGTGTAAAATTAATATTTATTTTTCTCATTTGCAGAGGTTCTAAGTGAGAAAGCCTCACTTCTTTTCATTCTCTAGCCTGTGGGCCAAATCCACTGGCTGCCTGTTTTTGTAAAAAAATGTTTTATTGCAACACAGCTGCATCTGCTTGTTTATGTATTGTCTGTGGCTGTTTTTGCACTAGGAAAGCAAAGTTGGGCTGTTTAGACAGAGACTGTATGGCCCATGAAACCTAAAATTGTTACTATATGGTTTTCTAGATAAAATATTTGCTGAACCCTGCGCAAGCCCAATAGCTTTCACACTTTTTTGACTATATCCTAAGGGAATAAATATATTTTACATCTCTATCAGCATAACATGAACACAAACAAGAATTTCTGGGAAAATGTTTCATGCAATAATTTTTACTCAATGCACTCTTTTTTTCCTCTGTTTAATCCTATTCTCTTTCAGCTTTTAAAAAAATGTTGCTAACTCTTAACGGCTTAACACTATTTCAGCCTCAGCCTCAGGACTACGAAATCAACATTTTCTGCAAATATCACCATCACTCATCTGTTCAGAGTATTGATCTTGGTTTAGCAATGCATTTTACATAAAATAGAAATTTTATTATCTTTGCTAATGTTAGTGTGCAAGCAACAAAAAAGTAAGTCAGACATATGAGATACTACAATAGGGGAAAAGATTGAAGGGACAAGATGCAATCTGTCAGAACATTAGGATGCTACCAACTTAATGACCTAAGATTGTTAATCAGACTTCTTCAAGAATCTAATTAATTTCAAATGGGTAGTCTACATTCCTGAGAATGTGGCTCACCTCCATGTGTTATTGTTAAGTTTTCATTTGTAGACTGAGCAAGAGCTTAGCATATAATACATAAACACGCAAACCCAAAATAAGATATAAACTTGAGTTGCTGTCAAATTCTTTATTTTTTAATTTATTCTTTTATACATTCATGTATTAAACATGTATTCATTGAGACCATTCTTTATTTTAAACACCGTGTATTGTTTGTTAAAAACTCACAATACGATAGTATCCTTATAAAGCCTATTGTTCAATATGAAAGACAGAAATTAATCAAATAATCACATAAAACTGCATTTGTGATAAAAGCTATAAAGTTGAGATACATGTGCTATGAAGCATATAATAGGGCAGTTTGACCTAGTCAGGGAGGTCAGTCGGGACTTCCATGAGGAAATAATGATTGAGCTGATATCAAATAGAGTTCAAGAGCTGAAGAGGGCAAGGATGAGTGAACCCTCACAGGATGATAGTGTCTTCCCAGATATATACTCTGGTTCTCTCCTTAAACATTGCCATTGTTCCATTTCTTCAATCTTTACTTCTGGTGGTATTTTAAATGAGTTACTTATCTTTCTCTCCACTGCCTTTTGTCCACAAAATAGAGACAACGTAGCTTAAAAGCTCTATTCTGTGTCTATTTATTTAAATATTTCTATATAAGATACATTCACATTCGTGGAAATTGTTCCTGTTCATTTAGATTAAGTCCTAGACAGTTTCCTTAAATAGCTTTATAAATCATCATGTTGACATGACCTTGGTTTTCAATCAGCCTATATTTATGGTTTGGAAATGCTTCCTTGTGAAGCCAATAGGTTCAGAGTCACTGACCATAGATTTATGGTTGCATTTATTATGACAGGCTTGGACTCTAGAATGATAGCAAGGTAAATTCACTGCAAGAATGGATTTTCTTGTTGAGATCTAAAACTTTATCTGTTGTTTTGATCTATAGAAGATTCCTTTGGAAAAGCAACTGAAAAACAAATTATATTTTTATGTTTATTTAAGAGTTAACTGCTTAGTTTCTGATCCTTAATATTGTGATATATCTAGAATGCTTTCTTTTTTGCTTACATAAGGAATGGACCAACAAAAAAATTTCAATTTATACAGTTTGTTTTTGTAACCACACTTCTACATGAGAAATATGGGATAATCAAGGCAGTTGTATAGTTGTTTTGCTGGAAATGAAGAGAAAAATTTTACCGTACGAAAAATATCGGAAGTGCTAATAGTGCACAAAACCACAGCTTGACTCAGTTCACAATTGACTACAAAGGTAGTAGAATAAAATACTGAATAAAAACAAGTGTACCAGTAAGTGTAGTAGGTAGTACCAGTAATAGTAAATAGTACCAGTAGGACTGCATTCTGAGTTTTCTTTTTTTTCTGGATAGAGTGGTGAAAGTCTAATATTTTGATCACTTAAGTTAAATAGATTAAAGACTTTGTTAAAATGGGTTTCAAATAGGAGGGTTATTAATATTCACTTACAGAGGAAGTCAGTAAATGTTTTTTTTTTTTTCCCATCCTCCTGCACCTGCAATGGCCTACTCTTCAAAGGAAACGCAGAGAACTGTAGTTAAATATAACTTCTAAATGGCTACACAGGATTACAATAAATTCAGTGATTTAGAAATGTGCTTTACGTTGGGATAGTTGCACTAGTATGTTACCTCCCTCAGATACGACCTGAGTATTCCAAAAGTTTTCCTTACATAGCTCAGGACTGGTCTTTGCTGCTAAAAAGAACAACAGAGGAAAACATTTCAACCCTTTAATTCCTCTCCGAGATACAGGGCTTGGGCTGTCATAGAGGCCTGTTACCATCAGATGGCGCTCGGCTTCTGTCGCAAAAACAAGTGAGCTCCGTGTTTTTCAGCCTCTGCTCGTTACCATTCATTTCAAGGGGTGAAAAACAGTGCTCAGAGAAAAATTTTTGTTAGCACAAAGCCTCTGAATTTGTGAGAGACAAAATTATGTTTCTAGTTCATTTAAAAACTAGTTGGTAATCTCTATATTTTGCAAGTTAACTTACTGGAATTGAAAAAAAGAAACCTCACCTACATTTATTCGTTAACTAGTTACCTTCATTTGCTGTATATCAATCCATTGGTGTTTTATGTGGGAGCATGGAAAAGGCAGCTGATATTTTCATGCATTTGGAAGGAAGAATAAAATGGCTGGTTCTCTGCTTTGCTTGTTCACAGATTTTGTAAGCCGAGGAAATGGATACTACGGTTGTTTGTAAAACCGGATCCAAACAAAGGAAGAGAGCAAGGATGCTTTCCTATAACATTGACACATGTACTGCACTCTTGAAAAAGGATGAGGCTGCAGAAGAAGGTTTTAGCTTAGCATTTCAATTCTAAAATGGATGGTCCTATTTAATTTTCCACACACAATATCTTTCCTCGCTGAATAGATTAATATTACTAATCTCACTTATGTAGCAGCCTTAAAAGGCCAAAGCAACAAGGATATTTCTAAAGCAGATTGTAGTCATTTCAGCCAGTATCGACAATTCCCTACACACACTGAAAGTAATTGTGTTGGTAATCTCACGCTATTGCTTTAGTAGGAGTCTGCGTCATTCTTTGCTCCACGTGAGCTATAGACAGGCATAATGGATGAAGTGAGGAGAGAGGGCAATGATGAATTAATATCCCAGAGGTCTTGAAACTAATAACAATGAAAGGAAGGTTTTTGTGGCCACCAGGTTCCTGGGGTTCTGTTATGAAATGTGACTCTGGGGTTGTCTGCTGATAGGTAGCCCTGTAGAAGAGGAGAGGGAAGAGTATTCCCAACTGCAGAAGAAAAAGAACAAGAAAAAGCAAGACACACATTTGCTTGTACTATATTGAAATGAAATTGTGAACAAAATATATACTAAATTTTTGTATAGACAAATGGAAAGTTTTCTTTTTCTCAAGCATTGCACTATATAAAATATCTATACTGGTCATAACTTTATTATTTGTTTTTGATTGGCATTTTGTTACAGAATGAGTGTACATATTAGTGGTGTATTGTGAACTGCTTCTTATAATACATGTGAATTAAGCAGCAGAGATGGCCCCAAAAAATGCTTTTATAGTTTTTGTAATCCTTGGAGGTGTTATTGTGGAAAATAGACCCAAAGTAGACATGATGAGCAAATATAATATTGATTATACCTTATTCTACTTGTTCTTTATCCATTTTCAAACTCTTATTGAGTGCCACTTTATACTAGGCACAAGATAGGGAATTGAGGATAAGAACAGGAAAAAAATGACAGTTCCTTCTCACAAAGATGCAGACATGGATATTACTGCACTCATAATAGTGCAATATGATATGAAATGTAGTAGAACTGGAGCAGTGGTTCTTAATTATAATTATTAGCCTAGAGAATTTGAAAGAAAGATAAACTTACTACCAAAAATATGTAAAAAACATTTCCTTTACAGGGAACATATAAACCAGGAAAAATGCAAACTTAGAAGAAAGAGGATGAGTATCTTTCTTTTGTCTAAGAGATGATTCCCTTCTGTTCTGCATAGGGATGGGAAAAAAACTGGGATATAGGAGTGTACAGAGAAGGTGACCAGTTTTCTGCTATTTTTACAAAGTGCCTTTACAGTGTGCTTTTAAAATTCAGTTTGACTAATTATGTCTTTCCAGGATGAGAATATTTTCACATCCAAACATCAAAATGTATTTAAATATATTTAAGGGAAATATAAATACTTAAACCATTTAGAAAACCTGAATAACTTCTTTTCTCCATTCAGACAAATATTTGAGAATTCACTATATTTCACAACTGATTTTAGCTACTGATGGCCTGAAACAGAATCATACATATTTTAATGAAATGTTAATCTGAAAAAAATGTATATCACATATAATATCTGTGATCTTCAAAATGAATAAGTAACCACATGTTATAATTTTATTGCACTCATTAAAACAAAGATATTTACATATACATATATAGAGAGAGTGTTTAGTTCATGAGCTGTTTTGAAATTTGCTCCATGATTTTGATAGGTAATTTCTATTTGCTCTTGTGTGAAACACTTTCAATAACCCTTATTGGTAAAACACTTGGAGATCATTGGTTGAAAAGTGCAATTGACTGTGAGAGCAGGCTTCAGAGCCTTAGAATTGAGAGTAACCATAAATTTTATCTTTGCTGGCATAACCAAAGAGATCATTTTTATACAGAGAGGTGGCTCTTTCATTTTGTAAACATTTTAAGCTAGGTGCTTCAGTAATGAATCTTAGATCAGTTGGAAAAATAGTTGCAATAATAACCTATATACCAGTCACTATTTGAATGCTCTTATAGCTTTTTTTGCTTGCTCTGGAGTAAGAAAGCACTAATATTTCAAAATAATTATTTATGTATCACATTGTGAATTTATGGTAATCAGATTACAGGGAATAAAAACATGCAGGTTTATTTAAAAAGATATTTACTTAAAAGATCTTCTCTGATAACACAGATTTCTATTAACTTTTTAAAGTTCAATGGGTATTCTGGGATGGTACTCAATTTATCAATCACAGAAAGAGGAGCTTTGCAGTTGTTGGGAATGTTGTTTTATTACCTATCAGTCAGAAAGAAAAGAAGTCTTAAAGGATAAAGGTAGAAGTAAATTAAACTTTCTTTGGTATCAAAGTAACTTTTTTCAATCAGAGGAAGTTCTCTCAGCAGATGGAGAAAAAACACTAAAGGAATTGGAAGATGCAATATAAGAATACAGATGAATACATCAAAAATGACTAACAAATTGTAAATCAAAATTAGGTGACTTTCAGGTGGGAGCTGCTAACAGGCTCTGATGCAGCATTGACCTCTTTTAATGGAAGTTTTAAGAGAGGACTGGAGATGATGAAGGGTCACTCAACTGGATGTCAATGACTCCTGAGTAGTACTCCGGGTGGGCTACTAAGATTGTGTTGAAGGATGATGTAGAAGGTGCATCAATCAGCAGGGCAGAAGTCAACTGCCTGACCAATCTTTTTCTGCAGCAGTTCAGGAACTGCACAAAGTACAAAAAAACAGATCATTCATTTATCTTGTGCTTTTATTAAGATATAACAACTTCTTATATTTGTTTAGTGTGATATAATTTAGAGCTCATTTGCTACATTAATTCAATAAGAATATCAAAATAAAATGTTTTCATTTTTGTCTTAATATATATTTCTATTCTTGATGTGATTAAAAATTCACTTACAGTTCACCTGGGATCAGAGCAATAATAGAAACCGGTCTTTTGCAAATATAGTTTGCTCTTATGTATAGAAAAAGTTGAGGAGAATAAAAGCCATTAAAATTGTGTATAAAAGATACATTAGGATTACATTTATATCATTGATTAACTTTCTCAATTATATGGTTTAAAAAAAAACACAAACAATTAATCTTGGTAGATTACACTCATTTTGTATTTGGCCAGCAGTAGCAAGTAGTTATTAAGAAGTCTGAGTTCCAATTGTTTTTCTAAATAATACTTTGTAATATCTTTTGCTTATATGATTTTTGTAATACTCTTTGGTAAATGTGATTATACCTAGAAAATATTTTTAAATAGCTCTCATTCTTTTTTTATAATTATACTTTTAAATAGATTTTTTAATATATTTATATTCTTAATAGGATGCCATTACCAGACCTACCATTTGTCTTGTTTAATCTGAATATGCATAATTACAAACCATACCAATTATAATCACTATACATGCATTATTAACTGGATAAAAATTTAGTAGTAAACATAGGATTAAAATAGTCAGATAAAATAATTACCGTTAGTTTATGTAAAAGAACAAAATGTAAGAACTGGATATTATTAAAATTTCTATTTTATAGGAAATTGTTAGTTATATATAGATTATATAATTCAGTATTGGTAAAAAGCAAAATTTATATCAGTAACTTAATTCACCAGATGGAGTTTTCTTTAGCAGTGGGAAATATTAAAAAGAACTTAAGATTTTATCAAGATATATAACATTTATATAATGTACTGTCAGAACTGAAATGGCCCACTGACAACAAAAGAAGATATAGTATTATGGCTTTTATAAGAATTTAATATACTAATGTCTATTATCCTCTGTTTTAGTTAAGTAGAAAATAAGAAATTAAAAAATAATTAGCAAGACCAGAGAGTATTTTATATTAAAATGATTTGAAACAAATATTTTTCTTTTAAAAACTACAAACCATTGGCAATATGGCATAAAATGACTGGCTTCATAATGAAATATTTCCATCCATGTCCATAACATTCTAGGCAACACAATTTAGCAATACAGTTTTGCATTGACTATAAACTTCATCATATGGTAGTCCTTCGGATGATGTCCTGATTTGCCTAGACTTCTTTATCTGTTGCTTGAGGATCTTAATGAAGGTGTTGAATTTAAGTTTCCTAAATCACAGGAACTTTTAGCACTTACCTCATTAAACATCTCTCTTATGTAGTTAATTGAATAATAAATGCAATTAGGTGTGACAGATGACACTTCTGTAGTTAAAATTTGAAGTTATATTATCTGGGTTTTGCAAGCCCAGCCTCCAGTAGTGGGAAATGCTCTTTGTATGACCATATCCACCTGATAATTTAAATAGAATCCAGGAAAAAGGGGATATCCTGCAGTAGACTGAACTCTTCATTGTAACCTTGCATTTCTGTAACTTAATAGAGTGCCTGTTACATGTACGTTCTGAATACACATACAAATTGAATGATTGTATTTAAATTCATTAAACTGATTCTACTTAAATTCAGGTAGAAATGGATTGAAAGTGATCACTATTAAATGGGAACTAACCGATGAGCACACAAGTACACATAGGGAAGTAAAACTCAGTGGAAAGAAACCGGGAGAGTGGGGAGGAGGGGAGGGGAATAAACCAGCCTAATGGGTACTATGAACACTATTTAGGTGATGGGCACACCTATAGCCAGGACTCAAGCATTACAAAAATGATCCATGTAACCTAAAACATTTGTACCCCCTTAATATTAATATTTTGAAATAAAAAAGAAAGTGATAGTAAATGTTGCTAACAATCTTATCAGAGAAGAGTCTTGAAATGATATAAGAATGGAGGTGGCAAAGGAGAAAGAGAGGGGGAAAGAGAAAACAGAAAGGAACAAAGGCAAGTAGGGAGGCAGACTGAGGGGGTTTGATATGTCCTTCAGGTATAGGTGAAAATTCAAGGTGTTCAGGTGGTGGCCAATGATGAGGCTAAAACCGGTGAACTATACTGTTTGAAGATTATAGAATGAATTCAGGGAATATTTAGTGGGTGGTCATGAGAGGTGAAACTGCCTTAATTAGTGGAAGACATTCAATAATTTTTTGTTTAGTTTTATTATAACTTGTGATAAGCAAACTACCACATGCCTTGTAATGTAAAGTCCTTGGCTTACATTCATCCATATTTCATGTCTTTAGACAAAAACAAGACAAAACAAAACCAAGCAACAAAAAGCTTAAGTAATAGAATTTACTGGGCATCTCTGTAAAAATTAGGTCAAGAAAAACAAAAGTTGACTAGATATTTTAGAGAAAACAAGCAATTTAATTTTATTTCAGTTTCCCAATTTTCATATGCTCATTTCTAGTTTTTCCAGCCCTGGAAACATGAAGCAGTGCGAGTTCACACAGTGACAATTCAGGTTCCTTCCCCTTCTACTTGATTCATTCCTTCTGCTCTTGCTGGCAGAAGTTGGTATTTTTTGAACCTTAGTCCAAGTACTTTTTTCTTAATACTCTTCCCTTTTCACAGCATCAACTCTCATTTCTGTGTAGGTGATTTCCAAGTGTGTATCTGAAATTCATTCTTCCTCTCGCACCATCGATATTTAAAAAGTACTTGTTCTGTATTCACATATTGGTATTGTAAGGATATTAAATGAAACATATAAATGGAATTCATTTTTAACCAAAATCTCTCATTTCCATTTTTTCTAATTTTATCTTCTAGTCACTTAGACTCAAACCTCTGAATTATATTTGACTCAATTAACTCTTTTGATATATACCATGCCTATGCCTTTTTTTTTGTCCTCATAATCACTACTTTGTGTCTAGGTTCATGAAAACAATCTTACTTGTATTCCTATCTCTTTTAAATATCATTATATATATCATAGACTAGTTTTCCTATAGCTTTCATCAGGACATTGAAGGTTATCTTTACTTTGGCTCCAACTTATTTTTCTAGACCTAAAATATATTTTAAACTTTTCACTCCAGGCAGAGCATCCCTTTGACTTAATCAGTATATTTTGTCTTCATCTCTCTATCTTTATATCCATCATCATTCTTCCTATATAATTATCCTGACACCCTTCTCTGGGCCTACTAACCCTACTTAGTTTTAAAAATTTAACTCAAGTTTGAACTCCTTGAGTTTTCTTTGTTCTGCCTAGAGTTCAATCTACACTTATATATTTTCTATATTTTGATAATTTTGACATTAGACAGGTTGGTATACTAGCTGTCTTCCAACTATTGCTGTGTAATCAGGTGTCCATAAAATTTCCTAAGCTCTTCTTCTTTTTGACTTTATACTTCCTCCAATTTGCCAAACTTTCTTTTTTTTTATTTCATGATATTATGGGAGTACAAATATTTTGGTTACATGTTATGACTTTGCCACACCCAAATCATGATTTGAGTCATGCCCTTCCGCCCCCAAAAAAATTTGCCAAACTTTCATGTCAGATATAACACAATTTTGTCAAGATTTAAGTTACATGATGTCAGGGACTGTATATCATTTATTTTTAAATCTCTAACATTTAGCATAGTCTCTGGCATGCCAAAAGTGCTTAATAAATATTTGTAAAATAAACGAGCAAATGGATCTTCTCAGTAAAACCTTCCAGAATGCTGCCAATCAATTACTGCTTTCCCCCTCAAACATCATTACTGTTTTACTCCTTTTGCTTTCAACATGTATAGCCACATAGAGTCAGTTATTTTTTTATTTATATATTATTTTCCTAACTAAATTATAGGGAATTTAGGATTGATTATTTTATATGTCCCATAGTGCATGCTTAACACAGAGTAGGCACAAAATATATAATTTTGGAAAAATTATTTTTTCATAGTATTATTCTTTTCATGTATAATGTATTTTAGGTATATATGCATATGAAGACTTCAATATATTCAGAACTTGGGAGATCCAATAATCCATATTTGTTTATTTGTTTATTCATGTTTTCAAAGCTGCTAATTCATGAAATTATTAAGATATCCCAAAAATAAATAAGATATAAAAAAAAGGATCTAAAAAATGTAAGAGAAATCAAAACCAATTAAAAAAAGCAGAGGAAAGCTAATGTTAGACACTATAAAATGAGTTAATCACTGCTTAAAATCTAAATTTAGCTTTGGTTCAAAAAATAAAAGGAAAAACTATTAAGCATGTAGTTACTCTATTTTGAGAAAGTAACTTTAAAGATAAAAATGAAGTACAATGTTATTCTGGGTATTGAATTTTTATCTTATTGGATTCAGGAAGGTATTTATTTCATATATCTTCATAAAGGCAAGATATTTAACATAATGGATAATGTCATTTTCAATTATGGTTTGGCAAAATATATGTGTTCAAATGAACATTTCTGGTGTTGATCTTCTAGAAAATTTGAGAGCTATTACAAACTTGTGAAAAAAATCTTATGGGAAGAATTGAGAAATAGGTGCTAATCTCAGTAACTTTAGAAATGAGTGGAGACTAAGACTGATGGCAAAAGCCCTATAAGCATTGTATGAGAACATAAACACTATACTCTTATTGATAAAGTTGTTTTCCATGGGAGTATAGATGCAAAGTTCTGAACCCATTATACATGTATACTGGAATTAACACATGAAGTAATAGATAAGCCAGGTTTCTCATTGTTGGAGTGGGAGGTTATAGATAAACAAGGAGAGAAGGCTTGACTAATCTATGAGGTGATGCATTAGAGTGGAAGACCTCAGTATAAATCACATTTGGCTTAATATAGCTACAAATAGAAATGTTTATAGATATATGTATGTACACTGGTTAGTGTACATACATATATTCTCTTACTCTGTCAGCTAAGCAGGTAAGGAAACAAAGAAACCCCAGTAGAGTCAAGTATACTTGGGGGCCAAATCTTGGTTTCTAATGCCATCCTTCGATAAAAAGAACCAGGGCTTCCTGGAGGAATGGCTGGTCCTGTTTCAGGAAATATATAATATGATCCTGGAGCATCTTGTAGTGTCACAAGTTAAGGAGATGCTCAAACACACACATACGTACACATAAGCATTCACACCATAATGAGGGTTTGTCAAGGGGGCACGTGAGCCTTCTAATAGGTCTTCTAATGCCCAAAGCTGGAAAAAGTCGAGTAATGAAATAAATAATGTAATATTGAATCTTATCACAGAGGATAAAATAAATACCTATAAGTTCATCCTGATATATGATCGAATAAATAAGTTAATGAGGGCAGGGGAATAGGCAAATATTCCCCTGCAGAAAATTCTATATAATTTATGTAGGTATTCTCCTCTCAAAGAGGTATAATATAACTTTACTTTCCTCACCTTTTGGTTGCATGTAAGTGACTTCCATCTAAAAAAATACAATATGAAAAGGGAGACAAGAGTATAGTGAAAAAAATCTGACAAACAGTACTTCAACCATGGGATTAAGATCAAAACATCAACAGTGATAAATACAACCTCTATGGAAAACAGTATGAAGATTCCTCAAAGAAATAAATGTAAACTTACCGTTCAACTCAGCAATCCCACTACTGGGCATCTACTCAAAGGAAAAGAAGTCATTTTATCCAAAAGATACCTGCACTTGAATATTTATTGAAGCACAATTCACAATCACAGAGACGTGGAATCAACCTAAGTGCCCATCAATTCATGAGTGTATTAAGAAAATGCATACCATGGAGTACTACTCAGCCATTAAAAGGAATGAAATAATGTCTTTTGCAGCAACTTGGATGGAACTGGAGACAATTATCTTAAGTGAAGTATCTCAGGAATGGAAAAACAAACACCAGATGTACTTTCTAATAATTGAGAGCTAGTCATTTGGCACAAACAAGACACAAAGAGATGTAAAGGTCATAGGAAATCAAGAAGGGGAAGGAGGAGAAGAGGAGAGGTAAAAACTTACCATTTGGGTACAGTAAACACTATTTGGGTGATGGCTACACTAAAGGCCCCAACTTAAGCATTATAAAAGGTATCCATGTAACAAAAACATTTGTACCCTTTCATATTTTGACATAAAAAACAACAAAAGCAGTGATAAGTCATGTTGATCATATGCATCTTTAATATGATGTGGTAAGAGTGGCACTTTACCTCTGGTCTTTTTCACCAGAACTCATACCCTCAGTCTAATCATGGGAAAAATATCAGCCAAATTCTAATTGAAGAACATTTTATGAAATATTTGATCAGCACCCTCAAAAATGACCAAGGTCATTCGAAACAAAGAAAGTCTGAGAAACTGTCATAGCCCAGAGCAGGCCAAGGAGTCATGATGACTAAATATAATGTAATATCCTGATAGGATCCTGGAAAAGAAGAAGTTCTATGTGCTTTAGTTAATAATATATCAATATCGATTCATTAATTATGACAAAGTAGCATAGTAATGCAAGATGTTAATAACAGGAAATTGAGTATGGGATATATGGGAACTTTCTGTACCATCTTTGCAACCTTTCCTTAAATCTAAAACTATTCTACAGTAAAGAGATTATTAAAAACAAACCTTAAATTTAAAATTAATTCTTATCTCAGGAAATCTGTGCAATGCTGAGTTATGATTTGAGTTTGTTAATTTAGGATTATCTTATTATAGGCTATATAATAGGGAACAATGAATATTTAGCATTCCCTTGGGGACCCTTTCAAATAGTAGATGAACTATCTTAATTAATTTGTGCTGCTATGGAAGATATCCAAGGAAATGAAGTTCCCTGCAACTCAAGTATTATTAGCCACATGGTAAATCTATCTCTGATGCTACAAAAAATGAGTGGGGTTGTCCAACAGGTACCAGGTTTAAACAGGTGTATGTCCCCTCCCCTCCATCCCTGCACATCATTTTAGGTAATTCAAGGTGGTCAGTAATTGATTCCACAATAACAGCAATTACTACCACAACTGTTACCAGTACTGTTAATATTCTCCCATGTACCATAAGATTTTTCCTGTCATAGCTTTTAAGTGTTTAGAAGCACACACACACCTTTGTGATGTTTAGCATGTATTAATAGTTAGGAGAGCTTCATTGCCTTTTTCTTGTTCAGCTCTTGAATATAGAATTTAGACTCACATAAAATCTCATGACTCACTTTAGTATGAGATACACATCTCAGAATGTAATGCGTTGCCAAGAGTCACTTCACCCTCTGCTCACTTAGTTTCTGGCAGATGTTTTGTGTGTAGACCCTTGCTTTCTATATCAAGAGCAGATAGCTGAAGGGGTATGAAATGACTTCCGTTATGTAGGTTACCGCTGCTTTTCATTACATAAAAACTGGATGGATTTTTTTTCAACCCAAACCAACTGCCTCAGGCCTAGTGAAATTTCCTTCCCTATTCTGTCCTTAGGTTGTTTCTCAGTCTCACATTTTAATTTGGTTGTGAGCTTTCATGTTTTTCTGAATCTTCTTAGGTATTTTGGTGGGAAGTTAGATAGGCTGCCTTGGGTACTGCTAGTCATATATTGTTATGGATTGGATGGTTCTGCTAAATAGTTTTATTTGGTTATTGATGCTTCTCTCTATAGTCTTTCCAAAGTAGTTCACAGAGGAAATCCAACTCCAAATCCACTTCCTGTATTTTTGCCAAATACTTTCAAAACACAAAGTCTTTAAATTCCAGCCTGCATTTTCCTTATTTGTGAGTTGACCTCATCTTGACCTTACTACTCACTCTGTCTGGCATCCCTCCCAGACCTATTTTCCTTTTGCCAGTTTGGCTTGCCATAGATCTTAACTTTTATAATCCACTCCAAGAGCTATTCCATCAATCTTTGAAAGTTGCTCAATCTGCACTTCTATCCAAGCCTGTCTTATAGCATATTCCCAATAGGCTGTGCTTTTAGTCCATCTTATGGAAAAACCTATTGATTTAAATAGGAAATATGATTTGCAAGGATTTAGACCTCACTGCAGTATATGTAGGCTCCATTCTCCATGCTTCTTTGCTACAGCATTAAGAATAGAAAATTAGTGAAAGGTCATAGAGGTGTAAAAAATCCAGTGACAATCTTTTATATTCCAAAGAAGTTACTCTGACAACTAATTTATAAGATATTCTACTGCTTTTTTCTGCTAAATTCTTTTTAGCACTGCACTAAAAGAAAACTAAAAGATAGTTATCTTTTCTTTTAAAAAAATCATTTTAAGTAGCACTAGGCCTATGTGTTCTTGCTGGAGATTCCTTAAACTCTTTTCATTCAATATTTCACAATTAAATAATAGAAAAAAATTTGAACTGCAACTAACCACAGTATCTTCTACCCCCAAGAAAGAAAATTGTATTCTGTAACAAAGTATCTTGATAGTTTGTGTTTGTTGCAAAATATAAAGCTCTATATAATTATTGGTAAGTTCACTGCAAACAATGAGAAAGCTGACTTGACTGCCTAAAAAAATTGAATATTTGAGGATTACAAGGTTCACAAGAAGAACACAAATGTCAGAAACTTGTGAGGTATCAAGAGGCCACAGTAGATCGCAGAGCGTTAAGAGAGAAATGGACTTGTGAGAAAGTGACCACACTCACTGTGGCTGAGAAGATTTTTATTTTGAGACCACAAGTGTGTAATAACCCATCTGAAGTTATCTTCTATGCTCTTTAGTGATTTACTTTACCACTGAGGCCTCAGGAAAGTTATACTAAAGGCAGTGATTTGTATGAGAGGTGTTGTGAGGCATTCAGAGAAAACTGTGACTATTATAATTAAAGCCTGTGGAAATTTTCAGAAATGTTGTGGATAATATGAACATACTTTATTAATATCTTAATGGACAGAAGCAAATTTGAAAGACTCCCTAAATAATGATTATATTGAATTTATAACCCAAAGAATATGATAAATATTATTGAGTTCATACTTATATAAATAATAAATACCTAAATGAATACATAAATAAATGAGGGGGAAAGAACCCATCTTCCTTACAGGAATCGTCCAAATAATATCTCATATTCAAAAGGTAGAGCTTGATTCCTCTCCCTTTGACTATAGGCTAGACTCAAGAAATTACTTATAAAGAATAGAGTATGGAAAAGGAAAAACAATGACTTTACAGCATAGAAACCTGGCAGATATCATCTGAACCAAGCAATCAAGGTTTATATTACCAGTGATAAAGCATGTTATCATCTCTCCCTTTATATGACATGAGGAGAAAGATATCTCACCTCTATGGTATTTTTTTACAAACACCAATAAACCAGTCTAATGATGAGAAAACAGACAAACTCAAACTGAATGACATTCCACAAAATTTCTAGCCAGAATTCTTCAAAAGTATCAAGGTTGTGAAAGATAAGGAAAGATGGAGAAATTGTTATAGACTGGAGCAGGTATAATGACATGATGGTAAATACAATAAGGTATCCTGGATACTTTATTGGGACATTAATGAAAAAACTGAGACATTATCTTAATTATAAAATATAAAAATTGACCACTATTTGATAGATCCAATAATTAGTAAGCAGTAAATAAGCATAAAGTTCTCTTTTCTATTTTTTTCTTTCTTATTAGTAAATTTGAGGTCAGCAAATCACAAGTTCTTCTATATTAGTTTGATAAAACAATTTGGACTTACAAATTCCAATAATAATAGATAATACCTTGGTTGACACATAAAAAATTTTGGACAAAAATCTCAACTTATGTGCTATTGCCTTATCAATGACATTACATTATTCTCTCATTTTCCCTCTGCCTACATATTAAATAAAATGCTAGTGTATTACTGACTAAAATTTTTCTTCAAAGTGATACTATACATGGAGTAATCCAGTAACATTATGACTTCAATACTGAACTATGTGTTGTAAGGTAGTATGTAGGAATGGGTTATGAATGAACTGAAACTAATTTTTGAATATTCAATGATATAGAAATGTATGTGCTTATTATTGGCTTTTTTGGTAAGAATTTTTGTTAATAAAGTGTATTTGGGTTGCTACTTAAATGTGAATTAAGATTATTTTTGGCTATAAAATGAATTAGAAAAGCAAATACTTTGTGTTCTGCTTTCAAATGTAATACTCAAAATAATGCATGTTATGACAGAAAAAAGAAATCTTGCTCAACTCTTGTCAGTATCAGTTCATTCCATCATTTATAGGAAAGCTTAAGGAATGCTAAGTGAAATGCTGACAAATGGACTTTAAGAGAAAATCTAATTAGTAATTTTGTTTTTCTTCCTGGGGTAAGAAGAAAAGGAAAGGTAACTATAGAAACCCAAAAGTTTAGTTCTCAAATTAAAGCCCAGTTTAAATATAGTTTTAGGCCTTTATTCCTTTAAGCTCACTGCTTTTTGATTTTGTGGTGGTTCATCCATATTAATATACCTAATGACAGACACTCTGAAATGGTGAGAATGAATCCTTTTCCTTTGACATATCAGCGGAGGATGATGGTACAAAGCATGTCTTTCAATGTGTATCTGCATGGACTCTGGGTCTGAAAGAATGATACATACTTCTACTTTATGCCTGCAAGATTCAAAAGGCCTTTTCAAATATTCATGTCTTTTTTTTTTCTTTTTATTCTCTACCAGTATGTGTTATGTGATGAGAAGAATGTCACAGTCCCTAGAGTTTTATTTTTAAGTTTTAGTCTTGCCTAAGGGAGAAAATATATTGGAATTTTTCTGGTCAAGCTGTTCACATTTTCTCATAACATGTCTAATAATTGTAAATCAGTTTGTTCAAATAATTTAGTCAGGCCTTGCATACTTACCATGATAGACTCTGAAGTGAGTTACTGGGCAGCACCTGGCATTCAATCAGCAACACCTGGGGATGACATTCCCTTTGTGTTGCCCATTACAACCAAGGAGAAGTTAAAGGAGGCAAAGATGAGGGGTCTTTTTTTAAAGCTATATTCTGATCATTCTTCTCTGATCTTGTTTCATCTTGGGTCATATCTTCTTCATATATGATGCATCAAGTTAATAGGATTTGTACTGCCATAGGCACTATTACCATTTCATACGCTATAGTAGGCAAGTGGAGTTGCTGATTAGAAACATGGTAATGCAACTACTTCTCACTTCTAAATTAACCTTGGAGTGAAAGGGAAATGCGTTAGTGATTGTGTTATTACATTCAATAGTTTTTGCTGTTGTTTGTCCTTTTTATTTTCCACAGTTTTGAAAACTTAACATGTACATTCATATATCACTTAGTGTTCCTTTCTTCCATCAGATCTCTGGACGAGTTTGTTTTTTTTTTTTTTTGATATTTTGCTTTTAATTTTTATCAGTTTCTAAGCTTCATCTTTTTCCAAAACAACAAGGAGAAAAACATAGATGAAGATCACTAGCTGGTGGGAAAGTTATTTGGAGGATGTTAGCCAGATTAACCTTTGCATAACAATTATGAATTAATAACTTTTCTCCTCAATAAAATCCATGTCGTGAGCTTCAGGAAAAATAGAAGAGGAAAGAGAAGTAAAATCACAGTGAAGTTATTCATCATGTTAAAATGAAACTGAGTTGTCGCTTTAAGAACTCATAGTCTTATGAGTTCACGCCTGTAATCCTAGCCCCCTGAGGTGGGTGGATCGCTCGAGGTCAGGAGTTCGAGACCAGCCTGAGTGAGACCCCCCCCCCCACCGTCTCTACTAAAAATAGAAAGAAATTATCTGGCCAACTAAAAATATATATAGAAAAAAAAAATTAGCTGGGCATGGTGGCACATGCCTGTAGTCCCAGCTACCCGGGAGGCTGAGGCAGTAGGATCACTTAAGCCCAGGAGTTTGAGGTTGCTGTGAGCTAGGCTGACACCATGCCACTCACTCTAGCCCAGGCAACAAAGCGAGACTTTGTCTCAAAAAAAAAAAAAAAAAAAAAAAAGAACTCATAGTCTTTAAAAGCTACCCAACACAAAAAGGAAGAGGGAATTAAATCTATAACTTCCCAAGTATTAAAAATATAAACTTCATTCTAAGTGAAGTAAATAACTAATCAACCCTCTTTTCATAATGGGAAAACCACACTGTGATATAAAATGTTGGAAAAAGTGGTTAAAAATGATACATACCAGTACACTAAAATTTGAAACAGTTTTCACTATGGTCACAGAAAGAATATTCATTGGGAATAGCAATAATATCCATTTATGCAAAATTCTTTTGACCTGTGATTAAATCATAACCTCTGGATACATATTCTCTCTTTCAGGTTTTCAACAGGAATTGTGCCTAAGTGATTAGAGCAGGATTAGGTCCAATAAATAAACTGAAAATTTTGTAACAAGTGGTAGAGCAATACATATTAATTCTGAACAGATTGACACTGTAATTTGGGATAAAAACCATAATGACTACAGAACACAGTCAGTGTAAGTCAAGTCTGATGGACTGGAACAGATGTGTCCACCTGTTTAGGGTCCAGCTTTGCATCACTTGGGATGCATAATGTGACTGAGGCCCATAACGTTAGCCATTTGGAAAAGTATACAGGTTAAAATAGAGGAGAAATATTAAATTCTGGATCATTGTTTTCTTTTGTAACTACTGAGGTCAAAAGACAATACAACACACTAAAGACTAAAATAAAAAAGAAAGTCCAGAGGAGATGTAAACATTGTTACATGCCTTTCATTAGAGATAATTTGGAGTGCTTCATAAAGGGTTTTTCAAAAACAGGAGCATGGAATAGATTCAAACAGTTTTCATTTTCCTAAAATCAATAAACTGTGTTTAAATTCACTCAATCCGAGTTTTTCATGCTAAAGTGAAAGAGGAAAGATAGGAAGAGACTCCAATATTATAATATAATACTCATGCTTGAGGCACTCCATATATCTAATACCAAGTAAGATTAGGCTTTGTGAATATTTATCATTTGAAATCACAGGGAAAAAAATTTTTTGACAGATATACCCAAGATCTAAATATTATACTGTATGTCATTAGTGTGTAATTTTATTTTTTTCTTAAGGTAGAAGGAAATATCTCTGCTATTATAATAAATCTGTCTTTTTGCTATAAGAAAAGTCTAACATGTGATCATGAACATTGGTCATTTTAAAGATTGATTGTTATTCCTATTAAAAATATCCTTCCAATCTGTACTTTTTAAACTTTACCATTTAAATTTATTAACAATTTTGAGTATGTATATGTTATTCCCCCTTCCTTCTTGGCTCTCTCATCCCCTAGCTGTTCACCAATCCTTAACCTAGGCTTCCTCTGTCATTATAAGGATAAAGCATAATTTTGTTATATCTTGATATATAGAAACAAGTCTTCTAGCTTATTTATAGTCTTCAAAAGTGTTTGTTGAAGGTGTTTCACATTAAGAAATCTATTTGAATTTTAGTATCATAATTTTCCTTGAAATAAGATTTTCAAATTTTATAATGTGAAAGGTTTAGAGCACTGAGGATATATTCTTGGCAAAAAGTTATCAATTGGGTAAAAAGCTATAACAAACATATAAGAAGCTTTTAAATTTTTTGCCTTTTCTGCCTGCCATTTCCTATATATGAAAGAACTAGGGAAAGATCATTTTAATGCAGTCTACATTCATTACCACACTGGACAGAATTTTAACAACCCGAAGATCCCAGTGGCTAAAGGGCATGAAGGGCTTTTTAAGAGTATAGTTTGACATACTCCTTGCTTTCAGAGAGTACAAGTAAAATTTAATGAGTGTACAAACAGAAGAGACAACTAATATAAATAGATGAGACACATGCAAGTGTTCTATTTGGAGAGATGAATGATTCATTTTGGGGTAATTAAGTACTTGCTAGAAATCCCTGCTATAAGGTCAAAAATTAAAAGTGTTCAGAAAAATTGATGTGTTTTATACAATCCCGCACATATGTTTTCTTATGTGTTATTGTTTTATTTTATAACATTCAAAGAGAAATTAAATAAAAAAATGCTAAAAATCATGACCTAATGATTACAGTACTGTTTTTTTCTGATTTTTAAATTTTAATTATAATTTTTTAGTTTATTTATTTATTTATTTAAATTTCAGAATATTAGGGGGTACAAATGTTTTGGTTACATGGATTGCCTTTCATACCGCTTTCCACAAAGTTATAGGTGTGCCCATCTCCCAGATAATGTACATTATACCCGCTAGCTATGATTTCAATATCTCTCTCCTGAAGTTTCAACGTCTTCTTGGTTTGCCTCCATCCTGCCATCTGCCCCTGTTCCCAGGAGTTTGTACTGAGTTAAGTCCCCCAGCTTACTGATGGTGGGTGGTACTTGTGAGTGTGAATCAGCCACATCCTGTTTGCTTGAGTTGGAAGATGTGATGATGAGCTATATTGTTCTCCCTGTCATTGGTTGATGTTTGTGTGGTAGAGCCAGCTGTCAAGATGTTCTTTTGTGCCCATGGTAGACTCTGGTCCCCCACGTGGATTACTTGAGTGCCCCTAGCTTTAGGAGGGACCCTATAGCTTCCAGGGGCTTTCTTGGTGACCACCACCACTAAGTTGGGAGGAGGAGCAAGGCGTCTTGTGGCTAGGTTGTGGGAGCCTGAAAGTGTTTGCAAAGCCTCGGCAGGACTCAGAAGTTGCTCTTCCAGTCACTAGGGGGAGCCATGGGTAGGAGAGTCAGGACAAGCTCTCCAAACTGGGAGAGCTGTTCATGGGGGAGGGGCCTAAACACTTGTATGCTAAGGTCCTGGGCTGGGTTCTTTCCACACTTATCCAATAGTGCAGTTTTTCTGTGGGGAGGGGTAGGTGCTTCCTCAAGTGGCCACCTCTTGGACCCCACACACCCTGTAAAATTGTGTCAGTAAATGCTGTAAAGGGAATGCAAATTGACTGCTGTGACAGTAGGTGGTGCTTGCCAGAAGGAACAAGTTGCAATGTTGTTTTTGGGTTCTGTGGCCAGCTCTACTCCTTATAGAGAATCACTTGAATGCCCCAGGTGGTGGGTGGGGCCCTGGAACTTCAGGTGATTTCTTATTCACAGCCACAGCAGAAGAGGGTGGGGGAGCATGGCTGGGCAAGGCTTGGGTGAGCTTGCCCTCAGGCTCCACAAAATCTGGCAAGGTAGCTGTTTTGGCAGGGGTCAAAGGTCTGCTCCCAGCTTCTGGATAAAGCCACCAGGAAAGAGCTGAAGTGGTCCCACCCAACCAGAAAGTCTGCTTGTGGAGGCAGGGCCATCCGAGATTCACCATCTGCCAGTCTGGAGTGGGCCTTACTCTCTCCCCAGTACTCTGCTCTGAGGTCTTCCCCTGGCATCTGCCAGCAGACATAAGGTCGAGCCAGCTGACTTTCTGTTGACTGTGCTGTGGCCTGGGAGGTTCCCTACCCAGGATCCCAGCCTGAGCTGAGAGTGTGGCCCTCCTGTGGGGGAAAGGGTGACCCACAAGCATGCCATAGCTAGAACCCACACTGCACTCTTCCCCCATATCTGCCCACACAGGCTCCTAATATAATTACCACAATTCCAAGGGATTCTGGACATCTGGAGACTCACATTGGCTGATTCTTTGGCAATCTTACAGTGCATCACTGTGGTAGAAGCATTATCCCACTAGCCACTTCTGACATAGGAGACAGGATGGAATTGTGTGGAGAGGAAAGAAAATTTTTCAGAATAGTTTTGAGATAAAAGAAGTATGAAGCAACTGTGATGTGAAACAAAACACTGGGAGAAGATGGCATGATTTGTGGCCTGCACACCTCCTTGCAAAGTATTTGAAACCTTGAAATAGAGAATTGAGTTATCTTGAGTATACTCTCTGGCATTAAAATTGTGCTTCTTTTGTTTAACTTAGTCTCAAGGGAATTCTTCCCCTGTGAATCACAGGAGACAGGAAATGATCTTCATGACTCTTTTCCCAATTTTCCAAAAAATAATACATATTGACATCCATTTTAGATGCATAGGAGAAAGAAGCTAATTTATACATAAAATGGAGGCTTTAGTGCATCCACTGGGGCTTATTTATCTCACGGAATCCCAGTTGAAGAAAGCCTAGAGTAAATCACACACTTCATACAGGATTGTTTCGCAGAAACCAAGGGCAAAAGTATAGCTAATCTTTTGGGATCTGACATTTCCTGGCAAAAGAATCAGATTGATTAATTTTCAATCAGGCTTATTTCAACGAATTGTTGTCATGTAGCAAAAATTGGCTATTGGTGGCTCCTTTCAGCTGATAAGATCAGTATGAGCCAGCCTATGTCCAGAGGGTCATAGAATAGAATGCACACACGTGTGTGTGTGTATGCACACATACAGGAGGGTTGGTCTTGTTTCTTCCTTTTCTTGAGTTATATATGTGCTACTCATCTTTATTTATGTCCATGTTCATCCTTGTTCCATGTGGCTTTGGACTTATATGACACATTCTTTTTTTTTTAAGGCCCCTGTGTTAGTCTGTTTGTGTTACTGCTATGAATGGATACTTAAGACTGGGTAATTTATAAAGAAAAGAGATTTGTTTAGCTCACAGTTCTGCAGGCTGTACAAGAAGTATTGCAGCAGCATCTGCTTCTCATGAGGGCTTCAGAGAGCTGCCAAACGAGGTGGAAGGGGAAGAGGGAGTGGGTGTGTCACATGGTGAGAGAAGGAGCAAGAGAGAGAGGAGGTGATACCAAGGTTTTTTAAACAACCAACTCTTGTGTGAACTAATGAGTGGTAATGAACTCACTCATTACTAATGGGAGGGCACCAAGCCATTCATGAGGGATCTGCTCCCATGACCCAAACACCTGGCACTAGGTCCCACTTCCAACACTGAGGATCAAATTTCCACATGAGATTTGGAGGAGCGAGATATCCAAACCATATCAGCCCTCATTTCAAACTGCTTGTGTAAATTTGATGTATCAGCTTTCCTTTTAATCCAAGGAATGATTTTCTTCCATTTTATAGACCTACAGTCCTCTACTTTGAACTGTTGATTTCAATTTTTTAGTCCTTTCATCAAAGAGAATGACATTTATATTTTTGCTATTTTAAATGTATTGTTGAATAGATAATTTAGTATGGACATAGGATAAAATTTAAAAGTTACAAAAAGATACTTTATGGAATTTAAGCTTCCCCATCACCCTGATTTCCCAACTACCAAGTAATTCTTCCTAGATGTAATCAGCATTACTAATTTTTTTTTTTTTTTTTGAGACAGAGTCTCACTTTGTTGCCCAGGCTACAGTGCTGTGGCGTCAGCCTAGCTCACAGCAACCTCAAACTACTGGGCTCAAGCAATCCTTCTGCCTCAGCCTCTTGAGTAGCTGGGACTACAGGCATGTGCCACCATGTCCGGCTAATTTTTTCTATATAGTTTTAGCTGTCCAGCTAGTTTCTTTCTATATTTTTAGTAGAGACGGAGTCTCACTCTTGCTCAGGCTGGTCTTGAACTCCTGAGCTCAAATGATTCACCCACCTTGGCCTCCTGGAGTGCTAGGATTACAGGAGAGCATTACTAATTTTTTATGTAACGTTTCAGGTGTTTTATGTATGTGGAAGTATATTTTTTATGTATTATCTTCTTTATATCTGGTTTATTCAACAAATGTTACCTACTATAAATACTATTGTATATACTAGTTTTTCTTTTCATAGTACAGAGCATTTTAATCTTACTTTTCCCAATAAAACTAGCTTCCTTAGTAAAATGTAAAGTAAAAAATGAGAACTCGATTCCTTTGACACTAAACATCTCTCCTGGTCGCCACAATGTTACATTTTTGCTTAACTAGCAAATAAAATATGTATAGGTGTAGATAACATGGCAAACTTTTGTATTAAATACACTGACTAGAGAAGATAATTTATTATATAACTCGGAAATAAATTCTTGAAAGTATGTTTAAATAAATCTTTTTTGGTTTTAAATTTTGGCATATAGAAAAGACGTATAGAGTATGACTAAACATTATTAAGAAAACAGATATATTTAGTAAGAAATCAGTTCTAGAACTATTTATTTACACAAAGTTTGTGTGATTAATAAGTTTCTTGCCAACTAAGAATTTCAGCAGTTTTTTAGCATAACGATCATTTGTAAATTTCCTTGGTTTGAATAGGTGATTTTGGTTTCTAAGAGTTTTATATTTATGTCACAAAGTATGAGAATATAAAACCACTCATTTGCTAATTTAAACATAGTTTTGTATTGAAAATTATTCTTATCTTACACTATTAGCTCTTGCAATCATAAGAGATAGCTTTTATGTTATCTTGGACAAAAAGTTGAAAGCTTAAAAATAGTTACTCCTATTTTGGTCTATTGAAATCTGACATGCATTTGTTTGTAAGGCATAACCTAGGAAAGATGGCTTTATAGTACTGGCACTTGCAAAATAGGATATATAATTAGCTTGAGGTGTAGTAAATGACTTTGTTTTTTCCATAAAGCCAACATTATACCAAATAACAATAACTCTTAGGAACATTTCTAAGTCATTCCATTTTATTTTTAGTTTTATAATATTTACTTGTAAATTAAATTTTACTTCTTAAATGAAATAGTTTTCTAAATGAGTAGAAAACACCTCCTGTGGTTGTTTCTAATTTCATTTTCTGCTAACATAGCTATTGGCACTAGAAATGCAGAACAATTTTCAGAGAGAACTATCAACCATGTAATTTCTTGGCAAATAGATGACAATTACTTCCCATGTAATTATAGTGTCATTCCATGAAATCCTACAGCTCAGTCAAGGAAGAGTGTTACTGGGTCATCTTGTCCATCATTCTGCTGTGGTTGTTTCCTTATGTCAATGTCCTAGTCACACCATAAATTGTGATTCCACTTAATACTGCAGTCTGGTTAAAGATATAGAATTCACATAAAAGCAACTAATTTTCTTATGTTACTATGGGATTCCTTTGTATTAAGACTAAAATACTGTCTTGGGTTTGCTTTTACTACTTGTTAATACTCCAGGGGCAGGCACTAACAAGTATTGCTGAGTATCTTCAAAGAATCAAACAGAAGTTTTAAACTAAAGAATTAACACAAATAGAAAATAATTAATTAAAGGCAAAGCATAAATAATGTGATAATTTTAACTTTAGAAAAGAGATGTCTTGACACAGAATTCTTCCAAATTTAGAGTGTTTTTCTTGAACATTTTTCATTTAAAATGTAGACATACTTTGTTTTATTGTACTTGCTTTATTGTACTTTGCAGATATTACATTTTTTACAAATTGAAGGTTTGTGGCAACCCTGCATCAAGCAAATCTATTGGTGCCACTGTTCCAACAGCATGTGCTCACTTTGTGTCTTTGTGTCACATTTTGGTAATTTTCACAATATTTCAAACTTTTAAATTATTATTATGTCTGTTATGGTGATCTGTGATAAGTATTCTTTAATCTTACTAGTGTAATTGCTTTGAGATACCATGAACTATGCCCATATAAGACAGTGAACTTAATCAATAACTTTTGTGTGTTTTCTGACTGTTCCCATAGACCGCCATTCCCTCATCTTTCTCTCTCTTTTTGGGTTCCCCTATTCCCTGAGACACAACAACATTGAAATTAGGCTAATTAATAATCCTACAATGGCCTCCAAATGTTCAAGTGAGTGGAAAAGTCTCACATCTCTCACTTTAAATAAAAAGGTAGAAATGATCAAGTTTAGTGAAGAAGGCATGTTGAAACCAAGATAGGCTGAAATCTAGGCCTCTTGTACCAAACAGTCAGCCAAGTTGTGAATGCAAAGGAAACATTCTTGAAGGAAATTAAAAGTGCTACTCCAGTGAACCCACAAATGATAAAGAGAGTGAAATGGTGTTTTTGCTGGTGGGGAGAAAGTTTTGGTGGTCTAGATAGAAGATCAAAGCAGCTACAACATTGTCTTAGGCCAAAGCCTAATCCCAAGCAAGGCTCTAACTCTCTTCAATTCTATGAAATCTGGGAGAGGTAAGGAAGCTTCAGAAGAAAAGTAGGAAGCTAGCAGAGGTTGGTTCATGAGGTTTAAGGAAAAAAGTCATCTCTATAACATAAAAATGCAAGGCACAGCAGCAAGTGCTGTTGTAGAAGCATAGCAAGTTATCCAGAAGATCTGGCTAAGCTCATTGATGAAGGTGGCTACACTAAACAACAGATTTTCAACGTAGATGAAGCAGCCTTCTATTGGAAGAAGATACCATCTAAGACTTTCACAGCTAAGGAAGAGAAGTCAATGCCTGACTTCAAAGCTTCAAAGAACAGGTTGACTCTCTTATTAGGGGCTAATACAGCTGGTAACATTAAATTAAACCAATGTTCATTGACTATTCCAAAAACCTTAAGGTTCTTAAGAATTATGCCAAATCTATTCTTCCTTTGCTTTTATAAAGGGAATAACAAATCCTGGACGATAGCACATCTGTTTATAGCATGGTTTACTGACTATTTTAACCCCACTGTTGAGACCTACTTTTCAGAAAAAAAAATTCCTTTCAAAACATTACTGCTCATTGACAATGCACCTAGTCACTGAAGAGACCTTATGAAGATGTACGTAGAGATTAATGCTATTTTCATGCCTGCTAACAAAATGTTCATTCTGCAGCCTATGGATCGAGAAATAATTTTGACTTTCAAGTCTTATTCTTTAAGAAATACATTTCATAAGGTTATAGCTGCCATAGATGGTGATACTTCTGAAGGATCTGGGCAAAGTCAATTGAAAACCTTTTGGAAAGGATTCACTATGCCAGCTGCTATTATGAACATATGTGATTCATGAGAGGAAATCAAAGTATTAACATTAACAGAAATTTGGAAGAAGTTGATTCCAACCCTCATGAATGACTTTGAGAGGGTCAAGTCTTCAGTAGAAGAAGTAACTGCAGATGTGGCAGAAATAGGAAGAGAACTACAAGTGGAGCCTGAAAATGTCACTGAATTGCTGCAGTCTCATGATTATACTCCCACAGGAGTTGTTCCTTATGGATGAGCAAAAAAAGTGGTTTGTTGAGATGGAATCTGCTCCTGGTGAAGATGCTGTGAACAATGTTGAAATGACAAAAAGGATTTAGAATATTACATAAACTGAATGGATAAAGCAGCACCAGGGTTTGAAAGGATTGACTCCCAGTTTTGAAATAAGTTCTGCTGTGGGCAAAATGCTATCAAACAGCATTGCATGCTACAGAGAAATCTTTCACGAAACGATGAGTTAATAAATGAGGCAAACTTCATTATTGTGTTGTTTTTGGAAATTGCCACAGCCAACCCCAACTTTCAGCAATCACCAGCCTGATCACTCAGCAGCCAACAACATCAAGATCAGACCTTCCACTAACAAAAAGATCACAACTCTCTGAAGGTTCAGATGATCATTAGCAATTTTTAGCTAAAGTATTTTAAATGGAGGTTATGCACATTTTTTAGAGGTAATACTATTGCACACTTAATAGACAACAATGTAGTATAACCATAACTTTTATAGGCAACAGTAAACCGAAAAATTTGTGTGACTCACTTAATTGCAATATTCGCTTCATTGTAGTCTTCAGTTGAATCTGCAGTATCTCCGAGGTATGCCTGTATGTCTCAAAGCTCATCACTCAATTTTTCAAATGAAATACAGAAGGAAATATACAGTTTTTTCACGAACATATACCAGAATAAATTTTATATAGGAGAGTGGAGAAGTAGAAACTATATATTGATATTTTCAGTTTAATTAAAAACTTTTTTTTTGGTTTATTTTGGATAAAGTGAAATTTGAAATTTATGAATGGAAAAATATTTTTTAAAAAAGATCACAAATTTAAGCAGAATTTCTTTTAATTTTCAGATACTTTTTCTTATAAATGTAGAAATTACATTGATGTTAAAAGTTTGTTAGTTCCTAGGAGTGGAGGCTTGGTCTACATGACCCACTCTTTGTAGGCATGTAGATTTACCTAAATAATTTAGATATTACAGAAAGCATTTTAATTATGATGATAAAAGGTATATGGAGACTTGTTATATTTATTGTAGCTATATATAATAGCAACATTTTCATAACTATGAAGAAAGATGAGAGAGAGCAGACAAGTTTTAACTAATGTGTAAGCATTACTAGTCAACATTTATTGATCTGTCTGATTAATTATAAAAGTCTTACTTAATTTTATCTGAATGCAAAAAACCTGGAGGAAAAAGTCTTCAACATTTTAAGAATAATCAGTGCTTGGAATATATATTGCTCTTATTTTAAAATGCTATTTGTTTATGCCACCAAATGATTAACTATCAGCAATCTCTTTTCAGATTAAAAATGTCAAAATGCAGGAAATTATTTTAGTAAGATATTTGTATACTAATGACATTTTAAAAAATTTACAAGCATTTCTTCAAAAGTATTTTTTGAGCACCTAACTGTTTCTAGTCTTAGTACAAGTCCTGCAGAGGAGGCAGAGTTACGAACATGAAAAAGAAGCAAAAAACATAGTGGTGAAGGTAATGGTGTGCTGAACATGGCTTGCATTGGCTCATGATAGCTCATTGAGAGCATCTCTTCTGAAATCCATGTTCAATTACATCCTGTTGGTAGCTTGAAATTGATCACGATGGAAGTATGGGCGTGGTGAAAATGAGAAAGCGAATTTTCTTTATTTCCTTCTTCTCAGAAGTGGCAAGAACAAGTTGTTAAACATTTTCCAGCACATGACTGGGTCAAGGGTACATACTTTGCAATCAGATATACCTGAGCAGCCCTGTTTCTCACTATATAAACTTCTTTCCTTATCTGTAAAGAGCAAATCATATCATTACTCACAACATGGGTTTGTTGTGAAGATGAAATTAGGTAAGAACTATAAAGTTCTTAGCATGACTTGGTTCATAGAAAACTCAATATATATAAATTTTTTTTTTTTTGTCACAGACCTTGCCCTCAAAGCATCCAAAGTATATTGATTATTGACAACAGATGCTAAAACAAAGTAGACTGAATCAATATGTATTATTGAAGTATCTTAAAATAGTTATACAGAAAGTGTTAAGGTACTGGAGAAAAGGAGCTGTCAATAAATTTGAGAAAGACTCATAAACAAAGGTAATGAATGGGGTGGATTACAATAGATGTGCCAGAGTCTACTAAGCAAAAAAAGTAGATGGCATGAAGAGAATCTCGGGCAAGGAGAATAGTGTGTGAATGGCACAGTTGTACTGTAGAATGATATTTGATAAAATGGATAGTATGTCTGTACATGCATGTGATTTCCTACTACATTTTATTGTGTTATTCCAACCTCTTCTTCCATATTATTAACAAAACATTAATAATCTAGGGATGTTTTCATCCTCTCAATAAGAGAGAGTAGAAAATAAATAAATGCTTAGAACCAACTAACAACATATTTGTTAATGCTTGGAGTCTTGCTAGGGTATCCCAGGGACAACCTCCTGCCTTTGGACTATGCTTTCCAAAGAAAATAGCACATCATAATGAGAAATTCATTCTTTGGTTACCAGACTGTCTCCTAAAGTACTTAAAGACTATAGGCCATAGACATAAAGCAATGAGATATTTAATATTGCCATTTGCATTTATTACTCATGTGTGGGTTAAAAGGTATAAAGGTAAAGGGTTTCATGCTCCATGTTAGGAAAAGATTAGTAGTTTATTTTTCCTGTGGTGCTCCAGTCCCTGAATATCTGGCTATGGTTGCTGTGCTGAACCACTGCTCACTCAGAACATGATTAGGGTTCTCTGTGCTGTCTATCCTGCCTATTCTCAGTTAAAATAATGTCTGTATCCAACAGGCCCACTGATAAGAATGTTTCAGTTGTCTTTCAAAATACCAGGCTAACAGGACATGTCCTAAACACCTAGTGTATAAACTTTGACAGACAGTAAAAGTGAGCCCTTTTGTGGTTTCTTCTGACTGGCTTCCACCTCTCCATTCTCCTTCTATGCTGCAGCAAACTACTTGGAGGGATGATAAATTGAAATGCTTAATTCCTTTCTCTACTTTGAGAAGTCTTCCTCCCCGCCCCCAGTAGGGTGTTTTTTACAGACCTGTGTCTCTAAATGAAGTGGCCCTTTTTAGAGAAAAAAGGATCTTATTCAGCTCAAGTTATGGAATCAGAATTAGTTTTTCACCAGACCAGGAGATTTGGATAACACATGGACTGTGCATTTAGACTGTACAAGAAAAGAGACTTGCATTGATATAAACAAGAGAAACAATAAGGAAATTAGAGATTTACGGACAAAAGAAAAAAAATATCACTTTAATTTCACATCATGAAAACTTTCCAAAGTAAAATGAAGGATATTCTGAAATTGAGCAAAGACAATAAAAGTAATTTGTCAAAATCAAACACATTGAGAGATACAAAGAAAGTGCTTCTAGTTTTGACCCTTAGGACCTGTCATCACTACGAGAGGCTATAAAAAAGGTTTGGGAGAAAAGTATTAAAGGAGTAGAGGTTGATAAGGTAGAAATCTTCACAGCTGTTATAAAAGTAAATCTTCTTAAACCAGAATCCACTGTAAAAGGGGAAGATTTACCACTGGCTATCTCTGTCTCTGCTGCTATGATGGGCATACCATTAGCTATACGTTGTGAAAGCACCCACCGGGTATGGTGGTAAACATTGCTTTTTAGATTGATCCTGGAATTCTCAGGGCTATTGTTCTACATTCTTGAGAAAAGTTTCATGACAAGAGCAGAGAGTTTTAGACTTAGCTTTTGTGACTTCATCATGGAGAGACTGTATAATGTTGTGGGCTCTGTTTTTACATACATGTAGGTCTGAATACCAGTTCTACTAATTATTAATTGGTGTTCTTGGGTAGACTACTTTACACTAAAAATTTCAATTTCATAATTGGGAATATGGTACTGAGGGTGATAATAATAGAAAATACTTATTGTGAGAATTAAACTATGTTAACACAGATTCCTAAAATTCTTATTAAAGTGCTTGGCATACAGCTCAGTGTCAGTTTAAAATATGAAAAGTCAGACCATGGATTCTCAATGTTGCCCATAGTAATTGACTGCTCTATTCTCATAGTATGAGGAAACTGACCTCATTTTACACATATTTCAAAAATAAGTTAGTCTGTGAGATAATAGACATTCTAAAAATGTTAATAGTAAAGTTTCTTTAGTTATTTGTGGTATTTAAAAATTATCCCAGAGCACACAATGCAGTGAGCCTACAGGAGACATTATTCACTGATTAAACACACAAAAAAGCAGAAAGTTAAGCAGAAACAGAAATGTAGTTTTGATCAAGGAAAGAAAGATTCAAGAAGAAAGGAGAGCATATTGGAAATAAAAAAAACAGCAACAGAACCAAAAATAGTTTATTCGTACAACTAAGCTAATGATTGCAGCAGTATGAGTCAGGCTCTAAATGAAAGAAGCAGGATGTGAGGTACCAAATTATGGGCCGTGCCCTTTATATGTATTATTCCACTTTAATTTGCATAATTCCATGAGGGGAAGTTTTTTTTTTTTTTTTTATTTTGCTAACAAGAAAAAAACAAAAACAAAAACTAGGGACTTTCGAATACTAAAGTCCTAAAACAGAGGTGAGATGGATTTAACAAGTTGTCTGACTCTTTTTTGACTTTTATGAGAATAGTTTAGGTCAAGGCCAGACAGGGGCCCCAGACTTGATTGAAATTAAGGTAATGGAGAAAGCTGTATAGAAATGATGACTTGCTCTTTCTGAAAGATACCAAGGAAATCTGAGGAGTCCTTTCTCTCTAGGATTCAGGTGTGACTCCAAGTAGACTGGCCAGCCAATTAGACTATAAGAAGACACAATATTGTTTTTCAAAGTCTTTCCAAACCCACAAAAATATCAATCATGATGTGTGTGTATATGTGTGTGAGTGAGAGAGAGAGAGAGGGAGTTGCCCTTTTACCTATATTACCTGTGTTCTCTTTATTATCCATATCCCCTAAAGACTCATACACAAAATATTTGTCCTGATTTTCTTACTTTGATGCTTTTACTTCCAGTTATTTTCCCTTATAGGCTTATATGGGTATGTATGCTTTGTGGATTGTGAGGTCATAGTGGTGCTAGGGTTGAAAAAATGGATCTCTTGTACTATGAAACACCTTCCAGCCAGTGAGGTAAACAATTTTAGTCTTGGTGAAGCCAAAAATATGATTATCAATTTATCATGTTATAATAATTAATCTCATGACAATTCAAATTGTGGAGAACACAAAATATTATAACTGCCTCCTTGGCAAAGGTATCACTGTATGTATTAGAAAAACAGTATCTTAAATGAGCAGCTTAAAGTTTTCCAAAATTAGCATAAAAATGTATTTTAAATAGTAAATTGAGGATATCTGGTGGTTATTATTCTTGTCCAATAGGAAGTTTTTTTAATAGTAATCATCTTAATGGCCACTTTTGTAGCCCTCCTGCATCTTTGAATGTTCTTCTTGTGTTTAGAAAATTCCCTATTATTAGAGTCCCAGCTCTCTCTACAGAAGCCAGAAAAAAATTTCTTAGCCTTTCTTATAGCCAGAGCACAGTCATATGACCTAGGTTCCAGTAGTTGGAAGCACCTGATTTAGAAGCTGGTATCCCAAAGAGGCAGTGTCTTAATCCGTTTTGTGTTGAGCCATGACAGAGTACTTGAGACTGGGTAATTACACAATAGAAGTTTATTTGGCTCACAGTTCTGGATGCTGGGCAGTCTAAGAGCATAACACTGGCATCTGGCAAGGGTCTTCTTGCTGTGTCATCCCATGGCAGGAGGCAAAATGGCAAGAAGGCATGAGAGCAAGATGGAGCAAGAGAGGAACGAATTTGCTTTTATAACAGCTCCACTCTTGATATAACAAACCCACTCTCATTATAACAACATTAATCCCTTCATTTGGGTAGAGCTCTCATGACCTAATTACCACCTAAAGCAACACTGCTACATTGGTGATTAAGTTATCAGCATGTGCATTTTGGGAGACTGTAGCAAGCAGGTTCTTCACAGAGTCCATTCTGGTAAGAGTGTCTACAGAAACATCCAGTTTCTATGGGTAACAGTGGTAGACTCAAAGAAAGTGTCCAATGCCTCATATGCATGAAGTTGGGCTGTGAATAAAAGAAACTGTACCCAAAAGTCACAGCTATGGTAATACTTCTTGATATTTTAAAATTCATTGAATTTTTATTAAATATAGGGACTTTAATAAAAGTACAAATGGAAAAATCATGTGTAGTTTATATATGACTGTGACTATGTAACCATTAAGAAACCCCCATTCTATGACCTTGCCAAATAACAGTACTTGTAGCCCATGAGCCCTCAGTCTTCCATAGAATTTTACAGTTAACTGATTATTTTTCCAACTAGTGATCCTTTGCTGTCAGATATTTATCTTTTATTTTTATTAATAGACTTTATTTTTGTAATAGTTTTTTATCACAAAAAATGAACATTTAGTAAAAAGTGCCCACATTAACCATCCTACCACATACAATTTCCCCAATTATTAATATCTTACATTATTATGACTAGTGTGATATATATGTTATAATTATGAACCCATATTGACACATTTTTATTAACTAAAGTCCAGTCTTTATTCAGATTTCTTTGGCAGTTATCTAATGTTCTTTTTCTGTTCTAGCATCTCATCAAGGATTCCATATTACATTTAGTTGTTATGTCTTCTTAGGCTCTTCTTGGCAGTGAGAATTTCTCAGACATTCTTTTTTTCCTTGCTTTTGATGACCATAATTTTAAGTAGTACTGGCCAGGTATATTGTAGAATGTCCTTCTATTGAAAATTGTTTGATGTGTTTCTTACAACTAGACAGGGGTTATGGGTTTTCAGGAGGAAGATCACAGAGATTAAGTGTCATTTTCGTCATATTGCATCAAGCGTACATACTATCAACATGATTTCTGAGGTTGATGATGACCTTTATCACTCATTTGAAGTAGAGTTTGTCAGTTTTCTTCACTGTAAAGATATCCCCATACTCTACTCTTTGGAAGGAAGGCACTATGTGAGGCACAATTTTAAGGAGTGGGAAATTTACTTGATCCTCCATTAGGATGGAATATCTATATAATTTATTTGGAATCTTCTGCATGGGAGATTTCTATGTTCTTAAAATGTTAATTTATTCAATCACTTATTTATATCAGTACAGACTCATGGCTATTTATTTTATACTTTAGAGTTTAATTCAGTACTGCTTTCATTATTTTTTTTCCTTAAATTGTTCTAGTTTAGGCTGCTGGAAGCTCTTTTAGTCGGCTCCTGTGACCCTTTGGCGTACTCCCACCAATGTGAGAGTAAATTTTTTTTACCATTTAACTTATGGCACTAGAAGATGCTCAAGTCTCTTTTTAAAGAATACTTTTAAATTGAAATATGAATGACATACAAAAACATTGTACATGATGTATACATCTTGCCTCTTAACACATTTTTAAGTATGCAATTAATATTATTAACTGTATGCACTATGCTGTACAGATCTTTAGGACTTACTCACTTGCATAACTGAAACTATATACTCATTGACCAACACCTGTCTGATTTCCTCTCTCCCTACCCCCTAGTAACCACCATTCTACTCTCTACTTCTATGGGTTTGTCATGAATTTGGACCATGTATAGATAGATATATCTTTCTGTGTCTGTCTTGTTTCACTTAGCATAATGTCCTCCAAGTTCATTCATGTTGTAACAAATGGAAAGACTTCTTTCATTTTTTAAGGGTGAATAATATTTCATTATTTGTATATGCTACATTTTCTTGATCCATTCACCTGTCAATGGACCTTTAGGTGTTTTCATGTATGCTATTATAAATAATGCTGCAATAAACACAGGAGTGCAGAAAATTTCTTCAAGATACTTATCTCAATTTTGGGGGTATATATTCTGAAATAGAATTGCTGATATCATTTGATAGTTTAATTTTAAATTTTTTGAGGGACCTCCGTACAGTTTTACATTACTGCTGTATTAATTTACATTCCCACCAACAGCATACAAGGATTTCCTTTTCTTCACATCCTCATCAACACTTGATATCTTTTATTTATTGATAATAGTCATCCTAACAGTTATGAGGTAATATCTCATTGTGGTTTTGATTTGTATTTTGCTGATGATTAGTAATGTTGACCACCTTTTCCTATACCTGTTGGGCATTTGTTTATTTTCTTTGGAAAAATGCCTTTAGGTCATTCACCTATTTTTAAATCAGGTTATTTGTTTTCATGGCTATTCAGCTATAGGAGTTCCTTATATATTTTTGATAGTAATATTTTATCACATGTATTATTTGGACAGGCTCATATTGTATAGTCTTTGACCATTGTTTGAATCAGCCATTTCTCCAAAGACCCCTGAATCCTTTTATTGGAGAACGGTATTAGAAGCCAAGATCTTGGGTGCTAGGTGTACTATTTTGCTACTAGAATATTGTCTCTTTTAGGACATCTCAGGTGACAGAGCAGAGAAATACATGTGGGTATTACTAACCCATGTATATGCACTCATGTATATTTTTATATGCAACCATTTGTCTTGATATTAAATTAAACATGAGTTCTTATTTATGTCTCCAATCCTAACCCATTACTACATGGATCATTCTAGTTTTCTTCCCTTGCTCATTTGTATATTTCCATTCCAACAGTGAGAAACATGGCTCCCACCATCTGCCATGCAGTTACTTAATTGTTCAGGATACATGTACAGCGATATCAGAATTATTAACTTATATCCATGTGAGAAACAGTTTTATTGACTAATGTGGAGCTCCTTTTGCTTTTAGTGTGATAGACTCCATTCATATATCAAGGATATTAGGTCAGCACTTTTTCCTTCAAACCCTTTAGTGAGGTTGTTTTATACATTTGTAATCCAGTTAAATTATCTCATCAAAGTCTACATTCTTTCTTTGGATGCTTTGACTTTCTGAATGATTTATTTTTCATTTTGCATGCAGTAAGGTTCACACTTTATGTTGAAAAATTCTATAGGTTTTGACAAATGAATAATGTCATTTATCCACTATTATAGTATCATACATAATAGTTTCGCTGTTGAAAAAATACCCTATACTTCACCTGTTCATTCCTGCCCGCTTCTTCAAACACCTGTAACCATCTATCTTTTTACTGTCTCTGTAGTTTTGCCTTTTCCAGAATGTTATATAATTGGAATCTTAAAGTACGTAACCTTTCCACACTGTCTTCTTTCACTTAACTATATACATACACATTTAAGTTTTCTCCATGTTTATTTGTGGCTTGATACTTCATTTTTTTATTATGAATGTACCACAGTTTATTTATACACTCATTTATTGAAGAACATCTTGGTTGTTTTCAGTGTTGGCAATTATGAAGAAAGCTGCTATAACCATTCTTGTGTAGGGTTTTATTGCGGACATAAACTTTCAACTCAATTAGGTAAATATCTAGGAGTGTGATTGATGGATCATATGACAAAACTATATTTAGCTTTGTAAGCAACTGCCAAACTGTCTGTACCATTTTGCGTTTTCTCTGGAAAGGAATGACAGTTCCTGTTGCTCTGCATGCTTTCCAGCATTTGGAATTGTCAGAGTTTTGGATTTTAGCCTTTTAAATAGGCATGTAGTGATATCTTACTATTGTTTTAATTTGCAATTCCCTAATGGCAAAAATGTCAGAGCATCTTTTCATATGTTTATCTGACAACTATGGCTTTCTTTTTGAAAGCTTATTCCTTATTGAATCACTTTTTTTCACAGATATAGGCCTATTAGGTTACTTACTTCTCTTTGTGTGTTTTACTAATTCTTATCTTTCAAGAAATTGATACATTTTTATCTAAGTTATCAAATTTGTGGGCATAGAGTTTTTCATGATATTCCTTTATTATCCTTTTAATGTCCATGTGATCAGTAGTGATGGTCCCGCTCTTTAACATCTGATATTAGTGATTTGTGCCTTTTCTCTTTTCCCCTCCCTCCCTCCCTTCCTTCCTTCCTTCCTTCCTTCCTTTTTCTTTTGTTAGCTTGGCTATATGTTTACAAATCTTATTGATCCTTTCGAAGTACAAGCTTGCTACTTGTTCAGATTATTTAAAAGTTATTAGTTTATTTGAACAGTTACATATGCATGTGGTAAGTCATTTAAAAATATAAAATTATACATAAGGAAAAAAATCTCTCTTCCCTTTCTCTAATTCTTCAGTTTATTTTCTGGAAAAAGTTTTTGTTACCAGTTTAGTATCATTTTAGAGATGTATTCTGGATATAAAACATGCATATCTCTTTTATTCCTCCTCAAAATTGATAGCCAAATCTAAATACTGTTATGTCTTTTTGTTTTGTCTAATCTGACTCTGATCCCTGGCCTTTCCCAGTAAAATAATCATTTTGAGGGCTCATAAGTGTCCAAAGAATAGTAAATATCATCATGTTTATTTATTTTTGGCCACAACTAACCATGAGAACAGCTGACATTCAATCCTGAATGTGTCTCACTTTGGGAACAAGGTAAGGAGAAGAAGGAAAATATGATATTATTGTTTTCTAATTTACTGCACTCTAATAAATAGCTTCTAGAACTTATATGTTAAAACTACTTCACTAATTCAGTTCACAGAGGTTCATTAATGTTAGTTTTACTGAAGTAACACCTAACTCTTCCTATGAGTTTGGCACAATGTCCAGAACTTAATTAATATAACTTGGAGAAGAATAAATCATAGTAACTTGAATCCAATTGGGAAATGACTTATCATATTTATGTGACTAGATATCCTAAGACACTAGTATGATTTTCTGAGTTTCTGTACATAGGCTAGCATTAGCCTAGAGCAGGTGCAAACAAAAAGTTCCACTGAATTTATGCAACTTCTGCAGAGTCTCCTTTAAGAGTTTCTCTACTGCTTGCCTTTTGTTGTGAAATCACAATTATCACAATTGATTTTATTTTATCTAGCCATAGATATAAATCAATTCTTAATCTGATTTAGTTTTGTCTTCAGTCCTTTGACCATAGTTTCTCTATCCCTGGGTTCTTAATATTGATTCTTTTTTGTTTGACCAGATTTCAGGAAATATTATATTTTTAGTTGTTGTTACTTGTTTGTTTATTTTTGTTTTCGTTAAGGGCCATATTCCTGTAGTTCTTATGTGTTTGAGGTTATCTTTCTGCTGGTTCTATAATTGCAGCATTACTTGGCTGTGCATTACATTTTTGCATTGTATCTTCATCTTCAGAACTTGCAGACATTGAATCTTCTGGCATTAAATGCTGCTCTGTAATAGTCAGGTCAATGTAATCTTTCTCTCCCTGGACTCCTTATTAGTGATTTGGTGTGATTACTTGAATATTTATGTTTCTGGAATGCCACTGGGCAAAAGCTTGGTATTGACTACTTTCTGCTAATTTTTCTAACAACATTGTGGATTTCTTTTTTCCTCCTGGCAGTCTTAGGTCTTTGTTTCAGGAAAGTTTTATTTTCTTTTATTTAAAATACATTTTCTCTTCTGTTTGTTGTGCTTCTTGGTAGTGCTATCAACTTACTAAGTTATATTAATATTTTTCCTATCTATCATCTTTTCTAAACTCATTTGGACAATTTTATTTTCTTCCATTTGTTTTTTATTTGATTTCTTCTGGATTTTCTACTGCTTCTATATTCAATTTTTATCTGCATTTTATTTTATTCTAATGTATCTCTTTATTTAATTTATTTCTGTGTCCTCTGATCCTAAAGCTATGCCTACCCAGGAGGCATTTGATAATGATTACTGAGTAAAGTTCATTCAAAATATATTCAAGAACAGAGATTTATGCACAAAAGGTGGTTCAGGGTGCTTCAGAGGAAAAATGACTTTAGGAGGTTCTGTTCTTCTTGGGCGGTAGGCCAAACGTGAACACTAGGGTTGGCCTTTGTACTCAGAGGTAACGTACAAATTAATAGCAAAATAAAGATTTTGTATTCAAACATCTATTTCTTCTTTCTTCTTTGATATTATTTACATTTTCACAAATGTCTGAAAGTGATCAAGTCCTACAGAATTTGTTTTATAAAAAGTATATTTATTAACTTATTTTTTTAACTGAAATTTTATATTTTATTTTAGTTTTTAGCTTGGTCTTACCACATTCTCTATCTGCATCCCAAATCCTAGAAAGGCATGTTAAAAGCATGTTATGTGTTTTTAGTTTTCCAGCAACTTATTCAACTACTCCTAAATGATTAGTAATCATTTTATAGCCATTGGTTTTCCCTCTATAAAAAAAGACATCACTGGATAAATCTCCCCTTATTTTTTATGACTTATTAGTATGGAATAGATACTCAGTATGAACTTACTGCATCAAAGGGTATTTGAATTTTTAATTTTAATAGGTGTTTTCAGATTACTTTTGACAGAATAATGATAATTCATATTTTCTTCAATAACGTATGAGAGTATGCTCTGTCCAGATCCCACACAACTATATGTACAATTACACTTTAACATGTCAATCAGGCTAATGCATACAAATGCTTATTTTTACTTAATTTGTATTTCCCTGATTAATGGAATGCTCAAGCATCTTGACTTTCCCTATGGTTTTGACCACTTGAGTTTGCTACTCTGTTTTGCCTCATTTTATCATTTGCCCATTTATTTATTGTGGACTTTATTGTGGATTTTTTGTTTGTTTCTGGTCCCATTTTTGTCAATTTGACAAAAATATCATATTACATTACAAAGCTTAACCATTATATTGTAGATGTATAATATATTATAGATCTTATCCTTTTCAATAAATTCTTTGTATACAAATATTTGTTTCCTAAATAATTACCTATCTTTTACTTTGTTTATGTTATCTTGCTTCCCCAATTTGAATTTTACATATTAAAGCTTCCTCTTTTTAAAAATAATCTCTGCATTTTCTGTCTTGATAAAGAACATATCTTTCATGGTTATATTGTACAGGCACTTAAATTCTCTTTTAGAATATCTTTCTTTAATTTTTTTATTTATACCACTATTTAATGATATGACATTGTTTTGCAATGGGATAGATTTTAATCAAATAACCACATAAATAAAAGTCAAAACTTAATCATGACATAATAGATTTTGTTGATTTCTAATAAATGAAAAGGCATCAATTAGGCAAAGAGGGGAGAAATAGCTTTCCAAATAGAAAGATGGCATATGAGTAAATATCCTATGGTGGAAGCAAATTTTCATGTAGAGAAATGGGTAAGAGCCAAAATACACAGGTCCTATTAAATGGATCTTATTTTAATCTTAAGAGCAAAAAGAAGCCAATGAAAGGAAAAGATGATGGTGGAGTGTGTGTGTGAGAGAGAGAATGAGAAAGATTGGTTTACATTTCAGATAGGTCATTGGCTCTAGTGTGCAGAATGGATGGGGTGAGCAATAGGAATTGTAGATAGACAGTGAGTAGGTGCTTAGGAGAAATGATGGTAGCTTGACCTAGAGTGGTCATGGTAGAAAAGGTAAAAAGTGAAATTTTGAGAGATTTTGGGGAAATAAATACATTGTTGTTGATGCCTTAAATATGGGAGGTGGGTCAGAGGAAGTGGCAAGGATGGTTGTACCATCTAGTAATTTTTGAGCCTTAATGCTAGTCTATTTGGGTTTTCTGATGAGGAATTTGACAATGTGTTGTTACATTATAGTTTTTACCAATGATTAGCTACTTTGGTGTAGATTTAGAGAAAGTACATGGATTAGAGTCATTCAGGGTGAGTTTTGGCATCTCAGAATGATGAAGAGATAGAAGGACTGAGACCGTAGAGACTATTGGCAAGATTATTTGTGAAGTGATAGAACATGAAATAAAAGCTGAGGAAGGACAGATGTGGGAAAAAAAAGGAGAGGGCTGAGGCATTGTGATCACATTTTGTGATTTTGATTGACTCAGTGGGCATACTTATACAATTTTACTCTTTGGTCCCAATTCCTATTATCAAATTCCTTTACTCTTTCTTAGGTGATCAATGGGACTTTTTCTTAAATACTTGCCTGGCTATTCCTTCTATTTTTGGTCTCTGATATTGTATGGGTTTTTAATAATACTACTAGGGATTTTTAGCCTCCACTTACAGAGATTCTGATTCAGTGGATCTGTGGCAATTATAATTGTTAGGATGTTCCTCCAGCATGAAATCTTTTTATTTTTTTATTTTTTTTAGTTTTTTTTGAGACAGAGTCTCGCTTTGTTGCCTGGGCTAGAGTGAGTGCTGTGGCGTCAGCCTAGCTCACAGCAACCTCAAACTCCTGGGCTTAAGCGATCCTACTGCCTCAGCCTCCTGAGTAGCTGGGACTACAGGCATGCGCCACCATGCCTGGCTAATTTTTTCTCTCTATATATATTTTTTAGTTGGCCAGATAATTTCTTTCTGTTTTTAGTAGAGACGAGGTCTCGCTCTTGCTCAGGCTGGTCTTGAACTCCTGACCTCGAGCGATCCACCTGCCTCGGCCTCCCAGAGTGCTAGGATTACAGGCGTGAGCCACCGTGCCCGGCCAGCATGAAATCTTTTTAAACACACCCTCTTTTTTCATGGTCCGTGGCAATTCAAATGCTATTCTCTCTAGTTAAGAATGCTGACTTTGAGAGTATGAACAACCCTAGATACATAGAGATAGAGAGAGAGTAAGGGGAGGTGGGATTCTGTTTCCACTAAGAAAGGTGCCCTTTTTCCATTAGAAAGACTCATGAGTACACTTTAAGATGCTCTAGGTAACTTTTATGAAAGAAACTTGCCCAGACTACTGTAGCGGAAGTGTGGCAGAAAACAGCCTTAAATAAATTTTAAGCCATTTGCAAGGGTTGTTTTGCTCCTGAGGGAGACACAAAAGTATACTTTTCATATCTTTATGAATAGAGATTCTGGGTGCTAAACTATCTATCTTTCTTATGACTGCCATGATGTTTGCTTTCAGGAAAATTATCTACTTGCCTTCCTTTCTGCATCTGTTCATGCTCAGCATTAAATATTCCCCTTTTCACATCCTCCTCCTTAAGCAGATTGACCTAGTCAACAATGGCATAAAGAGAATTTTTACATCTTATGGTTTTAACTTTTAAAATCCAAATATACAATTAATTTAATCATGGAGTCTCAAGAAAATTGGGCACATCTGTTATTTACCTTAAAGGCAGTTTAAATGAGACTGCAGCCATTCAGTAGGTTAATGATTTGGGATTAGAATGTGTAGGTCTTTACTTTTCTCACTTCAGTACATATATCCATCATTATAGAGAAATCTTGAGACAAAATGACCACTTACCAAGGTAAACTGAGTTGAGAGAAGATATTTGTACTGAAACTATCTCTAAGGAGTCAGTATATCAGGCTTTTTTTTTTCCAATGGTGACTTTCATGTGAGGAACTCTGAAATCAATAAAATAGTGTCATATTAAGAACACTTGTGTGTTTTTATAATAAATAAAACTAATTGTAAACACAATAATTTAAAAAGATATATTTTTAAATGATACATTCCTTTCTGCTGTGGCATCTCTTGCAAGAATTGTTAAAATAATTCGTTCTTTTTTGAGGAACAAATAGAAATAAACTTGCCTTGTTATGGTAAATCAACGTCTGTGGTTAATATGACCCTTTGGCTAGAAACACGTTAGATGAAAGCTTAATTTCTTTAATATTATCAGCTTACTAAAATATAATCAAGCACATACTAACTGGAGTAGGCAAGATCAAGAATGTTAAGTTACTTATGACTACAGCTTTGCTTCAGTTAAAAACTGAGAAATCTCCACAAAACCCAAAAGTTAGGGGAAGATGGGAGTTGGAAGAGCTCTTTTACATGAAAGAGTTCAGGATCAGTATTATGAATTAGGTCAGAGTAATTTTTGAAATGCAAGACCATGATAGCAATAGTAATGTAGTGTTAGAGGGCATTGCATAAAGAAATTGACATACATAGGCTTCAAGACCAGTAGGCTAATAAGGCTTCTAAATCTCCTTTAATTTTTACCTTATCACATTGCTTCCCTAAAACTTGCTCATTAATCAGGCTGAGGATGTAGAAGCTGCACTGTTAAAAGCTTACTCAGGCTTGCAAAAATTAACTTTCTGTTAGGTTCAGAAATTTCTGAAAACACATTTAATATGTATGAATAAAGCATTATTACTTTCGTTTGGTAACTTAGAACTTTAATCAGTGCCAGATACTAAGAATTATTTTATATACCTAGATTCTCTTGCAGGAAAGATTGGAGAAAAATCTACTAATTAATTAGGAAGTCCTGTTTTACTCTTGTGTTTCATTTGCTTTTAATTTTTAACCTCATCAACAGATTTCTGCAACGTTTTAGTTCTGTGTTAGATGCTGCAGTATCATCAATAAAATGAATGCACCATTTCAATATTTCATTCCAAAAATGTCAATATTTCCCCTTATAGAAAAAAAGTGCACAATGATGACAATAATTAGACAAAGTAGAAAAAGGATGAGTGAAAAAAATTGTTATTAAGCCCCAGGTCTAATTTGTTGTGTAGGTAGCATTTTACTCTCAGCTCATTTCAAAACCCTGCTAGAGAATAGTAAAAGAGGTTGTTAAAAGTAGGTGGTTAGAAGTATCAGGTCATTAAGATTTATGTCAGCACTACTCTGAAAGGAAGGCATTTTTTTCCCCTAGTCTGAAGTGTTGTTTTGGCCCATTGTCAGCTGGAAAACAGATGTCTTGTAGGTGAGATGTTTGCTGCATTATATCACATAGTGGAAGACGGTGCTTCATTCTACCTAAGGGAATAGAGAACTCTATGTCTCAGATTTAACTATCTATGGATGGCTTTTGGTGGGGGTTTATACAATTTATTGTTTGCCAGATGTTGATTCAGGAAATAGGGTCCACTGAGTGTAATGTCAAGTAATTTAAATTCAGAATTGATTTGCTTTAGTAGTACAAAATCCTATATATGTAACAATATGCTATTTGTGCATTTAGGCAATTGATGAGTGACCCTTAATAATTACTGTTTGTCATGAATGCTAACTAAAAATTTACTCATTTTGAAAATTCTGTATTTTCATAGTCTTTTGTATTTTAGGCAGTTTTTTCATGTGTTTTGCCCTTACAGTATTAATAGTCTGAGACAACTCTTTCATTCGAATTCTGGAAGTTTTTTATAAAAATTACTTTAGACTTTTGGATAGTGAAAAGCATCCAACCCAGGGTAGAGGTTCTAACTGATGGCCATATAACCTCTGTTTGAAAATATCTTATGATAGTGTGCTCATTATATTACCATGAATTTTAGCTTAAAACTGCATAAGGTTTTCTTCTTTTTACTCAAGAAAAATATAGGACTTCTGTAATATGTAATCTATTTGTAGCCTAGGAAAACAGACAGTTAAGAATTCCTGATAATGACCATCACAATTAAGATGAAGTAAAACAAATACCAATTCACTTTGTTTCTCAGCATTGACTGGAGTCATTCTGCAGGTTTGAAATTGGGGTAATGAATACACCAGATGGAATCTAGTAGCAGTATTTGGCAAAGTTATGGACTGAGAGAAGACAAACACAAATTTTTAATGTGATAATAAAATTCTCAATTTATTCCTTTTTGTGATGCTTGAGTGCTAAGACCAATGACAGTGAGTACTATATAATAAATAAAAGAGAATTCAGCAATTGGTAAATATCAACTTTATTAACTATGATCTGTTTTTTACTTTTTCTTTACTTCTGTGACAAATTTATTCCAAATACTTTGAACTAAAAGAAAATACTGATTAATTTTGCTAGCATCACTCGCATTTATGAAGTTTAGATGGTCATGCTTTAATTAAAACAAAACCCAAAAAATCATGCCTTGTATATTTGGTAAAATTGTGATCATATTTCAGTTCCTTAGTGAACTGTAACTCATAGTGCTTTTTAAAGCAGTTTTCTCGTCCTTTGAAAACTTTGACTGAAAAATAAAACAATGTTAGATGAAAAGGAGACTTTAAAGAAAAGGTTATAACAGCTTTCTTCCCCCCTGAATCTACCAGATTACCTGAGAAATAGTCTTTGATACTTTTCCATTGCAGTTATGAATTAAATTTGAAGAATTAACTTATATGATTCCTGTATAAGAGAATCACCATCTAAGACTGGCTGCCTCTTATAATAAATTTAAATTCTACAAACACTCAGAGTTTGTCTAATTAAAATATATATTTATTGGCTTCTGTAACTTATCCAAAAACCAGTGTCTGCCTTTTGATTACTACTGAGTGAGGGTAGTAGTAAAAGAATTTTGCCACAAAATTCTTCTTGTAAATGGAAAGAAATCAACATGCTGGAAAAATGCCTTAATGATTTTACAGTCTTGGACATGAGATGATAAACAACATTTTTATAACATTGACTTATTGACAAGTCAGAGAGGTTGGGAACTTCTGTAATAAATAATAGACATTTTATATAGAATGTAGATTGCTAGCTTGAGAGACAATGAGTATTTAATGCTGCAATTGCAGTTAAATTTCTCAAGTGCTGAACTCATACTGTAGTTTCCATTTTTAAAAAATAAATTACAAAAGAAAAGAATTTTCAAATCAGCGTGTTGGTTTCCTCTACTATAAATGTTTTATTTATTTGTCATTAGTATTTAGAGATAGCAAAGAGCCAAAAATTTTGTGACTACTTAGAATTAATTATGATAAATTTCAGTATTAGCCTGAAGGTTTCCTGTCTAAGAGTAAGATGAAAATTTTCAAAGATGCTAAATGGATATTAATGCCTTATAAGAATTTTGCATTTATTCTGTTATAATTATGAAATGAAGAACATTCTAGGTTTAGGATTGTCAGGAATTTAAATTCATTCTCCCTAATCTAGGAATTAAAGACATTATGAAAACTCAGAAAAGACATTGTATTTGTGTATTTGTATTAAAGATTAATCCTGATAGAAGAAATAATTGTCCTACTTGTTAGGTTTCCATACCTTAAATGTTTTGGAAAGGCAGTTATTAATGATTCTTGCAATACTGCTACTGGTCAAAAAAATTTCCTGACTAATAAATACCCATTGCTTTTTTGACAATGTATTAAGAAGAAAACAGATGAATCATTGTACACCATCAAAAAATTGATTATCCTTCTATAGCTTCGCACCTCAGTTGTCTTTTATAATATATGCCACCATGGCTAACAGCATACCATCTTGAGTACTCCCCTTCTAGACTTATATTTATTTTATTATTTGCTTTCAATTAACCTGCTTGATATATAGATTTCTGCTGTAAAAAATCAATCTTATAATACATGTTTGCCATATGTAAGTTTCCAACTACTTTGAAGCTATTGATTGGCAGTCCTTAAGAACTTGATAACTTTAGCAACATCACAGATTTGTTATAAAGTTCCAATCTGTGCTAGAAAAAGACTTTGTAATATTTTCATTTTCATTATAAAATAGAGATTAGTGTTCATTTAGATACACTTAAGCTCATTTATGTTTTCTGTGCCACAAAACATAATTGCAATCTCTTGTGCTGTTCCTTTTCCCTGGTGTGTGTACTTCTCTTCAATACTATATCAATCTACAAATTACACACAAATTCAATCATCCTGAACACATGGGCTATGATTAGATAGTCATCATAGCCATATACGATTCTGGTTTTCATACAGGATCTAACATTTGCAGACATTAAATTTATAATGAAAGCTTCTCAAATGTATTTTTTTTTGTTTTGTTAAAAATACAATGATTAAAACAAATTACCTGAAGCATGATGCCTGACCTATCATTATATTTTCAAGGAAGGCCCCAGGTATAGCTTTGAAAGGTAAAATATTTTCATTCTGGGAAAGTTTACTTTATATTCTCACTGGAGATTCCATAAAAAGTATAGAAAATAAACAAACATGTCATCACAAAATAGATTTGTAAACAGGAGTCTAAGAGATTACTCCATAGCTGCAATTTAACCATTGCATCATAGTATTAAGTAATCTTGCGGCAAAACATGTGGAGAGAGAGTTAGTTTTTACAGTTTTAATTTGTAAACTAAGGGACATTTAAAATCTTCTTTATACAAGTCAAAAATGTTTAAGCATCCTTTCCAAAGTTTTAATGGCCATAGAGAATTTATTTAATGTCTCATTAACTATCACCCCTTTCACTTAGTTCTGGGTTCGTAAACTTTACATATATTTGGGACTTCACTAAATTTATAACATGGTAAATATTTTGGGGTTATTTTGGACATCAAAATGTTTAAATTTTCTTCATTTATAAAATCTCTTTTTTTTTTCCTACTAGGATACATATTTTTCTTAACTAAATTTGCTTTCCCTTTTTAAATGATTTTTTTTGTGACTACTTCCTCTTTCCATAAGTCCCAAATACAAAGATTTTACTCATATCTGTAAAAAGCAGGCTTTCTAATGTTGCCTTAGGGAAGATTAGGAAGCATTCAGACATAGTGGCTTCTGTAGTTATTAAGATATCTTTTAAAATATTGCCTTAAAATTCACATGAAAAGGGCAGATAAGTTGCAATGTGAAAATGGTCTATGTCAGTCTTTTTCCTTAGCAAATGAATTTGGATTAATATTTGCCTATTCTTGGAGATGAATCTTATACTTATTCCAAAACCTAAGTAGTATTTTCTTGTAAATGAATGAATGAACAGAGTCTGTGTCTGAAAATGAAGTATATTAATTTCTCTGTATTCCACGCTGGTTATTATCTTCCCACATAACACTCAGGTCTTAAGTGCAAGCAGAAACTTATAAGAGAGGAGGCAACTTAGTTCTCAGAAATTTAATTCTTCCTCTCCCAGGTTGCCAATGAAATTACCAAATGACAACCTGGGAAAAATCTGTATTCACCCTTGAATCTAGGAGAGGTTGCAACTCACATGCAGGAAACATTAAGGATAACTGCAATACCCCAAAGATACAAGAAACACATTAAAGGCCAATTGGCAAATCTGCTCCAAACCAAAAGTAGTGCAGATTCTGGGGAAATACATATGGTTGACTCCTGTAAAGGATTGGAATGTGGCACTGAAGGTAAATATTGGACTGCCTTTATTTTTTAAAAAATTCAATAATGCTCCTAAAAGCTTCATTGGAGGTCCATGAGTACTGTATGTCATCTAATTGGTAGTAACAAAGGAGAAGTAAATAAATTACAAAATACAAATTTAAAAATAAAATAAATGGTTCTATAAATAGTGATTAATTTCTAATTAGCTTAATGGAAAAAAGGAGCAAATATTAACACAGAATGAAACTTGAGAAAGCATAGCTTTATAGATATCAAGATAAAAATCGTATCCATAAATAGTGGTGAGAATAAAGATGTTTTCCTACTAAGATCAGGAACAAGGCAAGAGTATCCTTTGTCACTACTCTTATTCAATATTGTACTGGAAATCCTAGCTAGTACAATAAGACAAAAAAAGGAAATAAAAGGTATGCATATTGAGAAAGAAGAAATAAAATTGCCTTTGTTTGCAGACAACATGATTGTCTATGTAGAAAATCACAAGAATCAACAAAAAAATCCTGGAACTAATAAACAATTATAGAAGGTTGCAAGAAATATACAAAATCACAAGATACTATATAAGATTAATATATAAGTATCAATTGCTTTCCTGTACTTCTCTAACATTACAACATTTACGTAAGCACCAGGAAAATGAAATAGATATAAATCTTAAAAGATATGTACCAGATATAAATGAGGAAAACTACAAAACTCTTATGACAGAAATCAAAGAAATCTCAATGAATGGAGAGATATTTATGTCTGTTTATAAGAGGACTCAATATTGTTAAGATTTCAGTTCTTCCCAACTTGATCTATAGGTTTGATGCATTCTCAAACAAAATCCCAAGTCATTTTGTGGATGTAGGCAAACTGATTCTAAAGTTTACATGGAGAGGCAAAAGACTCAAAATGACCACAAATTGAAGAAAAAAGTCAGAACACTGATACCACCTGGCTTCAAGATGTACTATAAAGCTTCAGTAATTGAGAGAATGTGGTACTGTAAAAGATTTGACAAGTAGATCAATGGAACAGAATAGAGATCCCAGAAATAGATTTACATAAATATACCCATCTGACCTTTGAAAATGGAGGGATGGCAAATTATTGGAGATAGGGTAATCTTTTCAAAAAATGGTGCTAGAACGACTGAACATCCACATACAAAAAAAAAAAAGTATCTAGATACAGACATTCCACTTTTCACACAAAAAAATAAAAAAATAAATAAAACAAAAAACAACTCAAAATGCATAATAGGCCTAAACGCAAACACAAAACTATAAAACTCTTAGAAGGTAACATAGAAGTAAATCCAAATGTCCCTGTGTTTGGTGATGACTTTTATATATAGCCTTAGAAAAGAAGGAAAGTCTTTCATTAGTGACAATATAGGGAACCTAGAGGACATTATGCTGAGTAAAATAAGCCAGGCACAGAAAGACAAGTACTGCGTGATCTCACTTTTATGTGGGCTGGAGAAAATGTTGAACTTATAGGAGAACATGGTTACCAGAGGCTGGGGGTTGGGGAATAAAGATATTGACCAAAGAGTACAAAGTTTCAGTTAAACAGGAGGAGTAAGTTTTCTAGATCTATTTTACAGGAAGATTACTATTTTTCATTATTAACTAGTTAATAGAAATGTATATTTCAAAATTGCTAAAGATAGATTTTAAATGTTCTCTCTGCAAAAAATGAAAATGTGTGAGGTGGTGGATTTGCTAATTAGCTTGATATAATCATTCCACAATGTACACATGTATTAAAGCATCATATGGTACCTTATAAATATATATAATTGTTATCTTTCAATTAAAAATAAGTTTACATAAAATTAGTAAAACTGACTAAAAGTTAAGAAAATCAACAAGCACAAAACTGGGAGAAAATCTTTGCAAAACACATCTGATCATTTAATATTATTTTAACTAAATATCTATAATATATTATCATATGCATATATTCAGTTATTGAATCTTTGAATAATATATTTTTAATTTAGACCTTTCCAAAATTAACAAAAAATTTAGTATTATGTGAATTATGGAATTTTAGGGAACTAAACAAACACAAAAACTTGCAACAGCTAAACCAAAATGATGTCTGTAATTTTCAGTACATGGAAAGTGCATAAAATGAATTAAAACTGTAATTTTTTGTCCAATTTTGGCCAATTTTAAAGGTTACATTCATGTTTTCCTTCATTTTAAATTAAATTAATACAATTAGTTAATTTTTTGTGTGTTTCTAAGATTTTTTGATGGGTGTTTTCTTGGTTGAATGGGTAAACCTAATGATAGTTAATGAGAAGTCTGTATTTTTATGTTTTTTGTTTTTGTCAGCTTTGTAGTTTTCTCTATTTTTTTATTTAAATTATATCCTTTTATTCTTTAGAGAAACAAATTATAACTTTTTACTTTTTTACAATTCAAAGTGTTTCTTTGAGTGCAGCCAATTGAAAACTATTTTACCAGAGATGATGGATGTTTTTATATTTCATCCAGTATTTTTGACAAATGAAGTAAAGACATTTAATTTTTTTAAATCTATCATATGGCTGGAAATGGAAGTTCAAGTATAGAGCATTCTTTTTTGTTAAAGAGTTTTATCTAGATTTCAAAGCAAAGCTTCTGTTTGGTTGGTAGGAAGATCTGTGGTGTTTGATTAATATTCTATTTTCTAGCACTCCTCGCAGCTACCAATAAATTTATAGGATGCAGTTTATCATTTGTCTTCCAATGTCAAAAATACATTATAATTTTCTTATTTATTCATTTCACAAAGTTACCCTGTCGGTCACATGGAACAAACAGTATTCTCCCTATTTAGCCAATGCGATAGCTGAAGCAGAGTAAGATAAAAGGATTTGCCTGAAGTCACTTAACAAACTTAAAAAAATTTGGGGTATAAATACAGGTGTCCTACACTTCAGCACAGTTGGTGTCCTATTAAATATGATCGAAATTGCCAATTCAGGAATAGAATTTATATACCCAATTTTAAGTACTCTGGTCACTTGAACTATCTGACTACAGAAGAGAAATGTTGAAATAAAGGTTAAACTTTATCTTATTATTAAAAATAATTTTTGTTTAAAATTCATATAATATATTCTTCATAGGCAGCATTGAGGGTCCATTTATTTAATTTCTATTTTTTGCTAATCCTTACTTTTTTTTCTTTCTCTTTGCTTCTATCCTGGATTCATTTCACAGTGCTCAAGCTGTCTAAACCTTAGAAGAGGAAGAGTTATTACTCCTGCTTAATTGAAGAGATGGAAGCCATTTCATCTTAGAGTTTCTCTGCATCTTTACTTATCCTCTTTCTCTTTCCTCTAAGAAAAAAAATATTCCTTTCTTCTATTACAAGATTAAATCTTCCAACTGTCCTCTTTATCCAGTTGTTGCAGGCAAGTTGCCACTTCAGTTGTCCCCATTCTGCCTTTGAATGCTGCCATCTTACATTCTTTTCCTTCCCACGTGCTCAAGTCTCATACACCCTAAAAAAATCCCCTCAACCCATTTTTTCCCCTCAAAATACCACGCCACCCATTTCCTTTACTTTACTGTCAAAATGTCAAGAGTAGGCTATTCTCTTGCATTCATTTCATATTTACTACCTTAAATTTAATTCCTTAAATTAAATATCCTGGGTCATAGAGCTCTACTAGGTTTTAAAAATTTGGGTAAATTAACCCTAGAGAAATGAAAATGCTTACTACATTTAAAAATAAAATTTTAGGATATTAGATATAATGAACTCACCATTGACTCTATAGGAAAGCTGATTTCAAGTTTTATTCTGAAAATAATTTCCTATAGTGTTTGTTAAAATGTAGACCAGTGTATTATCCTAGCCTTGGGAATTAATATTTTTATCAAATGTCTTTGGTGTGATAGACAGAATTCTATAGACTCCACTTTCATCCAAGTATCATGTCTCCTGTTTATTCAATCAAACACTAACCTACATACTACTATGAAGAGATTCTGCAGATGGAAGTATGGTTACTAGTCAGCTGACCTTAATTAAACTAAGGGCATTTTCTCAGATTATTCTCAGATTATTGAGCCTAATATAATTACATGAGCTGTTAAAACAGAAGAGGAAATCAGAAGAGTCAGTCAGAGAGATGGGGCAGAAGAATAAGGGAAAATAGATTTAAAAGGAGAGGAAGTCAAGAGAGATTCCAAGAGTGAGAAGGCTTTGATATGCCTTGCTGGTTCTGAAGATGTAGGGAGCCATGTGTGACTAGAGAGAGTCTCTAGGAGCTAAGGACAGCCCCTTACTGGCAACTAGCAAGGATTTGGGGTCCCCACCAATACAACTGTAAGGAAATGAATTTGGCCAATAGCTTAAATGAGTTTGGATGTGGCTTTTTCACTAGAGCCTCAATAAGCAAAAGAAACTCCGTTGACAACTGTGTTTTAGTCTGGTGAGACCTGCATCAGATGTCTGACTACTAGAAACTGAAGTAATAAATTTGTGTTGTAAACTGCTAAGTTTATAGCAATTCATTACAACAGAAATAGAAAATAGATACACTTGGTGATTAATATTCATGTAATTCATGGATCCATACTAAAATGTTCTTGTACTCAGGTTAAGAACCCCTGCCTTAACTTTAAATCTTAATCTTCAAATATACCAAGCAAGCTTTGAGAAAGATGATGAATGATCTCCGGATTTCTAAAGCCAGAAACCTCTTCTTATTCTCTTAGTCCTCATCCTTTTCATTTTTCTTACATATTTTATATGTAGATTATACTCTCCTTACAAAAATTCCTTTCTGTACTGACTATATTACCATTAAATTTTTTATTTCTTTCTTAGTATTTTTAATATTTCCTTATATGTTGTGAACTCCTCAAATGGAGATTCCCTAAGGCATTACCTTGGACATTTCCACTTAATTTTGAATTATATCATTCACTCATGGGTTTATATATTACATCTTGAGAGATAGAGTGATGTAGAACATTGTACGTATTTAAAGCCAGATGGAACTTAGTTTGAATCTGAGCTCCATGATTGCCACTGTATTAGTTGACAGTGGTTAACTTATGCTGCATGACAACTACCAAGTCTTAGAGGATTACAACATTAAAGTTTTATTTCCTTCCTTACATTTCATATCAAGGGTGGTCTGCTTTGTTACATATGTCTTCTATATTCTGGATCCAGGCTGAAGGAACAAAGCTTATCTTTTGGAAAAAGGAAGAGCACAGTGTCATATCCATGTGACGATTCTTGAAGTTTCTAATTTGATATAGCATACATATATGTCTGGAGGAATTCAGATAGACAAGCATGAAGTTAGTCATCTGGGAAAGTAATATATTCCTTCCTCAAGGAAGCATAGAAAAATCATATGGCAAAGAACAGGGATATATAGTCTACTGGGTAAGAGACACAAAATTAGGAACAATAGTACACCGTATAAAAATAATTTACTTGTACATTTCTTAACTTAATAATTTTCTCATATATTTTCTTAACTCCAGTTTACTAATTGAAAAATTGAGGGTAGCAATAATCGTTCTGCAGGTTGTACATGTATTTACATGTATTTAAAATGCCTGCTTTAGCACAGGAAACATTGTAGATGGTTTCTAAATATTGCTAAATTGCATTCTCCTTTATCCAGTTACTCTAATGATTTTTTCCTGAGCTCTAGGACCCATATTTTTCATTGTTTAATGTGTATCTTACCGAGTCCTTCCATTATGTATTTCACGTGTCCTTAATTTCTCATTATTGTCCCTGAAAAACATAATTTCCTCCTGTATTTTTAACATTTTATAAAAGTAACTTTGATTTCTCAGCCACCTAGAAACAAAAACTATAACTATCGTTCCATAACCATTTTCTCCAACCAATATATTAACAGGTCCTGTTAATAGGCTTTATTATTATTCATTTTAATTGCTTCAGACATATTTGAAGAACCCATTAAATTTTTTGTAATATTTAAAAATCCTCTTAGTTGGAAACATATATAACGTCATGTAATGACCAATTATAAAATTTACAATTTAAAATGAACTATTTTGTATTTAAAATATAACTTTGTAATCTATTATTTTTTTCTCCAAATTTAAAATTATGGATTTCTTCTCTTTCTTAAAATTTTTATTTCAAAATATTAAGGGTACATAAATATTTTTCTTACATGGATGAATTGTATAATGCTGGAGTTAGGGCTTTTAGTGTGCACATCATCAAAGTAGTGTACATTGTACTCAGTATGTAAGTTTTAATCCCTCAACCCCCCTCACGATCCCCCTTCTTAGTTTCCAATGTCCTTTACACCACTATATGATGATGTGTGCCCATTGTTTAGCTCCCAGTTATTATTGAGAATATGGGGTGTTCTCATCGCCATTCCCGAGCTACTTCACTTAGGATAGTGTTCTCTAGTTCAATCCAATTTGCTGCAGAAGACATTATTTCATTCCTTTTTATGACTGAGTAATACTACATGGGGTGTGTGTGTGTGTGTGTGTGTGTGTGTGTGTGTGTGTGTGTGTATCACGTGTTTCTTACCACTCATCAATTGATAGGCACTTAGGTTGATTTCCATACCTCTGCAATTGTGAATTGTACTATGGTAAACATTCAGGTGCAGGTGCCTTTTTGATATAATGACTTTCTTTCCTTTGAGTAGATACCCAGTAGTGGTATTGCTGGATTGAATGGCAGGTCTACTTTTATTTCTTTGAGGAATCTCCATATTTCCTGTCTTTAATAACAGATTAATTTTCAGCTCATTTGACAATAATCACTTGAAATTCTCACAACATTGAGTGTTTGGGATAAATCTTCAGTTTTCGGTCAAACCTCAAATCTAATATTAGAAGTTGTTATTGACCATTGTGGGTTTTGACATTTTCATAACATCTGTAAGACTACTTCCACCTCCAAAGTTATATGTTATATTCACTCATGAATATAACCATTTTATGTATGTGTGTGCTACCTACTTCATAGGTATCATTAATATTATTTGACACAGTGTTGAGAAAGCATTTAAAATAAGTGCCAGATTTTCATTATTTCTACTCAAATAAAATTAATAATGAATAAATATTAGAGATCATATTCCATCATCATGTGTATGGAATCTAACTTTGCGCTATATAATGTAAATATTCTATAGTATTATAAATCATATGAAATATGACAGATTTCAGACTCCTAGATTTAAAAATAAATAAATTCTAGATGATTTCTTGTGAAGTATGTGAGATTCATGACTTTATACATATTACATAGTTAGGCAAATTTTTAAAGAATGCTACTGATTTAATATTTATGATTAAATTTTAGCTTTAATTCTCTGCTTTCCTTTTCTCCTGATATTAGGAAAGAAGAACTGGAATCCATTTCAAGCTAAAGAAGAAATTCAACCTGGACTATCTTTCTCTTTCAAGAAAATTAACAAAGTACCAATGGAGCCCTTTATCTATTGAGTGCCGACTTCATTAATTAATCCTTTTTATCTGTGACAGTTAAAGGTAAATCTCAAATATTCTGCTTCCTTGAAATGATTTCTAGTTTTACCCTTACTTGCTAAACTACATTCTTTTAACCATATGTTATCTTTTATCAACCATGTATAAATTAAATCAAATTATATTGGGCTATTTTTTGCTTTGCATGGACTTTTGAAAAGATAGCCATTTAGATAAATACTTTTTCATATTATTAACTTAATAATTTTGAGAGCAACAGAAAGAAAATAGAATATCTTTCTGTTACTCCTCATTTTCATAATAGTGGAAGGTGGAATTCATATGGCATTATAAGTGGAAATTTTCTGCATCACTAAGAACATGGCTTAAGGTAAAATGCCTCCTGGACAAGTCAGAAAAGCATTCTAATAAGGAAAATTTCTAGTCATAGATCATGCACTGTCTGCACTATTTCTCTCCCTTTTCACTAAATATGCTTTCCACAAAAAAAGGAATACTAGTATTTAGTTCATCTGTTCCTGCTACCTATCCCTCATCCCAAACTACATATATATTTTGATCATTTGCTTTAGAAATAATTAGTATTCAATACTTCAACCACAGTCTATGGAAATGCAAGAAAACAAAATCCTGAGAACACAGGAGATATCTTTCTTTTGAATTTAATGCTTTAACTATTTTGGTTGAGGCATCAGCTGCTTTTTAAATGTTGATGCTTTTTTTCATGTAGGGCTATGCTGTTAAACTAATACCTGCCAGGAACCAGTAATGAGAAAACATTCTAGTTACATGGATATTTGTCTATTTATTCTCACTTTTAACAAAAAGTGACAAGTGTGTCACATTTCATCAGGTCACATCAGGTTGTGTCTCAAGAAAACAGAGAATATAAGATAACCCAGTTCAAAGCAACATGCCTCCCCCAGAAGCAGAGAAGAGAGGAAACAGAGGAAACATCAATTGCTTAGTATTAGAGAAAGAAAACCATAACCTATCTATAGGTTAACAAACACCTGGATTTCAAATATAGACTTGCTAACAACTACAATTGTTTCTTTCTCTTTATAGATGTTTATAGATGTGATGCTATATTTATTTCTTAGCCATAAGAGTTATTTGATTAATATAGCATATTTAATAGCTCTATTAAAATATAAAAATGATTATGATGATAATACCTTGCTTTGAGGGAGCATGCCATCTGATTAATTATCTAAAATGATGTTAATACAGTAGCCAATAATTATATGTGGCTATTAAATTGAAATTAAATTAAATCAGTTCTTCAGTTTCTTTAGTCACATTTCAAGTGCTCAAAAATCATATGTAATTAGTGGCTTCTATATTAAATAGCACTGATATCAAACATTTTCATCATCACAGAAAGTCCTTTTAGACAGTGTTAATTTAAAATATTACAGGTAAAATGTAGTCCTAACACCTGAAAATATGTATAAAGTATTCAAAAAAATGGTTTCAGGGTCAAAGTAGCTATTATTCAAATATTAATACTTGTGGCTTAAATATATATATTATATAGTATATTTATTATGTATTTATACATGTATGTTTATATGTATTGATGATATACTTGTCAAAATTAAGAAGCAGACACTGATAAATTACTATTGGCTAAATTGTAAAATTAATACAGATTTCACCAGTTTTTCCATTTATTCAATTTTTTTAGTTTGTTTGTTTCAGGATCCAATCCAGGATACCACATTACACTTAGTTGTCATATTTTTCATACTTTATTTTTGAATGGCCTTGAAAGTATTGAGAAATACTGATCACATGCTTTGTAGAATATCCCTAAATTGAAAACTGTCTGATGTTTTTCTCATGATTAAGCTATAATTAGGTTGTTTTGAAAACAAAGAGCACAGAGATAAAAGCCATTTGCCTCATACCATGTCAAGGATGGATACTATGAACATGATTTGTGACTGTTGATGTTGACTTTGATCACCTGGCTGAAGCAGAGTTTTTCAGGTTTCTCCTCAGTAAAGTTATTTTTTCCATACTGTACTCTCTGGAAGGAAATCTCTATATGTAGTTCTCATTTAAGGAAAAGAGAATCCTGCTCTACCTCCTTGAAGGTAGATTATCTACTCCAATTATTTGGAATTCTTTTGCATGGGAGATTTGTTTCTTCTCAAATATTTATTAATTTATTCAGTCATTTATTTATAATCAGCATGTACTCAATATTTATTTATACTTTAGAGAACAGTTCAATAGCATTTTATTTTGTTGCTCAAATTATTCCACCTTTGGCAATTTATAACTCTTTTAGTTCCCTTCTATTTCTCTTTGACATACCACCATCATTGTGCATTTATTATCATTATTATTATTATCATTATTTTAGCACTTTCTTACTTTTTGTCATTATAATATGCTCCATGGTAATTTTGTATATTGCTTGCCCAAGTCTTAGACTTAGCAATTTCTCCAAGAAACACTTATTCTTTTTATTGATGAATGACATGAGAAACCTATATTTGTGACCCTCAAAAGGTAGGTCTTATAGAATGACTTTTGTTCTTCTGGGCAGATGCCCAATAATGGGATTGCTGGATCGATTCTATAAAAAAGACACCTGCACCCGAATGTTTATAGCAGCACAATTCACAATTGCAAAGATGTGGAAACAATCTAAATGCCCATCAATTCACGAATGGATTAGTAAATTGTGGTATATGTATACCACGGAGTATTACTGAGCTATAAGAAATAACGGTGATACGACATCTCTTTGGTTCTCCTGGAGAGAGTTGGAACCCATTATATTAAGTGAAGTATCCAAAGAATGGAAAAACAAGCATCACATGTACTCACCAGAAAATTGGTTTCCCTGATCATCACCTAAATGCACATTGGAGAATGATACCAACTGGATATCAGACTGAGGCGGGAGGTGAGGGGAGGGGATGGGTGTATGCCTACATGATGAGTGCATTGCGCACCGTCTGGGGAATGGCCATGCTTGAAGGTGCTGACTCGGGGAGGTGTGGGGTGGGGGGAGGGGATGGAGGTATGACTATATGGTGAGTACCAGGCACACTGTCTGGGGAATGGACACGCTTGAGGCTCTGACTCAGGGAGATGGGCGGGACATGGGCAATATATATAGCCTGAGCTTTTGTACCCCCATAATAAGCTGAAATAAAAAAAAGATTATTAAAAAAAAAAAGTTAGGTCTTAGAGTAGGGCAGAAAAGAGATTGATGGCTTCACAATTTCAAAAGAAACCCAGGAAAAAAAAAACAAAACTGAGTTCTTCTTGGAGACATCAGCAGGATGGTACAATAGGAGTGACTTTGCCTCTTCCCATGTGTATATTGAATAAACATCTATACATGAATTAATCCCCTCTGAAAGAAAGCCAGAAACTAGTTGAGAGACTCCTCACTGGATGACTGAGAAAATACATGCATCAAAATGAGTGGGAAAGCTGAGATACACTGGAACACAAAGCCCACACTGGACATTGTGCCTTAAAATTGGGAAAGAATCCTGACTCCTATCTTCTGAGGTTTGAAGGCTCTGGATCACACATATAGTGCCCCAAGTAATAGAATTCTCCCCAGAGAGTTTGGCTGTAAAATCATCTAGTTCTGAAACAGAAAGAACTCAGCATTTTCGAGTTTCCTTTGACCACAGAGAACAAGGAAGTGGTTTTGATAGGCATATGAGCACTTTCAGCAGCTATAGCCCCTGACATCATTGTGGAGAGCACAGGCTAACATGCCCAGCTCCCAATTTCTCTATGGAAGGAGTTTGTTTGCACACTTATCCAGATGCTGCTCAAGCATTGGGCTTCTAACTTGTCTGCATCTGAAAGTTGACAAGGCAGATAAACATTAGACCTCCACAGACCTGAATCAAAGTGTGATTACCTTCCTGTATTTTTTCCCCTGGCTCACTCCAGTGATAAATCCAGGCTTGCAGATTATTCCTGGAAGGAGTTTTGAGTACCCCAACTTTTATAGCTCCAACCCAAGGTACTGGCTCTAAGAATTGCTGGGGTTTTGCATTTCCAAGTCTCCCTAGACCACAGAGAACAAAATGATGGTTTTTAGATAGGTGTACCTCCATTGGCTCCTGAGTGAGAGTACAGGCATTTGCCACAGATTTTCTCCCTGGATTAGTACAGAGTGAGTGGGAGATGAACTATAGCTCTCAGCATCTCCCTGAGGCTAGAAAGAACTAGAACACACATTTAACACCACAAGTTTTTCAGCTGCATCTCAAAAGACTAACTTCAATTTTGCCTCTCTTGAGACACTGACAGGACTTGGTACATCCTAATTTCTTGGGGCCACTAAGAACAAAGACAGAAGTTTGGGCAAGAACAAAAATTTGAGAGATACTGGTCTCTGGTTAAGTTGATTGATGAAATGTATCTCCTATATTAGGCCAGTTTGACAAGACAGAGAGAGGTGATTGTATTATGTAACACACAGACCAACACAGAGAGTCAAGAAAAATGAAGAAATAAGGAAATTTCTCCAAATAAAAAATGATATTAATATAATCCAGAAACTGACACTAGAAAAATGAATATATGGGATTTACCTGATAGGGAATTAAGAAAGATGGTCATAAATATGCACACTGAGGTCAGGAGAATTATGCATGAACAAAGTGAGAATTTTAACAGAGAGATAGAAAATATTTAAAAGTATTAAATAGAAATCATAGAGCTGAATAATAAAATAACCAAACTGAAAAATTCAATAGAGGGGTTTAACAGCAGATTAAATGAAGGAAAAAAAAAAAAAAAGAATCAGCAAATGCAATGAAATCACCAAATTTGAGGATCAAGCAGGAAAGGGAAGAAAAAATAAAGATAGATTAAGGAACTTCTGAGACACATCAATTGGAACAATTGCTCATTATTGGAGTTAAGAAAGAGGAGAAAGAGAGAGAGAAATCTTGTTCAAAGAAATAATGGCTGAAAACTTCCCACACTTTTTGAAGGAAATAAAAATCCAGATCCAGGAAGCAAGCTGAAAAGACACTAAATAAAACAAATTCAAAGGGAGTAACACTGATAAACATTGTAATGTAAAGGTCAGAAATTAAAGATATAGAACTGTGAATGCAGTGAGAATACATCGTATTATGTACAAGACAATCTCCATAAGACTATCAGCAGATTTTTCAGCAGACATCTTGTAGGCCAACAGCAAGTGGGATAATATTCAAAATATGAAAGAAGAACACTGCCAAACAAGAATATTATATTCAGAATATCTGCTCCTCAAAAATGAAGGGGCGGTAAGACTTTTTAAAAAAACTGTGGGAGTTTATCACCACTTGACTTGCCTTACAAGAAATGCTAAAAGGAGTTCTTCATGCTGAATTTAAAGGACACTAAACAACAACAGGAGGGCATAAGAAAATATAGAGCTCTCTGCAAAGGTAAATTGTATGGCAAAAAGGAAATATTTTATACTATAACAGTGGTGAATAAATCAATTGTAATCTTACTATAAAAGTTAAAAGGCAAAAGTATTAACAACAACTAAATTATGTTAATCAATACATAATTTACATAATTGTAAATTGTAACATTAAAAGCATGTAATGTAGGAGGAGAAGAGATAAAGGAAATAAGAGTTCTTGCATGCAAGGAAAGTTAAGTTATTATCAGCTTAAAATAGACTATTAGAACTGTAAGTCATTTTATATAAGCCTTTTGTTTAAAATATATGTAAAAGTTACACAGAAAGAGAAAAAAAATCCTAAAATTTATATGAAGCCACAGAAGGCCCCAAGTGGGGAAAAAAATATTGAGCAAGAAGAATAAATCTGGAGGCATTACACTTTCTGATTTAAAATATATTCCAAAGATATACTAATTAAACAGTGTGGTACTGGTATAAAAACAGACACACAAACCAATGGAACAGAATAGAGAGACCAAAGATAAATCCAAAGACATATGCTCAACTAATTTTTTAGGTGCCATCAAGATACAATAGAGGAAATAATAGTCTCTTCCACAAATGGTGTTGGAAAACTAGAGATCCACATGCAAAAGAATGAGATGTGACCTTATTTTAAATGATGCACAAAATGAACTTGAAATGGATTAAAAACCTAAACATAAAACCTGAAACTGTAAAACTCCTAGAAGAAAACAGGAGAAATGCTTCTTGATATTGATTTTGGCAATGACTTTTTTGAATATTATATTAAAAGCACACATTATAGCAGCAAAAATAAACAAGTGAGACTACATCACACTAAAAATCTTCTGTACGGCAAAAAAAAAAAAAAAATCAACAAAATATAAAGGTAGTTTCCAGATTGGGAGAAAATATTTGCAAACTATATATCTGATAAGGGGTTAGTATCCAAAATATATAAGGGATCCATACAATTCAATAGCAAAAAATGAATAACCTAATTAAAAAGGGACAAAGGACCTAAGTAGACATTTCTCAAAAGAAAACATGCAAATGGCCAATCTGCAAATGAAAAGGTGCTCAGCATCACCAATCATCAGGGAAATGCAAATTAAAATCACAATGAGATATCACCCCATACCTGTTAGATAGGCTACTATCAAAAGGCTAAAAAATTAATAAGTATTGGCCAGGCTATGGAGAAAAGGGAACCTTCACATACTGTTGGTGAGAATGCAAATTGGGCAGCCATTATAGGAAACAATATGGAAGTTTCTCAAAAAACTAAAAATAAAACTGCCATATGATATTCACAATAAGATATTGAGAAAAACCTAAGTGCCTATTGATGGATAAATGGATAAAGAAATTGTACGATACACACACACACACACACACACACACACACACACACACACACACGATGGAATACTATTTAGCCTTAAAAAAGAAGGAGAAACTGCTATTTGTGGCAACCTGGATGAAACTGGAGAACGCTATGTTAGGTGGAATAAGCCAGACACACAAAAGAAAGTACTGCATAATCTCACTTATATGTGGAATCTAAAGAAATGTCAAATAAATAGAAACAGAGACTAGAACAGTGATTACCAGGGTCATGGAGTGAGAGGAAATGGGAGATATAGGTCAAAGGTGCAAACTTGCAGTTATGTGGGATGTATAAGTCTGGATATTTAATGTACAGCATGAAGACTATATTTAACAATATCATAGCATATATTGAAAATTTGCTAAAAGAGTATATTTTAGGTGCTCTTACACACACACACAAAGAGGTAACTATGGAAGGTGATGGATATGCTAATTTGCTTAGCTGTAGTAATACTTTCACTATATATATGTGCACAGACACATACCATGTTGTACATCTTAAATATATGCAATAAAAATAAATTAATAAAAGAAAAAGAAGGAAAATAATCTTTTCATATTAAGAGAGCATTTGAATTTTTACGTCTAGGCAAAATAGAAGTGGTGGAGTTAAGGTAACAGTCTGGAACCCTAAATATTGAACCCTAAAGTACTTAAAAACCTTTCCAAAATGTTTATTGGCATCTCTAAGAAATCGTAAAAAAAAAATCTATTCATAATCTGTAGTGTCATTTCTTTTCTTTTCTTTTTTTTTTTGAGACAGAGTCTTGGTCTGTTGCCCGGACTAGAGTGCTGTGGTGTCAGCCTAGCTCACAGCAACCTCAAACTCCTGGGCTTAAGCGATCCTACTGCCTCAGCCTCCCAAGTAGCTGGGACTACAGGCATGCGCCACCATGCCCAGCTAATTTTTTTCTATATATATTTTTAGTTGGCCAGATAATTTCTTTCTATTTTTAGTAGAGACGGGGTCTCGCTCTTGCTCAGGCTGGTCTCCAACTCCTGATCTCGAGCGATCCACCCACCTTGGCCTCCCAGAGTGCTAGGATTACAGGCGTGAGCCACCATGCCCGGCCCACAGTATCATTTCTTAAAGTGAACTTTCCCCACCCACTCTACAGTATCTTTCTTATCTTGCAGATTTACTGAAGCTTCTCTGTTCAAGCTATACCCTCAAATTAATAACTAATGACATAAAAAACAATATCTCCCCCAAAAATCTCTCCTAAAATTAGGCTTAAAGTTTTTTTTTCCTCTTGCTCTCCACTTTTGTTCTGTTTATAGGTTTTTATTACGGGGACACATTTCCATTCGTATCTATGAAAAAAATCCTACATCCCAGCTTAGATGTTTGTATTAATGTATCTCTCCCCATTCTATTGATTGGGGATTGCACAGTCCCCTTCATTATACTGACTAAGAACTTCTCTTGAATGATGGAGAAATGTGGTAAAGTCAAGAGCCAAAAGCCAGAATTATTTTTATTAGTGGGCAGTGGAGGATAGGGAGAACAGATTGAGGACATGTAATTTAATAAATTTTATTTTGCCCCATAATAACTTAATATTTGAGAAGTCGATGCTTCTTAGGTCACATCTGTGACTTAATACACAATTTGTTTATCTCAAAAATGGCATCAAGTGAATTAACTAAAGATGAATGATGCCAAATTTTCTTAATTAGTGCCCACAGTGCCTGAAGAGTGCAGTACCTAAAATTACCATTTCTGATTAGTCTAGATGCAGTCACTCAGTTTCAAAGCCCACTAATGTGATCTGCAGCATTTTGTTTAGATATTAATAATGACATAATTAAATAGAAAGCTGGCTTGCTTCAGTTGTACTACAGAAAATGGCACCCCTCCTTTCTATAGTCAATGACTATAGAAAGGTTGACAGCATGCTCATTGGGGGAATATTGCTTATAAATTTAATTAAAATATTTTTGTAGACTGATTTTTGATACAAGTTTTCAGATTTTGCAAATTTAAGGGGCTGACACATGAGCCATTATTCTTGAAAAGAAAGGTTAGAGGATGAAAACAGTTTTTAAAAGTACCTATAACATTCTAAACAGTAAATTCATTTTGATAACAATACCTCTAGTTTGTGGACTTTTCTTATAACTCCTCTTCATTATCCCCTCAGCTATTAATTTCGTGATGTGCCTGTGTCTGTTGCAATGTTTCCTGTGGGACAACTGTGTCTTAATATTTTAGCAACAGCATAGCCATGTAATTATCTATAAATAATTCAGCATGTATTTCATCCATATGGAAATGATCCAATTAGCCAAAGTGGGGGGAAAAAGTAAAAACTTTCTATGAAATGTTAAGCAACTCATAGTATGGCTTTCTTCCTTCCTTCCTTCTTTCCTTCTTTCCTTCCTCCTTCCCTCCCCTCCTTCCTTCTTTCTTTCTTTTCCTCTGCATTAGCTAATTAAAATATTTTCTATTTCAAGTTATCTACTAGGTTCCTCTGGCTAGTTTGAATCATTAATACTCATTTTCCCTTTCTTGAAGTTTGTGGCACCAAAACAAATCTATGCCATGGTGGTTGTGGATTTGTATAAAGTTTAGCTAGGATTGCTTTAGTTGTGGCTAAGACTTTCCTTTCAATAAGGTAATTGGCTCGCTGTATTTTTCACCCTCCTTTCCCCAGAGATATAGACTACATAATTCATCATGAATACAGATTTCCCCACTTGTCTGCTTATCACTATAGTAATGACAAAGGTGCAGCAGCGTTGTGTGTAATTAAAAGCTGTAGATGACCCAGTACTCCTTCCCACTGATGTTAGTTGGGAAGGTCTTAGAGTTTGCAGGAGGGAAGAAAGCAGGAGATTTTACAACTGCATGTAGTGTGACTTATGGCTGCATGGTCCGTGCTATAGATGTTCTGTGTACATAATTAATAAATTTTATTTATTTATACACACACACACACACACATACTCTCACATGCACACATAATTTGATGTTAACTGAATTTCAGTAAACAGTCTTCACTTTTTGTTTTTTCCTTCCTATGAGTTATAATTTTGATGTCAATAGATTAAATAAATTAAATTTGATTCTGAAAATCAATTCATCAACAAGATGTTTGATTACCTAAGAAAATATGAGATTCAGTGCCTACTTCCAAGTTTTATTTATCCTAACAGATTCAGTTGAGTACCAAACACACAAACAAAACTATTATCAAGATAATCCATTCATTTCAAAGTGAGATTGATTGCACAGCCTTCAACAAGAGCTCCAGCTCATTTATATACTTACTACAATGCTCAGCATTTTCACTTGTCAGAACATGCTGCCTGATGTACCAGCTCACAGTCTGACTTTACTACATGGTCTTTTAGGAAAGATTTTCTCCAGGTGAAATGCTTTAAAATGTCTGTAAAATACTAAATAATAAATGAAAATATATAGGTTTCAGTGACAGCTGATTGGAATTGTAATTTATTGTCAGTTTTTTAGGTCATGTTGACATGATTATGAATATTACTTAAAGATTTCTTCTCTAACACAGTGGCTGCATATGTACCAGTATGTAAATAATTTTCTCCAATCAAAATTACCCAATGTTATATTATTTTGTGAAATAAGACATAATAAGAAAATGTTTTATAGACAGCCTGAGAGAAAAAATGGCAATATGGTTCAAATATAGCTAGCTTTTGTCTCTCTAATGTAAATTTTCTTTCTTTCTAATATAATAGCTTTTAATGGAAATTTTTTTTTTTTTTTTTTTTTTTTTGAGACAGAGTCTCACTTTGTTGCCCGGGCTAGAGTGAGTGCCATGGTGTCAGCCTAGCTCACAGCAACCTCAAACTCCTGGGCTTAAGCGATCCTACTGCCTCAGCCTCCCAAGTAGCTGGGACTACAGGCATGCGCCACCATGCCCAGCTAATTTTTTCTATATATATTTTTAGTTGTCCAGATAATTTTTATTTCTATTTTTAGTAGAGACGGGATCTCGCTCAGGCTGGTCTCGAACTCCTGACCTCGAGCGATCCACCCACCTCGGCCTCCCAGAGGGCTAGGATTACAGGCGTGAGGCACCGCGCCCGGCCCTGGAAATTTTTATTGAGATAATTATAGACTCAGATAACAGAGATATCCCATTTTTCCCTTTACCAGGTGTGGTATCCCCCAACGGTAACATTTTGCAAAATTGTAGCACAACTTTGAGCCAAAATTTCACATTGGTACATTCTACTGGTCTTATTCAGATTTCACCAGTGTTTTCTGTACTCACTGGTGAGTGTGTGTGTCTACATTTATTTAGTCTTATATAATTTTTACACATGTGGAGATTTGAGTACCCATAATAGTCAAGATACTGAATAGTTCCATGGCCACAAGGATCACTCATATAGCTCTTACACTTGGTTAATCACATCTATGTCCCTTCTACACACCACCACTCACCATGTTGTCTAACCTCAGGCAACCACTAATCTATTTTCCATTTGTGAAATTTTGTTATCTCAAAGCATTACATAAATGGAATTATGCATCATGTTACCTTTTAGAATTGGATCTTTTCATTCACCATAATTCCCTGGAAATCCTTTCAGGTTGTTGCATGCATCAATAGAGTTTCTTTTTATTACTGAATAGTATTCCGCAGTGTATGTAACTCTTTAATAGGTCACATGTTGTTCACATGTTCACGTGTTGAAGGGTGTCCATCCTATTAATAGTACTTGGCTATCTAGCTTTTGACTATTATGAAGAAAAATGCTATATTCATTTACAGGTTTTTGGGTGAACATAAGTTTTTCTCTGTGATAAATGCACAACAGTACAATTGTCATACTGTAATTGCATATTTACTTTTATAAGAAACCATAAAGCTGTTTTCCAGAGTGGTATGCAATTTTGGATTCCCACCAGCAATGTAGGAATGTTCCAGTTTCTCTGAATCCTTGCCAACATTTGGTGTTTTTACTAGTTTTTAAAATTGTAGTCATTCTGATAGGTGTTAGTGATTTGTCATTGTGATTTTTATTTGCATTTTCCTAATGTTGAACATCTTTTCATGTACTTATTTGCCATCTGTATATCCTCTTTGGTAAATGGTCTCTCCATATTTTTACTTTCTTATCAGTTTTTTTACTGTTGAGTTTTAAAAGTGTTGAATACATTTTGAATACTAGTCCACTGTTGAATATGTGGTTTGCAAATATTTTCTCTCATTCTGTAACATGTCTTTTCATTTTCTTCACATGGGATTTTATTTGTACAAATTTAGGAGACCCATGTGCAATTTTGGTACATGCATAAAAGACAAACATGCGGGCGCTTGCTCTCTCGCTCTCTCTCTTTTTTTTTTTTTGGAACATATATCTTCTCCTGCTCTCCAGCATTGGAACTCCTGGTTGTCCGGCCTCTGGACTCAGGGATACACACCAGAACCCTTCCTACTGTTTTAATTTTAGTTTCTGCATGTTCATTGTTAGTATACAGAAATGTGATTGATTTTTGTGTGTTGATCCTGTGACATTGCTGAACTCACTTATTAGGGTCTAGGAGGTTTTTTTGAGGGGGTGTAAATCCCTTGGGATTTTCTATGTGGGCAATCATGTCCTCTTTGAGTAAAACAGTTTTATTTTTTCCTTTCTGTTATGTTTCTCTTTTGTTTCTTTTACTTGACTTATTAAACTCACCAGGATTGCCAGTGTTCAGAATAGTGAAAACAGACATCCTTACCTTGTTCTCTGTTTTGAGGGGAAAAGTATTTCTCATTTCATCATTAGTATCGTGGTTTGTCATTGTGGTTTTTTTTTTTCAGTTTTCCTAATGTTGAACATTTTTTCATGTGCTATTTCCCACTTGTATATCCTCTTTGGCAAAGTGTCTCTTCATATTTTCACCAATTTTCTTATCAGCTTTTTATTTTTACTGCTGAGTTTTAAGTGTTTTTAATGTATTTTGGATTTCAGTCCATTGTTGAGTATGTGGTTTGCAAATATTTCCTCTCATTCTACAGCTTGTCCTTTTATTCTCTGTACATGGGATTTTATAGAGCAAATTAAAAAAAATTGATGAAATTCAAATTATCAATTTTTCCTTTAATGGATCATACTTTTGGTGTCACATTTAAGAACTCTTTGGCTAATACTAAACTCCAAAATTTTCTCCTCTATTTTTCCTTAAAGTTTATACTTTCACATTTTATATTTAATGTTGTCATCATTTTCAGTGAGGCCCATGTTCATATTTTTGCCTATGGATGTCTAATTTCTCCATCACCATTTGTTGAAAAGGCTATCTTTCTTCCACTGAGTTGCTTTTACACATTTGTTAAAAATCATTAGGCATATCTTTGCCCATCTATTTCTAGGTTCTCTATTCTGTTTCATTAGCTTGTGTGTTTAGCCTCCAGCCAATATTACACTATTTTGATTACTTTGGCTATATAGTCAGCATTAATATCAAATAGAGTAATTGTTCCCATTTATTTTTCTTTGTTAAGATTATTTTACCTAGTCTAGGGTCTGTGTCTTTCCACCAAATTTTAGGATAAACTTGACTATGTCTACATAAACTTTGCTGGGTTTTTGATGGCAATTTTATTAAGTCTATAAATCAGTTAGGGAAGAAATTATATCTTTATTCTGTTGAGTCTTCTAGTCTATGAACATTATATATTTATTTATTTAGGTTTTCTTTTTAATTTTCTTCATTAGCATTTTATAAGTTTCAGCTTACAGATCCTACACATATTTTGTTAAGGGTAGATCGCTAGGGGTTAATTTTATGTGTCAACATGATTGGGCTAAGAAATCAACAGATAGCTGGCAAAACATTATTTCTGGTTGTATCTGTGAGGGTGTTTCCAGAAGACGTTAACATTTGAATCTGTAGACTGAGTAAAGAAGATTGTCCTCACCAATGTGGTTGAGCATCATCCAGTCCATTGTGGGCATAAATAAAACAAAAAGGTGGAAGAGAGTCAAATTTGCTCTCTTTTCTTGACCTGGGACATCCATCTTCTCCTAGCCTCCAGTATTGGAGCTCCTGCTTGTCTGGCTTTTGGACTCTGAGATTTATACAAGTATCTCTCACCCGCACTGTCCTAAGGCCCTCAACCTTAGAGTTGGAATTACATTGGCTCCACTGGTTTTCAGGCATTCAGACTCAGACTGAATTACACCTCTTTCTTTCTTGGTTCTCTAGCTCGCAGACAGCATATTATGGGACTTCTTGTCCTCCATAGTTGCCTAAACCAATTTTCATGAAAAATTTCTTCAGATATTGTTCCATGTTGAGCAGATCTATACAAACCTACCCTCAAAGTCCGAGGAAGCTGAAAAGCCAAAGAAAGAGGCTAGCAAATCCAGTTTCTCAGAAAGAAACATTATATAGGGACTTATGAACAGAAGCCATGTCTTGGGTGGTGGCAATAGGAGACAAGATAGATCCTGGAGCCATTATCCCCCAGATCCAGGGTTTATAGACCCCAGGGAAGGAATGTGTAGGACAATTGAAGTTGATTCCTCAGGGAAAGGCAAGAATGCTATGTGAATCTGTCTAAGGGCAGGATTTATTGTCTAGGCTATTCTAATTTAAGGGCAGGATTTACTGTAATAGTAGAAAAAGTAGAAGTCTTAGAGGCATTCTGGGAACTGGGGTTAATCAGAAGTCAGCATGGTGGATTAGCATTCAAGATTGAGTTGCTTTTCATGTATATGGTATATATCATATATATAAAGAACATATGGTATATAATCATATATATGGTATATATCATATGTATAAACTTTATGTTCTTTATAAATTACCTAGGCTCAAGTATTATGCTGTAGTAGCATAAAGGGACTAAGACAGAAATTGATGATGAGAAGTAAGGTATTGCTATAATGAATACCTAAAAATGTGGAAGCACCTTTGAAACTGGGCAATGGGTAGTGGCTGAAAGAGCTTGGAGGAGCAGGCTACAAAAAGCCTAGATTGCCATGAACAGAGCATTAAGGGCAATTCTGTGATGGCTCAAAAAAATGAAGAACTATTGAGAGAGCCTCAGTGTAAATGCTCATGATCAGAATGTTGGTAAAATAGGAACAGTAAAGGCAATTCTGATGAAGCCTTAGAAGGAAATAAGGAATATCTTTTTAGAAAGTGGAGGAAAGTTCATCTTGTTATAAATAAAGTGGCAAAGAACTTGGTGGAATTGTGTGCGTGTCCTACTGCTTTGTGGAAGGCAGACTTTAAGAGCCAGGAACTAGGATATCGGGCGAAGGGTGCTGCGTGACTTCTCTTAACCGCTTATGGTAAAATGCAAGAAAAGAGACATGAGTTAAAAATGGAATTTATAATCAAAAGAAAAGCAGAACATAAAGATTTGGAAAATTCTCAGCCTATCAGCGTTTTAAAATAGCAGGAATGAATACCAAGGATGTGGCCAAGTAACTCCTTGATAAAGAGATTAATATGGATAGAGTAAAGCCAGATTCTTTTCATCAGGAAAATGTAGTCCTATGCAAAAAGAGCAAAGCTAGAGGTATCACATTACATGACTTCAAATTATATTATAAGGCTATAGTAACTAAATAGCATGGTACTATGCTATGATGGAATTTTTCAAAATGCTAAATAATCAGAGATATTTGATATAGTTTTAAACATAAGAAATTGATATTTTGTAGGCAAAAAACACAATTCAAATACTAGCCATTTCACTTGGTTCAACTATAATATTTTTTCCAATGTGGGTGACCTGACAATTTTCTAAATACATTTTTAAAGAAAAAGAAAATATATACTGTTCTCTGATTTTCTTATATTTCTGTGAAGTAATTATGCTATAATAACATAACTGGAAGATAGAGTTGTGTTTTAGTAGGAATTTATTTATAACAGAATTCTAGAATGCTGGTTACTGCTTCATTTTACTTGTGTTTTTCAGCCTACAAAAATAGTGTCTTTGGTTTACAGCCTCTCTTTTTTTCTTGTTGAAGTGGGAACACAAATATTTAAGAACTAACCATGTTCTTAAGAAAGTACATGGAAATTAGTTTTTTTAATCAAAAATAAGTGAAGCTGGGCAAATTGTTTGATAGATTTTCTTGATAGTATTGAAAATGAGCTGACAGAAGGTATATACACTTAGATGAAATATATTTAAAATTTAGCAGAACATTAGATACAAGATAATGACATCTCAGCCACAGAATGAATTAAAATTGCTTAGCTATGAGTAAGGGTATAAGGACTGAAAATCAGCACTGAAATCACAAGATAAAGATAATAATAATAACACCTTCCACATAGAGCACTTAATTTCATCAAAACACTTTCACTTGCATTATCTCCTCTGATTTTCACCATATATTTAAAAAAACAAAATGCCTTTTTTATGTAACTCATTTACAATTACAATTCTTCCTAAAGACTGACACAGTACAAGCAAAACAAATTTATCTGTGCATTCAATCATATGGTGGGGGTTCCAGACAGCAACAGACTTAATTCCATGTATTTCTTCCTATTTCTCCAGTTCTTCCTTCAATTATGTAGGCAGTTTCTCCAGCCTTCTTTGTAAGTAATCTATTTTACATACTCCTGCCTTTGGTTTATAATTTGCGGAATCTTTTGCTGGGTTTAGATGTTATTTTCTTTAACCCTTTTATTTCTATTGCTCTTTTATTTCCCACTTCAATTTCTTTCTTTACTTTTGTAAAAATTCCTGAGAATTTATAGTTATCTGCTTTTCTTTTCCCTCATTAATTTCCCAAGATGTTTCCCCAAAACAAAAACTATTCTTTATAAGCATGGAGTATAATTGTATTTTCTCAAACAGGCCCACACTCTGTCTTGGGTTATTCTCCATTAATTTCAGATTTGCATTGCTCTAGTCTCTTAATCCCAACATTATTTTCTGTGGAAGCTCTATATTACTGTCTTCTAGTCCTCTTGGTCTGCTTTCCTACTCCCACTTACCTTTATTTTACTGAGCCAATGCTAAAAGATTTTCCATTTTCAGTTTTAATTCTGGGTCTCTGAGGTTGGTTTGGCTCTATTTGTATCCTTTTGGTATCTTCTTGTTCTTAGACAATCTGTACTAAAGTGTTTTTGCTTGTCCTACCCCTGATAACAGAATGACATTACTTGGTCAGTGTCCTGAACACTTGGGCCATTTCTAACTACATATTACATTCTATGGAGTTCTTGAACCACATCTATAGCAAATGTGCATTATATCAGTTAATACTCTTTACCTCTAAATCAAAATCATTTAGCAGACTTAGACTGATTGTTTCATTTTCAGAGTGAAATATTCCTTTGTCTCTGTCTCTGTTTCCCTCTAGTCTAAAATCCAAACCAATCTGCCACTTTTCTGAGGCTGTTAATATTTCACAATATCTTTTTAACCAAGCTACTGTGTCTGCTGCTTTTGCTGCTCGTTTCAGACTTTATTCATGAAATGTCTTAGCTCAGTGGACTTATCAAAAATCTTCTTAGCAGTTTTAGTTTTTTTTTTCTATTTGACATACTTTCAAATGTAAATCCAAGTGCTCTAATAATGTGGAAGTGTTAGCAAAACTCCTTGCTCCTGGGAATTTGAACTAGGTTAAACATTTCCCTTGAGTTCATCCATTAGGTGCCCCCCCTTAAGATATTGCTTTTCTCTGTAGATGCCATAATATCTTGTACATATAATCCCTACCATATTTTTTCAATCTAACACTATTATCCCTCTTTTCAAAAAAGCTTAAATTCTTTATCCTTTTTATCCCATTTCTTTTTTCCCCCTCTGCCAAGGTCACTGGTGATTTTTAAATAACCACATACAGTGTGTTATAATCAGTCTCTGTCTTACTTAACCTCTGAGTCCTCTTTGAAATAATTGCAACCGTTGCATTTCACTATTCCCTACTTCTCTGATCACTTTTTTTTTTGTCAGATTATTTTTCTCAGTGGGTCCCTTAAATGTTAAGATTGCTTATGATTTTCTTCTTATCTTTTTTCTCTCTCTCTTTTTTTCTTTGCTTGGATGATCTTACCACAGTGGTTTCAACTATCATTTACAGGCTGACACTTTCAAAATCTTGATCTCAGCCTGGCTACAGACTCAGCCATGCAATTCTCTCCTGAGTATATGTACTTTTCAAGCTTCAAATATTCAAAACATTGGGAGCTGAACTCATTATATCTCTCTCCAAACCTTTTTTTTTTTTTTTTTCTTTTTGTACCTTATCTTGGTGAACACCAATTTTTTTCAGCCCTGGTCATATCTTTGTTTGGCTTTCCCTCATGCACATGCATGTGTGCACACAAACATTCACACATACAATAAATTATATCTACCAGTTTCTATTTATTGTACCTCATAAATATCTCTTGAAAAATGTTTCTTCCTCTTCAACTTCATGGTTAGTTTGCTCAGAATTTCATCAGCTTTTTCATGGACTGCTGAGATATTCTTTTTACTCATCTTCCTACTACCTATCATAATCTCCTTAATTCATTCTTCAGTTCCGTTCTTAAAGCAATTCGCTAGTTCCCCATTGCTATTTTATAAGGTCCCTAAGTAATTCTTACACAGACAGCCAATTGTAAGTAGGTCCACCTAGACTTGTATTTGAAACCGATTGTGAAACCTTGCTGCTCAAAATAAGCTCTGATAACAACAGCATTGACCCAATATCTGGGAACTTGTTAGAAACACAGAATTTCATGCTTTGCTACAGACATTCCAAATTATAATCTACATTTGAACAAGACATGCATCCCACATGCTACGCAAACACATTAAAGTTTGAGAGGCGCTGTATGATGGTTCTGTTCCAAACTCCGCCAGTGTAGGGGTGTTGCAAGTCCGAGCAGCAGGTACCTGGATATTCTTATGGATCTTGTGGAGACCAAGGAAAACCCAGTTTAGTTAATTCCCATGCTTCTCTTATCTCATTTACATTGAGAATTTTACCCATGGTCCATTAAGATTGTTTTTTCCAGACAAACTATTGGTCTTCAACAGATTCTTCTCTTTTTGCAAACTAGAAAAAATACTTGGAGTTTTTAAGTGATATTTGGTACTTGCTTTTACATTTCCTGTTTCAAAAGGTCTCAGTTTGAGCTTGAACACAAACTCAAAATACAATGTGTTTTCTTAATATGCATTGAATAAATTGCCATAATTTCTCATAAAAAATTTTCCTACCAGTGTGAATCTTGAATCAAATTTATTTTTAAGTTTCTTAATATAACTTAACTTTTGTGCATATCTCATCATAATGGGCACTGAATTTGATTCTTCTGTTGTAAAAGGTATTCCCAGATTCGACAAGAGGACTGGTTGGTGTATGCGCTGAAACAATAGTTCTCAGAGTGTAGTTCTGGGGGCAACAGCATTAGCATCACCTGTGGACTTATGAAAATGTAAATTATCTCATCCCATTAAGAAATATAGAATATGCATTTTTTTCTGGGAATCGTGATCTGTGTTTTCACAATTCCTCTAGGTGATTCTGATGCATGGCAAAGTTTGGGAATTATTAGTCTGTCTAAAACAATTACTCTGATTTCATTTTCCTTGCTAGTGCTTGATTTAGACATGGGCATGATATACAGTACTAATTAATGAGATGTGAGAGGAATATGCTAAGGAGGCCTCTGGGAAAGATATACTTGCTCTTATAAAATAACAAGCAAGAAGGAATAGACCCTTTTCAGGCTGGGTATTGATATCTTGCTTGTGATTCCAAGAATTGCTGTAGCCATTTTACCACCATTACATAGAATATCTCCTAATGTTGAGGTTGGTTGAATTGAAAGATTGTAAATACATAGGTTCTTAAAGATGTCATTAAGGCAGAGAATATACCAGTTATGGCATGGTACTCATTCCAGATTTCTTGTTACATGAAATAATAAATATCCTTATTTTGTAAGCCATTTTATTTAGGATTTTCTGTAATCTGCAGTTGAAAATATCTCAATTTTTACAACATGAGTTTCTTTTTTCTTACTTCAAAATATTACAGGGGTACAAATGTTTTGGCTACATGTATCAATTTTGTTATGCTTGAGTTAGGTTATAAATGGGCCCATCACCCAGATAGTGTTAATTGTAACCATTAGGTAGGTTTTCACCCACACCTGCCTCCACATTCCCCCCTGCTTGATTTCTGCTGAGTCTTACATCCCTCTGTGCACATATATGCTCATCAGTTAGTTCCAATTTAATAGTGAGTACATGTGGTGTTTGTTTTACAATTCTTTAGATACCTTACTTAGGATAATGGTCTACAGTTCCATCCAAATTGTTGCAATTGTTCATCCTTCTTCATGGCTGAGTAGTATTTCATAATATACATATACCACATTTTGTTAATCCATTTATGAATTGATGGGCACCTGGGTTGATTCCATATATTCACAATTGTGAACTGTGCTGAAATAAATATTCCTGTGCAGGTGTCTTTTTGATAAAATGACTTCTTTTCCTTTGGGTAAATACTCAGTAGTGGGATTGCTGGATCAAATGATAGGTCTACTTTTAGTTCTTTGAGGAATCTCCATACTGTTTTCACGGGGGTTGCACTGATTTGCATTCCACCAACAGTATATAAGCATGCATTTCTCTCTGCATCCACAACAGGATCTATTGTTTTTGGACATTTTAATAAAAGCCATTCTAACAGTGGTAAGGTGATATCTCATTGTGGTTTTAATTTGCATTTCCCTGATGATTAGTGATGCTGACCATTTTTTCATATGTTGATTGGCCAATTTGCTTATCTTCTTTTGAAAAGCTTCTGTTCATGTGTTTTGCCCACTTTTTAATGGGGTTGTTTGTTTTTTCCTTGCTGATTTGCTTGAATTCTTTGTAGATGGTGGTTATTAGCCTTTTATTGGATATACAGCTTGCAAATATTTTCTCCCATTCTATAGGTTGTCTATTTTCTCTGTTGATTATTTCCTTAGCTGTGCAAAAGCCTTTTACTTTAATCAAATCCCATTTGTTTATTCTTGTTGTTGCTGTGATTGCCATTGGGGTCTTCTAAATAAATTCTTTGCCTAGGAGTGGGCTTCATCCTGGGGATGCAAGGATGATTCAACATATGTAAATGAATAAATGTGATTATGCAAATAGAAGTAAAAACAAAGACCATAAGATCATCTCAATAGATGCAAAAAAACATTTGACAAAACCCACACCCTTTTATGATAAGAACCCTCAACACGGAAGGCATAGAAGAAACATGTCTCACGCTTATAAAAGCAAGTATGACAAACCCACAGCCAAAATTATACTGAATGGGGAAAAGTGGAAAGCATTCCCACTAAAAACTGGAACAAAACAAGAATGCACACTGTCACCACTTCTATTCGACATAATGCTGGAAGTCCGAGCCAGAGCAATCAGGCATGAGAAAAAAATAAATGGTCTCCAAATCAGGTAAGAGGAGGGCAAACTATCATTTTTGCTGACAATATAATCTTATATCTGGAAAATTCCAAGTATTCTACCAAGAGATTCCTGAAAATCGTAAATAAATTCAGCAAAATCTGAGGTTATAAAATCTCTTCTTTTATTCCTTTTTCTTTTCTTTAACTTCCTCTGCTTCCCTATCAGTTCATAAAATCAATGTACACAAATCAAAAGCATTCCTGTACACCAATAACAGTCAAGCTGAGGGTCAAATTAAAGACTCAGTATCATTCACAATAGCTACAAAGGTAATAAATACCTTGGGAAATACTTAACCAAGGAGGTGAAAGATCTCTGCAAAGAGAACTATGTAACATTTGGGAAAGAAATCACAGATGACACAAGAAAATGGGAAAACATATCATGCTCATGGTTCAGTAGAATCAACATTGTTAAAATGTCCATACTGCCCAGAGTGATTTGCAGATACAAGGCAATCCCCATCAAAATACAATGTCATATTTCACAGACCTAGAAAAAATAATTTTATGCTTCCTTTGGAACCAGAAAAACCCGGAATAGCCAAATCAATCTTAAGCCAAAAGAATAAATCTGGAGGCATCACATTACCAGACTGCAAACTATAAGGCTATAGTAACCAAAACAGCAGCATGGTATTAGAACAAAAATAGAGACATAGACCAATGGAACATAACAGAGAAACCAGATATAAAACCATCCACATACAGCCAACTGATTTTTAAGAAAGCAGACAACAATATACACTGGGGAAAAGAAGCTCTATTCAATAAATGGTGCTGGGAAAATTGGATAGACACATGCAGAAGAATGAAACAGGATCCATGTCTCTCACCACTCACAAAAATTAATTCAAGATGGATAAAAGACTTAAATGTAACTCTTTAAGCCATAAGAACTCTAGAAGAAACTGTTGTAACATGAATTTCTTTTATTATCAATTATGAAATAATAAATGCTATTTAATAATCATTGATGCATAAGAATTTTTTATGGAGTTTTCCATCCATCCTACCCACACAGATAACACTTGTAGTTGTCAGCACATGGTAGTCTTCAGGTTTTAATGTGTTAACACCCTACAATTTTAAAAGCATACCAGAAGTTAAAAATAAAAAACACTTAACATAAAGTAGATAAGATTAACCACCTAGGAAAAGCTTCTGAGGCATAAAGAGGGCATCAAGTAATTAACAATTATGACTGGATTACAGTCCCTTATTTAATCTCATAAGGGCATTAAAGAATGTCTGTAAAAGGAAAAGCAACAACTGAAGTGTAATTAATATAAAAAATCTATAATGAAAACTTGTCCATTATATAGAAATGTTCTAATGATACAAAATTTTATTGAACAAAAAGAAATATTGAAGATGGATAGTAAGTACTTCTCAGACTTTATTCAGATGCTATTTCTGATCATCACTATTATTAAAAATGCTTCAGGCTTTACCATAGATGAATTCGAGTAGCAGGCAAAACTATTAAACTGTCTTTGCTCTGACTTCACACACACATAACTACTTTATAAGTTCAATTTTTTCAGGTATCTTACTTTGAGATGATAGTGTTACAAGAAACAAACTGTTGCATTTTGTTAACTAAATATGTATATCCCATATTCTCTGTTTAAAAAGGTAGTACTCAGGAGTATAAATGAATGTTTTGGGAGTTTGCTTAATGTGACTCACTTACCTAGATCCCCAATCATCTCATGGTTATAAAAGCTTCTATGATGCAAAACTGAGAATCAAACTTTGACTGTGTAGTGCCTCTACTGCTGCAAATACTTCATGGAATATTTTTTCTTTCTCTTTCTAATCATTTTAACTGCTTGAGTGTCATAACTGCTCTGTAATTTCACTTCTAGTGAAACTTCTGAATACTTTATAAGAGCAGTATAATAGTTCTAAACAGAAACAGGAAATAATTTCCTTTTGTAAGTGGGGTCATGGTACCTCTTCAACTGTTTTTATGATTTTGTAGAATACTTGTCGATACTTTATACTTTCCTCCTCTTCTTGCTACTTCAGATATCAAGGGAGCAAGTATATGAACAAAAAATTTGCACATATTTACTTGGCAATTTTTCTGATTGGTGGTGAGAAAATATGGAAAGCAGTATGATAAATATTTATAGAATCATGCTTTAAATTAATGTGGGTAAGTAGTATAGCATATAAAAGGCAATCTATCTCATTATTCTCTAAAAAGTGTTTATATGTATGATACTATTGTGAATATGAAAGATATATGTTGTGGAGTTTGTCTTTTACTTAAAGGTCTGAAAACTAAGATTTCAGTAAACACAAACTGAAAGAGTTTCACTGACATTCAATGAAATCTTACCTTCTCCTTCTTGAATTCTTATGGACAATTTTGAAAATTCCATGTAAAGTGTCAGCTGCTATTTCAGTGGTTCTCTTGACCCAAGACTGAAAGATAGGAAAGATTGCTTATTATAGTTTCTTTCACTACAGGGAAAAATGTGGTCTTTATGTGGGGAGAATGGAATACATGATTCTTTCCTTCACAAAATTAATTGCAGTGCCCTTTTCAAAAATAAAGCTTAAAATCTTAATGCCCTTGATGACACTTTTTGACAGACTTTCACTATATTGTGGGGGAGGAGGAGATCTTTTATTTTTGTTCCTTTGCATGAAGTGACTTGGTTAAGCAAGAAAAAGAATGATGGAGTTTTGACACCTCATCCCCTATTCTATTCACCAAACTACATAATCCTCCCCTTTGCACAGTTTGATTTTTCCCTTATTGAATTTTGCTTTCTGTGATGTTCTCATTTCCCTTATTAGATTAAATCAAATTGTTCTTACCCATCCAACATTATCCCTTTGGGAGAACAAAATTCTGTCTCCCGAGAGAAAAACGTAAAGAAAATCTACTTAGAGAAGATTACTCAGCTACTGTTATTATCCTTTTCCAATTTCCTTTTTACTTTACAGAGTAAGTTTGACTCATTCCCCAATGGCAAACTTTCTTCCCTTCTACTATGTAACAAGGATGAGGACATGTCATCTATAAAGGTGACTCGTAATGTAAAATACAAAAACTCAGGATTGATATGACATGTTATATACGATAGGTCAGAAAAACTCTTAGGTTATTGCTTGTGCTTGCAGCTACTGCCTTTTGAAACCACAAAACTGTCCTACTGAACCAAGAATTATTTAGGAAATTCTATTAGACCATTTAACTGACACACAGGTGATACTCTTTCGGTGATTATGATAAAACTGCCAAAGCTCTGTCACAAAAAGGGTGGGAAGGCAGAGCAACTTTTATCTGTATTGCTTTGCATTCTATTTCCTTTCTACACAGATGGAAGAGAAAGCTTAAGATATACAACCTCTGTGGAATTCAGGTTTCTGTTCATTACAAAGTGCCGTTTAAGCTTCAACATAGAGATTTGCATGGATTTCTTTTTTTTTAGGTTTTCAAAATTGCTCAAAAGCCATTGATCTTTTCGTTGTAGTACAAAAAATGGAAAAAAGTCTATTCTGGTCCAAATTATAAGTACATGAAGAATCTAATGAATTGTGAATTTACACATTCTCTTTCTGTGTGTGTGTATGTGTTTTCTAACCTAAGATCTTAAATTCTCTTGAGGTCACCCTGTCAGCATTAGTTCTGCGGCCTGGATTTAGTTGAATCAATCCTAATTGCAATTCTGCACAGGTCTGGTCCTCTGTGGAGATTGCAGATGAATGACAGTGCAGTGGCAGGAAAGATAAATATGCTGGCAAATAAGATCCCGGCTCTCCACAGAGGATGGAATAAATTACTTTACCAATACAGTGGAGGTAATATGTGGAGAAAGAAAGTGAAATCGAAGCCAGTTTAATACTAGGTTTGTTAAAGTTTAAAATCAAGCATTTTAAGCTTAAGTAAAATACTGATGGTGATTCTTTCTATTTAGAACACATTCCTTTGCTCTGTACCATGAAAAATAATGACATACACTAATTTTCTTTATGCAGATGACAGCTTGGACAATTTTAATTCATGTGGCATTCTCTGGTAGCTGAAAGCCTGGTGGTAACTGTGGTGTAGCATATTGATTAGTAATTTGATAAATACACAAAATGGCACATTGAGCTTTAGGTGCATCATGCAAAATGTATTTAAATGACCTTGACTAATTAGAGTGCATAGCTGCAAGGCAGCACCATATGAACAAGAGCCAGTTTGTCAGTCTAGGAATTTATGTAGGTTTATGACAGAATAGGAAGAGACCTGCATATAAACACTAAAACTTCTTTCAAGGAAGTAGAGTTAGAATACATCATCAGGAGAAAAATATTATTTTTTATTATGAGAATTATTATCCTTGTGCTATGAAATTAATTCAAGAATTTTATATCTAAAATATATTTTGTGGATTTTTAACTAGATCCTAGATAATATACAAATATATGTTTTTACTATGATTAGTCAGGCAAGGACTAATATCAATTCTTCACATATTATTTATTTACCTCTTAATATTTTCTAGCTGCATGAAGTGTGAAGTTCCAAAATAATATGTTATGCTGGCAGAATATACATTTATGGTTTGTCATCACAGATTATGTTAGGTGTGCTGTAATTGCCTCTTGAAATAAAAATTCTAATTAACTTTCATGGATGAAGTTTAGGTTTACACTGTATCTTTGTGGAAAAAATGTTTAGCAAATATAAATGGAGTACCCTAAGAATCCATAGATATAATACCTCAGCAATTTCTAAAATAACTTTCTGTTTCACTTAGCTATACATTTTCATGAGAACACTAGACAATAAATTAAAAATAACAGATCATACATAGGTGGCTCAATTTCACCCCTTGCCCATGTAAACTAGGCATTTTTTGAAGTATATTGTTTTTATAAACATTGATATAAGCTTCTGGAAGCAAAGTAAGGAGGGACCCCAGGATGAGATTTCTGTATAAATATTCAAGTCTCTGAACTGAGCTTAGGCCTAAGGGAATTGTTCTCAACAGCATTAGGTGCACCTCCAATGGTGCTGGGCTTCCTCAGGATGTATATCAGTTGCTCTGAAAGACAAGCACAACTGTTCTATTGTCTGCCATTTCAGTGTGTCATTCACATATATTAAAAATTTGCAGGTATGCTTCAATTTTAAATGAAATTTGGCAAAAAGAGGAGAAGTGAATTAGATCCTTCAATAACTTCAGTCAAAGTCAGTATCTTTTTTTTTTTTCAAAATTTAAATGGTAGTTAATTTCAACTATCCACTCAGAGCATCTCTTAATGAATTTCTCTAATTCTCCAAAATCACATTTCTCCTCATTTCATTGCTTAACAACTATTTTAGAGCACTCCTAAAGACTGTTTTAATTTGTTTTTCATTGTGAGAGGTGTGATTTTGAAACAATAGATTTCTAAAAAGAATTTTTAAAAGGCTTGAGGAAAAATCATCTAGGAGATTGATAATTTATTTTTTCCTACCCACTCACTGTAATTATTGAATATTTTAAAACTAGAGAAGACCTAAAATCTTATGTGGTCTAAATCTTTTGTAATACATGATAAGCTTATGAATATTGATTGTAATCAATTGCTATTACCCTAAATACTATATACACACACATATATATATAAAATAATAAAATTAAAAAATTTAAGAAATAATTGAGAAAATGAGTCATATGAAGAAGAAATTATATTGAGTAGTCTTATGAAGATGAAAGTAATTTACTGACTGATTTGAACAAATTGCATATCAGGATAATGGCCTGCACTTTGTCAGTCTATAAAAGGTACTCAGTCTAGGCCTTTAATGTAACCTAAATTTGTGCTGTACAAATTAGCAGACAATCTTTGCGGAATTGATGATTAACCAAAATCATCTAGATATTTAGGTTTTTTAGTTATGTCATTGGATACAATGCTAGGCAATCTGTGAAGGTTCAATAAATCAGTCTTGAATAGATTTTGGTTCACCAGATGTATCAGCATCAACTGGGGTACTTGGAATAAATGCAGATTCCTTCCTTAATCCAGGCTTCTGAGTCAGGATCTCTGAAGGAAGAGATCAGCATCTCTATTTTTAAGGAACACCTGAATGAGTCTGATATACTTTCCCAACTTTGAGATACACACACAAATACTTATTATCTGAGAGATTTCAGTTTAGGAGATAGGGTATAGGCCAGATTATCTCTATTGATCCTTTCTGTCACCATCATTCTTGAAAAACCAAGACACAGTATTACTGAGAATCATAAAGCTGAAAAGGGTTTGTTAAATTTTTTTCTAAAGCAGTTGAAGAAGGTAACCTAACAAAATTATGGCATTTACTCCATTAAAGAGTACATATTTAATTATTTTCTGACGGACAACCATAAAGGTTCATTCCTTTTAATTTAAATAATAGTAAAAATAGTTAATAATATAAATGGAAAATAGTAAAAATGGTACATAAAATTATGTACACCAATTTAGTTCCCACTTTACATGTTGCTATCACAGAGAAGTGGACTTTAAAGGTACTGTACTGAATATAAATGTCTTGAATAAAAAAAAATCTGAAATACAACTAGCTGATACTGAAATTACCAAGAAAAATCTATTCACATACCTTGTCTTATCCTTACTTATGAAGAACATGACTTTGGTGGTAGTTGTGATGTAAATGGAACTTAGAAACATGAATTTAAAAATGGCTAAACTCTAGCAGGTTTACTCCCTTATATGCTGCTAGATATTTATGAACTTCTACAAAGCAATGGAAAGGGCAAGGGCAGAATATTTCTAGAAATGATGCCTCCATTCTCTCTCTTAGGGACCTTAGTTATCTCATAGCTTTAGTTATCACCTCTATGCAGATACTTTCTAATCTACATCTACAACCTCCTTCCCTTCTGAAAGATGGTACATTTCTGAAGATAATTAGGCATTTATACCTGCTTATCATTCCATTATTTCGAATGAAGTATGTTTAAAACATGCCTCATGGCCTTCTCTCTCAAACTGACACCCACTCAAGGCTTCTCTGTATTAAAAGAAAAACATTAGACAAAATAATTTTAACAGAATATATTTGAGCAAGAACAATTCATGAATTGGGCAGCACTCAGATACAGAAAAGATTCAGAGAGCTTCTCCCTGCAAACTATGCAGTGAGTATAGACAGAACATGGAAGGAAATTTCAGAAATAGCTTGATTGGTTATAGTCAGGAATCTGCATTATTTGGGCATGCTCTGATCAGTTGGCAGCTTGTAATTGGCTGAAGCTTCACTGTGATTGGATAAGATCTGGCTATCTTCTCTCTATATCTGTATCTATCTATCTATCTATGCACACACACAAAAGAGAGGTTTCAGTTTGTTCAAGAACTAATTTTGGTTGTAGTTCATTTCATAGGAGACTCAAGTATGGAGACAGCCTCATGTCAAATTTTATACCTATCTTTTGATGATAGCGTTGTTCTTCCAGGTAAACAGCCTCTAAATCTTAGAGTAAGCTTGTTTTTTCCTTCTATCTGACCAAACTTACTAATCTTTAATAATATAATCAATCACCACTTCCAGATGAATTTTTTTTTTTGGTTTCTCTAGCATTTATATTTTACGCTCAATTCCTCCTTTCCTGACCATATTTCAAGTATTTGTCATCTCTTACTTAGACTACTATAATATTATACCTCCTAATTTGTTTCTTTGATTTCAGCCTTAGCATTTACCAGATGCCTACTCTGTTGTAAGAATAGTCTTCTTAATACCACTTTTTAATAATTTTTTTCTCAATGATCTTTGATGACTGCTTTTTCCTCCCACTACCTATCTCCAACCAATTTTTATCATTTTCTGCAAAGAATGCGTTAAAAATTCTATACTTTTGACTAACTTATTCCTTTTCTGCTCCCTGAACAATCTTTTAGTTTTTGACCTTTCCTTTTTGTGCATGCAATTCCTTCTCCCTCCATTATCTCTTCTACCTATCTCTCTATTTCTTGTCTATTCTTTGGCCCTGTTCAAACCCCACCTATCTTATAATCACTATTTGTTGCTATAGTTTTATGTGTTTTTGAGTGTGTAGCCTATTCTCTGCATCAGAAGTTATCCTGCAGCAGCCAGCATATTTTACATTTCCTCTCATTATGTAAATTTAGGAAACACTGACCTGGACTGTTGCAATAGCTCTCTAACTGGGTACAACAATTCCCAGACCTTCCCTACCTCTACATACACAATCCATTTCTGTCAAATTAATGTTAGGAAGCACTGTGTCTAATAAATGATTTTCTTATTTAAAACTTTGTCTGAAAAATATCTCCCTCATTCTGCCACCCCATGTGTAGGAAGTTCTTCAAAAATATAATCCTAATCTACCTCTGCAGTCTGACTTCTCCCTACTCTCCTACAGACAATATATGCTTCATGGACAATAAACTGCTACATTCTATTTTTTTCTATCCCTACATGTGAATGTCCATTTGCTCTCAAATCTGTTAATGCTCAACTGAAATGCAACTTTTGTAAAAAAAAAAAGGTTTTTTTTTCCAATTTTCAGTTCTCAGCAACAAGTTATACTTTTATCTGCTACATTTCTGTATCATTCCCCATCTCTCTGCCCTGTTCTCATTAGTTCTACTTTGCTTTTAATTTATGTTTGTGGTACTAATTTTTCTGAGATGAATTCTATTATATTTTTACTTGTCCTTACACCACTTCCTTCATTTTTAGAAGCACTTCCTGCTTCTTGACAGCAGGAAGAACATCTTTATTTTTCTGCTTTCTGTTACTCTTGTTCTATAAGCTGTAATAGAAAGAAACAGCAGGCATTGCTTGGGGATTTTGAGTTTTGAAACAATAGTATAGAACAATTTTGACCACCTGATACTTTAATTATAAAGTTGCCATTATTCTGATAATGTTATCAGGGATTACTCTGAATTAGTTATTTTCAAAAATCATAATCCACATATTTAGAACTTCAGCAGTCACTAAAAGAATAATGAATTTTTAGGTGAAAGTCTTCTGATAACTTTCAATTTAGATACACCTGTGTCTTTGTATTATTTGTTTACAGATCTGTAGAATAACTTGTAACTTTTAACATGTGGAATGTTGAATAGTACCTGTAGCTGCAAAAGATGTTCTGCAACATTTTATGGAAATAAACCAATACCTTTAGTTCTTGTTTAGGTAAACCTATATTTTGGGGATTGGACTTACTCTAACAAGCATACATCAATATATATAGTATATACATGTATGTATTTGTATATTATTCTGGATTTTTCCTGAATAATTCTGATCTTATACTACTGTAATTCATATTAAAAGAAATTAATTGTTATGAGGTCAGAGAAAGTACTCACATGAGAAATGCCACCTTCAAATTTCTCTTTAAAATGGAAGCCTCCAAAGAAAATGAATTTAAATAGCATACAAGATTAACTGAAACTGAATACATTCAAGAACTAATAGGAGTGTCAACAAACTTAAAACTTATAGAATGAAAAATATGATCATCTCAATAGAAGCAAAAAGACATTTGATAAAATTCAACCTCCATTTTTAAAAAAAGATATAAAAATAGTCTGTAGTAAATATAGGTGAATATTTGATTGAATAGGGAATAAGTATGTGTACAAAAAAGCAAAGGAGAAGATTGATCAATTCGAGAACATATTTAAATGTTTTTAAATTCTTGATATAATTTCAGATTTACAGAAATGTTGCAAGAATTGTACAAAGAATTCCCTTATACCCTTCACCCAGATTCCCTGTGTTAATGTTTACACATTTGTACTGCAGGGTTTACTCTCTTACCTGTTCCGTATTTGTAGCTCCTTTCACCTGGCTCCATTATCCACAATGTATTTGCTTATTTAATCATATGTAAGGGATAAAAAAAATTGTTTTCTACTATCCTCACAACTTCTCTGTCTGGGGTCCTATAAATCGGACTGACAAAAGAAAGATCAGCAACAGAAAAACAAATAGAAATTTATTAGTATGTGTATGGTCCTTGCACATGGGAGCACTCAGAGATGAGTAACTCAAAGAATTGATTAGAACAGGGGCTTATTTTAGCAAAATAAAACAAAACAAAATCTAAAAAGAATTTTTAGGACTGTAACTAGACAAAGAAAAAGGACTTTTGAGTTTTTAGGGGTGACAAATTGTGGGAAAGCAAAAATCTGGGAAACTAATGGTAGATAATGTCTAGTTAGTAAATTTTGTTATATAGATAAGTGTCATAAATTGCCAGTGGTGATTAGTTTTTGTCTGTCCTGGTAGAAAGGGGAGGGGGAAAATTGTTACAAACTTATGTCCTGCTTTTAGACAAATAGGAGAGGGCAGAAAGTTTTTCTTATATCTGCTTCTTCTTAATTGACTTCAGCTCAAAATCATTCTTATATCAAAGTGGCATATTTTGGTGTGTCATATTCTGCCACCCTATACATATTTGACCCTTTAATCAAGTTTCCATAAAATAAACATAATAATTATATCATATCATGCTCCTGCTTCAACTCATTCTACTCAGCCACAAACTTCTCATAAGCTTTTTTTTTTTTTTTTGTAACATTTATTCCTTTTGAGAACATTTGCAAATCAGAGCTTAATTCTCCTATCAGGAGACCAGGGCATCTCTAGTGTCACGGTGGCCTCGTTGAAACTAACAGGCACGACCTCTGGCCTGTCAATCAGTGGGCTAATCTCACCACTTCTTTTCCCCAAATCTTAGTTCTACAGATTTAGTCCTAACTCTTTTAGCATGGCATAAGCATTCAATTATTATTCTAGAATGTAATTCCTGAGAAATCATTTTATATTTCCTTGGTTTTAATTATATTTACCCCAAAGCATCCTATGAGTATCTAAAATATGTGAAGAATATAGCATGATGGCAATAAATTGCATTTCAGTATTTACTTTCTTTTTCTTTTTTTTTTTTTTTATTTCAGCTCATCATGGGAGTACATAAGTTCAGGTCATATACATTGTCCATGTCCTGCCCATCCCCCTGAGTCAGAGTCCCAAGCGCGTCCGTTCTCATTCTCCAGACAGCGCGCCTGGCACTCATCATGTAGTCATACCTCCATCCCCTCCCCTCCCCACCTCCCCGAGTCTGCACCTTCAAGCATGATCATTCCCCAGAGGGTGTGCAACGCACTCATCATGTAGGCATACACCCATCCCCTCCCCCCACCCCCATCCCAGTCTGATATCCAATTGATATCCTTCCCCGATGTGCATTTAGGTGATGATCAGGGAAACCAGTTTTCTGGTGAGTACATGTGATGCTTGTTTTTCCATTCTTTGGATACTTCACTTAATATAATGGGTTCCAGCTCTCTCCAGGAGAACCAAAGAGATGTCGTATCATCATTATTTCTTATAGCTGAGTAGTACTCCATGGTATACATATACCACAGTTTACTAATCCATTCGTGGATTGATGGGCACTTGGGTTGTTTCCACATCTTTGCGATTGTGAATTGTGCTGCTATAAACATTCGGGTACAGGTGTCTTTGTTAAAGAATGACTTTTGTTCTTCTGGGTATATGCCCAATAATGGGATTGCTGGATCAAATGGTAGGTTCAAGTAGACCTACCATTTGATCCAGCAATCTCATAAGCTTTTAAAATGAAATAATATTTTTGTCTTTACACATTGCTATATGATTTCCTCCTTTCAACATCTTGTTTGACCTCATGTCAAGGCTCTCTCCTTTGGTCACTTTTATAGTCCTATGGGCTTTCTTTTGTTTCTTGAGCCCAACAGACTTCATCAGATGATGTCAGACATTGAAAGACCCCCTCTTGAGATGTTTCTATAGTTTGACTACTTCTTGTTATTTGGATCTGAGCTCATCTGATGCTACTTCAAGACATTTTTAATGACTATCTTTTCTAAAGAAAATGTATTATTATTATCATCATCACTGGTATCTCCAAACTTAAATTTTTAAGCTCCAAGAGAAAAGGGCATCAGTACTTAAAACAACACTGACATATAATAGGCATGTGAAGGCAGAGACTGACATTGAGCATTTTCTAAAATAAGGATGAATATTGTGAGTCTTGAGTTAGAACATAAGATCTCTTTCTTCTGTGAAAAATCTCCCTATATTCTCAATTCTGCATTTGACTTTATAAACAAAGTTACCAGATTTCCTGATGCCTTCTAAATCCAGGTTCTCTTTATCTGGGGTGAATTTCTTGGCTTGTGGCAAAGTGAAAACATTCTCCAACCTAAAAAAGAGAAGAATAATTTCTAAATATCCTATTAAAAAGTCTTTCTCAAGAATAGGTACTTCAGGAAACATAATTAAATATTAAATGCAGTTCTTTTTTATTGTTTAGTATCGCATTGTATGGTTCTATCACGGTGTTTATTCATTTACCAGGTGATGGACATTTGAGTTGTTTTTGGTGTTTTGCTATTATAAATAAAGCTGCTATGAACATGTAAAAAAATATTAAATGTGGACCATTTAATACCCTTAATCAGATGCAGAAGTAGATTATATCGATTAACAGTATGTATTTATATAGCAATATGATGTACCACGTAGTCTTCTAATAACTTTACATGTATTAACTCATTCAACACCCAACTGCATTTGAGGAAATTGCTATTACTCTTCTATTTTGAAAATGAGGAATTGATATACAAAGAAGTTCAGTAATTTGTCCTAGGATACAATTAGTTAGTGTACATGGCCCCAGAATCTGTGTGCTTAACCATATGAACATTGCCTCTCTATTCTTAAACAATAGACTAAAATAAAAGGAAGACATGATTAGATAATGAGACAGAATAATGAACTCAACAATGCAGAGGCTAAAATTTGAGGTAGTAAATAGGAGACTAACAACACAAATAAACTTGGGAAACACTTCCAGAATGCATAGAAAATGGAGTGGGGATAGTAGGCATAGATAACATACATGAAGATATAATCATGAATATTAGCTGTTATAAAATAAGCAAAGTGAAAATATGGAACAAGTATTTTAAATAAAAGAATATTAATAGGATAAAATATTATTAACAACGTTAAACATATTCCAAATCTATAAAGACAGGTTCAGGACAAGTTTCACTGTGTTACAAGATAATTACAAGAAAAAAAAATACAAACATACACACATATGCATACACAATCCAAAGTAAAGACATGAAAAATTCTGAATTAAAAAAAGGTTTACTTAAAGGAAAATAAAATAAAGACAGAATTTTTTAACAATAAATGATAGACAAGGATAAAGCAGTTTTAATAGCTCTGAGTGAAAAATGAGAAATGAAATGAAAAAAAAAACTTTTTTCCATTAAGCTCAGTTGCCATCCAGACATTATATTTTAAAAAAAGACTCAAAAGACATTTATGTTGTGATTATTGACTGAAAATAAAAAAAAAAATCAAGGCTGAAAGTAGCAAAGATGTAAGAAAACTGATGATACATATTAAAATTAACTAAAGATTATAACTACTTGATTAATACCATTAAGCTCTCATTAAAAATAGATAGGTGATGATAAGCATAATTAATAATTCTAAACTTGCAAAAATATTTAATAAGAATAATTTTTTTAAAAAACTACTTGTTATGTTCAAGAGTATTCCCATTTTTGGCTTGGTAGATATCATTTAGAAATCTGATAATATTTCTTTAGTTCTTATGAAATATATGACAAAAACTTTGCCTCATATCATTCTATAATTGTATCTTTTACCCTTTCTATTGTGAAAAATAGATTTTATTCACAGATGTTTATAGTTTAGCTTCCTACGATTAATAAGATATCATAACAATATGGCCTACAAAATAATGATTTATTTTGTTCATGTTACTGGAAACTTGGAGATACTGATTCTAGAATTCTCTTAGGGATTCAATATCAGGAATTGTGGTCAGTCATATGGTGTTTAGAAGTATAGGTCCTCCTATATTCAGAACTTTGCCCCAACTCTACATGTGTGGCTTTGGGCAGAATACTTAACTAAGCTTTGGTTTCCTCATTCATATAATTGGGATACAAACAGTACTATTTTAAGGTTTTTGTGAAGATTGATAAAATGTCTGGTACGTAGTAAGCAAGAAGCAAATGATAGCTATTACTACCTTTATCACTATTAAATAATGTTATAATTTCTAGATAAGTATTTTGCTCTACTAACAATTGCTAATTAGTAAGGCAATAATGATCAAACAAGGAAACAAATTTTAAGACATTGATTCAAATTCTAAAACTATTAAAGGTTATAGCTAAATTTCAAATATATGTTATTAAAAATTTTTAAATAAACTGAATTGTATTGGTGCAGACTAATGAAAATCAGAGTGAACTTTATTATTTCACTCTGTAATTAAATTATAAATGGAGGTAGAAACATTTTAAATTAATTATCAGATAAGGTTAATTAAATAAAAGTTAATGAAGTTTTCCTGTCAATTTCATTAAAGAAGCTTAAATGGTGAATAATAAATCACAGTAATGCACAGAAGTGTAGTACCTGACTTGACTGATGGGGGTGGCAGCTGTCGACTATACTCTTCCCCTTAATGCTATTTGATAGAAGTTTCTCATGTCTCTATTTCAAGTACTCCAATATCTCAGGTTTCAAGTAAATAAAAACTTGTTGCTTGAGGAAGCGTCTTCTTGTTGCTTTTGTGAGATTTACTCTATCATCTTTCTTAGTAGTATGATTGTGACTTTATTCTGGAGAGCAATGTGTCCTGCTAAAAGACAATTTTCCAGCCTCTCTTGTAATTCAAGGTGGACAGTAAAATATGAGTAGAAATTATTAGGTAGGGCTGAGGAAAGCTTATTAAAAGGGAAGCCATATAAATAGTTAGCATATGTACTATTCTGACACTCTTCCTCCCCACTCATGCTGAAAATTCACACAGGATTTCTGGAATTGGATGATCATCTGGGACTACAATTCTTCACAGAAAGAAAGAAATTTCCTGGGCAAAGAATGGTTGAGCACAAAGTACTTAGAATTGTTTACCTCTTGTTTTAGAAGAAAGAGAATTAAACATTGATCACATTTAAGCTGTTGCTATTTATGATTTAAATATTTATTTCACATGTTTAAAAGACCTGAGGTGTAGAACTGAAAGAAGCTGGCACATACTTTTTTATCTCTTTAAAAAGTGTCTTGTCTTTACCACAATAGCACTTTATACCCATCATCTTTTTCTCCTGTTCATGGCTTGTTTCTTTCTCCTCTGAAAATTCTGATTTCTTCATCTCAGTACTTAGAATATATATTCCATGACATTGTAAGAATGAAAGAAGATAATTATGTGTGAAAGTGCTTGCAAATATAAAGTTTACTTGAAAAGTGTAATATTGTAAGAATTGGGGGTGTTGGGGTCAAGATAAATGTGGGAAGGTAAAGTGCTCTAAGTCAAATCGTTTTGTTTGATTCCTCCTTTACCCTAAAACAATATCTATACTCAGGTGTTTAAAAACTAGCCCATTCATGCACAATTAAAATTTGAAGTATAATATTTAAAGAAAATGAGGCAGGAATAGAAGAAAAGGGGGGGATTATACTTAAAAATGCCTTTGATAGGATAGGTATTATGACGGATTAATTTACACATACTTTTTTATTTAATCCTTAGAAAACCCCCAAAAGTTAGGTTATTATTATGCGTACACTAAGAATATTAGGATACTAACTTTCAAATAGTTCAGTTAAGTTGCCTATCAAGGATTTAAAACCTAAACATTTCTCTCCATTACCTCGTTTCTATTATTGGATCAGTTTAGATATAATTTTAAATAATTTCATGTCCAAGCATTTACATGTTCTAGTAAATGAGTTTTATTTGGATACACTAAATTCTTTAAAATAAAAAGTTCTGTACAATGAATTATTTATATAGTCCCTATTCCAATCAGTATAATCTGTAAAATAGTGGCTAATATTTATATTTTGTAGAATACTTCTGGATAGCTAATTCTTTATGAGAGTCATAACAGATAAAAGGAAAAATCTGAGTTAGACTATTGTGCAATACAAAAAGTGTGGCTATTGTGAAGTTCCCTGGGCAGTGACTTCTATTTGCCTTCTGGTATTCCACTATGTAATCATAGAAATGCACTCAGGGATAGATCTTCCTAAATAAATTAAATTTTAGCTAACCAGTTGTCATACTGTCATCATGAGGATCCACAAACAAGATACCTTTCTGTTCAGAAAGCTATGCCCTATATGGAGAGTACTTCATGAAGGAGAACTAAGTAAATTCTATGGCTCATAAAATAACTATAAGAAAATGCTATAAAAATATTTACTAATGATGCATATGGTATTTAATAACTTATAAATACTTTTACATATAATCATTTTATTTAATTTTTACAAATTCATGAAATTTGTATTTTAAATTTATATTGTAGGGATGAAAAGATTAGAAACAGAAAATTTAAGAACTTTTTACAATTCACACCAATAGTAAGTAATTGATACACAACTTGAATCCATGTCCTTTGAACAGACTATATCCTGAACACTAGGTAACGTGGCAGAAATTACAGATATAGTGATACTGTGGCAAATATATTTAGCTCTAAAATATTTTATTTATATTGTTTCATCTTAGAAAGTCATTCCAAGATTATTCATTTCCATTTCCATTCACTGATTCTTTCATTGGATATTTATTGAGCAGCTACTATGTGCCAAGCACTGATATAGACATTAAGGATATGACAGTGAATAAATGAGATGAAAATTCCTGCCTTCATGGAAGATATACTTTAGTGCAGAGGAAATAATACACACAAAATAAGGAAATGGACATTATATTTGTATAATGTAGCTCTTAAGAGCTCAGGCTGTATAGTTACACTGTCTGAATTCAAATTTTGAGTGGATCTACAATTGCAAATTATGTAACTCACTGATCTTCAGTTTGCTAGTGTCTCACATGGGAATAAAGTCATAATCGTCTCCGTGTTTTGTAGGAGAAATTAAATTCAGGACTCTTTGAAGATTGGGTGAGACAAAAGAACCAAAATTCTATGATAATAGTTTGCTCTCAATAAGCCTTTTATAAATGTTAGTTATTACTTATGAGAACTTTTTGAAGATTTTTTTCTTTTGATGCTTCATTCATTCATTCAACACCTAAATGAATGTCTGGAAAATTGCCTAGAATATGGTTTCTATTTTCTAGAGTATTCTACAATAACAAAATCTAACGGAAGTTTAGACAGTTAAACAGGAATGTACTAAGTGTCATAATAGAAGTAATCCACAAGATCCTATAAAGATATGACATCAGAAACTCCTAATTGCTTGGGGGCTTGTATAAGCTTCCTAGGCTACCATAACTATGCATAGTCATGAGCCACATAATGACATTTCTGTCAATAATGAACCGCATATAAAACGGTGGTCCCATAAGATTATAATAGAACTGAAAATTTCCTATGGCCCAGTGACTTGTGTTATAATTTCCTGCACTATTCACACAGTAACGTGCCGTACAGGTTTATAATGGCTATATCATATGGCCTAGGTGTGTATTCGGCTACACCCTTTAGGTTTGTGTAACTACTGTACAACCTATGATGCTCACATGATGACGAAATCGCCTAACAGTACATTTCTCAGAATGTATCTCTGTCATTAAGTGATACATGACTACCACAGATTTGTTGGCTTAAAACAACAGAAATTTATTGTCTCGGTTCTGGAGGCTTGAAGTCTAAAATCAAGGTGTTGGCAGGCTCATGTTACCCCTCTCACCTGTAGGGAATTCTTCCTTGCCTCTTTCTAGCTTCTGGTTGTTTGCTGATAACCTTTGATGTTCTTTGGCTTATGGATGCATTAGTCTAATCTTTGCCTTTGTAGTCACATGGCATTTTCCCTGTGTGCATCTTTCTTCATTTGGTTGTCTCCGTATAAGAACATCAGGAATATTAAATTAGAAGCCCACTCTACTTCAGTGTGACCTCATCTTAATTACATCTGCAGTGACCCTATTTCAAAATAGGGTCACATTCTGAGGTATGAGGATTAAAATTTCAAAGTATTGGTTATTTTTTTGAGGAGGGAAGGCACTAACCTATAAAAGAGCTCAGGAAATATTTTTGGGGGTGGTGATATTTAAGCCAACAAATAAAAATTTTAAATAATGTTGAACTTTCTCTTTCAAATATAATGAATTAGTGTATCTGTATTGTTTTCTAGTAGTTGTTTTTCCTTGACTTTTGTGATAATTATCACAGTTGGATGATGAAGAGTTTAAAGCATAATTGAATTTGGTTCTTCTTAATTAATAAATTTTATTTTCTAGAGCAGTTTAGGTTCATAGCAAAATTGAGCTGAGAAGAATTGTATGGAGTTTCCATATACCTCCATCCTCCCATACATACTGTTAACATCCTTCAACATTATGGTACATTTCTCACAATCAGTGAACCTACACTGACTCATTATCACCAAAAGTCCGTAGTTTACATTAGGGTTCACTCCTGATCTTGTATGTTCTATGGTTTTTGACAAATGTGTTATGACATGTAACTGCCATTATGTCATCAGAGTATTTTCACTGCACTAAAAATCCTCTGTGCTGTTTCTATTCATGCCTCCTTCCCCACTAACCCTGAGAAACTACTAATCTTTTTTCTGTCTCCATAGTTTTATCTTTTCCAGATGTCATATAGTTGGAATTATAGAGTACATAGGCCTTTCAGACTAGCTTCTTTCATTTAATAATATATATTTAAGTCTCCTCCATGTTTTTTCATGTCTTAATAGCTCATTTATTTATCATGCTGAATAATATTCCATTTTCTGATGTACCATGGTTTATTTATCTACTGACTACTGAAGGACCTCTTAGTTGCTTACAAGATTATAGCAATTATAAATAAAGCTGTTATAAATATTCATATGCAGGTTTTTGTTTGAACTTCTTTGGATTGATATTTATTTAGGAGTGCAAGTGCTGGATCACAGAGTAAGAGAATGTTTAGTTTTGTAAAAATTGTCAAACTGTCTTCCAAAGTGGCAATACCATTTTGCCTTTCTACAAGCAATGACTGAAAGCTCCTGTTGCTCTATATCCTCTCCAGCATAAGGTGCTTTCATTGTTTTTAATTTTTGCCATTCTAATAGGTATATGGTGATGTCTCATTGTTGTTTTAATTTGTAATTTCCTAATGACATATGTTTTCATATGCTTACTTACTATGTGTATATCTTCTTTGGTGAGACATCTGTTCAAGTGTTTTGCCCATTTTTATTTATTTTTAAAAGGCAAAATATGACTGTTTTGATTTTCATTGTAACAATGACTATTTGACCTTTCGGAGCTTTGCTAAAACCTTCAATCATCAGTTTCTTCATCTATAAAATGGGAGTAATAATTTTGCCCATTTTTAAATTGGAATGTTTGTTTTTTTATTGCTGAGTTTTTGAAATTTTTGTTTATCTTGGATAAATGTCCTTTATTAGATGTGTCTTTTGCAAATATTTTTTTCCAGTCTGTGGCTTGTCCTCTCAATCTCTTGTATGTGTCTTTTTAAAATAATACATATTATAAAAGTTTTCCTAAAATTATATAGAAGTGTAATTTTCTTTATGTTGGAGTGGAAGAGTCACTATACTATAAAGTAGTCTGCACAAATTACATTTTTCCTAGAATATTATGTATTCAAGCATCAATTAAAATATAACTTATAAATTATATTTAAAATTTAATGTTTTATTTAATATTGAAAACTATTAAATATTTAGTATTCAAGCCATTAAAATTGCAAAGTACTGAAATTACAGTAGCTATTAAAATAATAAAAAGGAAATAATTTTAAAATTTAGAATATATTTAAATTACATTACAATGCTGAAAATAAAGTATCAATGGAAATGAGAAACAAAAGTTCTTGGGTAACCAATGCACTGGATAACTTTCAAATCTCCTTTTTCATAGATAATTATTTCCACACTCACCAAAACTTACCAGAGATTTTAATGAATTATATTAGATAAGCAGCAGTTTTAATCCTTATCTTTCTCATTTTCTAAAGGAACCAAATTACAGAGAACTAACAAAAGGAAAGACGCTAGATGAAAAAAGGAATATATGTTAGATCATCATAACTCATTGAAGTTTGATTATATGGATGAAACTGTAGAACAGAATATTAACCCAATTTATATATCTAAAAGAACATTTTGAAATGAAAAGGAAATATTTGACTCATAGGTTATACTGAGAATAATAATTAGAAACAAAATGTAATCTCCATTCAAGCTTTGGAGTAATAAAATAACAGTTATTCCCATTACTATTGTCGACTTCTCATAATGTGCATATCTTGATATCCCTTGGATAAGGTAAAAATCCCCTGATAATACCTCAGCAATGAATAAGTGTAGCCAACCCCTAAGGAATTAAGATAAGATGAGAAAAGTTTATAAGAATAGGTCTCTTGAGCTTAACTGGAAAACTAAATTCTTTTACTGAGCTGCAATAAGCTTACAGGAATAAGCAAAGCAATCAGAAAAGCAGAATAAAAGAATCTAGAGACATAAAATTCAAGATGACACAGAAATTCACTGAGCTATAAAACAAATTTCCTACACATTCTGTTACTGATGGGTACAAGGAATTCTATTTGAAGAAATGTATTAGCTTGTTTACATTGGTGGTGCCAAAGTCACTTTTCCATAGGGAGGCTTACCACCAATGATGAAGCAAACAGTGAATCTGCTCATTAAAAATAATAACTACACTGAGTTTATACAAATATATTTCTCATCACTTTGTAGAAATATATCCATTATTAAGTGACATTTATACATGTTACACAAACATACATCATATATATAGGTTATGCATACATGTACACATATGTACATATATGTACATATTTGTATAGCATTACTTCTGTATTACTTCTCCATCATCAGGAAACTGAACTTTCCATTTCCTTTAGGTGTCTATTGCAAAAAAGACTTTGCAGCATTTGAATTTAGGACTGAGACTATAGAGTCAAATAGCCAAGGAATATGAAGAAGATCTGCTGTAAGAATATTCAAGCAGATTATCTAATGGGTTATTCCCTGCCACCTAGAGAAAAGAAGTAATCAAAAAGATTTGTATGTGAGGAAATTTATAAGCTAGATCCCACTGGACAAAAAAAAAAAGAAAAGAAAAAAGAAATCACTATATTTTTCATAGTTGCCTAGCTATATTAAAAATAGTAATATTATGAATTTATCCTCCAGGCAATGCTTGGAGAGGCATTTACTGTCTAATAGTATCAAAACAGTACTCCTAGTTGGAATCCCTTTAATTACGGAGAATTATATAAGCCTAGCAATTTTCCTTGAAATTTGGTTTAAGTGTATAAGTTTTATTTTTTTATTATTTTTTTCTTTCAGCATATTATGGGGGTACAAATATTTAGGTTATGTATATTACCTTTGTCCCACCCGAGTCAGAGCTTCAAGCATGTCCATCCCCCAAATGGTGCACACCGCACCCATTAGGTGTGAATATACTCAGCCCCTCTTGCCCCCTCCCATCTGCCTGATACCCAATGAATGTTACTACTATTATGTGCACGTAAGAGTTGATCAATTGATACCAATTTGATGGTGAGTACATGTGGTGTTTGTTTTTCCATTCTTGTGATACTTCACTTAGTAGAATGGGTTCCAGCCCTAACCAGGATAATACAAGAGGTGCTAGATCACCATTGTTTTTTGTGGCTGAATAGAACTCCATGGTATATACATATACCATCTTTTATTAATACACTTATGTATTGATGGGCACTTGGGTTGTTAAATGTATAAGTTTTAAAAGGCTGGGTTTCTGTGTGACCCAAGTGTAAAATCAAATGTACATCCATTTTACAATTCACATATTCTTAAAAACATGGATGGAAATTAATGTTTTATAAAACTGAATCGAGTTTTATTTTTAATCTATGCTAATACATTTGCAAAGTGAGTTTTCACATCTTCATTTTTCTTATATCTAATTGTTCATGGAATTCTTAAAAATTTAGTATGTCAGATGTTCTGCTACATAATTTCTTTCATTATTTCTTTCCAAATTCTGAGTTTTCTAATTGTAATATATCTGACAAAGTCGTGTAGCATTGCAGTGCCCACAGGACTTCATCATTGTGCATTGAATATAGAAAAGTACTCAATAATGGCTTCTTGACTAAAAATAGTAGGAAAAACTTTAGGGAAAATACCTGTAACTATAATTGTGTTTATAACCATTGTGATAATGATCTTCAATATTAGACTCTACTTATTCAAAATCTTTATAATCTGCTGCTTCCAACAACTGAGATCAGTAGACATGTTTTACTTTCCAATATGGCTTTACCAAGTTTCTATAACCATTAGCCTTAAGAGATTGATGAAGAATTCAGCAATGTGGGATTTGACTTTTAGTCTTACCTTATTATCATCTGCTTAGTCCTCTGGTTTCTAGCTTGTATGGTGGTTCTGGAGTTCTTTGTTGCTCCATTTGTTTTTATTACAATTGAAGCTGATCTAGTGCTCTAAGAATTGGGAGTCCTGCCTTGTCCTCTTCAGGTTACACTGTAGGGAGCAGAACCCATTCTTGAACCTTAGCCTAGCAGCTGGACCATTGTCACTTGCTGAGTCAATATTTTATGCCTATATTAATGCATTTTTAATCTCTAAGTAGGATGCTTTCTTAAATTTTCCATGGCCCCATATCAAACTCTCCCTTCAAATTTTTTTTTTAGGATTATCTCAGGCCAAATACTAATTTGTTTAATATCCCTGGAACACTATGTTATTCCTGATTGGCCAGATGACCTTGGCTTAGGACTGAGTTTGTTAGATCAGAGCTTGACCTCCCCAGGAAGCAAGTCTAATTTCAGATTTTTAAAAATCAATCCATCTTTTATTTTTGACTGTAAGTAGCAGAATTATGATTGACTCTCTCCTGAGATAAATTTCCTTAGTCCCAACATAATTTGGACCTGAATTAAGTTAACAGTCATCTGTGCCTACCCAGATTTCTCTCATGGATACTGAGTCTCCTACCTAAAACTTAAAGCTGTCTGGCTAATTCCTGAGTATGAACCTTGAAGAAAGCAACTGTTTGTTAAGCAGCATTGCAAATAAGACTCTGAAACATGGCCTTTGGAGTAACTATGTGCCTTCTTGCAGCTACTTGACTATTTTTGGTAGATTTTCACAGTCTTAGCTTGCTTGGATCTTATCTGAAGCTCACCTTGTTCTTCTCAAGTCTTCTGACCAGGTTGCTCCAGGGCCTGTTAGCTATCTTGAGATTCTAGCCTATCCTCTCAGGCACTGCTTAGGCTGTGGTAGTCCTACTTAAATCCAGTAAGTCATTGCCTATGTATTGTCTTACTTAGAAGACTCTGCTGTGTTTCATAAAAATTCTCTACTGAGTCTAGAAATACCCATCTAGCAACAGAGTTGGAGGGCTTTTACAAGGATCTCGATTCATAGCTGTGAAGCTATGAGTGTAAAAACAGATCTTTACATCATCAATCTAAATATTCATGTCCTGTTGTTTGCCTGTGAGGGTGAGTGAGGGATGTGCAACAGAGGTATAGTAGCTATAAGGAATAGGAAAGAGGATTCTCTATTTTCTGCTTTCTCTCCTTCCCAGTTCCCCATTTCTTCATTATGAATTATCTTAATATTGCCACCCAGCCATTAGAATGAGGAGTCTGAAATAAGATTATGTCCCATGTTGGAATAGTTGATGATCAGTGATGAAAGGCTAGAGGTGACTTTTCCATGAAGGGCTTCATTGTTGGAAGAAGCACAGCAGCATAATTCAGAAGCAATAAGGGAGTGGCACGGATAGCAATTCCAGGAAGCCACTAAATTTGAGATCTGTGAATATCCTTTTTAGCTTTTCAGTATCACTCACCAAAGTCATTTACCAGCTAATGGGAAAAAAATAATTGCGATGGGCTGAGAGGATTTTATAGCATAACGTGGTAACCCAAAAACATTAAAACTGAACTTAGGTAATGTCAGCAACATGGCTGCTGGTATCCAACTCCCCCACCCCCAGCACGGCAACAATAAGTTTTCAGAATCTACGGACAAAAGTGCCTTTGTTGGAGTTTTGAGATCCAAGATCCAAGTAGGAGGTTGAGAAACTTGGGTGGAGCCCAAGACCAAGGGAGAATATTTTGAGAAGGCAGTTTCATACCCAGGTGGCCGGGTCACTGACAGTGGTCCTGGCTGGAGACCCAGAACCAGCCCCATTTCCTTGTGGACTCAGCTCCAGCCACATTTGACTGCAGTCTTTCAACTAACCCCAACTATCAAGGAACCCAGGAGGAACAACACTCATCTGTGTCCCTCGTGGGCTGCGGACCTGATTGTGGATCCTAAAGTGATCCTGTGATCTGTCTCCACCTTTGCTCTACCACCAGTCCAGAGTCAGTTCTGCCTGCACAGGGACAGGCAGACATGTGCCACTGTTAACAGGCTTGTTGGCTGTGGACTAAATTGCAGATCTTTAAGCAGCCCTCTGTCTCAGCTGCAGCCCTGTTCTCAGGCCATCTTGCTCAGTGAGACCCAGTGAGCATCTACTAAGAGACCTGGTAGGTACAAGCCAAGCGAAACCCCATTTTGCCTTTGCTAATAGATCCACTGGTGTGGACTCTACCACATACCATGAAGTGAATCAATGACCTGACTTCAGCTCTGTTTAACCATGGTTCCAGAAAAAGTTCTGTCCACCTGGATATTTGGTGGGAACTCTAACTGCCCACACCTCCAGTAACAGGCCTTGTCACTTCTGTTCAACACAGCCTTGAAAGTCCTAGCCAGAGCAATTAAGCAAATAATAAAATAATAATAATAAAATTAAGGCATCCAAACCAGAAAGGAAGAAGTAAAATTATCTCTATTTGCAGATCACATGATCTTACATATAGAAAATCCTACAGATTTCACCAAAAGCTTTTAAGACTAATAAACATTTCAGTATAGTTAGAAGATACAAAATCAACATGTAAAAATCAGTTACTTATCTACATACTAACAAAAAACTATCCAAAAAAAGAAATTAAGACTATAATCCTATTTACAATAGCATCAAAAATAATAAAAGACTTAGGAATAAATTTAACTAAGGAGGTGAAATATTTATACACTGAAAACTATAAAATATTGTTAAAAATTGAATAAAAATACAAATAAATGGAAAGATATCTTATGTTCTTGGGTTGGAAGAATTAATATTGTCAAAATGTCCATAGCTCCCAAAGTATTCTACAGATTCAATTCCACTCCTATCAAAATCCCAATTACACTTTTCACAAAAATAAAAAATAAATTCTGAAATTTGTTTATAACCACAGAAGACCCTGAACAGCTAAAGCAATCTTTAGCAAGATGAGCAAACCTGGAGGCATGATATTTCCTGCTTTCAAAACATTTTACAAAGCTATAGTAATCAAAACACCATGGTAGTGACATAAAAACAGACACACAGACAAATGGAACAGAATAGAGAGCCCAGGATATGTATGGCCAACTAGTTTTCAACAAAGTTGCCAAGAAAATACATTAAGGGAAATGATAGTTTCTTCAATAAATGATGTTTAAAAAACTGAATATCCACATGCAAAGAATGAAATTGGACCCTTATCATACACAAACATCAACTCAAATTGATTGAAGACATAAATGTCAGACATGAACATGCAAAACACTTAGAAGAAAACATAGGAAAAAGGTACTTTGGTATTGGTTTTGGCATTGAATTTTTGGATATGACACCAAAAACACAGGCACCAAAAGTAGAAATATACAAGTGGGACCATATCAAACTAAAATGTTTTCATACAGCATAAAAATCTATCAATTAAATGAAGAGGCAATCTATGGAATGGGAGAAAATATTTGCAAACCATATCTCTAATAAGAAGTTGATATCCAAAATATATGATGAACTCATACAACTTGGTAATAAAAATAAATGTAAATAATCTGATTAAAAAATGGGCAAAGGACCTGAATAGACAGTTTTCCAAAGAAGACAGAAAAATGTTCAACAGCTGCTCAACATCAGTAATCATCAGGAAAATACAAATCTAAACTAAAATGACATATTACTTCACACCTGCTAGGATAGCTATTATCAAAAATACAAGAGATAAGTGTTGGCAAACATGAGCAGAAAAGGGAAACTTCATATACTGTTGGTGGGAATGTAAATTAGTACAGCCATTATGGAAATCAGTATGAGGTTCCTCAAAAACTGAAAAATATAACTACTTTATGATTCTGCAATCTCATTTCTGGAATATTTCCAAAGGAAATTAAATCTCTATCTCAAGGGGATAATCTGCACTTCCATGTTCATTGCAGAATTACAATAATCAAGAGGTAGAAACAATTTATGTATCAATCTACTGATAACTGTCTACTGAAACTGGAGATATATACAATGGCATGTTATTCAAATTTAAAAAGGAGGGAAATCCTGTTATCTGTGACAACAGGGATGAATCTGGAGGAGAGTATACTAAGTTAAACAAGCCAGACACAGAAAGACAAATAGTGCATGACCACATTTATATGTGGAATCTAAACAAGTCAAACTGATAGAAGCCAGAGAATAGAAAGGTGGTTGTCAACGCCATAGGGGAAATGAAAAGATGTTGGTCAAAGGATACAAACTTTCAGTTATAAGGTAAATAAGTTCAGGAGACCTATGTAAGCATGGTGTCTATGGTTAATAAAATGTATTATATACTTGAAATTTGCCAAGAGAATACATTTTAGATATTCTCAACACACATACACAACACTAACTATGTGAGGTAGTAGATAATGTTCATTAGTTTGAGGGTTTTAATCATTTTAAAATGTATACATATATCAAAACATTATATTGTTACCTTAAATATATACAATTTTTATCTGTTAATCATACCTCATTAAAGCTGGAAAAATACTTCACTTATTTAAATTTATTAATTACATCCAGCATACCATTTCTGAAAGGATGATCTATTTTTGATTACCTTAAATATTGAAAATAGTTATGGGGGAGGACAGTAGATTGACCCTGCTCTCAGTGGTGCAAAGGGCTAGAAAATTCACTGAAGCCTACACAAAGAAAGGGAGGGGTCTAACATATTCTCAGCCTCACTTATCCTCCCAGTGGTCATAACTATAAAATTTGGAGCTGGGCACAGATAGGCAGTTATAGCTGACGGATCTTGATTAATTTGGTGGATTTAGTGAATATGTGGCCTTGACATCTGTAGATAATCTGGACATGTTTGAGAAAACACTTTAAGAGGAATATGCATTCAGTTATCTATTATCAGTTATGTCAAGTTTTTAATGTGCTTACCTCCAACAATAATAGTTTTTGATAACCAAAAGAATGTAATCATTATATTCATGTAAGTATAACATTATATTAATGAAAGCAACAAAATAAATATTAAATTGCATTTAGTGTTAGCTTTAGAAATACTTAGGGAAAAATACTCAAGACTAATCATTTTCATGTCAACATTCAACCATAAAAGATTCTATTTGATAACCTAGAAAGTCATTCAAGAATTGGTTACTTGAGTAGTTACAATCTTCCAGCTGGTGAAACAGTAGCCCCAAATAGACAGATGTTTGGAATTTCTAGTGATATTAATATATACTTCACAGGTGCTTGGCATGGAGCAAATGCATCTTTGGCGGGATCCTCTCATGTCCATCTGCTGGGCTGGCCAGTTGCCTGCTCACATGTTGGTCAAATTGTTGCCGTATGGCATAGGTTTCAACTTTGAGAGCACTTACATGGATGGCCCGATTTTGAGCAAAAGTGAACATCATCTCAATACTGGGCCATTTTTATCCTGTGGTATCACCGGATGTTTTCATCCTCTATTCTAACTTAGATTTTATGGGTATATCATTTTTAATGTACTCTTTTCTTCCCATTCAAAAACAGGATCAAGCATATTTTTTAATTTAGTATCTCTAAGCATATTGTCAATAAACAATTTAAAAGTAAATAACCTATTTATTTGGAGGTTATAGCTTTCAATTAGGAAGTCATTCATAGAAACTATGTCTATGAAATTGACCAGTCTACCAAGAAACAGCACATAGAGTAATAACTTCCTGTACCAAGCATCATTAGTTTAACAATACCAAAATTCTTGAACATGTTAAACTAACAGGAAACAATACTCTGAGGAGCCAAAACAGATACTGATGCAAAGCTCATGAATTTGGCTTACAATTTATCAGTTTTAGAAATACTGTAAAACTTCCATTATGAATCTGATTATTTAAGATGGAGTATAAAGAATCTTATTATCTGGTTTTCTTTCCAAAGTAGATTACAACAAACTAATTAGAAACACAGATGATGATAGAATAAAGACTATTAGTTCTTTTGTTTTTAACCCAGATACTGTGCCAAAGATGTTAAGAGAAGCTGGAGGAAGGTTAGCCAAGTGAGAGTCTTTCTAGACCCTGATACCTATTCAGTATCACCCCTACTGGCTGATGGTCCAAACAGCTGTATTATGCTCCTGATCATCTAAAGGATATATTTGATGGCCCTTTCTTCTCAGGCTTGTATGGTGGTAACTAAAGTTTTGAAAACATTTACAAAGCATAAATGATAAGAAAAAGAACATTTGAAACTTAAGAACCATGGCTTTATTCTTACAGTGGAAATATAAATTATATTAGTGATATTTTAAAGATAGACTCTGATACAATACAGCTTTAGTTAATCAGAATGCTTAATGGATTAAACATTCTTTTCCAATTTCATTTTCTGGTGGAGTTGAGGACTTTTTACATAGAATCTCTTCACGTTTTAAATGTTCCCAATTTTTTTTAGTCTATGTTCTCCATTAGTAAGAGTAATAAAGTGAAGATAATGCAACCATTCTTTAATTTTAGAGAGTATACTGTGTTCAGACTCTTAATTTAAACATCAATTCCCATTATAATGCAGATGGAGTAGGTATATGTGATTCTTTTTAATCTGAACTAAATCTTACATGGGTAACATTTTTGCTAGATTTTAAATTTATCTTATGCCCAGTTTTCTCTTTTATAAAAAAATTTGCAAACACGAGTTGATGTTCTATTTAGTTGAATTCTGATTAACTGACATGCCACTAAATTTTTCTCAAAAAATGTTTTTGAGAGTCTTAAATTTAAAGGGAGAAAGAACTTTCCTTTCAAAATATTTTTAAAATGCCGGAGGAAGTCCATTCTACTTGAATGATCTTAAATAAGTGTTAATGCCCAAAATAAAAAGAAAATTATCAAATAGATAGGTCTTGGAAGAGCATATAAGATTCAGCATAGTCAAAAATACAATTTTAATATAATGATGATTGAGGATGATGTGTTAAGGAAACTATTTCATCTGAACTGTTGTAACAAAAATGAATTCTCCAGAATTTTATTTTAGTCAAGATCATTAGTCATTGTGATAATAATGACATATTATATATTTAACAAGATATTTGACAATTCTTTGTGACATTTGCTGTGAAAAATGTGAGTTGATAAAATACAATACTATGTATATTTTAAAAAATCTTTTGCCTATACATTACTTAGATACTTCTCCATAAAGGAAACTATTAATCATTAAATACTAAAATAAAAGTGCATGCTCTAATACACATAGAATGAATATTTTAGTTCTGGATGGAAATTAGATCTTCTAAAAAATATAATGGAATAATTTGAAGAGAAAAAGAAACAATATGGCTCTTATTTAAAGGTGAAAATTATATAAGTTCATGGGACAAATTGCATAGAGGAAAAAAAAAATTGGACTTAAGTTGTTTAATATCCCAGCTCCTGATCTACATGCAGAAACACATTCACCTCAAATAATGAATTTTCTTTTTAAGCAACAAATTCCCAAATCCTATTGTGTCAATAATTCTAAGTCCCATTGTGAATAATTTCTTCTATAAATTATGAATTGAGCCTCTGACTATTATTTTGTCCTTAACAGAGATGCAAAAATCTGTTTTCATTGTTCTTTCTAAAAAGACTTTAGAACTTAGAACCCCACGTTATTACATGACCCTTCAACATTTTCTTCTCTCAGCTAAAGATCCTAGTTCCATTCATTTTTTTCATGAACGTTATTTTCGTTCCCTCAGTATCTTTTCCATCCCATAATTTTCTTGTCCACATCCCTTTGGTTACAAAGTGCATCCTCCCACTGGTGATGAAAGGTCATTTTATTATTTACTCTGACTCCCAGATATTATTTGGTTATGTATGTAGGGAGTCAGGGAAATGGTTGAGAATGGCAAAGCAGAGGGTCACAGTGTAAATTTCAGTAGTTACTAGGGACAAATAACATGACAAATAAATGGATGGTATTTAAGTTTGAATTCATTTTTAAAACTATTAATATCATTATTCAAGACTTTTTTTGAATAAAATGATAAAGAAAACACAAAGCTCAGGAGAAATATTCAATTTGTTTCAGAGAACAGCAAGTGCTTTTTTGGGGAGGTGATGGTGGATTAAATTTAGTTCACTTATTTCATGAATAGCTAATGATTATAAACAATTAACTTTGAGACATGTGTTTAGCAATGATACATTCTTGATGAAATGAAAATTTCTCTTATATGAATCCTTGATTAGTTTAGTTTGAAGTTGAGAGATGAATAATCATTCCTATTTTTTATTTTAGTTATTTATTTTGTTTAATTAATTTATTATTCATTTTTAATATTGAGACGAGGTCTTGCTATGTTTCCCAGGCTGGACTTGAAATGGGCTCAAGTGATTCTCTGATCTCAAACTCCTGAGTATCTACAATCACAGGCATGAGCCACAACACCAGCCTGAATAATCGTTCATTATGGTCCTGAAACATTCATAAGTAATTAGAATGATGAGGTATTGAATATCTATTTGCACAACACTAATTTCTGGCTTTCATATTTTTATTTTATACGTTTTACTCAAGTAACTACATTTACTCATAAGATGGTATTTAAATGGTAACATGAGTTTTGACTCCTAGTACTTTTCCTCCAGTCACACTGCTGAACAAGATTGACATATGGCAGATCTGCTAAAGCCTACCATATTAAACAAAACCACAGCCATGCATTTTCTATTTCAAAAAAGCAGTTGTATGTGTCTCATATTTATTGTTTTCCACCATACTGAGCAACTGATTGCTCACAATAAGTACAAATGACAAGAAGACAAGTAACCCTTGTATTGTCATTTCATGATCACCCTTAAAGGAGCTTGTGCCTAATATTTCTGCTTCTTCATAACAAATGCAAAGGTATTATCATGAGCTTATATTTGGAATATTAGCATTGATATCTGTTAGTGCTGATGGCCCTGGAACATTGTTTGGTCTAGGTTAGCAATATAGGAATGCTTTGTCAATGGAAGCTAAGAGTTATGATGCTTTTTATAGCAAGTATAGCCTCCTACATTATAAGGCATGCAACAGTTCAATAAATGTTAACTATTCTGTTATAATTCTGCTTCATAATAGAAACATTTTTCTTTATTCATTGTGCATAGAAAGTAGAAGCACTTGCTAAATACTGGATAAAAAAATAAATCTTATAACATTAAATCCATAAAAATATTATTTTAATAATGCTTCCACTGAATTTACCATTTTTTGGAATATAAATTTGATTATGTATATAATAATATGCTAAATAGAACTTATTTTACCTCTCTTTTTGCTGTGGTCCCAAGAAAATAGAGGCTACCTGTCTATCCCTATATTCCAATTGAGGTGTGAGATGATATAAGCAAGAGTAGCAGAAGAGGTCTACCAAAACTATGACCTATAGCTGAGAATGTATTTCCAGCACACAAGAGACTGAGAAAAGAGTTGGAAAGTTGAGAACGTTTATGGAGGGATTTGTGGTGTAGATCTCCCACATCCAGCCCATTCAAGGTACAGTGGAGCAGCCAGAAAGGCTCTCTGCTTGGTTCACATCAAGAGAGAACATTAGTGGGACCATCTGAATAGCTGATGTAGTCTCTGGGGACAATAGATGGACAAACCAATGACATGTGATGGACAAAATTCTATAGGTGAGTAGCTGACAAAATGGTCTATGACAGAAAAGCAGAGGGCTACATGGGTCATTATTGCACTTCCATGGTCTCCAGGTCAAATAGATTTGCTTGTGATGACTAAATTTGGGCTAAACAAGAGAGAATTCCAGTCTCAGGTCATTATGATTATTCCACAAAACAGTAAAAAAAAAGAAGGAAAATAATACCATGAGGGAAAGAGGCTGGAATTAATGGTGGATGCCCAGAAGTTGTGTGAGGATCATGTTGACAGGATGCATTTTGCCCTGTATCAGGGAAGGTACAGTGAGAAATCCTTAGTTACATGCCCACTAAAAAATCCATAAAGACCCCATAAAAGTTAAAGTCAGCTTTTAACATCTACTACAGACAGAAGAAACTAACATTAAACTGCTTTACATTACAGATGTTTCCTGCACTAAAATTTATCTCCCTCCTCCCCATACCCAACTCCCACCCTAGAGGGGTAAGTGTCAGGGCTTGCTAGCAAGGAGATGTGATACTTACAAGGACAAATGCCAGTATATAAGTATTCTGTAGGTAATCCTTATTATGTTTCAAGCACTCTTCTATGTGCTATATATATAAAAAGTCATTTAACCCAGACAACAATCTAATGAGAGTAACTATTTTCCCAAGATCATAGAGTTAGTAAATGTCAGATCTGAGATTTCTTCCCAAGTGATGTAGCTCAAGTCTATACTTTGCTAAAGTAGCTGTATTTGTAATGCACACCTCAACTCCAATCCCAATGGAGAACAAACTGATATGTGTTCATTTCCTTCTGTAACTGGGTCAGAGATGGAGCTCAGGAGAAGTTTTAATCTTAAGAAAATTCAGAATTTTGACTATTACCTGGAATTACAAAACATTTATGAGAGGTTAATTTTTGTAGAAGTCACAGGGAAACTTTTTATTTACCAAGAGTTACCAGCAACGATAATAGCATATGTCCACAATTTCACTCAAATGGCAGGTAACAGTTAAAACCCTACATATGGTTTGAGTAGGTATGTTGGGAGGCAAGGGAGATGATTAATGCGGCTGGATATATTGTCTTTGTGGTGATGATTTTATGGATCTTTATATATTTCAAACTTATCAGATTGTTTATTATAAATATGTGCTACTTAACATATAACAATTATACTTCAACAAAAAAATTAATAAACAGCTAAAAGGAAAGTACAATATTTATCATCAAATATTAAAACTCATTCTAAAACGTCAGCAGTTTTAAACATTCTAAAACATGCATGAGGAGAAACAATAAAATAAAATGGAAAAGTTTAGACAAAACCAAAATACAAGTTACATTGTAAATCATAGATGAAAAATTTCTCTATGATTGATAATTTCTGTCCTTAAAAAATAAACATTGAACTTTATCTTATTTCATTCAAAAGCAATTTCAAATATATTTAAAGGTTAAATATAAATAAATGAGTTGAGAAAACATTCTGAAAAAATTGAGATTAATATTTATCTCCCTAGAAAAAATTAGATGAACATTTATATAAGCTCAGTGATAAGAAAACATTTATACAAGATACTAAAGGCAGAAGTTGTGAAGAAAGTGATTAATAGCTGTGCATATGTAAAAAATAGAAATTCATAAACAGCAGTGTGAGCAAAAACATAATCAGCATTATTAAAAGGGTAAAAGTAAATGAAGGAAAATTATTTGCAGCTTTATGTCAAATAGCTATTTAATATTCTAAGAATATAAAGAGATCTCACATCTCACACATCAACAGGCAATTAAAAAGCCAAATTTCTCATTAGTAAGTGGGCAAAAAAATGGATCTAGGCAATTTAGAGAAGAAAAAGCAAAAGGGGTAGAGATGACTAATAAACAAATGAAAATAATGTGTTCCAAAAAGTTGACGATCTCTATATCCTCACATTCTCGTAGTGTTTGTCTTAGGTCTTATTACTATAGCCCAAAGGCTAGTGCAGTTGTCCTGATCCAGAGGTTGGTAGGAGAGGCAAACAACCTTAATGGTAGCGGACACTTGGTTCTTGAGCAATTTCTTCTCTGAGTTTAGAAAGGTTTCTATGCCAGCTGTCAAATTTAATGTGAGCAGTTCTTAATGCAGACGTACCCTTGCCATCTCAGAGAAATTTCTGATATCTACCCCCACCAATGATATCTGTATCAATCCATCAAAGATCAGTTCTTTAAAATGGACTTTTTATTCCTTCAATATTTTAGGTAACAGAATATGGTATGTTTATTTGTGCCCAAAGTAAACTTATGTATCTCTGTGGGATTTTCCTCCTGGAAACATATTTACTGTAGATTGAACATATAGTTTCATTTTTATTTAAAAATCAGCCAGTGGACAAGTGTTCATTATTCCTTACTTTTCATCCCCCTAGAAAATTTTCTGCCTTTGCTTCTGAAAGCTGAAATTGCATAGATCCTCCTGTTGTTTGTAGATTAGCTGTAATTTATTCAGTGCCCAAAGGGCAGCATAAGAGGATTAGCTAGAGTAGATCAGGAATAGGAATGGTCCTTCAGGCTTTGCTCTGTTACAGCCATACAGATGAAACCAAAATTAGGCTAAAGTGTCACCTCTCTTTAAGATTAACAGCATAACAAGTTTCCAATTTATTTCTCCTCAGTATATTATTTCATACGGTTTTCTGAATCTCCAATCACTCTAAAACGTAACTGCCAGTTTAATTGAAAGCTGAATATTTTCTATATGTTTTATCTAAATATCTTTCTTGATGGTAATTATTCTAGTACAATGTTGACCAGGGTAGTGCATTGTATTATTATTAAAGTATCTAATATCATATAATTTTCTCCTTATCTTTGTTACTGAAACAAACTTATCTAGTAAATTTTTACTGATAAGGAGAATATTTTACAGGAGAATATTAAAAACTCTGAAAATGCGCAGAGTGGTATAAAGTGAAAATTTAAGTGTAACCAGGATTTAAACAAATATACTCATTTTTCTATGGAGTCCATACATTATGTTTGTCACAAAACCACAAAAGTTCTAGAAGAAAACATAGGAAAAATTATTCGAAAGATCATCCTATGCTAAGAATTTATGACTAAAACCTGAAAGCAAATATAATGAAACCAAAAATAAATAAATGGGACTTTTTTAGTTTAATAAACTAAAATGTTTCTGCACAGCAAAGAGAATAATCAACAGAACAAATAGACAACCTGTAGAATGGGAGTAAATGTTGGCAAACTATATATCTGACAAAAGACTAATATCCAGAGCCTATAAAGAACTCAAAAAATCAACAAGAATAAACAAAACCCATCAAAAAGTGGGTTAAAGACATGAGCAGACTTTTTTCCAAAAGAAATAGATAAGTGGAAAACAATTATGAAAAAATGCTCAAAATCACTAATCATCAGGGAAATGAAAATTAAAACCAAAGTGAGATATCACCTTACCCCTTTCAGAATGACCATTATTAAAAACAAAGTCAAAGAACCATAGATTTTGGCAGGGATGTGGTGAAAAGGGAACCCTTGTACACTGTGGGTGGGAATGTAAACTAATACAAGTTCCATGGAAAACAGTATGGAGATCCCTCAAAGAAGTAAAAGTAGACCTACCATTCAATTCAGCAATCCCACTACTGGGGATCTACCCAGTGGAAAAAAAGTTACTTTATAAAAAAAGATACCTATACCCGAATGTTTATCTCAGCACAATTCACAATTGCAAAGATGGGGACTCAATCTAAGTGCCCATCAACTGATAAGTGGGTAAAGAAAATGTGGTGTAAATATACCATGGAGTATTATTCAGCCATAAAACAGAATGAAATAATGTCTTTTGCAACAACTTGGATGGAATTGGAGACTATTATTCTAAATGAAGTGTCTCAGGGATGAAAAACAGATAACACAGGTTCTCACTTATAAGTGGGAGCTAAATGAGGGATACATACAGTCATAAAGTGGTGTAATGGACACTGAAAACTAAGAAGGGAGTAGGGTGGGAAGGGGTCAGGGATAACAATCTACCTATTGGGTACAATGTACAGTTTTCTGGTGACAGATGCACTGAGAACCCTGACTTCAACATTACAATTCATCCGTGTAACAAAAACACTTGTATCCCTAAGTCTATTGAAATTAAAAAAAAAAATCTGACTCCCTCGGTTTCTCTTGCTTCCTTTCCCACCATGTGATCTCTTTGGACATGCTTGTTTCCCTTCTGCTTTTCACCATGAGAGAAGTAGCCTAAGACCCTCACCAGATGAATATGCCCAATCTTGAACTTCTCAGTTGCCAGAATTGTGAGCCAATTGTGAGTCTTTTCTTTATAAACTACCCAATCTCAAATATTCTGTTATGGCAATACAAAATGATTTAAGACTATTAATTAACCCTATTTAAAAAAACAAAAACACAATAAAAATGTTGTGTGCTGCTTATCAAAGACATATTTAAAACATGAGAATACAGAATGCTTTAAAGTGAAAGGAATGAAAACACATACAAGTACTAATGAAAAGAAAACTAACCATTATTATAATATTGAAACAAAGTAGTAGATGACAAGGCAAAGCCATTACCAACAATGAAGAGAGAAATTCCCTGAACATAAAAGGATCATTTCACCACGAATATGTAACAATTCTGTTTGTATAGAAATACAAGGAAATATATGCCAATTATAATGGGAGTTCTGAGACTATTACAAACTTACAATGCAAAATAACAATAACAATAAAAATGTTTAAACTAAATAATTAACAAAATTAATGTATTTGATATATATGGGATAATTTGTCTAACAACTTCAAATGATATATTATTTCAAATATATTTTGAACATTTATATAATGAATCAAAGCCTAGGTCATAAAATAAGTCTCAAAATTTCACATTTGAAAACATTTTTCCAAATATATTTGGTAATATTTACAAGAACAGGCCATAAATGGGGCAATAAAGTAATTTTTAACATTTCAAAAATTGAAATTTCCAGCAAGTACTTTCATCATGGTGGCATTGTTAGAAATAATATCTAAATTATAATGAGGCTATCCTCAAATACTTGAAAATCTCCCCAGCATGTTTCTAACTAGCATGCAAATACTGTTTCAAAAAAAAAAATGAAAAATAGGGATTAGTAAATATTTTTAAAAGAATGATTATTAAAATACTACATATAAAACTTTTTGGACATAAATAAAAATTCCTATACACTAATTCATAATTTCAAATTAATATATTAGGAAATATAATAAGACAGCATGAACATCAGTAATCTAGTCAAATCTAGAACTTAAAAAAAAGAACAGGAAATTAAATCTTACCACTACCAAAAAAAAATAAAAATGAAGATAAAATATAAAGGTTTATAAAATGAATAAATTCCAGAAAGACCTGATCAACAAAATAAATTGAGATAAGGCACAAAAACCAATGTTAGTACTTGAAAGAGTAATATAACTTCTGATTTCATGTATGCTCAAAAAAGTCAACTGGTTAAACAAAATTGGTTGAACATTTGAAGAATAATGACTGTAATGTAACACATTAACACAAATAAAGAGGGAAACCATATTATCATCTCAACGGATTCAGAAAAAGTGTTTTATAACATTCAATAACAATTCATAACAATAAGAGAAACTCTTGCAATAGAAATAAAAAGAAACTTAATCTGATAAAATCTCTTTACAGATATTCTATAGTAAGTGCCATAATCAGTAGTGAAGTAATGAAAATTTTCTCCCTGTGATCAGAAAGAAAAAGGCGCCAGTTGCTCACATAATTACTGAATATTGCATTGGAGGCTATGATGATGCAAGAATAATGTAAGAATCTATGTGTGAATAATAACAAAGAACATGAACAATACCAAAAATAAAAATTCTAAGAGAAGCAAATGTTTTTTAGTTTAATGGCTGTATTTTTTTTCTTACCTTGTAGTATATGAAATAGTTTAATAACCTTATGGTATATGAGATCTTAGTTTTGATGAAGTCAGAGATTCAGTGGAATACAGCAAGCCTCTTTTATTTGTGACCTGTTAGATATCATTTTGTCTAAGGATATGTTTTCCTATAATCATTATAAGATTTTGAAGTTTGCAAATTTATTTCATATATATTAATTCATTTAATCTCCAAAACAATCTCCCAAAATATGTCCAACATAATGAATGATAGAATAACCAATGTATAGAAGAGAAAAAAGTAGACTTGTGTAGGCCATTGAAAATAATAATGATAGCTACCATATTTACTGGTTACTATGTGCATCCAATTTTCAATAAAATAGGTGTTATTATTATTAGAATCACTTAGCAGTTGAAGAAACTGAAATTTAACAGGTCACAAATATGGGAAATGGTAGAGCCATGTTTCTAATCCTGTTCTATCAGAAACCATCTTGCTTCTTTGAGGTAGGCTTTGTACTATAGCACTGCTTATCAGCTTTTGATCATTATAGCTCTCCCTGTGTGCACAAGAGATCATGGTAATAACTAATCTTGACATATTACTATCATATTCAGGCACTGCTCTAAGAATTTTTCCATGGATTCAATCATTTAATAGCTATGGCAACTCTAAGAGGTAGATATTATTACCACTTGATTGATATAAGAAGACATTGGGGCACAGATAGTTAACATAACTTGCACAAGGTTGTATTTGGTAAATGTCAAATGCAGATTTCAAACCTAGGTAACTTGACTCTAAAGGTAAGACTTTTAACCCATTATTGTCATCCTCATGTATAGGATTGCAAATGAAACCATAAGAATATTGGAAAGTTGAAAGTAATAGAGTTGTTTTAAGTTATTTTATTTTATTTTTTCAAATATATTTTATTCATTTTACAGATGGGATCTTGCTATGTTGCCCAAGATGCAGTCCAGTGACTCTTCACAGGTGAGATCATTGTGCACTGTAGCCTCGAACTCCTTGGCTCAAGAGATCCTCCCACCTCAGCCTCTCAAGTAGCTGGGACCACAGGGATAGCCATCACTCCTGGCTTTTTAAAAGTATTATGGCTGGAAAATTATTGAGGTAGATATTGAACAGAAAGAATAATTATTAATACACATGCTTGGTACCTGAACTGTGGGTCAATGGACCATAGAAAGCTCAGTGTCTTATATGAGAGCTACATAGAAAGAACAGAATGTTACATAGAGAAGAAACTATGATAGGAAGAATCATCAGCACTTAAATATACTCTCTTAGCAATTTTCAAGTATACAATATTAACTGTAGTTACTATGTTGTACCATAGATCTCTTCAATTTACTCCTTATAACTGAAATTTTGTATTCTTTGAAAAACATCTCCCCAATCCTGAAGAATCATTAGGTTATGCTCAATGAATAGGTCAAAGCATCACCTTTAATATTAAAGGAAGATTGGTCAAAAGAAATGAGAAAAAGTCAGCAAAAAAGGAGATATCATTGATAAACTTATAAGAGAAATATTTTTTTTTCAAAATTTCTTTTATCTTTAATGCTAGGCTACACCATTAAAAGTCTTTGACTACAACAACCAAGTGTTTTTTATTTTGGCATTTCTTGACCACTAAAACTGTCTAAATGTGATAAAGATAGCATTAAGAACCTTAGTTTTTCAGGCATATGCAACCATTCTCAAGAAGAAGAATATTTACTTTATTATGAGCAGTGTAAGATTGTGAATGCTGTAAAAGAAATGACTATGTATTTTAGTCCTTATAGTACAGTGTTAGTTGGGTTCATTTGCAATGCCATGCCTCAAGGTGGGGTCTGGAGTGGTAAGAATTCTTATGTGTGAAGATACTGTCCATAATGAAATGAATCTGGAAAAACTGTACTAAGAAAAGTTATGTAAGTTTATTCTTAAAGATTTTTTTCTTAGCTATTCATATATTAATGTGAGTTATGAATCTCTAAGATGGGATAAAGTATAATTTTTAAATCTTTTTTTGGCAATCCTGGGTAAGATATATAGGAAAGTGTATGAAAGAACATATCTTGTGAGAGAAAGTCATAGATCAGTCTTTTAATATCATTCATTTGTTCACAAATATTTTTTTATATTCCATTGACAGGCACTAAGATCTGGGGATACAATAGTGAAAAACAAATACTCTTGTCCTCACTGATTTTTCATTCTAATATGAGAAGTCAGACATACTCAAGATATAATTAAAAATCATGTTAGATATTGATAAGTGATAATGAGAAAAATAAAATAAAGAAGAGAGAGTATAACAGTGAGGCGAGTTGCTATTTTACATAGGGTGGCCTGAGAACTCTTGAGAAGCTGTCATTGGAACAAAGTTCTAAAGGAAATGACAGCAAGAGCTCCATGAATATCTGGGAAAGCACATTCCAGATTAAGTGGGATGGGACTCTCCCTGAGATGAGAAAGTGACTGATATGTTTGGGAAACTCAGAGTACAGCGTGAACAGAGCAAAGGGAAAATTGTCAGAAGAGGTCAAGAAGAAATGAGAACCTGTTCATGTGTGCCATTGTAAGGATGCTGACTTTGACTCTGAGATGGGGAGCCCCTGGAGGGTTTTGGGAGAGGAGTGGCTGCATCTGACTTATGTTCTAACAGGATCACGTTTGCTGTTGTATTGAAAATGGACTAAAGGAGGGCAAATCTGGAAGCAGGGAGATAAGTTTTGAATGAAAGGTGATGCTGGGTAGGACAAAGGTGTTAGCAATGAAAGTAGTAAGACACAGTCATTCCTAGATACAGTATCTTGAAGGTAGTGCCTGCGGAATTTCTTCTCACATACTGTGGGGAATCTAGCTGTACCGTGGTTTCACAAGAAAGATATTGTTATGAACTCCTGTTAGATGGCAATATTACTTGAAACCCTTCTGATATGAAGCACAAAGTAGTTGGCTAAAAATGGGAAAACACACCATGTTAGTTCTGCAATCATGTGTCATGATAAAGAGAAATTGCTCTCCAGATTATCCTATCATTTGCTGGAAAAATATTATTAGCTGCCAAGTAATGTATAAAAATTTCCTATGTGCATAGAAATTGCTTTTTCTCTGCTCAGATTCCATCTCCTTGACATCTATAATTATTTCTTCTGCATGCACTAAAACTTTGTACATCCCTCTATCTTCAAATATATTACTGCATTGTGGCTATTTCTTGATATGTATTTCTCCACATGATGTGAATATTATCTCATTTATTTTCATGATTTCTTGACCCTAATCTATTGCCTTGAACTTGGCACTGTTCAGTAAATTTTTGACTGACTGAACCAGTTCTTGATACATTTAACATTATATAGTTCAGTCTATATACTATTTCAAAACTTAGAATGGAACACAAAGATGATCTAGTCCTGTGATTTTCGATGCCATAGTACTGTTGCTGTCAAATTTTAGTTTGCATCAGGATGTCTCAGAGAGCTTGCTAAAAGTCAGATTTCTGGGCCCCATATACAGAGTTTCTGATTCAGTTGATTCAGTGGGTATGGAGTTGTGCTTGAGAATTTGCATTTCTAAAACGTTTCCAGGTGATGCTCATGTGACTGGTCCAGGGGCCATACTTTGAGGACCACCACCCTAAGGCCTTCCATAGAAGCTGTTTGTGGAAAAAATATTGAAGCAGTAAGTGAATAGGTCTATGCAAAATAAAATTTCATTATTTTCAATTTCCTGATTCATAGGCACCAATAATAGGTTTTCTGTGTTAAATATCTTCATGTGAGAATAGAGATTCGTGCAGATTATGTTATGGAAATAAAAACAGGGTTTGTTACAAAGTTTTGTTACTTGTGTGGATCAGAACAGGAGAGACAGATTTAAAGCAGCTCCAGGGTCTGCTCTTCCTTTTTCTCTCCTGCTCTCAATCTACTGGTTGCTTTTTCATAATTTATTCTGGCTTTTTCTTCATTCTTGATTCATTCTCTTTCTACCAAATGCCTACTTATCTGTGTGTTCTTCAGTCCAAATCCAAGAGAGATATTATCATCAATTGACTGGAGAGGACCTTCCCATATGCCACACGAGGGATGGGCATGTGGAGGCCTGCTGAGCTGTTCAGTGGTTACCAGTACCTAAAGATTAGCCTAGCACCCTTTCCCTGCAGGGGTCCACAGGCAGGGCCACAAATACTGAAAGAGGACATTGGACATTTAAGGGCCCTTTGACAGATGTGTCCAACAAAAAGGAGAAAGAAAAATAAGCAGAACATTTCTTGTTTAATTAATGAAAGATGCAAGTCTGGAAAGAAATATCAGTTCTTGGAAAAGAGATAAGAAAACAAAATGTATTCATTTTAAGGTACTTCTGAGTCATGACAATCACAGGATTCTCTGACTATTTACAATACACACAATGTTAAGAGTGCAGAGACAGCATACAGATCTGCCTTTGTTGCCTTTTACTTCTGAATGCACTTGAACTTCACATGAGGAAGTAGTAGTAGTGTGAAGGAAAAGGAAACTTATGAGGAGCCAGATGTTGCTGGACGATGCGTTTGCCTAGTGAGAGCTCAGAATGTGGACCCCTTGCAAATTTGGCTCCAGGATGTTAGTCTCTTTTTTCTTTCCAAGTGTAAATCATTCCTATGATACCTGCTGAGAAAAACTGACTGTGATTAGTTGGTCTCCTTTCTTAAGGGAAAAAAAAAAAAGGTTTGAGCACAGAAAATAAGTTTATGCTATCTTGGTCGGTGGCCCTTGCAGACTTCATTGGATGTTATGATGCTAGGAAAGAGAACTGATTATACTCATTATGTTTTTTTTTTTTTTTTTTTCCATAGGAGCCAGCTGCAAGAGAACAGGTGGCAGTCTGCTAAGGGATTTCTAACATATCTTTCTGTGTTTGTTAGGAAGATAGCAGTTAGTTTTTTTTGAAACAGTTTATGTGCTCTGCAGTTGTTTGTGGTCACATTTGAACGTGGTGTCCACTACTTGTATAGGATAGTATCTTAATTTTCCTTTCACCTGTCTGAATAGTTTTGTTTTAATGTTGAGACTAAAAGACAAATAGTATGAATCTTTCTCCTTCTCTCTTTTAAAGTCAATTACCTCTGCTCAAGCTTACTTTAGGAGGCTTCCGGGCATGCACTAAATTCATTTACATACTCTTAAGAAATGATTAGCATCCTGGCGGAGTAATAGAGCACAAAAGACCGATTTACCTCACTGCTTTTCTTTCTTTGCAGCTATCTGACAAATCACAAGAGTCCACATATGTTGAACTGGGTACACTGGTCTCTAGCGGTATGTAGAAAAAAAAAACTTGCTGAGTTAATGAACTGTGGCTGAGCAGGAAAGAAAATGACGGTAGCATAATGAATGAAGCTATGGCTCTTTGTTCCTCTCTTTAAGTCACCTCTTTACCCTGAGACCACTCAGACTCATCTAGGCCAAGACCCTGAGAGAGTAAACTGCTTCTGTTTAATTAGTATAGGTCAAGCTCATAGTATTTTCTTTTGAACCTGTGGCTCCCCATGAAAAGATGAGCTGACCACAGTGTAGCCCTCTGGATATGAAATAGAGCATAATTATTTTAGATATTCCAAACATGTGCAACTTCTGCTTTGATTTTACACTTACTTTGTCCTTTTTTTCCACTTAATTTTCTAGTACACTGCACAGCTATGCTAATTTGGCATGGATGCTAAATATAAGGTCAGAGCATCTCACTTTGGTCTTTACTTGATTGCTTATCACCTTTCCTGAATGCCATTTCTATTTACTCTATGCATCTGATCTCATGTCCACACTGCATCCCCTTGGCAGGCTGGTGTTCTTGTTTTTCTGTCTTTCCAAGCAGCTGTTCAATAATTTCACATGACATAATGTAAATTCATTTTCTATTCATGAGGGAAGAAAGTGAGCCCCCATAATCTCAGACCATCTTCCATCACAGATTTCTTTTATCCAATGAAGGCATTTTGAGGGGAATTATACAAATATTTATATTTTCCTTTCTTAAATTGCATGGCACAATCACAGTACATTTTACAAGTCATTTCAATATTTATTATAAGCCAGTGGACCCATTCCCTGGCTTCTCATTCATTGACACCTGCAAATAATCAGTGAAGATAATTAGGCACATGAATAGACATAGTTCCACATAAATTACTTTAGAAGCATTCTAGTATGGGGTAGATTTGGAAAAATTATGTTTCTATGTTTAATTTTTATATGCAGAAGAAAAAAACTAGGCTCTAATGCAATTTTTGGTTTATGCAGCTGATTAAAAACAATAGAGTAAAAGTCAAATATTAAGATGCTCTGGCTTCAGTATTTGGCACACAAAGACATCTCCATGGTCCCTGAATGGAGAACAACATCAACCAGCATGCTCTGGTTCTGTCTATATAATTTCTAACATTATTTTGACTCAAGGTTTTAAATACCATATGGCAAATTCATAAACACTCTGAGTGAGCAGGTTTTCTGAGAAATAATGTGAGATTACCACCTACCTGAGACTTAGGCAAATCAAAAAAGACATACATTTTCTGGATGCCTGGTTTCTGTGAGTGATTTTTGGAAACTGCCAGAAGCTATTTAAGAGTTCTCATGTTGGTGCCTGGCAAACAAGAACTCTACAGAATATGATCAATATGTGTTTCCTAAAGAAGTAATATAAAATCATAAGGATGGATTTGAAAAATATTTATTATTTTCTATTAAGAAAAACATTATATAAATTTATTGAAATAATTAATTGATACAGTATCTTTAGAGTTATATTTCCAGAACATAAATATGGTCTTGTAACATCCTTGATTAAAACCTAATATCCTACAAGGAAAATTCTAATCTCCTTATCTTTACATCCAATAATTCATGTCTTGGCCCAAAATTTGGAGTTTTGGAGTCTTATTCCCTATACAGTATTTTGGCCTTTTCTTTTTAATGTACTTTATATTACAAATTATTTTCTAGTCCCTAAGGAGACCATTTTCATTGTGGTTTCTTTTCTTTTCCTCAGTATGAATCTTATATTTATAATTAAAGCCCATGTAAGAAAAACAAAAGCAAAACAAACACATAAATAAAATAAATAACTATTGAAACACCTGTCTCTTATCCACTTTCTCAACTATGAATCATACAATCAAAGATAGTTAACATATTATGTCTTTAGGTCTATCCACCAGTGCTCTCCAAAGATTCAGGTACATAGTAGAATCTCAATATATAGCAGCTTAGAGAAAGAATAAATAGTAAAATTCATTATATCTTTCTTAGACTTCATGTGTAGACATTTTATAAGCTGAATCTAGTTTGGAAAGCACTAAATTTTCTCCAAATACAATAACTTTCTGATTTACTTAGGGGTCAGATTTGAGTAATCCCCGGGGAACATCTAATATTATGAAATTGCTTTTCACTAGCATTGTCTTTTATTACATATATATACATATACATATATATATATATGTGTACTTAGATTTCTAACTCAGAGCTAACTTTACTTTTATTTGCTATCGATGACTTTAAAACTTTGGAGAGGGATTTTATAACTTAAAGTATATAAAAAGCTAGCAAATTAGAAAGACAGAGAGGGGCAAATAGAGACAGGTAAAAAAAATGATAGCTGAGAATAACAAAACAAAGTATGCTGTATTATACATTTTTAAACAGTAATTAAAGTTCACAATGGATATTCTGAGTCATAAAGGAAAAAATTTTTGTATATCCTCTATTTAAGGAGGAAGAAAACATACATTTTAAAACTGTTTCCTAATAATGGTTAAAATAAACAAAGCCTCCCTCCCTGAATTTTAAATTGCAAATGTATTTGTGTAAAATATCTCATCATTCTAAGATGCCAGAGAATTGAGAAAATACAAACTGGTAGTTGCAGAAATGACTAAGCAGACATTGCTGAAAGGTTCCAAAGTACAGATATTTCTGAACTTTTATTGGATTCAGGAAGCCACAGGAACACTGAACTTTTGATGGATTCAGGAAGTGGAATTAAGGCAAATTTGTGAAAGTTTTCAGCTCACAACTTTTTTAACTCCTCCATATGCTATTTATGAAGAAGACCCCAAAGGCAATCACGGCAACAACAAAAATAAATAAATGAGACCTGATCAAATTAAAAAGCTTCTGCACAGCAAAGGAAACTATCAACGAGAGCAAACAGACAACCTACAGAATGGGAGAAAATATTCACATGCTACATAGCCAATAAAGGACTGATAACTAGAATCTATATAGAACTCAGGAAAATAAGCAAGAAAAAAATCAAACAACCCCATTAAAAAGTGGGCAAAAGACATGAACAGAAACTTTTCCAAAGACAACAGATTAATGGCCAACAAACATATGGAAAATTGCTCAACATCTCTAATCATCAGGGAATGCAAACCAAAACCATAATGAGGCTGGGCATGGTGGGTCTCCCCTGTAATCCTAGCACTCTGGGAGACCCAGCTGGGAGGATCGCTTGAGCTCAGGAGTTTGAGACCAGCCTGAGCAGGAGCAAGACCCCGACTCTACTGAAAATATAAAAAAATTAGCCAGGCATGGTGGCACATGCCTGTAGTCCCAGCTACTCAAGAGGCTGAGGCCAGAGTATTGCTTGAGCCCAGGAGTTGGAGGTTGTTGTGAGCTAGCCTGAGGCCACAGCACTCTAGCCCAGGGACAGAGCAAGACTCTGTCTCAGAACAAACAAACAAAAACCACAATGAGTTATCACCAAACTCCAGTGAGAATGGCTTTTATCAAAAAGTCCCAAAACAATAAATGCCATGGATGTGGGGAGACAGGAACATTCATATACTGCTGGTGGGACTGCAAACTAGTGCAACCTCTGTGGAAAGTAATATGGAGACACCTCAAAGAGCTTAAAGTAGAACTACCATTTGATCCAGCAATCCCATTACCAGGCATCTACCCAAGGGACAAAAAGACATTCTATAAAAAAGACATCTGCACTCAAATGTTTATGGCAGCACAATTCACAGTGGCAAAGATGTGGAAACAACCCAAGTGCGCATCAATCTATGAGTGGATTAATAAAATGTGGTATATGGAGTTCTACTCAGCCACAAAAACAAGAGTGATCTAGCACCTCTTGTATTATCCTGGATAGAGCTTTAGCCCATTCTACTAAGTGAAGTATCCCAAGAATGGAAAAACAAGCACCACATGTACTCACCATCAAATTGGTATTAACTGATCAACACTTAAGTGCACATATAATAATAACATTCATCAGGAGTCAGGCAGGTGCAAGGGGGAGAAGGGAACAGGTATATTCACACCTAGTGGGTGCGGTGCACACCGTCTGGGGTATGGACATGCTTGAAGCTCTGACTTGGGTGGGGCAAAGGCAATATATGCAACCTAAACATTTGTACCCCTGTAATATGCCGAAATTAAAAAAAAGTAAAAAAAAATAAAGTAATATATAACATCAAAAAGAAAAAAGACTCAAGGAAAAATCTGATCTCTGACTAAGATATGACAGGAAACACCAAACAAGCGAATGTAGATGGTACAGACCTGTAGCAGAAAGCCCAATAACAGAGACAATGGAATACTTTTATGGATAAGTAACTAAATAACTTGAAAATGTGTGTATTGTGTGTTCTCTGACTGGATCGGAAGCACTTTGAAGGCAAGGTTTACATATGATTTGTTTAACATGATATATATCTAATGCCAAACAGAGGACCTGGGGTATATCAGGCCCTAAATAAATATCTGTTCAATGAATGAATGAATGAATGAATGACTTTCACAAATAGATTAAAGTTACACATTATTTTCACCATAAACTATTTTATCACTGATGATATTGTGAATCCTAAACACATTGTTCAAATAAATATTGTTATTCCTTCAAACTAATGAGGGATAAATATAGACGTGAAAAGAGATAATACAGTTTGTGGGTTTAATTGGAGCAAATATTTGTTTAAGTTAATTTTATAGAAACCATATATAATTTGTCTTTTTTAAGTCTATCTTTTAAGATATAATCATCTTTCCCTGCTTTCTTAATGCACACAAAAATTTTTGCAAAGTTCTTTTCGCAGTAACATACAACTGAGGGAGTCAGGGTCAGAGAATATTGGACTGGGAAATGAGAATCAATCTACAGACATACAGCTGCAGCTAACTGACCTGCTGCCATTTGGTTATGATCAACTGGGCAATTGGGGAATATCAACGAGAGAAGCTGATACACCACAACACAGAGCAGAGGTCAAAGTATACACGCATTTTCTTTGAGAAACAATTAAAAGTTAGAGATGCTGAAAATTAGTGGTAGCAATTTTTATGGATGTTCTTAAAATTTAAGGCTCATGAAATTCATATAATAGATAATATAGGTCTATTAATTCACAAGTGCTTAAAAATGACTCAAAAGTCACATCTCATAGCTTACTCATATTATACATAAAAGCAAGTTAGCAGTGAAAATCAACCATGATAGCTGTTAGACGAAGTCGTTATATGCCCTTGGATGGGATATCTTTTATGCTAGTTATTTCCATAAGCAATCTTTTCATTCTTCTTACTAAAGTAGCAAAAAAAGTGTTAGGCAGAGCCTTTTACATCATTTTTCATATTTGTACAATAAAACAAATAGAAAAAGGCACATTTAGAGATACTTATAGTGTCGTGGAAGCCAAAATAGTAAAGACTGGAGTAATACTTTACTAGAAGAGATGTCACCATGAGAACTGTTGTGGAGCTTTTGTGTCATCAGCACTGTATTTCCCTTCTAAAATACTCCTTTATAGAAACTTAAATTTTAAAGCACTCTGCTAGGCAAATCCAATTACTTCATTCAAAAGAGAAGTTAACTGTACACATAAAAATTACTTATCCATACTTCTCAGGGAAAATTTGCAAAGTGAGTAAAATAGGGACAAATTACCATTAACCTGGTACTTAAACACTACTAATATCATATTGCAGTATATTTCTTTCCTATATTTATCTTTTTAAATTTTCTTTTATGCATATATAATTATATATATTCATATATTTCTTAATTTTTTACATTGAAGTGTGTTAAAAGATTTTTTTTGATTGTGTATAATTTGACTATTAGTTTAAAAGTTGCCAAAAAGTGACTTTGCTTGTAGCTAAGATGAGATTTTAGGAAGCTGGCATACCATTCCACACAAAACATCCAAAAAATTGGATATGAAATAATAGTTTTCAACACACTAGACATAGGCAATGAATGACAACTATTCCTGAGAGACTTAAAAACATGTGGTAGTCTCTCAAATTCAAATTTCTTTATTTTTTTCAACAATATACTTCCAGTACTATATTGAATAGAAGTGGTGAAAGTGGACATCCTTGTCTTATTGCAGTTCTTAGGGGTAATGCTTTCAACTTTTCCCCATTCAGTAAGATGTTGGCCATGGGTTTGTCATGTATGGCTCTTATTATTTTGATGCATGTTCCTTCTATGCCCAGTTTGTTAAGGATTTTTCTTTTTCATGAAAGGGTGCTGAATTTTATCTAATGTTTTCTTTATTTTCTGCATCTATCCGGATGATTATGTAGCTTTGTCCTTAATTCTGTTAAATCTGCCAGGGATTTTGGTAGCTTGTGTTGCCAAATATTGATCTTATTTGTGTATTGTAGTGTTTCCTTTCTTTTTACTAGAAATAAGAGGAATATAAAAGTGAAGGAAAGGGAGGAATGAAAGTTAAGGGGCCCCTGGGAAGAATTTTGGGAGAACTTAGATTATTGAACCCTCATCCTTTTTATTAGTATTATGTGCTTATAATGCAGTATATGCACAAATACTAATATTAGAAGTACCATATATTAGCTGACTTTTGTTTCTTACAACATAGTTTAATTTTTTTTAAAAAAGGAAACTAATAATCAAATTGCTTAAATAATTTAGTCAGATTTACAGATGACATTCTAACCCAAGTCTAGACTGTCAATCCCATACTCCATTCTTTTCCTTCCTTCAAACTTCCTGCCTATATATTAATGTATTAAGTTATTACAAGAAGCCATATCTATACTGTATTTCAATTTTGTTTCATTATTTCTAGTTTTACACAAATAGAGTATAACATTTTAAAGGGGGGGTTTCTACAAAGTTGTTTAAGAGTTTGGCAGAAATCCCACAAAAGCAGGTGATATAATCTCTAAGGAGTATAAAAATTTGAAAATATTCTGGATAAATAAAACTTCAATTATTACTTAACAAAGTATATTTGCTCACTCTCATTGGGCTTAAAATAGACTGAGAGTAGGCACTCTGTACACGCACTGAACATTGGGGAGTTACTTTCACTCTCTTTACTGGGTGGATGCCTCAGGGGAATGAAAAGAAGACAGGTGTCCTGGCAGAGCCTGGCCGTTTTTCTTATAAAGTGGACTTTTCAGTAAATAGACAAATAATATTTTACAGAAGCAAAGGATCTTATCTCTGAATACCCTTAGCAGTATGTCTAGTAAATAGAATCTAGGATCTAGGAGACACAGTTTTCTGGAGAATGTTTAGTCTTCATAACCTTCTGGGGGCATAAAATAAACCCCAGTTTATGATGAAATTGCTTCCATTGTGTTAGGTGATACCATGAAGATGTTTCATGGTATCAGATGTGTTTCTGATGCTGGAAAATACAACCTGAAAAGTTTCCATTCTTAATATGTCAGATTTTTCTTTGCTTTGTCAAGGTCTATGGATCTCCTGCATTCTTGAAGTTATTAATGAAGCTTGATACTAGATCGGTAGTCTTATTCATGTGTCTCATATGTGAATTTCATCCTGTGTTAGCGTAAGAGAAACAAAAAAATGTTACAATTTGACTTTTAATTATATGTGTTGTGGGTTTATTTTCAAGTTCACTTTCTTATAGCAAAATCACAGTGGATAACATATTATTTGAACTTCAGAAATATTTTTTATCACTTTTTCCTAAAACTTTTTTAATTTTTAAATTTACTTACTTATTCATTCTTTCAAGAATAACAAAAAGAAAGTGATACTAATTTTCTCCTTCAAGGATCTCATACACTTGTGTGGAAAACAGATTAATAAGCAAATAATTTTATATTATGATGTATGTTTTATACAAACAATTATTTATATAGTTGTCTATTCTTCAGAAAAATAATTGTGAAAAAGCATTGTCTAGCCTGTTGTATATCCAACAGGTAATCCTAATTCTTGAAGAAACTGACAACTTGTTCAGAAACATGCAAACAAAGAGTTCCTCTTACAAAATATTTGTAGATGCCATAATTATAACTCCTTTAATCTGTAAAATATGCTTTTTAAAAGGCTGAAGATTGTTAATGTATTTGAGCACATTGTCATTGGGAAAACAGCATCCAATTCATTTAGCTCTTCTACAAGTATTTATTGAGAAGCTACTATTATACATGCCATAAATAAATGCAATTATTTACTAAAATAAAAATGATAAATATATTATACTTTAACTATTATCCTGAGGAGTAAAGTTAGATGAATACTTTCAGTGCTTCTTAAAATTTAACTGTTAAAAATGTTTGCTTGTTATTTACATTTACTTTAAGTCTATGTTATGCTATTCTATTGTGTATAACTGAATTATGAAGTGAAAGATGTCCATAGGGTCTAGTGCATATTTATAGTACTTCTAAAATGTTTTCATTATTGAGATGTTAATTTCCTCCAGTCTGAATTATAATAAAATGGAAAATACTTTCTATATTGATAGTTTTACTTGAGATTTTTCAACTGCCATCTTGTGTGATCTTAGAACCACACTGAGTCCATGGGCCAGTCATCAACTTTCATATTTCTCTATTAATTTATCAATAATGTTATTGTTTATTACATATGCCACGTTCCTTAGTGTCTTCGTATTTTTGTTTAGTACCTTAGTGTATCCAGAGATAATCTATTCTACAGGGTTGGGAGCATAGATTCCACATGGTTCATCAGCACTTTTTTGAAAATTCCAGCCCATATTGATTATATTTTAAATTCCCATTTCCATAGCAAAAATAATAATCAAACAATTAATAATCCTATCAGAAGTATAAAGAGTTGGTGATTCCATTAGATTGTAAATTTTGAGTTATTTACAGAGCAGTGAAAAATATCAGTCCTTATTAAATATGTAGCAATTAACTTATTTCCATGTCAATTTATATTGTTTTATTTTTTGATACCAATGATGATCTGGATTTTTTATACTTTTCAAGAAAGAGCGCAATTGTTTTTAAATTATTTTATTTAATTCCTTCAGTTTTATTTTGAAGTATGACAATAAATCTCAGTTTTATTCCTTTAGTACTGAATAACAAATGTCCACAATATATGATTATTATGACAGGTTTCAGATTGTACCTTGTGTTATGCTAGCAACATGACTAATGAACCTGTCAACTTTTACCATTAAAAGTTTGTGATCCAGTTGAACTACTGGTGGTTGAATTGAAAGATGATTTAATAAAAAATCTTGGCATAAGAAAAAGGAATACAAATGCAAATTCAAAACATGAACTTCACATGTATATACATTTGCATATACATTGTAAATACAATCCCCTTCCGTAACACACATACCCATAAACCAAGCTTCAGCATACCCAAATGATCCAGTGACACATTGTGTATGGATAATTTGCAAAGGATTAGTAAGCATATTTAGCTTTAAAATAAAATTGAATATCTTTATAGTTATATACTTATGAATTCAAATTTACATGGTGATTTTTCTACAGTCATATACTACTTTTAAAATAATCATTCATAAATCTTTCTGAGAAATGCTTCTCAGAAAGTATTTATAGTATCTTAGAAAATTTATATTATTGTATTAATTACAATGTATTATAGGAATTTATAATCATCTACATCTTTGAGATATAAAGATTTATATTGATCTATTTTTATAACCTATTGATAATATTTGATTATTAACAATATTGCCCATAATCTGCATTAGAAATCCTTCTTTTTTTAAAAAAGAATCATTGTTCATGGGATAATATAGCAAACACTCATCCAGCACATAATATATGCAAGAAACTTTGGGGTTTATAAGAAATATAAGGACATTATAAGCATTGAGGAGAGATACGGGATATATTTTGAAAAGTAAATAGTGCTACAAATTTTTTTTTTCTTTTTTTTAATGATTTAAAGAGTTTACTTGAGCCAAAGTAAGGACAGCTGCCTGGAAGACTCAGACCCAAGTAACCTTGAATATGAGCTCCTTTGGGCCTTTCTTACAAGCAGGTTTTTTTTTTTTTTTTTTTTTTATTTCAGCTCATCATGGGGGTACATAAGTTCAGGTTATATACATTGTCCATGTCCCACCCATCCCCCTGAGTCAGAGCCTCAAGCATGTCCATTCTCCAGACAGTGTGCCTGGCACTCACTATGTAGTCATACCTCCATCCCCTCCCCCCACCCCCACCTCCCCGAGTCAGCACCTTCAAGCATGACCATTCCCCAGATGGTGCGCAATGTACTCATCATGTAAGCATACACCCATCCCCTCCCCCCACCCCATGCCTCAGTCTGATATCCAATTGGTACCCTTCCCCGAAGTGCATTTAGGTGATGATCAGGGAAACCAATTTTCTGGTGAGTACATGTGATGCTTGTTTTTCCATTCTTTGGATACATCACTTAATATAATGGGTTCCAATTCTCTCCAGGAGAACCAAAGAGATGTCGTATCACCATTATTTCTTATAGCTGAGTAATACTCCATGGTATACATATACCACAGTTTACTAATCCATTTGTGGATTGATGGGCATTTGGGTTGTTTCCACATCTTTGCAATTGTGAATTGTGCTGCTATATACATTTGGGTACAGGTGTCTTTGTTATAGAATGACTTTTGTTTTTCTGGGTAGATGCCCAATAATGGGATTGCTGGATCGAATGGTAGGTCTACCTGAATCTGTTTAAGGTATCTCCATAATGCTTTCCACAGGGGTTGCACTAGTTTGCAGTCCCACCAAGTGCTACAGAATTAATTAAAATATAAAGTCTTCCCAATTCTATTTATATCATAAATTCTCCAGACTGTTAGACTGAATGGTTGCACTGTTTGTATCACGTAAATATAAGCTTTCCAAATATAATAAAAATGGAAGCTTTTATATTAAGACATATTTTCAACAATTTAACGTAAATATCTTAATTTAGGTCAAGCACAGTCTTGAAGTCCACATGATAAACATGATATGCTTTAAAAAATTTCTTTTAAAACTCCACATTGAAAGCATAAAGAACATTATAATAAAATCAGCAGCTACTGAACCATAGTAAACACTGGGTCTGCATATTCTGAAATGTTTGTGACTCACTTAGCCATGCTTACCATCAAGGAACCAGGCTTGAGTTGCACAAAATATTTAGACTTCATTTCCTCCAAATCATTTTTGAAATTTACAATATAGAACCTGTTTGCAGAACATGGAGTGCTATAGGACTTCAAAGGTATTTGAAAGTGAAAGAGACTTTAAGAACAATAGTTCAGCAGTAAGTAGATGATATGCTGTTCCCCGTGGCTCAATGAAATACTGCAGAAAGCCTCAAAAGCTGAGGTAAGATGTTTACTGCCTGGAGTAGAACACTGTGTTATTAAGCCCAATTATCACCCTCGTTCTATGTATTTGGTCTTCTTGCTAAGCTTTCACAGTGCCAGTCACCCTTAATTCTTTTGGAAACTGCAAAATCTGCTGAAAATTCTCAAAGAATATAAATTTCTTTCAAAAGATTGACAAGGCCATATCACATTATGATTTAGAGCCAAATGATTTAAGCCTTTGCATTTTCATGAACTTCTAGTGGTTGATGATGACACACTGATATGATTGAAGTGTTGTGAGGGAAATAAAAATCTTGCAGTGCTATGGAAGGAGTGATGTATGTATTAACTATTTCCAGGCTCTTGCTATCATTGTAATGTTGATCAACATTAAAAAAAATAAGTAACTTTCTTAATAGCAGAAAATCCTACATTTTAATAGCAATAAACAATCGACACTACTGCTATAATCTTAGTCGAAGAAACAGTTTAGCTGGGCTCTTGATAAATGTAACTTATTGGCTAGAATGGGGAGGACACCACTGGCATTTTTCAAGGCAATACTTCAGTAATGAACTGTGAAAACCTACATAATTTCATCTAGTCATTACAAAAAGTGGCTATAGCTTTTATAAGGCTGCTGTTTTGACTGGGTGAGGTGGTTCATGCCTATAACCCCAGCACTTTCAGAAGTTGAGGTTGGGTGTTTGTGATCAGACTAGGCTACACAGAGAGACTCCCTCTCTACAAAATATTAAAGAATTACCACGTGTGGTGGCACATGCCTGTAGTCCTAGCTACTGGGGAGGCTAAGGCAGGAGGATCACTTGAACCCAGGTGTTTGAGAACGCAGTGGGCTACGATTGAGCCAATGCACTCCAGCCTGGGTGACAGAGTGAGATGCCATCTTCTAAAAAAAAGGCTACTGTTTTATGTTTCAGTATCAAGAAGACCTAAGTATGATACAATCTTTTCCCCATATTTGTGCAAACTGGAGACTTAACTGTGAGGTTCAATCTTTCCCCAGATTTTCATGTAAAATATTTCAGTATTAGCATACCTAAGGTTTATCATTTGATTTACTCAAGTTGCATTTATTAAGAAATGAACATATGCCAGATACTATGCAAAATAAAAGAAATTTTAAAAGAATATCATACATTCCTGGCTTTAGAAGGTTCTGTCTAATAAAGTGGGAGATATAGATGCAAAATTATATAAAGTGTGAGAGAAGAAAAGCGTCAAATGCCAGTAAGGGAGTCTGATCTGATAAAGCTCTGACTAGAGGTGCTATTTGAGTGAAATCTTAAAGGATAATTAGAAATGTATTTGATTAAGGGGTTTTAGGTGGATTTGTAAAGCATGCATACAACATATAATTTCATATGCATACTTATATAGCATATGTATGTCATAGCAGGTCATTCCTGATCCTAGCTACAATTCTTTCTTACAGATGCCAGTAAAAGTCATATAATCATTTTAATTGGTCTATACTAATGATAAATTAAGTATAACATTCCATTCTGATTATATTACTACTAGATTATTAGAAAGTTAAGAGAAATTATTATGAATTTCAACATGGATTAATAACATACACTGGTTGATGTATTTGGGAAAAGTAAATGGAAAATGTAGTTTGGATATTAACACTTTACTAGATTTTAAGTTTTGTAAATATTTTCTCCCATTGCTTAGGTTACCTTTTCACCCTGTTAATTGTTTTCCTCAGTGTGAAGAATCTTTTTAGTTTGATAGAGTCCTACTTTTCTACTTTTTTTGTCTGTGCTTATGATGTCATATCAAAATAATCACTGTAGAGACTGAAGTTAATAACATTTCTCCTATACTTTCTTCTGAGAGTTTTACTGTTCCAAATTTTATGTTTAAGTATTTAATCCATATCGAGTTAATTTTTGTATATTGTGTAAAATAAGGATCCAATTTCATTCTTTTTTGTGTGGATATCCACTTTTCCCATCACCATTTATTGAAGAAACTATCATTTCCCCATTGTGTATTCTTGGTACCCTTGTTGAATGGCAGTTAACTGTGCGTAGGTGGGTTTATCACTGCACTCTCTATTCTGTTCCATTGCTCTATATGTCTACTTGTACACTAGCGTCACACTGCTTTGTTTTGTTTACTGAAGTTTTGTAATATATTCTGAAAACAGGAAGGGTCATGCCTCCATTTTTTTTTCTTGCTCAAAATTGCTTTGGCTGTTTGAGGTCTTCTGTGATTGCATATGAATTTTAGGATCAATATTTCCATTTATGCAAAAACATGTCTTGGGATTTTGATAGGGATTGTACTGACTCTGTAGTTTGCTTTGTGTAGTATGGGCATTTTAGCAAAAGTAATTCTTCCAATTAATGAACAATGGATATCATTCCCATTTATCTGTGTCTGCTTTAATTTCTATCATTAGTGTTTTATAGTTTTCAGTATAAAAATCTTTCACCTCGTTATGTTTATTACTAGGTATTTTATCCTTTTTAATGCTATTGTAAATAGAATTTTGTTAAGCTTTCTTTTTGGATAACTCATTGTTGGTATATAGGAATGCAACTGATTTTTGTGTATTGATTTTTTATCTTGCAACTTTACTGAATTTGTTTATTTTTTCTGACAGTTTGTGTTTGTGTGTGTGTGTATGTGTATGTATGTGTAGTTTTTAGGTGTTTCTATATCATATAATCTACAAACAGGGATATTTTATTTCTTTATTTCCTATTTGGATGCCATTTATTTCTTTATCTTGCCTAATTGCACTTGCTAGGACTTCCAGTGTTATGTTGAATAGAAGTGTTGATATTGGATATCCTTTCCTGTTCCAGATATTAGACAAAAACTTTCAGTTTTTCACTGTTGAGTATGATGTTAGCTGTGGGTTTGTCATCTGGCCTTTATCATGTTGAGGTCAATCCCTTCTGTACCTAATTTATTCAGGGTTTTCATCATGAAAGTGTACTCAATTTTGTCAAATGCTTTTTATGCATCTATTGAGATGATCATTTGAATTTTATCCTTCATTCTGTTAATATGGTGAATCACATTAGCAGAATGTGTGACTGTGTCCCATAGTCCCATATGCTTTCTGCACTGTTTTGCATTCTTTTTTCTTTTCATTCTTCTGACTGGATAATTTTAGAGAACTTTTTCAGATTTGCTGAAAAAATGTCTTTCTTCTGCTTAAGTTTGCTACTGGAGCTCCTTAGTAAATATTTTTCAGTTCATTTATTGTATTCTTAAGTTCCAAAACTGTTTGGTTCTTTTTTATATTTTCTATCTGTTGATATTCTTATTTTGTTCTTGTAATGTTTTTAGCTGGTGAACAACTTTAGGATGGCTATTTTGAATTTGTGTCGAGTAATGCATATATATCTGTTTCTTTAGCATTGTTTTCTGGGGATTTATTTTAGCCTCTGTTTGGCCTATGTTTCCTGGTTTCCTTGTGTGTCTTATAACTTTTTGTTAGGATCCATACATCTGTAAAAACAGCCTCCTCCCCTAGTTTTTACAGAGTGGCTTTGTACAATGGAAGACTCTAATGAATCAGCCTGGCTTAAGATTCTGGGGGCAACCGAAATTGTTTTTGGAAGAGATGCAGTTACTTTGGGATTGTGCATGCAAGTTATCAATTAGAAAGGCTTGGCGTTTTATTTTTTTCAGGCGCTTGTTCCTTCTTGTGTCTGATTGCAGCATTCAATTTTTCTAATTCTACAACAGCAAACCACTCTGCCCTCCCTTGGTCTCTGCAGCCACCAGGCATTCAAATTATGCCAGCTCTTTGCCAGTGTTTCAGGTCAGGAAAGATAGATATTAGTCCCTTGGGAAGCCCTCCAAATAGTCAGAATGCCAGACACATGCTCCACTCTTCTCCCTCTCACCTGAAGGAGAAGCTTCAAGTTGTATGTCTTCTGATCACACTGACTCATCCTTGCAGCAAGTTGCTACTTACTCTTTGTGTTCTCAGTGGCCTCTAGGCATCCAAATGCTAATTCTGTCAGTACTCAGAGTATGTAATATGTATAACAACCTTCAAATGAAAAAAATATACAGCAACATCTTCCTTCCTTTGGTAGGAATGATGAAAAATCATGTGGCTACATAAGGCAAGAACTAGCAGCAGCAAACAAAGGCCAGTGAGTAAAGGGGAAATTGTGTATGGTATGGCAACTTGAGAAAACTTACGGTGTAATGACCGCTCTTTAAGCTGATTTATCAGTGCAGTAACTGGTTTACCCTAAAAAGGAAAAGCAATCTTAAACTTAAAACTCCACGAGAAAGTATAGGCCTCTACTTTGTAGAGGTAGACCCGTCATAAGAGTTTCCATTAATTTCCAAATTGAGTAGAGATAAATCCCTGTTTATGCAGAGCATAATCTTCTTCCTAGCCCACCAGCAAAATTCTCTAAAAAGAGAATTTAAAGCAAGCAAATCCTATGCTCTATAAAGGAACTCAGTTATGACCTGAACAGACATGAAATGGGTCAATAAGAATCTGCTCTATTTTCAAAAAATAGGCACATATTGAACTTAAATGAGACAAAAAACACTTTCTTCATAATGTTGGGCACTTGAGCATACTATAGTTGTTGATACTGGTATATTGCTTTCCATGGGTCAGACACTGTTTTTTTAGTGTTTTACATTTATAAACTCAATCTGCAAAAACAAGTTTATGAGATAGGGAGTATTATTTCCATCTCCATTTCAAAGGTGAAGATAAGAGTATTAAAGTGATTCAGTAAAATACTTGAAGCCATACAGCTACAAAGTGGCAAGTTCACAATTTGAAAGCACTTAGTCTGGCTCCAGCAGCTTTGTTGTTATTATTTTCCTTAGCTTAAGTATTTTAAAGTAATTGCAAATATTAAAACAATTTTATCCCTGGATAATTTAGCCTTTGTTTTCCAAAATATAAAACCATTTTCCTCTCAGAAAAAAAAATTGCATAATCACAGCTAACAAACAAAAATTTCTTAATATTATCTAGAAGCCAGTTCATTTCTCTAGTTATTCCCAAAATGTTCTTTACAGTAAATTTGTCCAATACAACAGATTATTGTACAGATACAATAATCTGGTTGTTATATTTTTTATGTCTCTTTTTATTTATTATTTTTATGTTTTTATTTCAGCATATTACGGGGGTACAGATATTTAGATTATATGATTGGTTTTGCCTCACCTGAGGCAGAGCTTCAAGTGTGTCCATCCCCCAGACGGTGTGCACCGTACCCATTAGGTGTGTATATACCCATCCCCTTCACCCCCCTCCCACCTGCCCGACACCTGATGAATGTTACTACCATATGTGCACATAAGTGTTGATCATTTAATACCAATTTTATGGTGAGTATGTGTGGTGCTTGTTTTTCCATTCTTGTGATACTTTAGCTAGTAGAATGGGCTCCAGCTCTACCCAGGATAATACAACATCTCTAATCATCAGGGAAATTCAAATCAAAACCACAATGAGATATCACTTATCTCCAGTGAGAATGGCCTTTATCCAAAAGTCCCCAAACAGTAAATGTTGGCATGGATGTGGAGAGATACGAACACTCATACACTGCTGGTGGGACTGCAAATTAGTGCAACCTTTGTGGAAAGTAATATGGAGATACCTCAAAGAGCTACAAGTAGAACTATGATTTGATCCAGCAATCCCATTACTGGGCATCCACCCAAAAGAACAAAAGACATTCTATAAAAAAAAACATCTGCACTAGAGTGTTTACAGAAGCACAATTCACAATTGCAAAGATGTGGAAACAAACCAAGTGCCCATCAATATATGGGTGGATTAATAAAATGTGATGCACCATGGAGTTCTACTCAGCCACAAAAACAATGGTGATTTTTGTCTCTTTTAATTTAGAAAAGTCCTTTAATAATGGTTTATTGTGGTCTAGTCTTGTAGAATGTCCCATTTTTTTTTTAGATTTCTGTGATACCTTTCTTCCTGGAGTCATTTAGTTTAGTCTCTAAGCCTCTTTTATTTTTAGAAATAGGAAGTTATATCTAAGATTTGGTAAGATTCTAGATAAAATTCTTGGCAAAATTAAATAATATATGATATTTTACTGTTTATATTATAGAGTTGACATCAGAGATTCATCCTATTTGGTTGTCCTACCATGAATACCACAAAGGACTACTCAGTGATTTCACATAGAGTCAACATTATCCTTCCTTTGTTAGGCTGTTCTTCATATGAATGCTCAATCTCACATCAACCATTCTTCTAATCATTTTAATTCCAATTAGTAAAACTTGGTTGAATAAATTTTTGTATTAGGATTGCCTATTGAGGATTTTCTAACTTCATTGTTCCCTGTACATTTATTGGCTGGCTATTTTCTGTTTATGTCAATTTTTCTCTTAATAGCTTGAACTATTTATTTACCATAGAAATAATTTCTACTGAAAAGGCAGACTATGCTAATTTTTCCTCTTTAATTATGATTTCTGAAAGTAAGACTTTGGTCATAAACCACCTTCAGTGATGAAAAAGTACTTAAGTGAGAACATAGGGTATCTGTTTTTTGTTCCTGGGTTACTGTCTTAGAATAATGGCTTCCAGTTCCATCCAAGTTGCTGCAACATACATTATTTCATTCTTTATGATGGCTGAATAGTATTCCATGGTATATACATGCCATATTTTCTTTATATACTCATCTGTTGTTGGACATTTAGGTTGGTTCCATATCTTTTTTGTGAATTGTGCTGTGACAAAGATACAGGTGCATATATCTGTTTTATAAAATAATTTCTTTGCCTTTGGGTAGATCCCCAGTAGTGGGATTGTGGATCAAATGGTAGATCTACTTTTAGTCCTTTGAGAAGTCTCCATACTGTTTTCCATAGAAACCATACTGGTTTATATTCCTACCAACAGTGAGTAAGCATTCCCTTTTCACCACATCTGCACCAGCATCTATTGTTTTTTGACAATTTTTTTGGGGGGAACCAACTGTTTTAATCTAGTCCACATTCATATGAACCTTTGAGGTTGAATCTTTTTCTTTTCATTTTTGCTTTTTAATTTTTTTTTTCTGTTAGACTTTGCTTGTTTGTTTGTTTTTTGACTTTTTGAAAATGGCCATTCTGACAGGGGTAAGGTGGTATCTTATTGTGGTGTTTAATTTTCCCTAATGATTAGTGATGTTGAGCATTTTTTTCTATGTTTATTGGCTATTTTTTCTCTTCTTTAGAAAAATATCTATTCATGTCTTTTGCCCACTTTTTAATGGGATTATTTGTTTTCTTTCTTGCTGATTTGTTTGATTTTCTTACAGGTTTTAGATATTAGGTATTCCTCAGATATATAGCTTATGAATATTTTCTCCCATGTGGTAGATTGTCTATTTACTCTGCTAATCTCATCAAGAGAGTCTGGCTCCTGTTGCAGAGTCATAGTGCATTAATTTTTAAAAGATTCCTTGTTTTTTGTCATAATAAGATATTCTAAGTACTTATTCTTTTCCTTACCAAAACCTAGTTATTTTTATCTATAAATGATTTTGAAGTCTAAAATGTGGATTTCAAGATAATAATTGCAAGGAAATATAGTTTCTATGCCATTTCAATGGTCAGAGCAAGAATATATGTATATTCAGAAATCAGAGTTCTTAATAATATTTGAGTTAAATTTTAAGTGAAAAATTACTAAACTGATTTAATATAATTTTTGCTGAAAATATTGACAGTATTAACTTATATACTTTTTTCTGTGATGTACAAAGCATAATGATTTCTATACACCAATAAATTAAAAATTAAAATGCAGAAAAATTTTTGAAGATTTTTGGCCTTAGAATATATCTTACTAAGAATATACAAAATTAAATCACTGCCTGATTTGTAAAGCGTATGTTCTCTGGTTTAGTTTCTAATTTGATGCATATTTAGCTTCATTCCTTTTGGACAATTCTCTTCTATTTCAGTAATTTCTTCATATTGGGATTTTTGCCAATTGAATAGGTGAGAAATCTTATATTAGTACTTTTAATTTGTGCTTTTCAAATTATGACTGAAGTTGAACAGCTTTTCATATGTTTAAGGCTATTTGTATTCCTTTTGTTGAATTTATGAAATTTATTTATTTATGAGATGTCTTCAGATAATATTTTAAAAAGTAACACCAAATTTATTTCTAGGCTGTTTCATATTTTCATATCTCCTGTGATCATGGATGAGCCATTTAACCTCTGTGGTCCTATGCTTCCTCATTTGTAAATTTAGAATATTAAACTACATAATCAGTGTAATTCTGTTTATACATAAGCAGGGCATGTGACCTGTGTAGTCACACAAGGCCCCAGGCTTAGAAGAGTCCTGTGCTTTGATTTGTGTCATCTTCAAATTCTTAATAACTTTTGAATAAAGGGTCTCACATTTTTATTTTGTATTTGTCCCTGCAAATTGTATAATTGTTTCTGCATGAAAATAATTCTAAATTTTATGATTAAATAAGCTTAAACATGTCGTTCTTGTCTTCTTTACCATATACAAAAGCAATTTTTCTAAGAAAAGAAGTAGAGATTAATAAAAATCAGAAAAATTCAGCTCTCATACCTTCACCCCCATACACACAGCACTATACTTAGCACTGAAATTGCATCACTTTGATTGCCTACAGAGAAAAGTGAAGCATTTTGATATACTAACCCAAGAGGTTTCTAAATGTTTTTTTTTCCAGGCAATATCTTTAAACAGCAATATAGTTATGACAGGTTGGATTACAGCATTTAGCACTTTTCCAGGAGTTTTTAGATTTTACATGCTGTCTGCCTTTCAGAAAGATTTGTGCCAGACATCTCAGATATGAAATAAATATATTTTTATTGTGTTTTCTGGAGTGCGTGATGCATCCCAAGCATTGATGGCAAATCTATTTTCTCCTAGCAGGAAAACTTGAATAGTCTGGTGATCTGCAAACATTTACTTCTCTTTAGATTACAAAATTTTAAAATAATCAATCTATGAGCAAATACATATTCTGTAGTTTGAAAGAAAGCTTCTGATATTTATATCTCAGAATTTGGTAATTAAAGGAACAATACTAAACTCATGTGCTAATGAGTAAATAATAGCTTTTGCATGCCTTAGTGAACAGGGAATTATCATGAGTTTCTGCTTTTGATATGAAAGCTGCAGATGGTTAATTATTACTAATACAGAAGGGTTTTCTATAATAAACCTATTATTTTAAATTTCATAAACCTCTTTTTATATTGCTATAGTCACAATGTTTTGAAATGAGTCAGTTCTAAAAATATTCAAAAACATGTTTCTACCAACAAATTTTGTCTTCTGATATTTCCACCATTTTGAGCATCCTCTTCTGTCATACCATTTTAAGACCACCGAAAATATAGAATAATTTGATATTTTCTACAACTCATCAAACTATAACATTCTCTCTGTAAGTCACAAACTCCTTAATGTTTTGCAATTAACCATGATTTTTCCTAATTCAAGAATGTCTTTTTATTACTTTTATGAAAGTTTGCTAGGCAGATATCATATGCCATAGTTTAGGTCAGGTATTAGAAAAAATAATGTTGTATAATGTATCATAGTCTCTTCTCTCAGGGATCTCATAGTCTAGTTTAAGGACATAATAAATTATTCAGATAAAGTCCACAGCATGCAAAGATTTTCTACCATTTTGAAGACACTCTGTAAAAGCTCATGTTCAAGTGAAATATTAATATTTTTCCTAATTATTTTGTGTATGAGTTAGGATGTGAATTATCTGAATTTAAGGACCTGGTTCACTATAAATGCAACTATTATATTTAAATAATATAATTTTATATTCATATAATGATTTTTTATAATTGTAAATGAATATTATTGCTCTATGTTTTAAAAATAGAACATGCTCAACACGGGAGAAAACAAGTAATCTGTTTTATTTTCAGGTCATTGGCATTTTAAATGGCTTCCAATGTAATGGCAAAGTCAATTTACAATAACTACAGTATAACCCAGGCCTGGCCTGTCAGAACTTATAAAGATATGTCATACATTTTTTCTAAAAGTTTACTGGTTGTTGCTGGTCATGTGTTCAAAGGAAAAGTTCATTGTTTTTTAACAAATGAGAATATTTTTCTGATAATATATTCTCAAGGGATATTATCAAATAGGACCATTCTTATATTAATATTCATATATTAATATTAGAATTGATTGTAATCCATACTCTGTTCATTAGATTAACCTGACCTTCCCTTCAATATATTTTTATTTAAAAGAATAAATCTTTTTTGTTTCACTTGCTCAGTTATGCCAGAATATTTTGTTAAAATAATATGATAGATATTATAGTATAATCATAAATTTTAATTAAATGTTATACTCTTGAAAGTATTAAGTGTAATTAATACAATATATTGTTAAAATTATATATACATGAATATGTATGTATATATACAAAATTATGTGTATGTATATAGCATACTATTTTCTCCATCTACATCATTGTGATAAACTACTTCCTAAAAACAGAAGATCGCACATATTTGAAGTCCTCTTCTTCCAGAAATCTCACTCAAATGTAAGCAAAGAAATAAAAATGTTACCAACAAATGAAAAGAACTAGAGAAGTAAACAAGAGTGAATACACAAATTAGACATTGTAAAGGAAGTCCTAGCCAGAGCAATCAAGGAAAAGAAAGACATAAAGGATATCAGACTTGAAAAAGAGGAAGTCAAATTATCCCTGTTTGCCAATTATATAATTTTGTATCTAGAAAAAGCTAAAGAAGCCACCAAAAGATTCCTAGAATTGATAAAAAAAAATTCAGCAAAGTCTCAGGTTATAAAATCAATGTACATAAATCAGTAGCATTTCTGCATACTAACAACAGTCAAGCTAAGAATCAAATCAAGGACTCAATACCATTTACAACAGTTGCAAAGGAAATAAAATACCTAATAATATCCTTAACCAAGAAGGCGAAAGACCTCTACAAGGAGAACTACAAAACACTGATGAAAGAAACTGTAGATGTCTTTTTTTCCTTTGGGTAGATACCCAGTAATGGAATGGCTGGATCAGCTAGCATTTCTACTTTTAGGTCTTTGGGGCACAAAGAAAAAAAAAAGAAGAAATGTGGGCAGAATATGAAGCATTAAAAAGAAGAAGAAGAAGAAGAAATTGTAGAAGACACAAGAAAATGGTAAAACATCCCATACTCATGGATTGGAAGAATCAACATTGTTAAAATGTCCATAGTGCCAATGTGATTTATAGATTCAATGCAATTCCCATCAAAATACAAATGCCTTTTTTCACAGATATAGACAAACAATCCTAAACTTAATATGGAATGAAAAAAAAAAAAGCCAAAGCCAAAATAGCCAAAGCAATCTTATGCTACAAGCACAAATCTGGAGGCATCCCATATTCTGACTTCAGATTATACTACAAGGCTATAAGAACCAAAACAGCATGATACTGGTGTAAAGGTAGAGATACAGACCAATGGAACAAAATAGCTAACCCAGAAATAAAACCATATAACTATGATGAACTCATTTTTCACAGGGCAGACAGAAACATACACTGGGGAAAGGACAACCTATGGTGCTGGGATAGCCACATGTGGAAGAATGAAACAAGATCCCTATCTCTCATCATATATAATAATTAACTCAAGATGGATTAAAGAATTGAATGTAAGACCTGGAAACATAAAAATGATAGAAGAAAACATAGGAAAATCTCTTCTAGATAGCTGCCTTGGCAAAGAATTTATGACTAAGACCCCAAGGACACATACAGAAAAACAAAAATAAATGGTACTCAATTAAATTAAAATTTTCTGCACAGCAAGGAAAATAATGAACAGAATAAACAGGAAACCTACAGAATTGGAGAAAATATTCACAAACCATACATTTGACAAAAAACTAATAACCAGAATCTACAAAGAGCGTAAACAAACCAGCAAGGAAAAAAACAAATAATCTCATTAAAACATAGGCAAAAGACATGAACAGAGTTTTTCAAAAGAAGATAAATGACCAAAAAAAATATGAAAAAATGCTCAACATCACTAATCATTAGGGAAATGCAAATTAAAACCACCAGGAAATATCACCTTACCCTTATCATAACAGCCATTATTAAAAAATCAAAAAAACAATAGATGTTTGCATGGATGCAGAAAGAATCAATAAATTCACTGTTTGTGGGACTGTAAATTAGTACAATGTCTATGGAAAACAATATGGAGATTTCTCAAAGAACTAAAATTAGACCTACCATTTGATCCAGCAATCGCACTGTTGGATATCTATCCAAGGAAAAATAAGTCATTGTAGCTAAAAAACACCTGAACTCAAATGTTTATCATAGCATAATTCACAGTTGCAAGATGTGGAATCAACCTAAATGCCAATCAAGTCATGTATGGATAAAGAAAATGTGGTATATGTGTGTGTATATATGTGTGTGTGTAGATACATACACACACACACACACACACACACACATATATATATATATCATGGAGTACTACTCAGCCATAAAAAGGAATGAAATAATGTCTTTTGCAGCAATTGGATGGAACTAGAGACCATTATCCTAAGTGAAGTAATGGAGGAAAAAAACCCAGATGTTCTCCTTAAAAAGTGGGAGCTAAATGATGGGTATGCATGATCATATATTAGTGTAAAAGACATTAGAAACTAAGAAGGAGGGAAAGTGGGAGGAGTGAGAAATAAAAATGTATCAATTGAGTACAATGCACCCTAAATTACTTTGGTGATGTTCACACTAAAAGCTCTGACTTCAGCATTATACAATTCATCCATATAACAGAAACATTTGTACCCCCTTAATATTTTGAAATAAAAGTGATTTGACTCTTACAAATGAAAAACAAAAAGTATTCAACATAATTTTGTAACAGAGAAAGAGTGTGGTTGAGTGCTAGTTGGCATAGCAGAGCAGAGAAAGGTAAAAAGGAAGTGGCTGCCAAAACATTTCTAAGGAAAAACCAGGAAACACGCTTTGAAAAATCCCCTAGAAACTCTACTGAATGTCAAGTGTGTGAAAGTTCAGGATAATACATAGGCTGAAAACAGGGAAACAGGTAAAATCTCACTACAAAGAATAGGTCCCTACTCCTAATTCCTGTATTTAACTCTTTCATCTCACAAGAGAATAAAAGAATAACTCTTTGTTGTTTATTCATGAGAAGTTTGCCAGATTCAGATACACCAGACACAATATAATGAAAGAATGAGTTTGTGGACTGAGGAATATTAAGTAAAAGTCTCTATATTGAACTATGTGAAAACTTAGCTCTACTCTTCCTACCTGATGCCATCACACTACTTGCCAAGCATACACAGTCATGTGTTGCTTAATGAGGGGGGTGGCTTCTGAGAAATGTGTTGTTAGATGATTTTGTCATTGTGTGAACATCATAGAGTGTATTTACACAAACCTAGATGATATAGCTTAATACACACCAAGGCTATATTGTATAGGCTACAAACCTGTACAGCATGTTACTGTACTAAATACTGTGGGCAATTATAACACAATGCTAAGTATTTGTGTATCTAAACATAAAAAAGATGCAATAAAAATATTGTATAAAAGATATGGTCCCTTGTATAGGGAAGCTTCATTATCTTATGGTACCACTATTGTGGTCCACTTCTGACCAAAATATCATTATGCAGTGCGTGATTGTACCTCATTTTCTCCCACCTCAATTTGAAGTATTGGTTGATTATTTTCTGGGGAAGTGTAATGGCCTCAGAGAAAAGTTATACACCTTCCATTATCTGAGAGCTCTTTTATAAATCCTAGGAGTTGTGAAGCCCTACCATTTATCCAAATCTTTCAATCATCTTTTTAGTGAGATTATCTCAAAATTTGAATATAGAAAAAGCTATTGTGAAATATTCAAAACTCAATTGGATATCGTTGTATATACTTACAAAATTTATATGGGCCAAAAAACAGTATAAAAAACATTAGATTTTGTCAAGTTAAATAGAAAATTAATTCATGTATTTTAGGATATCATAGCATTCACATGTTTTCTACATCATTTGAAAAGCATTTTATGTTTTTACTTAGAGAGCGGAAGAAATGCAAAAATCTAACAAAGTAATCAATCTGGTTGAAAACTTCAGTCTTCTGTGACTGGACAGAATAACTAGGTATACATGATTGTAGAACTTTCTAATAAATCCAGAGACACTGGCTTTATAAGCTCCAGGACTAATCCCTGTAGGAATTTTGAAGCCCCCTCCAAAAAAGTAATTATATAACAGCAAACAATTTCAATTAACTGAGAAGAACTTCTGTAGAATATAAAACCATGATAAAGACATATTTTTATTAATAAAGAAACTGTGCATTGTCATTATTACCAAAGCCAGTACAGTTTATTGGGTTAGCTTATAGGGAAAGAACTATGCAGAAAAGTTCACATGATTTTTTCATCTTTCACTATTCTACAGAAAAGCTTGTCTAGTTCAGAAAGATAACATGATAATGATGGCAATTGAGAGCCTCATTCCTATGTCCCTGTATATAATCATAAGGGTGCTAGAAGGGTGCTTTCAGAGAACACCTAACTGACTATGACAATGGGAGCTTCTTGAGGGAGGAAAGATCCTTCTGTAGAAGGTGAAGGCTATGGGGAGCCTTGTGTTCTTCTGTTGTGCCGTCTTAAACATGCTGAGCTTTATTTTTCCAATATGCAAAAAGGGCAGTGGGAAAGAGCCTCCTAAATTATATGTACTTTTACCCATATTTATGGTATTTTATGCACTTGTTATCTTTAAAGAGTTTGGCATATTAAAGTGACAACCTTCCAATTACTACGATGTAACTGAGTTAGTTTTTGGATTTAAAGATGTAATCTAATTAGGCTTATACTTAGTATTAGACTCTGAGAGAACTTTAGATTAATCATATTCATGAGTTTACTTAATTAGATTTATGAATCATTTAAATACATAGGGAGGTTTTGTTTGAATTAGACAATTGAAGTAATTTAGAAGGTAATTGAAAATATTACATGTATAAATGCAATTTAAAGTTTACAATTAACTGCATTTGAAATTGAATATGTGTATTTGAAGACTTCTTTTAAACTTGCAAATGTTCTAAATTGTATTTTAAAAGTTACAGTAAAATTATAGCATTAAATATTGAATATTAATTCTTAAAAGACAAAATATTTTTCTTAATGGTCTTTTATTAATACAAAATAACTCTGATGCCATAAAATTCTTGTAACAATAAACATGGACAACCAGACATTTGAAAGAAAATAGACTACAAGCAACAGCAGAAAAAGGAAAAGAAATAGAAAAAGCAAGGAGCAGAAAGATACCTTGAAGAAACTGTAAATGAAATCATAGGAGAACTAAGAAAAATGATTGCATTCATAAAGAAGAACAAGGCATGATGGAAAAAGGAAAAAAATATAGAACAAGGGATATTTCTTTGTAATTTAAATATGACAGGTGATATTTTAAAAATAAAGAGTTAAAATATAAAGCAGATAAATTAGACAAATAAATGAAAAATGTGAGAAAAGCAAAAGGAAATCAAAGGAGCAATTATAGAAGTACAAAAATTATACCCTTCAGATTTCCACTTTGGCTTATCTGTAAACTCGGCATAAGCAGGTAGTGGAGGCTAAAGCAAATTTCTAAATGGTCTGGCTAGACATTGAAGGGTGCCCCCAAAACAGAATCACTTTGCAAAGCTGGAAAATATTTTCTTTAGCATTTTTTTTCTTTTTATATTTTTGGCTCCCTGAATTCAAAGAAATCTCTTTCAAAATACTAGCTGACCACAATCTAAAGGAACAGAGACTTCAGTGACACACAACAATGAATGCAGACTTTACAAAAATAGTTTAGAAAAGTCACTAAGTAAACAAAATACTGCACTCCTCAGCAAGCAACAAAAACAAACTCTGTGGAGGGAGAAGAATCTGATATTTAGAGTTAACATATTATAATATTCAATCTGTCCAGTTTTCAACACAAAATCATGAAGCAGGCAAAGAAACAAGAAAATAAGACCAATTCACAGAAGAGGTGAACAGTAGTTGTTCCTAAGGAAGCACAGACAATAAACTTACTAGACACAGACTTTGCATAAAGTATCTTAAATATACTCACAGACCTAAAGAAAATCATAACCAGCAAGCTAAAGGAAACCAGGAGAAAAAGGTCTCAAAAATTAGAGGACGTCAACAAAGAGATAGAAATTATAAAATAGGAACAAACAGAAACTCTAGAGCTCAAATATACAATGACTGAGATGAAATTCTGTGGTTTCAATAGCAGATTTGAGCAGGCAGAAGAAAAATAAAATCAGCAAACTTGATTATAGGTCCATTGAAATTATCCAATATGAAAAGCTGAAAGGAAAAAGAATGAAGAAAAATGAACTAATCCTAACATACTGTGGGACACCATCAAGTAACAACATAAGCATAATTGGACTCTCAGAGGGGTAGAGACAGGGAATAGGGCAGAAATAATACTTAAAGGCATTGTGGCCCCAAACTTCCCATGTTTGCTAAAAGACAGGAATCTACACATTAAAGAAACTCAACAAATTCCAAGAAGGATAAACACAAAGAGAATCACACTAAGGCACACTATAATCAAACTTTCAAAAGGCAACAGCAAAGAGAAAACCTTGAATGCATCAAGAGGGAAGTGATTCATTAAGTTCAAGAGCACCTCCCTATTCAATAAATGGTGCTAGGAAAATTGGATAGCCACAAGCAGAAGAATGAAACAGGACTCCTATCTCTCATCATGCACAAAAATTAATTCAAGATGTATAAAAGGTTTAGATATAGGGCACAAGATCATAAAAATTCTAGAAGAAAATATAGGAAAAATTCTTCTCGATATCACCATAGGCAAAATATTTATGACTAAGACCCCAGAGGTTATTACAGCAACAACAAAAATAAATAAATGGGACTTGCTTAAACTAAAAAGCTTTTGCACATCAAAGAAAATAATAAGCAGAGCAAATGGACAACCCACAGAATGGTAGAAAATATTCATAAACTATACATCTGATAAAGGACTAATATCCAGAATCTGCAAAGAACTGAAACAATTCAGCAAGATAAAAACAAACAACCCTATTAAAAAGTGGGCAAAGACACGAACAGAAACTTTTCGGAGAAGATAGACAAATGGCCAACAAACACAAGAAAAAGTGCTCAAGGTCACTAATCTTCAGGGACATTCAAATTAAAACCAAAATAAAATATCACCTTACCCCTGTCACAATGGCTGTTATTAAACAGTCCAAAAACAATATATGCTGGCGTGGATGCAGAGAGCAAGGAACACTTATACACTATTGGTGGGACTGCATATTATTATAGTACAACCTCTATGGAAAACAATATGGATATTTCTCAAAGAACTAAATAAAAGTAGACCTACCATTCAATATAGCAATCCCACTACTGACTGAGTATCTACTCAAAGGAAAGAAGTCATTTTATCAAAAAGATACCTGAACTCAAATATTTATTGTAACACAATTCACAATTGCAAAGATGTGGAATCAACCCAGGTGCCCATCAATTCATGAGTGGATTAACAAAATGTAGTATATGTATACCATGGAATATGACTCAGCTGTGAAGAAGGATGACTTAATGCCTTTTGCAATAATGCCTTTTGCAACAATCTGGAAGGAACTGGAGACCATTATCCTAAGTGAAGTATCTAAAGAATGGAGAACAAACAGCACATGTATTCACTATTAAATTGGAACTAACTGATGAGCACCCATGTGCATAGTGGTAAGTAAAACTCAACAGAGAGCAAGCAGGAGGGAGGGAGGAGGACAGATAGGCAAAAACCTATCTAATGGGTACAATGAACACTATCTGGGTGACAGGCACACTTATAACCATGACTCAAGCATTATAAAAGAAACCCATGTAACCAAAAAAATTGTACCCCCATAATACTTTGCAATAAAAAACAGAAAAGAAAATTGAGCAATGATTTAACAATGAAAAAAAATAATCCCAAATCACAGTTAAAATAAACTATGAGATCTTATGAGCTTATTGAACCATAGCTAAGGCAAAGATGGTTTAAAGATACAGTCATGTCTTAGCAAGGCTCAATAATTATATAAAATTATTACTACCTATTTCTTGTCATACTTCCTAGAAGGGCAAATACAGCAATAAACAGAACAACAAGCAAATATATGTCAAAATATTTTCATAACATTGTGTTGACTGTCAAAGCCAGAAAACTTATTTGTTGCTTCTTGTTTCTTTCCCCTAATTAAGAGATATATATAAATTTAATTTAGAAATTTGAAAATAAAATTAATATAGAGTTACCTTTTACAATAGGAAAATAGAAATTGGGGTTCAACCCTGATTATAAACCCTGATTACAATGTAGATTATGCCATGCCTTGGCCCTGACGGTTATGTTCATGTACACTAACATGTTTGTCCTTAACATTTTTATTCTCTAATAGGATATATATGCTGTGATTCTGTTAACAGGATAAATCAAAATTATTTTTTTTTCCTTTTTTAATGGTTGGGGAATGTACAACTTGTTGTGCATGATTAGTTCTTTTGTAGTTTTCACAATCCCTGATTAAAGGAAATGCCTTGAATTTGAATGAAAATATAAATATATGTAGGAAGTTATGTCCTTTGCAGAAAAGGTAGAAGGGCATTTCATTGTGGAAAAAGGAAGCAAAACTTTGACAAACCCTGCTGTGGCACACTATGAGTATGCTCGATTGTTATTTAAATGCCATTTATCCAGTTAATTGGAAACAAAGAGGAAAATTAAATCGTAAAAACTCAACATGTAACTTAGGTCATTCCCATTCTTAAACAGCATCTTTAATTTTTCTTTTTTGTTTTATTTTAATGTCAATATTTCAAAGTAGAAAAGTTCAATTCATGTTACACGATAACATATATTTCAGGGAACTAAATAATGTAGACTTAAGGCTGAATGAGTTTATTTTTTAAATATAAAACAGTCAAATCAATAGTACAAGTTTTCAGTGCAAATTATCCATTATCTTGTCTTTTTCTTCTTTCATAATGCTCCCTATCAAGTCTAATTCTTTACTGAAGCTCATGCTCGAAAACTAAATACTATCTTGGGCACTAAAAGCCATTAAGAAAAAAAAAAATGCCTTGGAAGAATGACAACGTGATTGGCTACCTTAGGTCCAAATTTTTGTCCATTAGAACCCCATTTTATCCTGCCTATACTCTGCAATCTTGTTTCTAAAATAAACCTAAATATAGTCTCTATATTTTCAGAATCTTGAAATTTGTATTACAATATCTCCTGTTTGTGGCAGCTTGCAATTTACCAGCAATATAAAGTGTTTAAATCTATTTCCTAACATATTATTGTAATGAAAGATAAAAAGGAACCAATCAATATGTAACAAGTTGAACACATTATAGCCATTCTATTAAAAACAAGTTCAGTAGCAATTGTAAAAAGCTTGATGAATAAACTTCCTTAATGCTGCAAATCACAAATCTGTCTTGTTTACATTTTGTTTGCCTTTTTCTTTATGATCTCCTGATTACCAATAAAATTTAACCTTGGCTTTCAACGTATTCTTCATTCCTACCATTGTTTTGCTATATTTTAGATTTAACCAAAATTATAAAATTTTAACTTGAATTTCTTAAGTAAAAAACTCACTTTTTGTTTCAACTAATTTTATCCCCACCCAACATTTAATGACGATTATCTAATTAAGAAGATAGTTTTCATTATCTATTGCCTTGTTTTGCTTTTTGCTCTGACTTTTAAAAAATCCATTATTTCGGGTTGATTTTCTTGCAGCTGACATCTGGTGCTGTCAGTATATCTGGAAATGGCCCAGAAAACGTAGCTGCTAGGAAAAAAAAAATAGGAGCATTCTGTCTCTTTTGTAAAGGTTAGGTTCTGATCCTTTCCAAAGCTAACTAACCTTTCCTCTAGTTCCACTTTAATAAAGTTCTTTTATTGATGAAAATTAAATGAGCCTTTAGGTTTCTGTAACCATTGAAAAACAATGATAAAACATGTATTTATTAATATTTATTTAATGTTATTAACATTAAGAACATTATAAATTGTTATATAAAATCCTCCCTATCTGCTTATTTTATATTTAATGTCTGTTAAATTATTCACAAGTAATATTTCCCAATAATGTCTGACTTCAAATTCTATGAGATACTTGTGATGATAGAGATAGAAGAATATAAGGTAATTTCTTGCTGTAATGACCCATCCATGACACTTCACTTCTCAGTCTACAGACTAAATGAAAAATAGTCCTTTGGGGCATTTCAGAATGATACTAAATATATAAAAAATGGAAAGACTTTAGAAAATACATCTTTAATTCTGCAAAATCAGCACAAACTCTCTGAGAATCAAACTTGTGAAGCTCTATAGCCGTCAGGGATCATTTTAGGAAATGTAAAGCATTGCTTCTATTTTAAAGAGAAAGGCATTTCATATAAAGTGTTGAATGATTATAAAATAACCGAAGGAGTGAGATGAGGCTCTAGATTGTTCCTTTAAGAATTCTCAAAGATATATGCTATATCTACTATAGGAAGTTGGAATCTGAGGGCAGTACTAGAACTGATCAGTTCAAAAACATAGTATGGCAGCTACAATTCAGGTATTAGAAAGCTAACACCACCACTGCTGCAACTTCCTCTTGACACCTACATAGCCACTGACTGACTATTCATTAGGGAGGCTGAATCCTGTTATCATCACAGCAATAAGTGTCCTTCATTACCCATGCATGAAGCTGAAGACTAGAGCATTGCAACAGAAATAAATGTCTCCATGAACTGTTTTGATAGCAGCAATACACAAAATGGCAGGATGTTAGCTCTCAACTTATTTCTACCTTCTAAATCTTGTGTTCAGCTACCTAATTGGTGAGAAATAATTAGAATCCAGAAGCTTAGCTGCAAGGGGTCTCAGAATTGTAATTCTAAGCTTTCTAATTTTAGAACTACAGAAATTCAAACTGGAAACCCAGGATGAGAACTTGCAAAAGGAAAGAAATGTGTATCTGAGGTTTTAAGAAGGCAAATGGTAGGTTCTCCATGTATCTTGCTGTTGCACTAATTGATACATATTCTTTACAACAGTACCTTACAATTAAGCATGATTCATACAAAAGAACTCCTGGTTATAAATAATGTCAATAGATATAAAAAGAGCCTTTCAATATTAGATAAACATTGTGAGAACAAAACATATGATAGCCAAGCAGAATTTGATTAACCAGTTATTTTAAACAGAACTTTTTTTTTTTTTTTTTTACTGTGCTAAAAACCATGTTTTGTACCTAGAGTGGAGAAAAGTAAATTAGTCTTATTAAATACCAGCTATGTACCAGAAACTTTAGTAGATGCTTTCACTTAAGTTACTTCTTAGAACACTGAGACACAAGCAAGATTTGTAAACAAACAAAAGAAAGATAATTATATTTATGATATGGCAGCTATTTGAGTAAAAATATAAGCATTTACAATAGCTTTTTTAAAAATCACAAGTGTGAGAATTAAAAGGATTTTGAAGGGAATGGTTAGGAATTAAATACCTAACCCCTTTTTTACCCATCTGGAACGTAGGACCAATTGACAGAAGTAGGAGTAAGGCAGATAGAGACCAAATATGTCTTTATTACCAAAACTGTTTTTGGTGAACATGATTCAGTTATGAGGGCCAAATGAGGTTTCTAGTCTTTCCTGCTCCACAAATTTAGACCTATGGCAGCAATTCAAATGGAAAATTTAAGTCTACAGAGATGTCATATTCACCCAGGACTCACATTTTTCTGGGGTGGAAGGAAAAAATGATAGATAGAACTTCCAGTGGTAACAACCATTATCACCACCAATCAAATTTGAGATCCAATAGCGTCACCCTCCAAATATATACCTCAAAATTTTTCCTGACTGTATTCAGGGGCAAAAGAAGCTAACCAGGTACTCTAGAGACGTTCCAATTAAAAGTTCCTCCTTTGTTCTATATCTCTACCAATACCATGCTCTTTTGGTACTATAACCTTGTAGTTTTATAACTTGAAGCCTGGTAATGTGATGCCTCCAGATTTGTTCTTTTTGCTTAAGATTTTTTATTTACTGGGGCTCTCTTTTGATTCCACATGAAGCTTAAAATTATTTTTTCTAGAACTGTGAAATATGACATTGGCATTTTGATGGCGATTGCATTCAATCTGTAAATCACTTTGGGCAATATGGCCATTTTAACCATGTTGATTCTTTCAATGCATGAGCTTGGGGTGTTTTTCCATTTGTTTGTGTCATCTGTGATTTCTTTCATCTCTGTTTTGTAGTTCTCCTTGTAGAGATCTTTCACCTCCTTGGTTAAGTATATTCCTAGGTATTTTATTTTGTTTGTAGCTATTGTAAATGGTATTGTGTCCTTGATTTGACTCTCAACTTGATTGTTATTAGTATATAGACATGCTGCAGATTTGTGTACATTGATTTTGTAACCTAAGATTTGCCAAATTTATTTATCTAGGAGTTTTTTGGTGGAGTCTTTAGGGTTTTCTAGATACAGGATTATATCATCAGCAAATAGGAGTACTTTTACCTCATCTTTTTCAATTTGGATACTCTATTTCTTTCTCTTGCCAGATTGCTCTGGCTATGACTTCCAGTACTTTGTTGAAAAAAAGTGGTGACAGTGGGCACCCTTGTCTTGTTGTAGTTCTTAGGGGGAATGCTTTCAACTTTTCCCCATTCAGTATGATGTTGGCTGTGGGTTTGTCATAATATGGCTTTTATAATTCTGAGCTGTGTTTCTTCTATGTCTAGTTTGTTGAGGAATGCTGAGTGAAATCATGCTGGATTTTATCCAATGCTTTCTCTGCATCTACTGAAATGATCATATGATCTTTGTTTTTGCTTCTGTTTATATGGTGAATCACATTTATTGATTTACATACGTTGAACCATCCCTGCATCCCTGGGATAAAACCTGCTTGATCATAGTGAATTATCTTTGTAAGGTGCTATTTAATTCGGTTTGCTAGTATTGTGTTGAGGATGTTTGCATTTATGTTCATAAGGGATATTGGTCTGTAGTTTTATTTTTTTGTTCTATCCATTCCTGGCTTTTGTGTAAAGGTGATACTTGCTTTATCAAATAACTTAGGAAGAACTCTCTCCTTCTTAATATTATGGAATAATTTCGGTAGGATAGATAGTGGTTCATCTTTGTAGGAATGGCAAAGGCAAATACAGTAATAACAAAAATAAGTGGGACTTAATTAAATCATTAATTATTAAGCTCCTGTATAGAAAAGAAAATAATCAACTGTCTAAATAGGCAACCTACAGAATGGCAGAAAATATTCACAAATTATACATCCAATAAAGGGCTAATATTCAGAATCTACAAAGAACTCAAATAAATCAGCAAGAAAAAAACAAACAACCCATTAAAAAGTGGACAAAAGACATGAACAGAAGCTTTTTGAAAGATGATAGGGAGATAGGCAAATGGCTAACAAACATATGAAAATGTGCTCAACGTCACTAATTATCAGGGGAATGTAAATTAAAAGCACAATGAGATACCACCTTACCCCTGTCAAAATGGCCATTATAAAGAAGTCAAAAAATTATAGATGCTGGTGTGGATGCAGAGAGAAGGGAACGCTCATACACCGTTGGTGAGACTGCAAATTAGTACAACCTCTATGGAAAAAAGTATGGAGATTACTCAAAGAAATAAATGTAGACTTATATTCAATAAAGCAAACCCACTGCTGGGTATTTATCCAAAGGAAAATAACTCATTTTATCTAAAAGTCACCCATAGTCAAATGTTTATTGCAGTACAATTCACAATTGCAAAGATGTGGAATCAACCTAAATGCTCAATAATTCATGAATGGATAAAGAAAATGCTATGTGTATACATACACACACACACACACCCCGTTTACTACTTATCCATAAAAAGGAATGAAATGATTCCAGCAATTGGATGGAACTAGAGAATATTATCCTAAGTGAAGTATCTCAGGAATGGAAAAACAAACATTGTATTTACTCACTAATAATTGGGACGTAAATTATGGGCACACTCGGGCACAAGGAGATGTAAAGGACTTTGGAAACCAAGAAGAAGGGGAGGGTAAGAACGGAATGAAGGGTAAAAAACTTGCCTATCAGGTATAATGAACACTATTCTGGTGATGGGCACACTAAAAGCCTGAACTTAAGCATTATACAAGCTATAATGTAACAAAAACATTTGTACCCCCTTAATATTTTGAAATAAAAAAAAAATAAAAGTTCCTCCCTCTGGAAACAGAAGAAATGGGAGATAATTTTTCCCTCCAGAAACAAGTCTGTATTTATAGTGCATAGTATATCCAATATTAAATTCAACATGAATTTTAGAAAGCATTAAGGAAATGGCCCATCCCAGGAAGTTGCATTCAACTTTGTTAGAAATTTAAGAAAATATTAAAAATTGATGATTTACTTAGCACAGTTATTTTTTGTTTTTAGTCTCTAAGGGTGTTCTGAAATATTAAATTCTAAGTTCTTTATTCCAGCCCCATTTTCCTGAGCATCAGAACATTATTCAGCCAATTCCTAAAGATAAATTAAGAATAATTAAGTAATAGATATCTTATATTTGATTAGGCAATATGCATTTCTGAAAACCACTAGATCAGGTGACACCCAACTTAGCTGGCCTCTGCTTAGCTTGGAAATACAGGTCTTTAGAAATAGCTACACACTTGGCACACTTGAATTTTCACTCTACTATAGTAGGTTTGGAAAACAGCAGTAAAAAGGGTACTAAGATTTACGTGTAATAGCTTGTTGGTAAAATGGAAAAAATGAGTATAGAGAAATCAATCAGGAGGCAAGAAAGAAATAAAATGAAGGTAAGTTCTATTAAAAGTGGCTATGTTAAGTGGAATATGGACTATGAGAGTTATAGTTTTCTCTTTTAAAAATGTCAATTAACTGTTTACAGAAAGAAGATTAGAGTGTATAGAAAACAATTTACAAATAAGACAAGCAAGTGTATATTAAATGGTATAGTTTAAACCATGAATTACGTGAACTACTTTGAGAAAGGGGAAGTCAATGAGAAATATAATAATACTACATTATAATGGAGATTATTTAATTAATGCCTACTATGCTGCATGGTTTTCATACCTTATCCTGTCATTAAAACTACACTTTTAGTTTTCATGATAATACTAAAGGGAAGTAGTTTTCCTATCTGTGTTTTTCAGATGAGGAAACACATCAGAAATTTTGAATGAATGGAGAGATAATATAGAGTGGCAATTAAGATCTCAGCTCTTGGAGCCAGACTGCCTGGAGTTACCACCCAGATTTGTCATTTATTAATTGTGTCATTTTGGCAAATTAGTTTACCTGTTTAGGCTGCAGTTTCCTCATTTGTACAAAGGGATCATAATCAGAGTATATCAATAAGTTTTATGAGGATTAAGTGGTATAACCCTTTGCATAGTATCTAGCAATTGGTAATTCCACAACAAATATTTTATTATTAGTAGTAGTAGTATTTATTATTAGCAGCAAATAAATATTGAGGCATGAATTGAAGCCAAAATCAGTATCTGCAAAATTGCTAATGCCTACAATGCTGTTATACAAAGCTGTTTCAGTGTATGCTTCATTGTAGATGATAAATAACTTGGACTGGATTAAACTCAGGAGTCACTGAGAACATCAGATGAATGAGTCATTCCATTGCAGCACCTTTCCATACATTGTGAACAATAGTGGAGGACACTCTCCCCATTAGGATGTCTTGCTCTAATGAGCAGCAGTTTTTTTGAGTTTCATCGTCTGCCACAAAATATATAACCCCATGTATGAGGGCAAAGAGGGCACAGAAGAATGATATCTTACTTGCAGCAAATCTATGGACCATTTTCTTCCATCATGAAATCTATATCAGTTTCTGTGGAAAAGTGTCTGTTACAAAACTTAGTTATATCCAACAGTGCATTTTGTGCACTTTGGGGGGCTCTTAAAAAAATATAAAGCTTTGTTAAGCATGCCTCTCTTTTATCCCTAAGTTTTGCCCAGAGACAGGTTTAAATTGAAGCTGTTACATTTACTTCCTTAAATACTGCAGCTCTATTAATATGCCTAACATTCTCACTGAAACACCACCAGAGGCTCACAGAATTTTGAAGAAAAATGCCGAAGAAATGACTTCAGCTTAGGTAATGGCCTTTAGACATTGTCACTCTGTGACTTCAACCATATGTTTGGCCTCCAGTTGTTGGGTTCTTCCTCAAGAACTGGATGTCTCTGTTGCTCAAAGTCAGTAACTCTTTTGTATTGGATTAAACCGTAGATGTGTATTTGGTCAAATTATTAATTGCTGTGATTATTTTACACTACTACCTAATGACACTAATGCTTTTTAATCCACAAATATTTTTTAAACACCCACTATGTAGAAGATACTGAGTTAGGCTTGGAGAAAGGCATAGATTAATTTAAGATCCTACTCCTAGACTAATGCAATCACAATAGAAGGGGAGACTAAGAAAACTGATTTGATATTTGACTTTGCATCATAATACCATGCATGGAACCTTTTCAGCAAGTATTAATTTGCTGTAAGCTTCAATGTAAGAATGTCCTGAGAAAAGTACAGAATACTTTCAGCAAATGCCAAGAGGTATAAATAAAATATTGGTGTAAAAGAGAACACTAGAAAGACAATCTGGTGCCAAGTTATAAAGGGCCAATCTAAAGACATTGCTAGGAAGAGTCATCAAAAGTTGTCCTGGAAAATTCAAAAAGATAAGAGCAGGGTTTTTTAAAAAAATTAGTAGTAACAACACTTATCTGCTCTTCATGGATTTACCATTCTGTAAATATTGGATAAGAACCTACTAAGTAATGGGTATGTAATGATGGATATAATAGACTTGACTCTGGACTTGTGGAATTTATAATCTAAGGCAGATAAGAAAAAGAAGCAAGATACAGCAGAGCAATTTTATCTCATCTGCAAGTTGAATATCATTTTTTACTCCTTTGTATGTGTATTCATCAAAAAACTTAGAAGTAACATTTTAATATTAAGGCTCTGAAATATTATGAGAATATTTCTTAGTCAAGTTTTTCGTGATAGATACTGAGAGGTAAGCCTTGGAGGAATATGAACATTATTTTAAGAAACAGTTTTAGATGTGGTCCCTGCTGTATGGGACCACTAGGAGAGCAGCCAGTGGTTTATAGTGCCCTGGGCAGCTGGATGGCAGCCCTCTGCTCACCTTAGCCTCGTTCAGTTGTAGGCATCAGAGACCTTCATTATGAAATCTCAGCCCACCCTGTGGCTGGATCAAAGTTAACCAAATTAATGCTCTATTTGAAATCTCATACACCATTTGCATGCATTATATTCATTTTGAAATTTAGGTTTATAACCACACCAGTAAATAGTAGGTGGGGTTCTTGGAGCAAAAATACTTGTTTCCTAGCTCTAGATTTTCATACCGTCTCCTGCTAAGATAAGAGCTGTACCAGAAACTTCCGTGACTTCTCTAAGACACTGACCACCATTGAAGGCCTTACCAGCTGACTTATGACATTTATATATTTTTTTCCTAAATGGCCAGTTTTGGTTGTGCATCTACTTCAACTTGGAAGAACTAAAAACTGAAGCAATCTCAGACACCTGTGAGTCTTCATCTTCAATGAAAGAAATTCTCTTTCAGTGTCACCATCCCACAGATGAGGCCCTTTGGTTATGGATTCCACTCCTGTCTGTAGACTCTACTTATTTCAGTATTGCAATGTGAACTCCTGTCCACATCCTGGAGGATATTGTATTCTTGGTTAGTGATCCTAGCACCAATTCTACCAGTCACCACTTGATTACCAATAAAATCCTAGCATGCCCTTGAACTTTTATAGAGGAATCTGAACACTGAAAAAACTGACTTGGACATAGGAAATCAGTCAGGAAATTTGTGGATTCTTATATCAATCTTTGAGACATTTTAAAAATCCAGGGATAATAATTAACATTATTGAATATTATGACTGTGCTGTTTACTATATTGCATGATTGGCTTGCATAACCTCTTTTACTTACCTCAGATTTTTTTGAAACGCAGACAAGCAAATATAAAACAATAAAATTATCACAGGCACTCGAAGGAACTTTTGAAGGTTATCTATTCCTTTTTACTTTACGTTTAGATTATTGCTGAAGCCATTTAATAAATATGATTTATTTGTATCACTGCAAAGTCTGATGTTTGAGCATAGAGTTTAAAAGTAAGCTATTTTAAATGAGTAACCATGTGATGTTTTGACCATGATTCCTTTTTGAAATTACTGCATTTGGTTCATTACCAGAGGATTTCAATTGACACTGTTTAAAAATTCAATTTTATATAAGAATATATATAATTCATGGAGATTTAATTTTGAAGCTGTTATTTTCTCTGTTCAAGTCTCAAGGTTAAAGCTGCTGTTCCCAGGCAGTCTGATTCAATGAGTGCTGCTGTGTATAGTGTATGGTACGCAGTAGACCAATAAAAACAATCTGATTGATCTATCTCGTTATGGACTTGATGGCTTCCAAAGCACTAGCTATAAAATAAGCTAACTGGAAAATCAAAGCTTTAGTGACCTCAGAGGACTCTTCATCACGTAGTGCAGTTTAAATCATGTTGCTTTAAATTTAGATATCACATGCACAACACATTTTATATAACAAACCAGCAAAAACTTGTAAACAGCTTTTTATTTTCCACCTTTCCAGGCTGGAACACTTGGACTAGTGAATAGCTTTCCAAGTACCAAGCCTCTCTAAATGTTTAAACTTGTATTTTGGCTGGATTTTCAGATTTTTGAACCTTCTTTCCCAGCACCTATACTCTTCTTTAAATGCTTCATTGCAAAGAGAGCCAGTAGTCCTCTTTACATACCTCTCCATCTCCCTAGTCAATATATTTAAATGTAAAAATGCTTTCTTTAATTTCATGGCCCCAATTTGGAAAAATGATTGACATGGTTTTTTTAGTTGTAGTGGAATATCTACAGGCTAGTGGAAGAAAAAGAACAGTTTAGTGTGGTGAGCTCGCTGAGTCTAGTTGATTTCATTTGCAGGAAAGGTAGTTATTATTTCAATAACAAAAGATGGTTATTAAGTTCTTAGAAAGTTGTGTCTTCTTGATCCTACCAGATAAAACTGTAAAATTTGCATCATTGTTTCCTAGTATCCAATTTTTCATGTACCCCTTTTCTCCTTCATAGCATCCTAAATTTCATCCCATTCTGCAGATACCCAATATCCTAATGCTACTTTATAGATACCTAACAATTGCCTTATCTATGTATCAACTTGGTAAGTTCCCTATGTTCAATGACTTTCTTACTCTTCTCTCTCTTTTTTATTTCAAAATTTCTGTTATGTATGGATATTTAAAGACCAATTTCTCTACTAGAAAACTACGAAACTGAGTGAAATGGGATAGAAATGAATGGTGATGGCATTTATTAATTCATTTATTTTAAAATAATGTATTACCAATCATATAAGGCATTGGGATATAGAAATGAAAGACATGATTTCTACCTCAGGGAATTATGTATGTTAAGGGGAATATTTTTAAAAAGCATATAACAATGTGGAAGGTATCAGTGGCTATAATAGAGGAAGGCACAGATTACTAAAGCACTAATATACACCCAACATTAATGGGGGCTTTCCAAGATATCGACAATATAGACTTTGACAGTTTTGAAGGAGAAAGGGTGACAAAGGCGGAGAAAGATATCCTTGCCAGAGTGACCCCATGAAACAGGCATGGTTGATGAGAGAAGGATGTTGGCTTGGGATCTGCAAAATATTCAATATTACCTAAAAGTAATATGAGAGATAAGTGTAAGATGAGAGCAGGAGAAGTTTCCAAAGGCTAAACCATGCAGAACCTCATATGCTGTTCTAGGTTGGAATATAATCAGCACTAAATCAGGAGTCAGATTAAGTTTAAATCCTATCTCTGTCATTTACTGGCTATGTACCTTTGGGCAAGTTACTCAACCTCTCTGTGCATTACTTACCTTACCTGTAAAGTAGACATAACAAGAGAACCTACCTATTATGTTTTATATAAGGATCAAATGGGTTAATATATATGTAGCTTTAAGGTCAGAATCTGTCCTGTAGCAAACAATAATCACCATCACAATTATCATTACTATTACTATATTAATCACCTTGGCAATGAAGGTACATTGAAGAGAGTTGCCCTAATAAAGCATGTGTTAAGTGTGAGTCCCTCTTGATCAAATGTGTTTTTTTGAAAGTTCCAGAGGTTCTTTTTGGAAGTGCAAGCAAAACGAATGTGGCACAGCTGAGACTTGAAACAGAAAAATAAGAGACATTTGCAGTATATCCGTTGAGAGAAGATGTAGAGAGAGCAAAAACCAATAGTGTTACAGTAAGGTGAGAGGAAAAAGCTGAATAAAAGTGACTTTAATGAGGAAATTACATTTGAATTGGTTACTGATTAAGTACCTAGAGTAACCAAGGCAACCTACAAGGTTGCTGAGTTCATGGTGGTATCTTTCACTAAGGGACTATAGGAAAGAGCCAGTCTGAAGAAGATGGTGAGCTGTGTTTATGTGTATGTATAGAGACTACTAGACTATGGGTTTGGATTCAGAAGAGATCCTGGAGAATTATCAGTGCATATAAGTGTTAGATAAGATTGTAGGGTGGGTTATCAAAGGAATATGTGTACTGTAAAAGAAGTAGAGGGTCATAGACGGAATTATGTGGAAATATCAGCAACCAAGGGCAAATAAATAATAAAACAATTATAGTGTTAGATACATCCTCTAGGATGTGAAGAGAAGAAAGCATCAGTTTTACCTTAAAATGTGAATCAGAAAACCTGACGGGCTTTGATCAGGACACACACAACAATAGCTTCTGTTGTAAATGACATAAAATCCAAATTTCTTATGTGACCTTGCTGTTACATGCTATTATACTTGATCACTCTGCTTCAGTCCCACAATTATTTCCCCTTTTCAAACACATCAAAGCTCATTCACTGCTCAGGGTATTTGAATTTGTTGCTCATTTTTCCACCAATACTTTCTACTAGACTTTCATGTGACATTTCTAAACTCAGATAGAACCTTCACAAAAAGGCGTTCTCTAACCTACCTATCTAATGTAATCTCTACCTCACAGAGCCTCTCCCCAGTTACTCTCTGTCAAACTTCTTTGCTGTCTTATCATCATATTGTTTGACACTCTTTGATACTATCTTGTTCATTCATCAATTACTTCTTTGTCATCTGTTTCCTACACTTGAATACAATTTTTGTAACCATATGGACTTGCTCATCTGCCCTTAAAAAGTACCTGGTACTCACATAAACTTACTACATATTTGATGAGTAAATGGATGTGTGGAGCAGTGAGAAAGATATGCAGTAGGTGGAGGAGGAATCAGGAGAAAGTTAGATTACAACATTCTGGAGGAAGACTAATGGTGTCAAAAACATAAAAAAGAATAGTTTTATTGAATTTAGCAAGAGGGGGTCATAATGACACTGATAGGATTAGTTTATGTAGAATCTTATAGGCAGAATTTAAATACATAGACTTGAGAAATGAAAGCAAGATGAATGAAAAAAGCAAATTAACTCTATTCTTTGAAGAAATTAGTCTGTACAGAAAGAAATGAGATAAAGCACTATCAAGAAAAGTTGATTTTTAAAAGTAAATACAAATGGGCAAATAAGCAAAAAAAAGCAGACAAATACTACAATGTTAGAGGCACATTCTGAAAAGGTATAATAAGGTAAGTATCTTTTTTAACAAAACATTTCGAACTTAAAAAGGTGCAAGAATATTTCAAAGAACTCCTATACATTCTTCATTTAAAGACCTGATTTATGTTTTAGCAATTATCTCATATAGTCTTTATGGCTAAGGGATACAATCCAGAGTCTCATACCTAGTTATCTCGTAATGCCAGACTTCTGCAATGTAAAACAGTTCCTCAGTCTTGCCTTGAATTTTATCACTTTGATATTTCTGAATATTTCATGCCAGTAATTTCTTAGAATGTCTCTCAAATTGTTTTGTCCCATGTTTTTACACGACTAGACCCAGGCAATGCTGTTCTGGCTGGAGTATTACAGAAGTTATTCTGTTTTTCTCATTGCCTCCTATTGAACGAGACATGATGTTGATTTGTCCCATACTGGTGGTTTTATCTTCAATCATTTGATTTTATAACTGTGAAATCACTTTTTACTCACTATTGTCTCATGTTTAATTAGTAAACATTTTGTGGGTGGGAATTTGATATTATATAAAATTCTGTTTCTCTTCTCACTTTAACTCACTAGTTTTAAAATTTTCCTTTTTCGGCCGGGCGCGGTGGCTCACGCCTGTAATCCTAGCTCTGGGAGGCCGAGGCGGGTGGATCGCTCGAGGTCAGGAGTTCGAGACCAGCCTGAGCAAGAGTGAGACCCCGTCTCTACTAAAAATAGAAAGAAATTATCTGGCCAACTAAAAATATATATACAAAAAAAAAAAAATTAGCCGGGCATGGTGGCTCATGCCTGTAGTCCCAGCTACTCGGGAGGCTGAGGCAGTAGGATCGCTTAAGCCCAGGAGTCTGAGGTTGCTGTGAGCCAGGCTGATGCCACGGCACTCACTCTAGCCCGGGCAACAGAGCGAGACTCTGTCTCAAAAAAAAAAAAAATAAATAAAAATAAATAAAATAAAATTTTCCTTTTTCGTTTGTTAGCTCTCATTCTACTGCAAGGAGAGCTAACTCTTCCCTCCATATCTCTTTTTCTCTCTCTCTCTCTTTCATTTATAAGGTATCAGTAATTAATTTTTTTAAATCTCAGCATATTACAGGGGTACAAATGTTTAGGTTATGTATATTGCCTTTGCCCCACCTGAGTCAGAGCTTTAAGCGTGTCCATCCCCTAGGCAGTGCTCACCACACCCATTAGGTGTGAATATACCCATCCCCTCCACCCTCTTCCAATCTGCCCAACACCTGATGAATGTTATTACTATATGTGCACTTAAGTGTTGATCAGTTAATACCAGTTTGATGGTGAGTACATGTGGTGCTTGTTTTTCCATTCTTGGGATACTTCACTTAGTAGAATGGGTTCTAGCTCTATCCAGGATAATACAAGAGGTGTTATATCACCTTTGTTTTTTGTGGCTGAGTAGAACTCCATGGTATACATATATCACATTTTATTAATCCACTCCTGTATTGATGGGCACTTGGGTTATTTCATATCTTTGCAATTGTGAATTGTGCTGCTATAAACATTCTAGTGCAGATGTCTTTTTTATAGAATGTCTTTTGTTCTTGCCCAGTAATGGGATTGCATGTTACACCTCCAATAAAGGGCTGATAACTAGAATCTATATAGAACTCAGGAAAATCAGCAAGAAAATATTAAACAACCCTATCAAAAAGTGGGCAAAGGACATGAACAGAAACTTTTCAAAAGAAGTTTGGCCAAAAAACTTATGAAAAAATGGTCAACATCTCCAATCATCAGGGAAATGCAAATTAAAACCACAATGAGATATCACTTATCTCCAGTGAGAATGGCCTTAATCAAAAAGTCCCAAAACAATAAATGTTGGCGTGGATGCAGAGAGATAGGAACACTCATACACTGCTGGTGGGACTGCAAACTAGTACAACCTCTGTGGAAAGCAATATGGAGATACCTCAAAGAGCTACAAGTAGAACTATCATTTGGTGAGCATCTTCTAAATGTCTTTTAACAAGAATGATTAGATTTTCAGGCATTGTGATAGGAACTGTATTTTGAGACACAAGAGTTATTTCAACAGTTTTAAGTCACCTTTCCTTTGTTAGGTTAAAATTGGGATAAAAATAGGTAAATGTTATCCTATTTTTCATATGCTGTGCTCAAAGTCCTGCCATACTTAGAACATCTGAGTTATGCCACAGGCTTTTACCTAGGTTTCTGTCCTTAGGATTTATGATTTTATGTTTTTAACTTCTAAGATTTCTTACCTTTATCTTTTTATATTTGTGGCTGGCCTTGATCCTGGTTGCTCTGCTTTTTAACTGTAGTGCATTCTTGTCTTTGTTTTCAACATGATTAGATAAACACCACCTATATCCTTCCTGGTAAGCAAACTACATGGATAGACTCTGGGGAAAGCTACCATGTAACTAGCTTAATATCAATTCAGCTGAATATTCTCTCTAAATTACTTTCTTTTTTTGTTTTATTGAGCTTGTCATTTACAGACTAATTTTATTTTTCTTAGGTAGAAAGTAAATATTTTAGTCAAATCTGCATCACAGTGTTTTTATTGATACAGAATAATTGTACATATTCATGCAGTACATGTTATATTTTGATACAAGAATATAACATACAATGATCAAATCAGGGTAACTGGAACATGATTCACCCAAAACATTTATCACTGCTTTATGTTGGGAGCATTTGAGAACTTCTAGCTATTCTGAAATATAATAAATTATTGTTAACTATAGTTGCAATTTTATGCTGATTATAAGTATAAAGTTTCAAGCATAGCCATCCCACTAAAGCTTTAACTATTTTTGTTGTTATTTTTATTATTTGTCTTATAAAAAGATGGAAGTTCTATTGTGGTAAAATAGAAATAATTATTTTATGGTAAAAACAAAACCACATTTAAGCTTTTTAAAAAACTTTTGAAACAATTGATGAGCATAAAATAAATTGTAGGAAGACAATGAATGAATAATCTCATATACAGCCTGATTATTAACATAGATATTGCAGAATACTTCTTAAACCCAGCATGAAAGAATGTGGTGAAAAATTACTGATGGTAATAATGAAGCCATAGTATTTATTACTACTGAAGGCAGTTATATTGCTCTACACTATACCAGTGCTGGCTGCCTTGATTTGTAAGAGCAAAAACACAAAACAAGCTGGTCTCTGGAAAGTATAAAAGATGGAGAAATGGAGAAGGACATGAGCAATCAGGATACATGCTATCTAATTATCCAACTTTATTGTATAACCAAAGCAACTGGTTGGCCCAAGGCAAAGAGTCCAGAGAACATAGCAAGTTCAGGTGTGATTTGAGCAAGAAATCCAACGTGCTGATCAGGGTACAACAGGAAAAAGTCATAGTCAGAGGAACAATTCAGAAATCAGCAGGCAAATAAGCTGGAGAAGCGCTGGCAACTTTGCCACAATTATCTGTCCATTCTCCCATCAGTGGACAGGCAAGAGTTGCTTTCAAGAAAAAAAAGTCAAGAGGCTTGTAGGATTACCAGAGCCCTAGACTTACGTTTTCCTTTAGTGATCCATCACTTCCAATTGAAAACCGTGAATTTTAGTTCAGATGGGAATGTCAAATACCTCATGGTATATTCAGAAAACTTTAGATTGTAAGATAATTACAAGACTAGCCCCATCTTCTCTGTTAATGCTGTCAGTAGTGATCATGGTTTTAGTGTCACACAGGGCAAACCAAGTTTCAACTGTCAACTATTAAGCTGAATACAGAATTTTTAAGAAGATTTCAAAAGTCAATGAACCTTTCAAAAGAAATCTCTTTAGAATACATATTAAAAATTTTCTACCTGCCAAAACTGAAATTATGGATGCCTGATACAATCTATTTTTGTATTTGACTATCATTCATGATTGCTGCTTGAAGTTGGAGTTTCTGAGCACATAATTAATAACCTGAACTAGAATTAAGAACTGAAGTTTCACTACTGTATGGTGCTTTGTACTGTGGAAAATAATTAATTGTTCTAATAATATCTTCAATTAAAAAAACAATTGTTCTAGGCAGGAATTAAAGACTTATTAGTAACTCTCTCTAATCTTGTCTATCTTTTTCCCTCCTCCCTACCACCCACTTTACAAACATGCACTCACAATCCCACAGTCATTGTATCTTGAAACTAACAAATTCAAAACAACACATATTCTAGTTACTCAGTTATTATGGTACTTTCCATCAGTATTTTCTTTCTTTTTTTTTTTTTTTATAGCAAAAGCAATTTTATTTTATTTTTTTTTATTTCAGCTCATCATGGGGGTACATAAGTTCAGGTCATATACATTGTCCCTGTCCCGCCCATCCCCCCGAGTCAGAGTCCCAAGCGCGTCCGCTCCCACTCTCCAGACAGTGCGCCTGGCACTCGCCATGTATTCATACCTCGATCCCCTTCCCCCCCACCTCCCCGGGTCTGCACCCTCAAGCATGACCATTCCCCAGAGGGTGCGCAATGCACTCGTCATGTAGGCATACACCCATCCCCTCCCCCCACCCCCCCATCCCAGTCTGATATCCAATTGGTATCCTTCCCTGATGTACATTTAGGTGATGATCAGGGAAACCAGTTTTCTGGTGAGTACATGTGATGCTTGTTTTTCCATTCTTTGGATACTTCACTTAGTATAATGGGTTCCAGCTCTCTCCAGGAGAACCAAAGAGATGTCGTATCATCGTTATTTCTTATAGCTGAGTAGTACTCCATGGTATACATATACCACAGTTTACTAATCCATTCGTGGATTGATGGGCACTTGGGTTGTTTCCACATCTTTGCGATTGTAAATTGTGCTGCTATAAACATTCGGGTACAGGTGTCTTTGTTAAAGAATGACTTTTGTTCTTCTGGGTATATGCCCAATAATGGAATTGCTGGATCAAATGGTAGGTCTACTTGAATCTGTTTAAGGTATCTCCATATTGCTTTCCATAGGGGTTGCACTAGTTTGCATTCCCACCAGCAGTGTATGAGTGTTCCTGTCTCTCCGCATCCACGCCAACACGTGTTGTTTTGGGATGTTTTGATAAAGGCCATTCTCACCGGAGTTAAGTGGTATCTCATTGTGGTTTTGATTTGCATTTCCCTGATGATTAGGGATGTTGAGCATTTTTTGATACGTTTTTTGGCCATTCTTATGTCTTCTTTTGAAAAATTTCTATTCATGTCCTTTGCCCATTTGTTGATAGGATTGTTTGATTTTTTCTTGCTGATTTTCCTGAGTTCTAAATAGATTCTTGTTATCAGTCTTTTATCTGATGTGTAGTATGCGAAAATTTTTTCCCATTCTGTAGGCTGTCTGTTTATTTTCATGACTGTTTCTTTGGCTGTGCAGAAGCTTTTTAATTTAATCAGGTCCCATTCGTTTATTTTTGTTGTTGCTGCAATTGCCTTAGGGGTTTTCTTCATAAATTCTTTGCCTAGACCAACGTCTGTGAGAGTCTTTCCTACATTTTCTTCTAGAATTCTAATCGTTTCCCATTTAAGGTTTAAATCTGTTATCCACCGTGATTTGATTTTTGTGAGAGGTGAAATCTGTGGGTCCTGTTTCAGTCTTCTACATGTGGCTATCCAGTTTTCCCAGCACCATTTATTGAATAGGGACTCTTGTCCCCAGAGTATGTTTTTGTCTATTTTGTTAAAGATTAGATGATTATATGAGGATGGTTTTATATTTGGGTTTTCTGTTCTGTTCCACTGGTCTGTGTCCCTGCCCTTGTGCCAATACCAAGCAGTTTTAAGCACCACAGCTTTGTAGTATAGTTTGAAGTCTGGCAAATCAATACCTCCCATTTTGTTTTTATTGCTTAAGATTGCTTTTGCTATCCTGGGTCTTCTCTGATTCCATACAAAGTGTATAATTATTTTTTCTAAATCTGTGAAAAATGATGTTGGTAATTTAATAGGAATTGCATTGAATCTATAGATTACTTTGGGTAGTATAGACATTTTAACGATGTTAATTCTTCCAATCCATGAGCATGGTATGGATTTCCACTTATTTACGTGTTCTGCAATTTCCTTCCTTAGCGTTTCATAGTTCTCTTTATAGAGGTCCTTTACCTCTTTAGTTAAATATATTCCTAGATATTTTATTTTCTTTGTTGCTATTTTGAAAGGTATTGAGTCCTTAATTTGGTTCTCCAATTGAATGGTATTGGCATATATGAATGCCTCTGATTTGTGTGTATTGACTTTGTAACCTGAGACATTACTGAATTCGTTAATTAATTCCAGGAGTCTCTTGGTTGAGTCCTTGGGGTTTTCCAGATACAACATCATATCATCAGCGAAGAGTGACAGTTTGATCTCTTCTGTCCCTATTTGGACACCTTTGATTCTGCTCTCTTGTCTGATAGCTCTCGCAAGGACTTCCAATACAATGTTGAAAAGTAATGGGGACAGTGGGCAGCCTTGTCTGGTTCCAGTTCTGAGTGGGAATGCTTTCAGTTTTTCCCCATTCAGTATGATGTTGGCTGTGGGTTTGTCATATATGGCTTGTATTATTTTTAGGTAGGTCCCATTTATGCCTATGTTGTTAAGTGTTTTTATCATAAAAGGGTGTTGAATTTTGTCAAATGCTTTTTCTGCATCTATTGAGAGGATCATATGGTCTTTATTTTTGCTTCTATTTATGTGGTTAATTACATTTATAGATTTTCGTATGTTGAACCACCCCTGCATCTCTGGGATGAAGCCTACTTGGTCGTGATGAATTATTTTTTTAAGCAGCACTTGGATACGATTTGCTAGGATTTTATTGAGAATTTTTGCATCTACGTTCATGAGAGAAATTGGTCTGTAGTTTTCTTTTTTTGTTGCATCCTTTCCTGGTTTTGGTATCAATGTTATATTGGCTTGGTAGAATGTGTTGGGGAGAATTCCATCCTTCTCAATATTGAAGAATAGTTTATGTAGGATGGGCACCAGTTCATCTTTGTATGTATGGTAAAATTCAGGTGTGAACCCATCTGGACCAGGGCTTTTCTTTTTGGGAAGGTTTTTTATTGCTGTTTCAATTTCAGTTCTTGATATTGGTCTATTCAGGAGTTCTATTTCTTCCTGATTGAGCTTGGGAAGGCTGTGTGTTTCTAAAAATTTGTCCATTTCCTCCTCATTTTCCAATTTGTGTGCATAAAGATTTTTGTAATATTCATAGATAATGTCATGTATCTCTGTGGCTTCGGTTGTGATTTCTCCTTTCATGTTTCTGATGGAAGTTATTAAAGATTTTTCTTTTCTGCTCTTGGTTAGTCTAGCCAGTGGTGTGTCTATTTTATTTATCTTTTCAAAGAACCAACTTTTTGTTTTATTAATTTCCCTTATAGTATTTTTGTTGTCTTTTTCATTTAATTCTGATTTGATCTTCACAATTTCTTGCCTTCTGCTGGGTTTGGGGTCAGTCTGTTCTTCTTTCTCCAGCTCTTTGAGTCTATTCATTAAGTTGTCTATTTGTAAGTTGTCTGTCTTTTTGAAATAGGCATTTATGGAAATGAATTTTCCTCTCAGGACTGCTTTAGCTGCATCCCATAGATTTTGATAAGTTGTGTCACCTTTGTCGTTTAATTCAAAGAATGTTTTGATTTCTGACTTAATTTCTTCCTTTACAAAATTGTTATTCAGAAGAAGGTTGTTTAGCTTCCATGACCTTGAGTAGGAATGAGAGTTCCTGTTAGGGTTCATTATTACTTTTATTCCATTGTGATCTGAGAAGATGCAGGGTATGATTTCTATTTTTTTAATTTTTTTAAGACTTGCTTTATGGCCTAGGATATGGTCAATCTTAGAGAATGTTCCGTGAGCCGATGAGAAGAATGTATATTCAGTGGATTTAGGGTAGAATGTCCTGTAGATGTCAGTCAGGCCCATTTGTTCTAGCCTTCTGTTTAAGTCTACTATGTCTTTGCTTATTTTCTGCTTGGAGGATCTGTCCTGTGCTGTCAGTGGGGTGTTAAAGTCTCCAACTATTAAAGTGTTGTTGTCTATCATTTGGTTTAGATCGAGTAGGATTTGCTTTATGAATCTGGGTGCACCTAGATTGGGTGTATATATATTAAGTATGGTTATGTCTTCTTGTTGAATTGTGCCTTTCCCCAGTATGTAGTAACCGTCTTTGTCTTTTATTACTTTTGTTGGTTTAAAGACTAAGTTATTGGAAATTAAAACTGCCACACCAGCTTTCTTTTGGCTACCATTTGCTTGAAATATCAAGTTCCATCCTTTTATTTTCAGTCTAAATGCATCTTTGCCGGTTAAGTGTGTTTCCTGAAGGCAGCAGATACTTGGTTTGTGTTTTTTTATCCATTGGCCCAGTCTATGTCTCTTGAGTGGGGAATTCAGGCCATTGACATTTAGTGAGAGAACTGATAATTGGGACAGATTTCTGTTTATCTCATTGGGTAGAACTTCTTTTCTATGTTTTCTCTCTTGAGCCATTGTGGTGGCTAGAATTTGATCTTTAGTTCTTGGGTGGTTTTACATTCGTGGGCCTTTGTTGTGATGATCCGTGTGTAACTCTCTTTTGAGTACTTCTTGGAGGGGTGGTCTTGTCTTAGTGAATTCCCTCAGTCCTTGTTTATCCGAGAATGTCTTAATTTCTCCTTCATATAGAAAGCTTAGCTTAGCTGGGTACAAGATTCTAGGCTGGGCATTATTCTGTTTCAGAAGAGTGAGAATGGGGCCCCAACTTCTTCTTGCTTGTAAAGTTTCAGTTGAGAAATCTGGCGTAATTCTAATGGGTCTCCCTTTGTATGTTACTTGTTTCTTTCTCCTTACAGCTCGAAGAAGTGTCTCTTTAGTGGATATTTTGGTCAGTCTGACGACTACGTGGCGTGGTGTTTTCCTATTTGCTATGAATCTGCCAGGGGTTCTTTGAGCTTCTTGAACCTGTATATCTAAAGTTTTAGCAAGGCCTGGGAAATTTTCTTCTATTATGTCTTCAAATAGTTTATCCAGCCCTTGCTTATTATCTTCTTCACCTTCAGGGATGCCTATAACTCTCACGTTAGGTTTCTTCACATAATCCCACATTTCTTGAAGACTCTGGTCTTTTTTCTTATTTCTTTGCTCTATCTCTGTGATTGTCTTATTTAATTGGAAAGAGTTATCTTCGATTTCTGAGATTCTGTCTTCTATTTGATCTACCCTGTTCTTGAGACTTTCCACTGTGTTTTGTAGCTCCCTGAATAAATCCCTCATTTCTAGGAGTTCAGTTTGGTTTTTTTTCAATACGTCTATTTCTTTAGTGAATTTTTCTTCCAAATCCTGGAATTTCTTTGCGGTTTCTTTGCGGTGGATATCAATTTTTTCTTGTATATCATTCAGCTTATTTATAACCCAAGACTGAAATTCTTCTGGTAACATGTTGGTATTCTGAAACTGGCTTGTGCCAATTGGAGGGGAGTTGGTATTTCTCTTTGGGGGCGAGGTTTCCGTTTGGTTTTTTGTGCTCCCCATATTTTTCCGCTGAGCCCTTCCCATCTGGCTCTATCGTTAGATCTTTTCTCACAGCTTTAGTCTAGTTAACAGCACGTCTTGTACTCTGTTCTTAGGCTGTGGAACAGTCTAGGAATGTTGCTTCCTTTATCTGTAGGGGGAGACTGTTGTGTGCTGTTTAGAGTTTCTTTTTTCTATCTCAGTTGGGGGACTGCTTCTGATGGGTCCACCCCCAGAGGGTTGGCTTGACCTAAGACCAGTTTGGCAAGTTAAATCACTGTGTTGTGGACTTTCAGTTAGTAGGCAGGATTCACACGATTTGCAAGCAGAAAGCCTCTTCTCCCTCTCTTTCTCTTTCCCTTCCTTCTTCTTTTTCTTTTTTTTCCTCTCCCTCTTTCCTCTTTCTTCCCTTCCTCTCTCTTCCTCTTCCTTCTTCTTCCCCCCCTGACTTTTGGTTCTTCCTCTGAATGTGTGGTTTCTGTCTCTTTCTGCAGGAAAGACACTGGCTAGGCAGAGGAGGCAGTGCCCTCACTCCCTCAGTGCCCCAGCTGCTGCAGCTCCCACGGGCAAGGGTCTACACTGTCCCAGTGTTCCCAAGGTCCAGGCTCCACACTCTTGCATCTGGGGAAGCACTCAGTGTTCACACCTGGGAGGGGGACCTGGAGAGGGTCTATGGATCAGGGGATGGAGCCTCCTGGGGAGCCGCCTGGCACCCTATGGCTCTGCAGCAGTTAGACCTTGGCCCTCACAATTGCTGCTGCCCACCCGCAGTTCACTGGTACTGGGGGGCAATATTCAGGGACCAATAGGAACCAGACCTGGGGGTCTGGAGCACTCAGGAGTATACAGTAGCTCTTGGGCTGTCCTCGGAGCTCCAGGTCTCCTGCGGTGATTCTGCACCGATTTCAGTCAGATCCTTGACCGAGTGGATGTGGGGATCAGTGGGGAGATCAAGCAGCTTTGCTGTGGGGCTGAACCCGCCCCACTGTCCGGTGAGGCAGGTACGGCCGTCCCGCACTCCGCTGTCTGTTTTCCGTCCCGCACTCTCCAAATTATCTCGGTCTGATTTCCCACTCGCCTCTGTTTTTTCCTGTTCCCTGTGTCCGACGGTGATTCTCCGTGGGTTCACCCCACCGTTCCTGTGGAGGAGCAATCCTCCAGCATTGTGGCAGGTGGAGATCCACGCCTTCCTCTCCGGGAGCACAAATCCAGGAGGTCACCTCCACTCCGCCATCTTCTCTCTCTCCAGTATTTTCTTTTTCATAAATTAATATAGGGTTAATTTTAACAGTTATAAAAAAGGTTGGCACTGTTTTATGAATAATTTTTTCAGTCTTGATAACTTGATTTAAATTATGAGTCTGTCTCAAAAAAAAACAAGGATATAATATTCTCAGATTATTTGTCTTAATCGAGGTGTTAACTTCTAAGATTCGCCTAAAAACCACAGGAATTTATTGACATTTATATATCCATGAGCTTTGGAAATGTTTATATTAAAAAATAATATTATTAATGAAAATTTAATTTCCTATAGTACATATTTTAATCTAAACAAATGTCATCAATAAGTAGAAAATATAACTATTGATCTTTTCAGGTTAATCTTTGAAGTGGATTTTTAAAAATATGATATCATTTTTCTATTCTTCTAAACTTTGACTCCTTTCTTTGACATTTTACCTATCAAATATCAAATGGAGTTATCTCAGGAAAATTATAACTGCTGATGGCAATAACCCAAACTTACTAGGTTTTGTAATTTTCTTTTCTGAGCATATCTGGAGTGGTAATTGGGAAGGTAAAAGCTTCAGTTATTTTGTAATTACTTTATGTAATTGTGAAGCAATTACTACCAATGGCTAGTCAAAAATATTCCTATTTTAGCATAGTATTATGAATGCCAAAATCCTAAGAAATAGTGGTAGGGCATTTTCCCCTGCTAGTGGATTTAGTCATATTTAAACCAACATTTTGAAGAAAATATCTTGCTCTGTTGCCCAACTTTTTCTCTTTATAACCTATCAATTCAATGGACTTCATAAGGATGTCTTTATTCCTTTATTCTTTGATCAATAACATCAACAATGGATAGGGAAAATTTTCACCTTCTAAAATATATCAGATCTTGTAATAACAGCTAATACCAACATATCAGTTACTATGATATCAGTCAGTGTTCTAAGTAGTTGATGAACAAGAATGTTACCTTGTGTAATCCTCATTCTATCACAATAAAATATATGGTATTATTGTCTCCATTTTAAAAAGAAAGAAACTGAAGACTGAAGAGGATAAGTAACTTTTCCATGGTCACAGGGCCCAGGCTATTTTATATTCTGTTCATCAATGGGCTATACATTGAATAAGATTAATTGATATTGAAAAAAATATCATGTCATATTTTGATTCTACAATGTGAGAGATATACTTGATTTTGATTAATTGCCATTTAATGACATATAACTTGGATGCAGAACTTTGAATTGGTACTGCAAGTCTTAACCGATTCATACTTATTTAATGCAAAGTGTGCACAACTTTCTTAGGAGTCTTCTCCTTCTCTGTCTCAATTGCTATAAACTGAACTCCTCATCCCAGCTAGAACAGATAATAGTTGATTTAAACTCAGCATATGGAGAATGAGGCCTTTATCCAGTATCCAAGATTGGTTCCCACAAAGAATAAAATGAGCTAAGCAGCTTCACAATGATAGAAGACTTTTGAATAAAGGAAGCAGCATGTACAGCTGTAGCTAATAACAAATTTGGGCTTCACTTTTGTTAACAGCAGACTAATGTTTGCATACCAAGCATTTGTTGTAAATAAATAGCTTTAATAAGTGGGAAAAAAAGACAGTAAGCAATACAATGCCAGGGGTAATTACATCTATGTTTGCAAAAGCCACAAATGCAGTTTATAATTATCTTAATGTGAAAAATGGAGATTATCTCATATTTTAAGCTCTTTATTAGGAATAATTCTAACATTTGAATATTCTAGTAGTTGAACAGTTGTCTGATTCTGACTTAATTTTCTTGATATGCTACTTTATGTAACACATAGAAATACAAAATAATACAGCTTCAATGCATAAATCCTTATCTACTAAATAAGACATTTCAAAGCACACTTGATCATGTATTTATGGCTTTTAGTTTAGTAATGATTTACCCACTGAAGTAAGGGTAGTATTAAAAGGCTGTTGAGAGGAGACATAGTTCATTTCAAATAAGACTACACACAAACCATCTCCTCCACACCCCTCCCGTCCCAAATAAAGATAGCAATAGTTTTTATTCTGCCATGATAGTGGCAGTATAGAGCTATTGCATTACATTACTAGAATGATAGGGAAACAAAAAGCAACCACAATAACTATGGAGACACATAAAGGGATTCCATAATCCTCTGAATTATCTTCTGTCCTGAGATTTGAACAAGAATTAATACAGAAGATAATTATATAATATGTTGACCATCCTACAATAGTAATAATTACTTAACTGAATTTGATATTCTGGTAAAGAAAAAACAAACAAATTTAAAATTGTTGGTAATAAGCCTATGAGTGTCCACATAAAAACCTGTGCACAAATGTTTATAGCAACTTTATTCATAATTGCCAAAACTTGGAAGCAACCAAGACGTTTCTCAGTAGGTAAATGCATAGAGAAATTGTGGTACATACTTACAATGGAATACTATTGAATGATAAAAAGAAATGAGCTATCTAGCCACAAAAAGACATGGGAGAACCTTATGTGAATATTGCCATCTGAAGAAGCCAATCTGAAATGGTGACATACTGTATCATTCCAACAATACGACATTTTGGAAAAGGCAAAACTATGGAGATAGTAAAAAGGTCAGTAGTTGCCAGGGGTTCAGGGAGAGGGAGAGGTGAGTAGAATAAGCACAGGGGATTTTTAGGATAGTGAAACTATTCTGTATCATACTGTAATGTCAGACACGTCTTTATAAATTTGTCAAAACTCTATGGAATGTTCAACAGAAAGAGTGAATTCTAATGTAAACCATGGCTCTTAGTTAATAATAGATTATTGATCTTGGTTCATCAATTGTAACACGTGTACCACACGAATGCAAAATATTAATAGAAGAACCCGTGCTGGAGGGGTGAGGCAGTGTATGGGAACTCTATGTATTTCCACTTAGTTTTTCTGTAAACCTAAAACTTCTCTAAAATAATAAAGTCTATTAATTTTTTAAAAAGCCTACGATTAATATTAAATAAAAAAATGGGAAGGAAGATTTTTTTAAAACTCAGTGACAGAAAGTCTTAAGTCATCTTACTAAGGTAAAATCTGTTCAAAATTATTTCTGGTGAGCAGTGCCTAACATTTTCTCCTAACTTCACATTAAAATATTCATTTTTAAATTATAATAAAAATCAACATTTAAACACTGAAAATGAGGATAGACATCAACCCATTGACAAGTCTGTTATTCCCTTTTGTTAGGTAAAAGATCAACAGAGCTGGAATGAGAAAAATTCATGCATTTATTGTCCTTGCCTGGCAGTGAGGAGGCAAAAGCAAAGAGCACATGCTGACAAAAGTGGTTGAGTTATATATTAGATGTCAAATCTAATAATACAAAAATATGTTTTTAAACTGCAATGGCCATACAAAAACTAGATAACAAACAGGAGAAAATTTACATATAGGGAACCAGAAACACTATACAACTGAAGTAAAGATTTGCCTTCATTTTAGTGAGGAAGATAGTAAAGAAAATCCTAGGTCAAAAATAGCTTTTGAAACATATAAAACTGCAGTATTATTAATAAATTACAAATTAGTGCATGGAAAAGTTGCTCCAGATCTAATTGGTAAACTAAATGAACACAAATTACCTCGAAAGTATGATATATTTCTTAAAGTTTTAAAGGAAATATTTTGGTTGATATTATGAGATTATGGTTTAACATAGCAGATGTACACTGGGCTACTGAATACCAATTTGCAGGGCTGCCAGATAAAATAATGATGCCTAGTTAGAATTAATTTTAGACAAATTAAATTTGTTTTAGTATTAATATGTCCCATGCAATATTTGGACATACTTATGCTAAAATTATTTATTGTTCATTTAAATTCAAACTTAATTGGGTTTATTTTTATTCATTAAACCTGGCAACCCAAAACTTTGCCAATCTTGTACATTTTCAAGCCTCGAAGAGAGTATAATTTTAACCATTTAGACTTCTTTTCACACATTTTCAATTTTTGAAATGCCAAAAGCATAAATTATGATGAATACTTACTCATTTTTGAATACTTTCTAGTTGTTCGATTCTATAGGAAGCTATATTGGTAAATAAAAATTATGTCTTCATGGAGGATATACGGATGAAGTACAGGTAGATAGAACTAAATGACTATTATTTTTGGTATAATGTAAAATTACACACAAAGAAGCAGCTATAGCAAGTGATTGATATAAACTGTCAAGAAATCTTTGAAAAATGTCCACAGCAAAGGCTATTTAAATAAAAATAGCTGTCATAACGTAGGAGAAAGCATCTTACAAAGAGGAGTCAAATTTAAAGAATAAATAGACACTTCTCTGGCAGGAGCAGCATACCTATCAACAGAGAAATTCACCAGAGATAAGGATTTGGCCAATTTTATTTAGCATTTATACACACTATCTGTTAGAGAAAATGCATGGTAAAATTCCCAACCTTGACTGAAATGCCAAGCTGATGAGGATGAGCACAGGACTTTTCAGGATGCTGTGAAAGGAGTTAAAACATCTGGTAAATGAATTCCAACAGTAGACATTTTGATGTAATGCCATATACAAGAAAAGACTTAAATTATATTTTTAGGTCAATGGTCTCCATCTGCTTGTTTTTATAGGGGTCCTAGAGACAAGTCCTTGTAGCTTTTTAAAAACTATCAGACCTTTATGTTACTATGACCAGAAACATCTAACATAATTCTGAATGACATTAGCAAAATTGTTACAAAGAAAATTTAAAATATTATTCTACATATGCTAATTCACAATGTATTTATATCTAAATTTTGATTCAGATCAATGCATCTAAAGAAAGATTTAATAAAATTGGAGCTGATTTAGGAAATTATGGATGGTCTAAGAGTAGATAGATAAAATGAACAAAGTTATACAAAAAAATTTCTGTATCAGGAATGTATATTCTGGACATGTTTTAACAGAAACCTCAGTGTCTTTTTGAAAAGACAATTGCTACTATATTTTTCATATCTGCACTGTATTATAAAATGTCTATACTAGGAAAAACAAAGTTTTACTTACAAGCTAATGCAAATTCAAGAAGGATTTACTTTAGGTCCTTCCTGAGATAAGCACAAAAAAAAAAAAAAAAAAACCACTGAAATTTACCATCTGAATGCAAAATACTAGGAAAAAATGTGCAGCTAACTAATCAGTAAGGGAATTTGAATAGTTATTCTGTTTAAGGTCAGGGCAAGACCTATCTGTTCTTGAAAATTTTATTTTTGGATATCAAGCTGTGTATTGGAAAGCAAATTCTTCCTTGGTAGGCAAATTTTTAAAATGCAAATAATCTCTTAAATACTCTACTAAAAAGAAATTGAACTATCACAGGAAGTAAAAGTTTGCTAATGCCAACTTCTGCTTCATATTGGCAGTAAGTCCATGGGATAAGGTGATGTACACACGTGAAAAATATATATTATCTTCTCTAAAACTAATAGATTATATAGAGAGATTGGTGATGTGAGTAAAAAGGAGGAGGAGAGGTAAGCCAAGAACAAACCATAAAAAATAAAAGCATAAGAAGAATTTGATACATAATTTTCATTAAAATATAGATATAATATTTAAAAAAAATAAAATCAGAGGTTAGGTGTAATTTAAAATTCCTCTTGCCTGTGTTCAAGAGTTGAGACTCAGTGGAATTGCACTTTGGTCATTCTGACTGTTTTTTTTAATACCACTAAGATTTTAAGGAGGCATGTATTATACAACTACAATACTGCACTATGGAGGACTTGCCTTGTGAACTCCAAGTACCCTCTTTAAATGCAGCTCCATTTCGGTGTTCACGCATTGAGCAATTAAATACAATGCTTAATTCCAAGCATCTGGAACAAAGACTTGGCATATATTGGGAATTAAATGAAGACTATTTTCATTATTTTTATTTTGTTAAAAAGGATGGAGAGCAATAGGCAGTATTAATATATTATCAAGTATCAATGATGAAGAAATTATTGTAACCTCCCCATTGGAGACTGAGCAGGTTTTAAAAGAGTTGCTTTCGAACATGGTAAATGGTTTGATCTCTATGTAAAGCTAGCTTTTCCAAGGATTAAAACATTTGATACACTTAGGTGTGAGGCACATCATCAACAAATGTTCATATATTTAACAAATAAAATCAGAACCCTTGCATTCTGACTTACTTCACCTGCCTCATCTTATAAGAGGAGTTAAATATAGCCAATTAGGTCGAACTCCTGGAATTCAATTCTGATATAGCTGCTCATAATTCACAGAAATGAGCTCTGGTAATAAGGTCAATAGGATTTATTCACTAGAAAATCCATAAAATCCATAAAGCAATGTGGACAGTCACTTGTCTTTATTTCCAAATTCATGAGTGAGTAAGGATTCCGCAGTGGGAAGGAACATTTCTATTTGTGATCATGGAGCCTGTGACATAAAAGTTTCACTTAGACTCTGGGCCAGAGAATCATCACCATCTTGACTAGTTGTCAATGTGTTTCTCCAAGGTTGAATTGCTAGAGCAAGATGTCAAAACAGATGCCTTATGATCCATTTCTTCCCCAATAGCTGAGGTAGGGTTTAGGGGGAGGGTGCATTTCCAGGGAAAAGAAAAGAAGGCAGGTGACCAGGCCTATTTTCTTTATGAAAATGATAATGGGGCATCTGGACAAATAGATTAATGAAATTTAAGGGGAGAGGAGTCCTTAACTTTGCAATGCTTTAAGCAGAATGTCCCAGATTTAGGATTATTTGTGATCAACCATTCATCTATAGATTTATGAGGTATGGCTCTCATCCAATTCTCTGAGGTATAAAATGACCACATTTCATGATTTAAATGCTCTCTGTTGTCTGAGGGGACTCAGGTATCTCTCTTAAAGAAATAGTCTATTATTCTGGGTCAGGGAGTACATGTCTGATGTTACAAGAAAGGATGTGGTAACCACACAAGGAAGTCCTAAACCTCTAACATCACTTAATCTTGAATCTGGGTTAAGTTCTCTGATCTATATGTGTCTCATTCGATAATCTGATCTTTTGAGTTAGCTCAACTGTAATGAGTAGAATTATTATGAGCAAATCTTGGAGCATAATTTGTATTGAGAATTTTACTGATAGAACACTAGGTCTGTTAATAACAACAGAGGTTAATTTGGCACACTAAGAAGCATCAAGTTTACAACCAATAATACAGCATAGTTTAATATTTCTAAACCTGGTAATAAAACATACAGCCTTTAAATAAAAACTATTTCCCCTTATAAGTTAAAATTAGGTGACAATGATGTTTGCAGATTGTAGGGTCCTTCAAATCAAGCACTTTTAATTTTTAATTTTGGGTACTGTATTACTTTAAAGAAGCAGGTAAAAAAGTCCAGAGTTTCTTACAGAAAGTTATGCTACCATTTCTCCCTTCCCTCTTAAAAAGCATACAATCTTTCTTTTCACAATCTTGTTCACTTCTGTTTTTTATTTTATTTTTTTCATGTTCTCAAACTGTACAACTATCAAGACATTAATTGTTTGAATAAGATACTCTGAAATCTGCTCTCTGGCAGTGCAAGGTGAGGCAGGTGTCAACAGCGCAGGCTCTGTGCCTTGAGCAGGCCTTCATCTCTAATGTTTGCCAATCCTTTTTTTAAGCTGATCAACACACCACAAGGTCATCTGGAATTAGATAAGACTGTTTCCAAAAAATTTGATGATGCTACTTTCAAATGTAATCTATAAATTGTTAAGAAATTATTTTTCCAATTTTCAAAGGTGTAGACCTTTCAAAGATTTAGGAAGGAAGTAAAAATAACAACTCTGACAGTGGAATTTTCAAAATTATTTACACACAAATTTGAAACAGCAAGAGAATTTTTTTTTTTTTGTGCTATTCTCAAATGCCAGATATTTATTCAGCAAATCAAAAGAAACATCTTGGGAAAGGAATAGTGCATATTATTCAAGAGGCCTTTCTCTCAGCCTCAAGAGTCTACTCAGATCAGGCCTGTGTTAGAAATTCCTTAAGAGGAGAGTATTTTTGATGTAGGTCTCCTCCGCTTAATTCATTTAGAGCAAGCACTAAATTCATTTGAATAAACCTCTGGGAAACTATAAGAAGTTACAGGGTAAATAACTTCACAGAAATATTGTGTAATATTGTGTATTATACAGATTTCTGAATATGTACTTTAAGTGTTTTCCTCAGAAATTTACTTCCTTGGAAAATACTGGGGCACTTAAACTGGAGATTTTGATTTTTTTCCATTATGAAAAAGTAGAAAAAATAACACTGTGCTCAAAATGGAATATTATGGTCTCTATATTTAATATTTTTCTAGTTATTCATGAATTCTATTTGATATCAAAATCAGATAGATTTCTGTTTTCTGACATGGAACCAAAGAATGCATTAAAACAAATAGACCCCTACAATTCCTTCCTATTTGTTCTACCAAGATTATTCCTATTTCTGATTATTATATTTCAGTTGATGATTATTCCTCATACTCTCCCTACATTCTATCTTGATGTTTTGATGGGCATAGTAATGGAGAGGAGTGAAGGAAGAATATTGTGGTTCACTCAAATGAGGTATCCAACCCATTGAGAAAGGGTTTTGCAGCTTTTTGATTGTTATGGACTCCAGGGAACAGATTTAATACCTGTGCATGTTAAATAATGTAACATAATGTGCGTGCACTTCTGTAATAACTTTACTAATGACTGACTAGCTGTTTGCTTCCTGAGGCAAAGGCAAAAAGAAATGAAATCAACTAAAAAAATAGCAAAAGTTGATAAGCAACAAAGAGTATGAAGATATATCTTTCCTTCTCTACAGTCTACTTATTCTTATTGAAATTACATGTTCTCAAATTTGACTGCTTTTTTGTAAAGTTATGGTTTTAGAGTTTTAAAGTCTGTTCATATCCGAACTGTTTACAGTTTAGGAAACGGAGGCCTAGAGATCTTAAGTCATTTGCCTTGTGTTCTAGAATTGCTAAATAGCATAGCTGGGAACCATATTGTTTTAGCATGGTTTCCCCAGAAGAAGAGCCAGACACAGAAAACAGCTGGTGTGAGGGTAGTTTATTTGAGAGGTGATCTCAGAGAGAAAGAAAGAGGGTTGGGAAGTAAAAGATTAAAGGGTGGAAAGCCATACACATTTTATTATCCAGTTGGCTACTGCTACAGATGACTGATTCTTGAGGCTGATGAACTTTCTACCAACGGGGCAAATGGGGCCAGCATTTATCTATTGGCCTTTAAACTCCAATGGTCAAGTGTGGCCCCAAGAATTTAACTTCCCCATGTTTCAGTGATGCACTTAAGGAAAGCGAAATACTTTCTCAATCACATCTCATGCCAGTGAGTCAGAGATTCCAGAGGAGAATGTGAAGAGTAGGAGGCTCAGGCAGAGTGAAGGACAGACTTAATTCACCTGCCAGGAGTTGGTTAAAATCTGTGCAAAACTGGAGATGACAAATGAGGATTTGGAGCAAAATGTAAGGTTAAGAGTATTTTAGGTGTTGTACAAAAAGTATATGATCATAATCATACATGAGATATATACATATATACATGCACATATGTTTATAAGTGTATATGTATATATGCACACACATATTATTAATTGTATACCTAATTAAAACTCTTTTCCAGTATATCATACTGCACTATCAGGTACCTCAGAATCACTTCATTTTACTCATTGGCAATTCAGCCCCTTTTCCCATTTTCATTTTAAAATTTGCAGTACAAATTACAATATTTTAAATGGAAGTCCTTAACTCATGAAATCACAGAATGTCTTAGCATTTTATTGTGTACCTTTCCTAGGTTTCAAAATTTGTACAAACTCTTAAATATATAGTGAAATACTTTGCTTAATGATTTTCACTTTCACTACATTCATTTGACAATCATTCCTAACATTTAACATTTCTTTGTTTCTGACTGACTTCTGCATATGTTTTTCTTTTTATACTGGTTGAAAAATACTAGAGTGGCAAAGTCCTGCAAACTATCAGAAACTGAAAACCTTTATCTGTTTCAATGACAAATGTTTTATCTGTCTATAGATGCAAAATTTTCAAATCAGACAAAGAAAATTCTCTGGTCACACTCTATATGTAAAAGGTAACCAAAAGCATTATGTTCTATTAGAAATGAAGGTGCTTGACACTATTTAATGGAACACAGTGGTGTCCCACAATGTCTTTGACAGCCTGAAGCGTGCCTCCTGAATAGACTTGTGAAAGTTTAATTGGATAGGAGACCACTCCACGAGGGACCACTAGCACTTTAATAGCTAGCTGAAGACCCCTAGTGAGGTTGAATAATTACAATCAAGGAGCTATAGCCGTTACCATGACTGCACTTATACTTCTGCAGAAAGGCCCATTTTCCCCTCCATGACAGTTCACTTTGTATTAATTATAGATTACATGCTTCAGCCCTCTATCATTATGCTAGCATATTCTCATAAAGGATGGTACATTAACCATAAAATACTGTGTTCATTGCATGTATGATTGTTCAACTCCCTGCACTGGGTGTGTGTATGTGGAAGAAAGGGAAAAAAGGTCACTTTATATTAATAAATGTCAATGGCGCCAGATGTGCAAATAAAAAAATCAAAAGGCAGCAGAGGAGAGGCTGGCACTCTTTCAAGTCAAAATGGGGCTATCATCTGTACTTTACCCCCTATTTTTATTTCCCAACACATGTTGGTTCAAAATGCAGCAGGCTTGAAATACAGTTAACATTAGGTAACTGAATTCTTCCAATTCATGCAAAGTTAAGAATTTTCTGCAAAGCTACTCTTGTCACTCTTCAAACTTCTCTTTTTGTGACAGTGGCCATAGATCTTGATACGGGAAAGGGAACTCACAGGAGATCGTCTACTGTGTGCCCATCACTGAAGTAAAGTCTAAACAGACATATTTTTAGTATGAACAGCCCTCTTTAAAGTAAGAAATGTTATACTTTAGAGCAGGAACAAAGAGAAGCACATCTAGATAAACTACATTCTATGTCAGAAGGTGGGGAGGATTAGGTTCAATTAAGACCACTGAATGGCCACATCCATGCTCATTTTACTGTATGATCATTTCTCCAGGAATAATAAGAACGAGGAAAGTAGTGCAATACTGACAAATTTTCTCTTAAGCTAGTAAAGTAAGCTCTATTAATGATAAAATTGCATCATTATTTCTAAAAACAGAACCCAATAAATCATATGGGTTTTAATACAAATGTGTATTAAGCACTTCAAATGTATCTTAGTTATTTCAGCATAAAAAACATTTGCATTTCCTCATACTTTTCCCAGAAGTTTACCCTTATACTGCTTTTCTCTAATAAAATATTATTAATCCTATTATGGCAAGGGTTAGGCAGGTTGCTAGATATTCTCCCTCAAGTTTTCTGTATCTATATTTATCTTTCATATTTCTGAATATCCTTTACACAAAGTGTTAAAAATCAGATGTAGCTTTAAACTGTTATGATTTTGTAACAGGATTTTCTTTTATATCCAGGAAATGTCTTTAAATTTTTACCATAAAAATTTTCAAGAGCTGAGAAAATATGTTGATATTTCTCATTTACCAGTTTTACCAGTTTTAAAATAATAAATTGATTCATTAATACTTTAAGGTATTATAAACTCATAAGTTTAAACATATTGGTAGATTTCAGTCCATTATAGCTATTTATCAGTGCTCAAATTTTTCTAACTTTGGCTCCTCATGTTACATTAATAGCACCTTTGTGAACAGTGACCATAGAGCCTGAGCTGGGTAAGGGAACTCATAGGAGATCATTTACTGTATGTGTGTCAGTGAAGTAAACAGTAGTAATCACAGTAGTGTTTGGTAACATGTTTGGTTTCTGGTATAAAAATAAAGTCTGGGACTATCATGTAGATTCCTACCACAGACTTGGTGTCAGCCATCCTCCAAGAAGCTCTGGTTCCTCTGAATGGGGAATGGTATTAAGAGACCATAATCTGGGACACAGGAATGATCTTTGCTAGTGAATTTGTCATTATTTCTTAATGGCATTGAAATAATTATGAAAATACAGTATCAAAGTTAGCACTAACAATATAATTACTGAAAAGTTATCTTACCATCTTATCATAACTCCTCTATGACATGACTACCAACTCCATACAAAATTAGTATCATTTGTTTTATTTTGCTTTCATTTTTATATTATGTATACATATATAAATGTATACATACAATACATAAAAATATTATTAGTAAAAGTAGGTATATATACCTACATATTTCTTAAATATGTAAATATTTATAGGTTCAAAATTTAAATCTACATTATAAACTGAAATTAATCAGAAGTCTCACTTTTATACCTATCTTCCTACACTTCCACCTATTTGTTCTATTCATATAAGTAACCATTTCACTATTTAATTTATTGACTTATGCTTTCTTAAATAGATGATAACTTACTCCAGCATACTATATGCATTTTTCTCTACCTTTATATTTTTCACTTTTATGTCCTGGAGGATCTACATAGCAGTAAATAGAGATGTTTCCTATGTCTTTTTACAGCTGTAAAATATTTTAATGTGTAGTTGTTTCATACTTTATTCAATGATTCATTTGATGAACTGATGAATTTTTGGTTTGTTTTAGTATTTTTCTGTAATGATTAGTTATTCCAGGAAATTTTAGCCATGAGTTTCTTGACTCAAAATTTATCCAATACTTTGTAAATCAATGACTAAGGTCATCTCTAGCGTGTAAGAGATGCTTTATTTTATCATGGATAGATGACTAATCAAATTATTTCATCAAAGAATGTTTCTGAAATCCTTGTTTGTTTTTACATTCATCTATTCCATATATCTAGTGGGTAAGTAATATAGAAATAAAAATCTTCAGGATTTATTGGGCACCCTTCCTTTATCATGATCAGATTTGCATAGATATTTGATAATAGAGTGTTTTCCCATGCTTTTAAAATTTCCTAAAGCAGAGAAATATAACTGTTGGGGAGAGAAACTGTATTTTTCCTTCATGCTGGCAATGTTTCTATTTCCTGAGGGAAAAGTAAAAGGATATTGCAAATAGCAATGTATTCCTCCTTTCTTGCAGCTAATTTAGGTAAGATGTGTCCTGCAATAATGGATAACTAAATATTAGAGAAGCTCTTTCTTCTTTATATAAAGTTTATACTAATGCGGCTGGAAACTGTTGGTCCAATGGCCAAATTCAGCCTAAAACCAAAATTTATGTTGCCAAATCTCGGTGCCTTTTGGTAGTGACATCCTCTTCATTTTGTCACAGCTGCGGCTCTTTTCTATAGCTTTCAATCCTGCTACTTCACATATTTAAGATAAGTATCTGGTGTATAACGCCATTTGAGCTTATGACCTATACCTAAAATAACTAGAGTTTTTACTCAGAAAGAATGAAGTCAAGAGATTATAAAATTTAGATATTACTTTTAACAATACAATACGACTTACTACATATGACAACGGTGAAAATTAAGGTATAATTGGCATAGTGCTATCATAGGAATTAGATACTGGGAGTAATATTCATTAAGTATGATGCATGCAAAGTTAGACAATTCACGGGTTATTAGAATAACTGTTGGGGATTTACTTATTAGTTGAATGTTAGTTGTGAAATTGATTTTTTGGTAATAGGAACAGCTGGCACTTACATAATAATTCTATAGTGTCAGCCACTGTTCTAAGAGCTTTACCTAAAAATATACATTTGATTCTTTCAACAACCCTATGAAATACTATTATATTCATTATTTTACAGATGAGGAGAATAATGTATAGAGAAGAGAGCTTAAGTAACTAGGTTCAGCTGACACAGCTACTTACTGCTAGGATTTGAACCCAGGCAGTTCCCATCCAGAGCCCATGCTCTTACATCACTATGCTGCTGCTTCAATTTATTTCATATCCTCAAGTTGGACCAAACATGGTTGATTCTCCAAACATGCCAGTTTTCTCTCTTTATGGCTCAGCTTGTAAAAACATTGCTATAGCAACTGTCAAGTATTTGATGGGAGAAACCTCATAGTTCTGACACCATTAATCCCTTCCTTATGTTCAAAGCATTAACATTTAAAAAATATTGCTATTTAGAAAACATAAGTGTTAGCAGGATCAAAGGAAAAGAATTAGAAGCTGTTTTTTTCAGGAGTACATTTTACAAAAGCTTCTTGTAAGAAGCAAATTTCAGGGTGGTTCCCCTCAGCAGGCTTTCTGAGTCTGTAATCCAGGGTACCTACCCTTACTTCCCATCACTGGCCTCTTATCCAGAAAGGCCTAGTTCCTGATTTCCTTTTTATTTAAATCTGCCTTACTTAAAACTATGACAGAGTTTAGATTATTCAACAAGTTAGACTGACTTTTCTCCCCCAATAAATCTTAACTCGTGAGGATTAGACTACATTGTATGGCTTATTAAATTATTTGATTTTTCCTAGGTAATTTTTTTATTAAATAAATTTTATTGTGTATATTTGAGGTTTACAACATGATATTTACTAACATGCAGTTAGTGAAATGATTATAATGGTGAAGCAGACTAATGTATCTATCATCTCACATAGTTACATTTTTGTGACAGTCATAACTAAAATCTACTTATTTAACAAAAATCTCTAATAGAATACAATTTCATTAACTTTAGCCTTCATATCGTACATTAGGTTTCTAGACTTGTTCATCCTACGTTTTGTATCCTTTAATCAATATCTCCCTATTCCCAGGCCCCCAACAGTGGTAACCACTGTTTCATTCTTTATCTCTGTGTATGTAAGCCCTTTGTGTTTTCAGATATTTTACATATAAGTGAAATCATGCCATATTTTTCTTTCTGTGTCTAGCTTATTTCATTTAGAAAAATGATTTCCCTTTTAACTCACCTTTTTCACTGTATCTCCATGACATCTACCAGACACTCCCATCAAATCACCTCCTTCACCTAAGGTGTCTTTTCCCTTATGTATGTGCTTATCAATATCCAAAACCATTTTTGAATTTTAGAAAAAACCCAATCTCCAGGGATAATACTTATTCTTCTCAAGCTTACATTATTTTTATCCTTGAAAATATTATGACACACAATATTTATTTTACTCAGGTTTTTATATCTTACAAATCTATTTCTTGCACTTTTATTTAACTGCTCTGTATCTGAATGTCTCATCTCCCCAAATAGATTGTAGGCATCCTCAGATGATTAGATAAATTCTATGCATATCTTTGATTTTCCCCTTACCCCGTGACTGGTATAGTTACTGTAATGAAGATGTATTCGCTAAAATATTAACTTGAATGGAAGATGGCTTCTCAATAAGTTGAATTGGTTCTATTTCCATGTCATACATGAGGCAGATATAACGTCATAGTCATAAATAGGAGAAGATTTGCTTTCTCAAAGGGTGTGTGGGTACGTGTGTGTGTGTGTGTGTGTGTGATATATACATATATGAAAAAGGTGTGTGTGTGTATATATATCTACAATACAATGTATGTGCACGCACACACACATACACACAGGTTCGAAGTAAGTCAGAATAGGAATCATGCCAGAATAGAGCCCAGGCAACTAAAAAAAAAAAAAAAAGCCATTATAACCTCTTGTGTTGGCTATCTGAAAGTGCCCGACTTTTTTCTCTCACAGCTGCATTGCTAATTAAATTGAATGGGCTCAATTTTAGCTGAACATTAATGGTATAATTGCATTGCTGTAAGTAATTAAAACCTTATCCTACTTATCCTGACAGATGGTTTGGTTGAAAGTTTCAACTGCAAAGGATAAAATTTATATAAGTGGATTCTAGAGAATAGAATCACTCACTCATATTTTGATTGCTTGGGAAATAATTCCATAGACTTTTATCCCACTGAACTTGCTATGAGAGGTAATTAGTAGATTAAAACTCCTCAACCACTAAGAATCTATGAATAATTATTTTTTTACATGAACTAATTTTACCTATTGTAATGGCTTCACTTATTGTGATAGCTCAAGCCTTAATTGACCTATAAACAGTAAACTTCAGTCTGAGAACTTAGGCTGAGGAAAATGTGCTTATTTAAAGGAGCACACATTTTTTTCCACATTACAAACATTCCTTTGACTCAATTGTTCTCCCAAACTTGTTTATTTTAAACATGTTAAGTGGATTAAAGGAAAATTACGCTTGTATGGTATTAATGAGATGCTCCAGTCCCTATGGAATTTATTTCATCAATTGCACATGGTAGCAAATTTACAACATATCATTAAAGATGTTGTTCTACTCCATCACACAGTTATTTTACAAAAAGTCCTTGGCTATTTTTGAATAGGAGCTTCAAGGCAAACAAACCATTATATTGAAGAAGTATAGGAAACCTCAGACATATTTTATGGGGTATGTTGTGAGGAGCTCCTGTGTAAGAGAACCAGTGGCAACTTTTCTCTCTCTCCTTCCTCTCTTCCTTTCACCTTCTTTCCCACCCTCCATTCCTTCCTTTTTTCCTTCCTTCTTTCTTGTTCCATTTACTTAGTCCTATTTCATCATTGTAAGTGCTGAGAAACAAATCACAGAAACTCCCAGATGTGTCGTAGAATTTGAAGTGTGTGAGAAAGGGTCTGAAAAGCAAAGAAGCCCACAGCAGGGATATGGCCAACCTGAACAAGCATAAAGACTACAAGATTCCCTTCCAGGTCCTTTCAGTGATATTTCCTATAGTTCTGGATCAAGTATTTTTTTTTTAATCTGGTAAGTTTTTCTTCTTGTTTGTACTTACATACCTTTTAAGAATATCTATTAGAAACATTTTTAATGATATTGCTGATTCTGAGTCATCACCAGAAACAGAAAGTTCAAAATGCCCATCAAAAATTGGGAAATATACAATGTCCCCATCTTAATAATCTTATAGGAATGGAGCCTTTTAAAATTGACCACCTCATAATTTCTGCATAGATAAGGAAAATGCAAAATTTTATACTAGATTTCTCTAATTAGTGAGATTGATAAAATTCCTGGGGTATATTTTTGTGTAATTGTCATCTGAAGCATTTGTGAAAAGCCAAGAAAACCGAAACAAAAACTAGTAGCTACCATCCAGCATATTGGAAAAACTGGTGGATTCTTCACAAAATATTTTAAAAGTCAACTGTATAATACCTACTATACTGCTAATTATATATAATTTAATGTAAATGGAATTGGGGAAAACCTTGAATTTAATCTTTTTTGTTTTGTTTTGCTGACAAGTTGCCAAACAATACTATATAATTATATGAAAAGTTTTTCTGCAATAGGGATTTTAGTAATGAATAATCATTCATATCTAATAGTTTGTTGAAGGCTTAATGTGTAAATTGTCACTATTGTAGAAAAGCATCTCAATTAAGTCCAAGAACACTAACTCAATCATACTTTTCTCACAAAATTATACTAGCATCTAGGAAACCTCCAGCCAGCTGTTAAATAGTCTTTCTCACAGGTACAAATAATATGTATGCATGCTCTCTTTCTCTGGAAGAACCAATTGCTTGACTGCCTATCATGACCTGTAGTCTTCCTTCCATGAGCAGGTTTATTGTTTGAACTATATCTATTTTTTGAATGTTAGGCCTTCATACATTTTTACCCCCACATAAATATGAAGGTCAAAATTATCTTCATCACAATTTTTTTATGGCTGAGTAGTGCTCCATGGTATATATATACCATCACATTTTATTAATCCACTCATGAGACTGTTCTTTTAAGTGAAGTATTAAAATAATGGAAAAACAGATACCACATGCACTCAATACTAAATTGGATCAATACTTATGTGCACATATGGAAGTAAAACTCAAGGAAAATCAAGTAGGTGGAAGAGGGGAAGAGGAGATGGGTAAATTCATACCTAACAGGTACAATGCACACCAACTGGGTAAAGTATACACTTATGATTTTGACTCAAACTGTACAAAAGCAAGTTATGTAATCAAAATGTGTGTACTCCCATAGTATCTGAAATAAAAGGTTTAGGTAGGAAAAACACGCAAAATTCAAAGATAGTTTAGGTAAAAATACTAATTTCATTAGTATTAATACTAATACTTTCATATTAGTATTAATATTTTTTTTTGTTTGAAATGATTGTACTGCACTTATTAAGGGAAAATATAAAGTTTCTTTTGACTTCTTTATCCTTGAGATTGAATTGGATTAATATCAAACTACTCTATTTTCTCCAAACATGATTTGACAAATGTAAGTCAGTTCTTGACTTATATTCTCATATCTATTTATCATCCATCATGCAAATAAGTCTTTTTTGGATAACTGTGATGTTTAAAGCATGGACATTTTAGTAACATAAAACCAAAGTCTGGAATATTGCTTTTAGAAAAATTATATCCTTCATTACAAAATATTATATCTGATCAAAATTCTAACCCAGATGAATTTCACACACACAAATGACTGATAATTTATTCTTTAACAATTTCTCAAGTAAAATCTATGGTGCACCCACAGGATATGATGGATTAGGAGGCGTAGTGTTAGGTCAGTGCTACTCTCATTCACGGATCCATTCAAACAGGCATTTACTAAACAACTACTCTAGACCAGCAACTTAACCAGATGCCAAGAATAAAATGGAAGTAAGACAGGCAAGGTCATTTGCCCTTCTAAAACTTATCTTGTAGTGGACAAGACAGATACCAACTGTAAACAAACAAGGGCTGAAGGTAGAAAATGAGGTAGGATTTCCCTTAGATGATCAGGAAAGGGTCCACTAAGGGAATCTGGAAAGATGAACGACATACATGTTAAGAATGTACTAGTATGTACTATGTGCAGCTATCTATAAGAAGTTGGAAAAAGTAGCTTACTCTCAAAAGGTGAAGTAATGTGCAGCTCTAATTTAATTAGAACATTCCTAATGGGGGAGACATATTTTGGCTCCAATGTCAAAGGTAATGATTTGGAAATAAGGTAGAATAGGGGAAAGTAATTTAATAGAGTAAGGAAACACTGAATAGAGAGTTTGAAAATTGTTTTTAGAGGGAATATTGATTTGTTTTACAAAGACAATGAAAAAAATAAAATACAGTCATGTTTGAGGAACAAGCAAATCAAGAAAATGGTGGGAAATGTAAGGACATCCATTATCAGTGTGTAATTTTCCTTCAATGATATAAAAACTTAATTTTTCTTTCTTATTCAGGAATGACTGGATAGGTAGTTCTATTTGTTATTCTATCCCTCCAGGCCTAGTCCTCCAAATCACAGAAATAAATATAAAAATATTTCAGTGTCTATAATAACTTATACTAAGGTTGGAATAACATAAACATAAATTAGCTAACCTCCAATAAACCTAGTATAATAAAAGTTTTTCTAAATACATTCTTACAAAAAATTCCAGGCATGTAGGGCAATAGATTATTTAAAATTGTTTAAATGTGAGCATAATTATAAAAATGAGAAGGAAAAATAATTTAAGTTGGGCAGGCAAATTGGAAAGGGTCTGCATGTGGAAGTCATATTTATCAGATAAGAAAAGATTCTCTTTGAAAACAATTTGATGTCCAAATCAAAATGACAGCAGTAGGATCAGTCAGCAATTAATTTAATAAAACAAATATATAATAAGATTGGGGGAGATCCCAAGAAGAGATAAGAATGGAGCAATTATTATATGGGTCACCCAAATGAGACATTGAGCTAAATAGGCTCTCTTCATCAGGGAACCTGGCTATAGGTCCTGGGGCTGCAAATACCAGATCAGAGTTCGGTGACAAGATTTCTATTCCTTAGAGAGAAACTGGCAAGAAAATCTCAGGGGCTTATGTTTCAACATTTGGCCCTCAGGAACATGAGTCTGGGTATAAAACCTGGACCAGAAGAGGAACTAGTAGTATGATATCAATTGTTTTAATATGTAGCTTTCACATGGCAGAAGTGGACTATGAGCTGTGCTAAGTGCTGAAAGTGGTAGTGGTCTTAGAACACCAAATAAATTTAGCAAAGTAAACCAAAAATATATAGCAAATTGTTGAAATTTGGATTCAAGTTTGGGATTAAGTTAACATATAATACTAATTCTTAGAATGTGTAGCTAAATTATCTTAAATACCTGTAGTTTCAGGTCAGGATTGGTCCCAGGAAGTTATCTTAGAACATTTATTCCACATGTTCTCACTCAGCAACTTCTGTCAGCTTTGCAATATACTTGTTACTAACAATGCAGAGATAAAATAATTGGTCTCTACTCTTTATGGACTAACAGTCAATACAAAATAAAATATAAGATGTCTGTATGTTGTGCAACAATCCTTATTTGTGTGTTCTGGTTGTTACTAGAAACCTATGTGGTAGACAAAGACATTGTGAATCATAAAACTCATTATGAAAAGACCAACTCAATATATAGATAGGAAAAACATTTCTTTTACTAATTCTCATCATAAGGTGTTTTAAAGCAGGAGTTCCCTGCTTTTAATGTGTGATCTCTGCATTTGTGGGAAGTTGACTTCTACATCTTAGGTAACTGACATAGTACCTAATATATTACTTTACCTTCAGTTGGAGCTCTGTAAAATAAAATGCCTGAATAAATGCAGCTTTTTGTTCTTCCTAACAATATGCATCTATGTGCATAATAGTTCCTATATACTTTCTTAACATTTATACAACTTCAAATACTTAGGCAGAAATCAAAGGAAATATTTTCTGTGAGAAGTTCATCCAAAAAATATTTTCTCTCCTGGAAATATAGATGCCTTCTATAATCTCAGGACTAGCTCATGGTTTTATGTAAGGAAAACTAAAAATGGAATTAATTATTTTTTTGTTTCTGCCAATAAGATTTTACAGAGTACAAGATAATGCTACCATATTTTTGACTTCTCTGATTCCTCAATTTACAAAGAATGCTTTCAATGAACCAAAAACACAGGCAACAAAAGAAAACATAGACAAATGGGATTACATTAAGCTAAAAAGTTTCTGCACAGCCAAGGACACAATCAGCAGAGTGAAGAGACACTACAGAATGGGAGAAAATATTTGTAAACCATACATCTGATAAAGGGTTAATATCCACAATATTGAAGGAACTCAACTCAATAGCAAGAAAACAACCCAATTAAATGATGGGCAAAGCATATGAAAAGACATTTCTCAAAAGAAGACATGCAAATGACCAATAAGTATGTGAAAAAATGCTTAATATCATTAATCATCTGAGAAATGCAAATTCAAACCACAATGAGATATAACCCATACCTGTTAGAATGGCTATTATCAAAAAAAAGATAAGTGTTGGAGAAGATATGGAGAAAATAAAGCCCTTTCACATTGTTGGTGGGAATGTAAACTAGCACAGCCATTATGGAAAACAGTATAGAGTTTCCTCAAAGATAAATACATATACATACATGCATACATATATAAATAAAACTACCGCAAATGAGTTCAGTTTTTTTAAAAAAAGTTCACATTAGGTGAAGGATCTAAATAATTATAATCTTAAAAGTATGTCCCAGGGATATACTGGTAAGCAAGCTTGCTTGATATATAGTGTAAGACATGGGCAAAGAAGTGATGATTTTTCCGAGACTCCGGAAAAGAAAGAAAATTGTTTAAAACTTGTTCTTTAATTGTTTTGAGGGCGACCAACTGTTCTGATTTGCTTGGGTCTGAGAAGTTTCCCATAAAATGGAACTTTCAGTGCCACATGAGACAGTCCGATGCAAATCAGGATGGTTGTACACCTTAGATTATAATTGATTCACTTTTTTCTCTTTCTAGATGTCTGTCATTCATTAGAGGGATATTATGCAAAATTTACAGACATATTACAAGAATATACTACGTAAAATTACAAAATGTACAGAAATTGCATAGGGAGGGTGTTTTCGTGAAAGCTATTGCTGGGTCAGTTGGCTATTGTTGCAGTGATTCCGCATAAGATATAGTGACAAAATTTTAGTGGCATTCAACAATATACTGTCATTCTTTAAACATAGGTATGCAGGTCAGCTGGAATGACTTTGCCTCAAGCTGTGGGTTGCTGAGTTTGGTCTACCTATTTCACTCTGGAGTATTAAGAGGCAACAGGTACCTGGGGTATGTTCTTTTTGTAGTAGAGGTTGGACTCTCCCAAAGGATAAACAAAAACGTGTTCAACACCTTAAGACCTAGGCTTGATATTGGCACACTGCCACATGCATATACATAGCTTTGGCCAAAGCAAGTTATCCATTCATGTCCAACTTCAAAGAAACGGAGATGTGAATATTTGCTAAATTATAACCTAATCTACAACACTGGCAAAATTGATATCCTAATTTGAAGATAGAAATATTTGTTTGTTTCCTGGTAGATTTGTATATGAGAAAGTTATGTGCTTCTTTGACAGTAAATTCACTTTTTAACTTACAGATTTTTGCTTGCATGTATTATTTCTAACTTTGAGTTGAATTTAAATGATTTCCTGATGTAGTTATCTGAATTCAATTGCCTTGAAGACATCTTTTTTCCCTCTCGTTTAGCATTGCCAGACAAAAATATAAGACATTCAGTTAAATTTGAATTTCAGATAAATAACAAATACGTTTCTAGTAAAAGTAAGCCCTGAATATTATGTTTTGTATCTGAAATTCAAATTTAAGTGAGTATCCTATATTTTTATTTGATAAATCAGGCAACCTTGTTTTCACTTAACCAGTTTATTTAATGAACCTCCCCTTTGGATTACTTACTATGAGTTCTTACTATTAGTTAGATAATTTTAAGGATGCAGAGAGTACAATTTCCCAACCCCAAGAAGCTTAGTCTACATTGAGAAATCCATGATAACAATACTTGTGATAAAGTCTATGAAAAACTTAAGTGTATTATGCTATTGGAGTACATGAGGGGGCACCTGACCCAGAGTGGGAAAGTTAGGAAAGAGTTTTGGTGTAAGTAATTGGTGAAAGTAACAGGAAAAATTAAATGTCAACTATAACAGGTAATGGACCTCAAAAGCAATTCAACTTTCCATGAGAATAAAATAGAATGTAATTTCTGCTATAGAAGGAGATACTACATGTTTACATGGCAAGGATACTTGGTTGCCTAATTGTTGTGGAGAACAGTGCTTTCTTAAATTGCCAAGGTTGCAGTATTTGCTTGACTGAATTCCAGAAAACTCAATTACTCCTTCTTCTATTTCTTTTGCTTCATTGTCATTGCCATCTTTTTATTACAATTTCTATTACCATTACTGCTGAAGTCTAATATCATTGAATGTATTTAAAAAGTCATTTTGTAGACATTATTTAATTGAACTATTCAACAACTCTGTGAAGAGCAGAGTATTGTTATTGACATTTTGTGTTGAATGAATCAGAAGTCCAGAGAATTTAAACAGCAGACTTTTATTAACATAACTAGTATGTCTTGAGGCCTTAATTTTAGCTCAAATTTTCTGACATTGTCGACTTTGTCCTTCATGTTACATTATAATAGTTCAATTCTTCTTCATAATCTCACAGTATCATACTTCTACTGTTATGAATCATCTCAATTTTGGGATATTAGGTGGCAAGGAGAATGAACCAATATTTCTTTTCCTGAATTTGGTTCCAGACACCAAACATAGTATGTAGCACTCATCAAAATAATTGGACTTTTATTATTTTCAGCTGTCTATTTCAAAGCAGCTTAGTTGGAACAAATTTAGGAGGAATAGAGGGAAAGGGTATGTGATTTCACCAAATTTAATTCGTTACTGGGCCAGGATTATTACATTTTACCATCTCCATTGAATTTTTATTCTCCTCCTGGATTTTTGTTTAATGCATTTTAGGATGTTACTGTAGAATTGAGATCTAAAGAAATTATCAGAAGACTACCTGTAAAAACCAATTTTGTGGGTACTGTGATACATTATCTTAAAACTTCATTTTAATTGTTACCAACTTTTGAATGAAATTGAGTTCTATAATTTATACAAGTAAAATCTATAAATATTATCTAATATATTTAAAATTCAGAAAGCATAACCTGATTTAATCAGTTGTGAGTAGTAGACACTGAAATGAATGAACTGCACATACATAATCAACCATATATTATTGCTAATTGAGTTAAATGCCAAAATGAGTTTAGTTTATCCTGCAATGTCGAAGACGTTTGTAATTCACTTTGAAATAAATTCTTCTTTACTATGCACAGAATTATGGGAAATTAGATTTTGGTACATAATATGGGACATCTACTTTTCAGGATTATTTAGTTAAGTTATAAGAGCTTAAATTGTTTGAAACACTGTTACATCTGTAAATTAAACTGGTTACTTTACCAAAGTATACATTTTAATTGAGATGGTTCAGTCCTATCATATTCTTTTGGGCTTAATTTAGTTTTCCTTCTCCCTCGCTCTCTTTCTCTTCCCTTTTTTTATTTAAAAAAATGTAGCGTTTTAAAACATGAAGTGACTAACCACAATTGGTGTCAAATTGTACTGCTTAAACTTACTACTTCAATATAAGTCTTCTAAAAAGTTTTTAGATTGCAACATGTCCCTATAAAACCAGAAACATTAGAAGATTGACTAGGTCTCCGTCTTGAGAAAATACAAATGTCTGTTAACATCTACCTTTTTGCTATTTGTAGACATTGCCCTCATAACATTGAGGCAGGGCAAATTCATTTCTTATGCTATTTACAATATTAATCATTAACATTAATGTTATAAAGGGATGATTCACTCATGTACAGAATATTACAGCCTTCTCTAATATTTGAAGTGCAGTGGTAAACATTGCAAGTAACAAAAAAATAAATAGGATATAGTCCTAAATTCACAAAACTCTTTTTCAGTAGTCTAGTAAGAGCCTCTGCGACTTGAACAATATTTAGAGATCTGGAGAAAGGGATTTGATGGGAAGAGGGTATATATGTGATGTAGCCTAGAGAAAAATATGTACAGCATTTTTAATGTCATTGGGAATATTTGATGAAGTAATAAGCCACACTGGCTATAAAAATTAACTCTATGAATTTTAAGATATAAGGCTACAGTTCCAAGAAACATTGAAATTTCTTTTTAATAATTTTTTAGGTTAAAAATTAAGAGACTATTTTTGAGCAGTTTTAGGTTTACTGAAGAACTGAGCAGAAAATAGTGAATTCCCACATTACTTTCCTTCCTGATCATTGCCCCCCACTCCTTGCATATAGTTTTTCCTATTATTAACATCTTCTTTCAAGAAATTATAAAGGCTCATGGCTGATATTTATATTTATTATTTATAAATTACTTAAATAATATATTTAGTAACACTATATCTACAGTTAGATATTTTGGGAGGTATAAGCGAGATATATTAAAATATTGTTCTATGACCATAAAGATTTATGTTATCATTTAAAAATACAGAGAATGAAAACAAATACACACTAATTTGCAATTAAGTTCCAATAACTAAGGTGAGAGAAAACAGTAGATTACAATATGGAAAATTTTTGAAAGCTATCATTCATTCAGAAAGCATTTATTAAGTATACAATGAACATTCATTGAGATAGATGATGGAAGGAATTTTAAAAACCATCAATTGCACTTTCATTTTATAGATGACTAACCCAAAGTTCTTTTAAAAATGTGGTAAAAAAAAACCATATAACATGAAATATACTTTCTTAAAACATTTTTAAATGTAGAGTACTACTATAGAAAATCATATAGGGATTCCTCAAAAAAATTCAAAATAGAACTACCAAATGAGCCAGCAATCCGACTTCTGGGTGTTTATTCAAATTAATTGAAAACAGGGTCTCAAAGAGATATTAGATAATAAATATGAAATGTCTTATTTCAAATCAAAAGTTTTGTTTATTATATCTCAAAGAAGAAACAGTACAATTAATCAAAGTATGTGCCTAAAACATCAACACGGTTTCGCCTTCTTACCAGTAACTTGCTTATGCCAGCAGTGAAGAACCCTAGAGAGCCAGTGGCAATGAAATCATGAAAGGCATTTTCCACAGCTTGTTGAATTGAATATTTTTCTTTGCATGAAGTGGTCCAAAGCCTGGAAGAAGTAGTAGTCAGTTGGTGCAAGGTCTGGTCAATATGGTAGATAACAGAGGGTTTCCAAGTCCAGCCTCTGTGGTGTGAGCAGTGTTGTTTGTGCCACATGTGGCCAAGCATTGTCCTGCAAGAGGACTGGCCTGTCTCTATGGACCAATCTTGTCTGCTTAATTGCAAGCATCCTCATCATTTCATCCAAATGGTTGCAGTAGACATCCACTGTAATCGACTGACCAGGTTTCATGAAGCTGTAGTGGATAATACCAGTGCTGGACCACCGAACAGACATCATTAGCTTTTTTGGATGAATATTCAGTTTTGGACTGTATTTTGGCAATTCATCTTTATCTAGCCACTGTGCTGAATGATTGCAATTGTCAAAAAGAATCCATTTTTCATCACATGTAATGACATGATGTAGAAATGGTTTGCTTTTATGTCGTGACAGCAAAGAAATTCAAGCTCCGAGATGATGTCTCTTCTGATGCTTGTTTAATTCATGTGGAACCCATCTATCCAGCTTCTTTACCTTGCCTATCTGTTTCAAATGGTGCAATATTGTTGGAATAGTAATGTCAAACCTTGCTGCTAATTCACACGTAGGTTGAGATGGATTCTCTTCCACTACAGCTTTCAGTTCGTCTTTATCCACCTTGGTCTCAGATCTCCCACATGGCTCATTTTCATGTTTAAAATCACCAAAATGGAACTTCTCAAACCATCAATATACTGTGCATTCATTAGCCACATCCTTCCCAAACTGTTGATATTTTGAGCTGTCTGCACTGCATTGGTTCCACGACAGAACTCGTATTCAAAACTAACATGAATTTTTGACTTATCCATGGTTTCACAAAAAATTGCTCTAAAAAATTTTGAAAGATAATCAGAAGCCAAAATATATGTTTGAAAGAATGAGGATATATCTTCACAATTAAACAAACAAACAAAAAAATAAAACAAGAAGTGTCAAAGTGAAATGTTAGAGATATCAACTGTCAAACAGTATTTAAGGAAATCAGACATTCCTAATATTTGGACTCCTATGTTCATTGCAACATATTCACAATAGTCAAGAGGTGGAAACAACTTAAGTGCCCACTGATAAATGAACAAAGGTCTTGTTGGCAGGCTTCCTGTAACACACAAGCAAAAAACAAACAACTTTTGTTTTTGATATTAATGATACCATTAGGCCTTATTTAGGCTCTCAAAATCTGTACTACATCTAACATTTTTAAATCAATATTTCTATCAGTCTTTCTTCTACATGATTCAATGTGATGGAAGAAGGTTTCTGTAGAATAAGCTCTGGTACAGGTATTGCCACAGGAAAATTTCCTAGGTACAGAAAAGGCACTAACAATAAATTAGTGATGTAATCCAATTCCTGTCAAAGGTATATAAATCTTTGATTGATAGCTTTGTGAATTGGAGGGATGGGAAGATCTCTGTTCAGATCTCTTTAGAAACTTTAGGGAAGTATATCAACTAGCAGAGCTCAAAATGAGTCATCTTCAGATTTCTAAAACTAGCGTTGCTCTTTCTATTGGATACTTTGGATTTTTCTTTGACCAAATACCTGCGTAAGCAAGTGTGCAAGTTACCTTTCCCATGTAGCTACTTTGAAGTGCTCAGCTGTTCTATGTGGTAGTCTAGACTGAGGAATGTATGAATGTTTTAAGCATGGTGGGGTGAGGCAGTGATGTAGCCCTGACCTAAAGATACATTAAACTAAGTTTTGTTTTCCCTCTGTATGAGTAATTTGGAGTTATACATTCTTTGAAATAAAGACACTTTATAACATTACTACTATCATTTACAGAATTAAAACCAATTTTTTAAATGCTATCATAGTGATTTTATAGATGTGACACAACTATTCCTGAGATCCTCTCATTTTCAGACAAGACTTTATCTAGTACTTATGTTTATACTTATGTGCTGTTTACTGCACCAGAAAGCTACCATATATATGCATTTTACTGAAAACTTGTTATATGACTATAATAAAACAGAACTCAAAATAATCTGTGCCATACTTGTAATTCATCAAAGGGAAATTCCCTGAAAAGAATAACTGACACAACGAAGTGCTTTCACCTACAATATTAGAAAGCCAGTGAGATTCAAAGGTAAGTGTAGTTGGCTAGAGTCAAGATTGGGTTCTAGCACTCATTATATTACTAAGCAATTCTCCTAGGCTTCCACTTTCATCAAGAGTAATACCTATATAGCTCAAGGAATTCTGACTATCAGATAGCATATTGTTTGTTGACTTGAAAACCGTAAAGTATATCAAGCATACGTTGCTGCCATTCATATTTTTCAAATAATCTTTGTTGCATAGATCTTGAGAAAAGATTTACATGAATCTTGAATCTATTTGTTAAGAGAGGTTATTAAAATCTAAAATGTGTGAACACTTTATATCACAAATTCATTATCTATATCCTGAATGCTACCAGTCATTTTATTTTCTTGCCTATTAGCTTTTAATCCACTGATGAAGGAAGCCATAGTTTAGTTCTGTTTAAATTGGCATAGAGAGGAAACTTTCCTGGGCTGTGCTTCTATCAATTGTATTTTAACTCTATATTATGTATTAGAAGACAAGCAGTGGTTCACCCAACATTAATTAACAATGTTAAATAGACTCAAAACCTGATTACATTATCTTTTTCTCTTTGTGATACAGTGGGAGGATTCCTCAGGCTGGAGCTATACCTAAGTTTAAACATGAGACTCATTATCTGCACATATAAAATAGGACACATGTGATATTAAGTGGTTTTACACACACACATCAAAAATGTTAATAAATAATTATTTAAAAATTTAGAAAACATAAATATGTATAAACATAGCACCATATAAAGTAATACTCAGAACATTAAACAATACCAAAATCTCTATTGGATCAAAATTTCAGAGAAATCTATAAGTAATATCGGGATTGTATAAATTCACACATAACGTTGAGTTCAAACTTCCTAGTATGACAATGGTAGCTGAGATCTATTACCAGTTTTCCTTTTTTTTTTTTTTTTTGCCTTTCCTTCTGTGTACCTCTATATTTTTTGATCATTCCTTAAATGAGTATGTTTTTTTTATGATTCAAGCCTTCTTTATCTGTTCTATTCACTCTACATAGTTTCTTTAGATGAGATCATCCAAACGTATAGCTTCAGCAACTGGTTAAAAGTTAATTACTCAAAACTATGTGTATCTTCATAACAACATACTTGCTGTCCTTCAAACCAATACAACTAAAGTTATTAATATATATTTTATAATATTCTCTAAGCACAGTAATGTGTATAGAATAAATGAGCTAGCACCCTTCCTCCTCAAACAACTTTGTTTCTTTTTGTATTCATTTCACCATAGATTAATCCAGTCCAGTGGTGTTTTGCCTGGGGTCTTTGGATAGACTCATGAAACCCAAAATAATATAAATCTCTTTTACTCATAGCCCAGGGGTTCAACAGATAGTTAAAGAAGTCTATGACTCCCAAAATATTAAGAAGAACTGAATTATAGAAATAAACAAGAAACATGGAGCTATTCTATTCTTCTCTGTACTACATAAATCCCTATATTCCATGAGTTATCAACATATTCAGATTAATATATTAATCCTCTGTTATATTCCCATTGCTGCAGCCTTAATCAAGACTATCAGTTTTTCAGTACTTCTCATATGAATAATTGCAATATCTTCTGACCAATCTTTTTTTTTTTCTGTTCCTCTGATCTATCCTCTATGCTGCTATTGAAATACTCTGTTTTTTTTTTTTTTTTTTTTTTTTTTTTGAGACAGATTCCACTCTGTTGCCTGGGCTAGAGTGCCATGGTGTCAGCCTAGCTCACAGCAACCTCAAACTCAATTAAGCGATCCTCTTGCCTCAGCCTCCTGAGTAGCTGGGACTACAGATACGCACCATGACGCCTGGCTCATTTTTCTATTTTTAGTAGAGACGGGTCTTGCTCTTGCTCAGGCTGGTCTCAAACTCCTGACCTCAAGCCATCCTACTGCCTGGCCTCCCAGAGTGCTAGGATTATAGGCATGAGCCACGATGCCTGGCCTGTTGAAATATCCTTTCTAAATTTCATATTTTACTGTGTCAGTTCCCTGATCAAAATTCATCGATAGGCCCCATGTAACTTTTTTAGAGGATTTTAAGAATCAGCAGCTCTGTAGTGTTTGAAACTTTCTCTTTTAGCTCATATTATCAATTTAGAATCAGTGCTATAATGAGATGCAAATACTAATTGGAGTGTATATTTTTCAGGTGAGGTATATTGGGCAAAAAATAAAAGATGAGATTATTCATGTTATCAGTCTCTGCCTGCCTCTTTAGCTTTATTCGTCACAGTTCAGATTTATACATTATTTTATCCAGTCTCATTGAACTTACTAAAGTTATCCAAATTGCCCATATTTTTTCACTGCCTTATAATGTGTTGTTACCTCTGGGCATGTCCTTCCCAACATTATTCATCTACCTAACTCCTAATAGTTCTTTAAATCTCAGCTCATGTTTTACTTCTTCTCTTGTCCTCAATATGATTTAAGTGCCCACTCATATGCTCCAAAAGTATTCCATTCATATTTGCACCACAGCATTTATTACTGTGTTGTGATCATGAATTAACATTCTTTGCCCTTCAATAGACTATGAGCTGAACAGAACAGAGACCTTTCTATCTCCAGCAATATGTTAGCACTAAATAAATTTTTGTTGAGTGAATGAATTTTTGTTCTACCATTCATTGGCTATGTGACCTTGGGTAAAAAATTACTCAAATCACTTAGTGTTATGTTATTTTTCTCAATGCTATATCCCTTAGGAGTAATAATAGTATCTTCTTTAAAAAGCTATTTTAAAACAAATTAGATGATGGCAATCTACTATGAATTGTATCACACCATTATTTTCTAACAATGTTTTAGAATTTGGAAATAATTTTTACTAGAAACTATAGTAGATTTAAGGTAATCATTTGATATTTTCAATCTTGCTTGTTGACATATAATTATTTGGAAGGTGAATATAGCTAATGTTAGATATCCTGAAATGAACACTGGAATAAGCTGCATAGATACTGTGTCCATCACATGCATCATGAAAGGGAAAAAATGATAACTGCTTATCTGCCTTATGATTGTGTTTCATAAAAGTTTTTCATTTCTTCTTCTCCTTTACAGTTTTATTTCACTTTTCTGAAAAGCGTTATTTATTAGGAACACAATAATGTTTTAAAATATTATTAAGATTTTAGAAGTGTTTGTGAGAGTGGAGAAGATTATATTTGGCAAGCAACTGAACATTGATGTTTAGACTGATACTTTTCTTGACTCTTAAGATTAATACTTTAAGTTCAAACACTTTGACCAGAGAAGGGGATCCCATAAACTGAATTAGATTTGGATATTTGAATTTCCTTATAGTTTTGAAAATAAGCTTCAAGGGCAATCATAAGGTTTCTTTAACCTTCAGTGTAGAGACTTAAGAAGATGAAAGATACAATGAAGGAGCTGGGTGAAACAGAAAATAAGATGGGAATAGAAGGAAGAATTTTGTCAGCTACATGTTAAAGCATTGGTGCCTTGAAATTGGCCTTGGGGGAAGTATCTACAACATGAACATATGTAAATGCCACAAAGCAGGAATTATCTTTTCCCTAAGAGCCAGCTTACCAGCTGAAAGAATTGGAAGGAACATTCTGAAGAGATAGCCATGCCTAATTTGGATTTCTGAGAATCTAAACTCTAGCAAACTAATGCTGAATAAGTACTCTTGGCTTTTCCCACCTACAGACTTTTTATAGAGGGCTGCTTTGAGTTCAAGGTCAGGAGTTTTAAACTTAATTAAAATTAAATTATGCTTTTATGCAAATGCATGGAAAGTAAAGCTATTGTTTTCTGAAGAGATCCCTAAGAGGAAAGGAGAAGAAAACACACTTGAATGATTTATTCTGACCTATGGTACTACTAATTATTAGTTTTTAAAATAAACTTTATTTTTAAGAGCAGTTTTATGTTCACAGTAAAATGAACAGAAAATACAGAACGTTCTCATGCACCATACAAGCAAGATCTCCCTCACTACTAGTATTCCACACCAGGGTAGTATATTTGTTACAATTTGAACATACAGGTAATTATAACCTAGGGCTCATAGTTTATATTAGGGTTCACTCTTGTCGTAGTACATTCTATGGGTTTTGATCAGTGTATAATTACATGTATTCACTGTTATAATATCATATAGAACTGTTTCACTGCCCCCCAAATCATCCCCAATCCCCTATTTATCCCTCCCTCTCCTCCAACCCCTGGTAACCAATGATCTTCTTACTCTCTCTATAGTTTTGCCTTTTTCAGAATAGCATACAGTCATAATTTTACAGTGTGTTGTGTTTTCAGATTTCTTTGTTTTACTTAGTAGGATGTATTTAAGTTTCTTCAATTTCTTTTCGTGGTCCCATAGCTCATACCTTTTTGATGGTGAATAATATTTCATTGTTCATATATATCTCAATGTTTTTATCCATTTATTTACTGACAGACATTTTGGTTGCTTCCAAATTTTGGCAGTTATGAATAAAGCTGCTATATATATCTATGTGCGGGTTTTGTGTGCACATACATTTTCAACTTATTAGGGTGAATGCCAAGGTGCAGAGTTGCTTGTTCAAAGGTTGGAATGCATGGTGATATGGTATACATGTAGTTTGTCCCTGTCAAAATTCATGTTGGATGTTTTTAAATTTAAGAATATTACAAGGATACAAATGCTTTGGTTACATAAATTGCCTTTGCAATGCCATAGTCAGAGCTACAAGCATGCCCATCCCCCAGACAGCACACACCGCACCTGTTAGGTGTGGATTTACCCATTTTCTCCTCTCCCCTTCCACTTGCCCAACACTCAATTAATATTACTTTCCATGTGTGCACATAAGTGTTGATCAATTATTAACAATTTAATGATGAGTACATGTGGTGTTTGTTTTTCCATTCTTGGGATATACACTGCTGGTGGGACTGTAAACTAGCACAAGCTCTAGGGAAAGTAATATGGAAATACCTCAAAGAACTAAAAGTAGAACTACCATTTGATCCAGCAATCCCACTACTGAGTATTTACCCAAAGGAAAAAAAGACATTCTTCTGACTGTGTATTGTAGCATATCTTGAAGCTTACTAATTCTTTTTTCTTCTTGGTCAATTCTGCTGTTAAGAGACTCTGATGCATTTCACAGTTTGTCAATTGAATTCTTCAGGGGCAGAATTTCCACTTGATTTTTTTTTATTATTTCAATCTTTTTATTAAATTTCTTTAATAGGCTTCTTAATTCCTTCTCTGTGTTGTCTTGAGGTTCACTGAGCTTCTTCAGGACAACAATTTTGAATTCTTTGTCTGAAAGGTCATATATTTCTATCACTCCAGGATCAATCACTGGAGTGATCACTTACTTATTTTATTTGGTGAGGTCATATTTTCCTGGATGTTCTTGATGTTTATGGATGTTCATTGGTATCTGGGCATTGAAGAGTTAGATAGATATTTATTTTAAACTTCACAGTCTAGGCTTGTTCAAACATGTCCTTATTTTGAGAAACTTTTTCAGATACAATCTTACTGCAGGGTATATATCCAAGTAGAGAAATTCAGTATATCAAAAACATATATGCACTCTCATGTTTACTGCAACACTATTCAGAGTAGCCACTATCTGGAATCAACCTAAGTATCCATCAATGGATGAACAGATAGAGAAATTGTGGTACACAATGGAATATTATAGAGCCACAAAAAAGAGTGAAATCATGCTATTTGTATCAACATGGAAGGAACTGGAAAACATTATGTTAAGTGAAATCAACGAAACACAGAAAGACAAATCTCACATGTTCTTACTCAAATGTGGGAACTAAATATTAAAAACAATTAAACTCATGGAGACAGAGAGGATAATAACAATTGCTAGAGACTGGGAAGGGTAGTGGAGAGGGTGGGATAATGTGGGGATAGTTAATGGATGCAAAAATATAGTTAGATGGTTATATAAAATGGACAATATTTGATGGCACAACAAAGTGACCATAATCAACAATAAGTTAGGGTGTACCTTAAAAATAACTAAAAAGTATAATTGGAATATTTCCTAACACAAATAAATGATAAATGCCTGAGGTGATGGATACCCCAATTTCCCTGATTTGCTTAATTCATAGTGTATACCTCTCCTGAAAAATTGCATATACCCTATAAAGATATACAACTATTATATACCCATAATTAAAAAGAAAATATAAAATAATATGAAGCCAAGGATATATCTTTGTTACCTATGATGTAAAACCAGATCAAGTTAAAATACTTTAACATATTTAGTTAAGGACAATTCATTTTCTGGATTATAATCTATAGATTTGTTAACACATCACCCAAGAATTGCATGACCTGGTGATGAACAGAATAGAATAAGAGAATTGGGAGTCTGGATTGCAATTGTAGATAGTCTAGATAGGATGGTGACTGGCATATTCCATTCACTAGACACAGCAAAGATTAATTACAGAGAAGAAAATCAAAACAGAGAGCAAGAGGCAGTTAATTACGTTTGAAAAATTTTAAATACTAATTGTAAGTCAACATGCTTGGAATTTTACTTTTATAACATACATTTTATTTCATAATAATTTGATTTTTATATAGTTTTATAAGATAAAGTACTTAAGATATGAAGTAATCAAGGCTCACAGAGGTTATTCTTGGGAGAGTAACTTGGTGGAGAGTATATAGATATTGGCAGAGATAGACTTCTAATCTTGGTTTTCTTCTGTCAAATCCTGATTATTTTTTTCCCAATTCTGAAACATAGTCCTGAGAGATTAGCTAGCAGAGCCTAGAAACTAAAGTTTGGATGCTAGGAAACAAAGGGTTATATAAACAAACAAATACAAAAAGTATTTAAAAGTTGCCAAAAGTTATGGGTAACATGGGGACATAAACTGAAAGATCTTATATCTTAAAAGGAGTAACTCTAATAGTAAATCCTGGGTAATTGATGCCACTCAGAAAAAAATGAACACTATTCTTGAATTTAAAGCTATAAAATTAAGGTTTTCATTCTGGAATCAGGTTACTAAATGGAGGTCAGCGGATAAACTTGACTGAGGAGGAGTAAATTAATGGACTCAATATTATTCTTAGCTTTCTAAATTTATATTATTGTTGACAAAAGAAGCATATATTTTGTCTAATTTCAGTATTAACTTAGGAAGGTTTTCATGAATTTAATGCTCAAAGGTTTGGAGTTTGGAAATACTCAGAAGAGCATTATATATGAATAAGCACAACAGATACCCACCAGCATAAAATTACACACCTCAAAAAACCCCCACAACTCACAACTCTTATAAAATAATAGCACAAAAGGGAAAACACAGCAATAAGGTACTACTGAACAGGATGAACATATCAACATCCCACATGTCAATTCTGTCACTCAGTGTTAATGGTCTGAATGCTACTGTCAAAAGACATAGACTAGCTGAAATGATGTATCTGCTGTCTCCAGGAAACACATCTAAAAACCACAAGGATGCACACAGACTCAAAGTGAAAGAATAGAAAAAAATATTCCATGAAAATAGAAATCAAAAGAGAGCAGGTGTAGCCATTTTCATATCAAGTAAAATTGACTTTAAGCCAACAAAGTTAAAGGAAGGCAAAGAGGGTCATCATATAATGGTAATGGGAACAATTCAACAAGAAGACATAACAATTTTAACTATATGTTCACCTAATATGGGAGCTCCCAGATACATAACACAAAATTTACTAAAGCTAAGCAAAGAAATAAATAGAACCATTATAATTACTGGGGACCTCAACATCTCACTGTCAGAACTTGAAAAATCATCAAAGCAGAAAATAAATAAAAAATAGACTTCAACCAGACACTAAATCAAATAGATCTAACAGATATTTTCTGAACATTCTACACAAACACTAATGAATATACATTCTTCTCAGCAGCACACAGCACATTTTCCAAGATTGATTATATCTTAGGCTACAAGAAAGGTCTATACCAATTCAAAAAAAATGAAATCATACCATGTATGTTTTCAGACCAGAGTAGAGTAAAACTAGAAATCAATGATAAGAGAAACACTCACAACTACACAAAGTCATGGAAATTAAACAACCTGCTACTCAACAATAATTGAGTCAAGAATGAAATTAAAATGGATATCAAAAGATTCTTTGAACTGAATAACAAAGGGAACACAAGTTATCAAAATCTATGGGACATAACAAAAGCATTCGTCAGTGGAAAATCCATAGCCTTAAATGCTTACATGAAAAAGACAGAAAGATCACAAATTAACAACCTAATGGTACATCTCAAGAAAACAGAAAAGGAAGAACCAACCAAATCCAATGCCAGCAAAAGAAAAGAAATAAGAAAGGTTGGAGCAGAACTAAACAAAATGGAAACTAAAAAGCAATGGAAAGGATCAATAAAAGAAAAAGTTGGTTCTTTGATAAGGTAAATAAAATTGACAGTCTTCTTGCTAAATTAACCAAGAACAGAAGAGAAAGGACCTAAATAACGTCAATCAGAAATAAAGAAAGAGACATTAAAACTGATACCACAAAAGCACAAAACATCACCCATAAATACTGAGAAAATTTCTATGCACATAAACTAGAAAATGTAGAAGAAATGGACAAATTCCTGGAAACACACAACTTCCCAAGACTCAATCAGGAAGAAATAGAACTCCTGAACAGACCAATAACAAGCAGAGAGATCAAAGCAGTAATAAATAAAACCTCCCAACAACAAAAACAAAAGTCCTGGGCCAGATGACTTCACAGCTAAATTCTATCAGACCTACAAAAAAGAGCTGATACTCATACTACAGAAATTATTCCATAATATTGAGAAGGAGGGAATTCTCCCCAACTCATTCTATGAAGCCAATATCACCTTGATTTCAAATCCAGAAAGGACACAACAAAAAAAGAAAACTACAGACAAATGCATATATAATCTATATAAATGAATATAGATGCAAAAATCCTCAATAAAAATACTAGCAAACCAAATTCAACAGCATATCAAAAAAATACATAAATAAATAAAAATAAGCCATCGTGACCAAGTGGGCTTTATCCCAGGGATGCAAGGTGGTTCAACATATGTAAATCAATAAATTTGATTCACCACATAAACAGAAGCAAAAACAAAGACCGTATGATCATCTCAATAGATGCAGAAAAAGCATTCAATGAAATACAGTACTCTTTCATGATAAAACTGCTAAAAAAAAAACTAGGCATAGAAGGAACATATCTCAAAATTATAAAATCCATATTTGACAGACCCACAGCCAACATCATGTTGAATGGGGAAAAGTTGAAAACATTCCCCTAAAAACTGGAACAACACAAGTGTGCCCATTGTCACCATTACTATTCAACATAGTGCTGGAAGTCCTAACCAAAGCAATCAGACAACAGAAACAAAAAAAGGGTATCCAAATCAGAAAAGAGGAAGTGAAACTATTACTCTTCATTGATGACATGATGTTGTATCTAGAAAACCCTAAAGACTCCACCAAAAGACTTCTGGAATTAATAAATAGTTTCAGTAATATCTCAGGATACAAAATCAATGTACATAAATCATAACATTTCTATATACCAATAACTGTGAAGTTGGAAGTTTGAGATTTTTTAAGTAAATAGACTAAATTTTATGTTTAGATTAAAATGTTAAAGAAATGATATTCCAAAGCAGGAGTTGTCCAACTTGGTGGTATTGACCATTTTGGACTGGGTAATTCTTAGTCTGGAGTTTTCCTGTGTATTGTAGGAGACTTAGTTGCATTCCTCGCTCCTAGCCACTAGAATCGCCACCATCACCCCCGACAGTTGTAACAACTGAAAAATGTCATCAGACATTGTAAAATGTCCCCTAAAGAGCAAAACTGTGCCAGTTAAAAACCACTGTTCTAAAGATACCTTTTTCAAAATGTCTCATTTTTAGAAAAATAGTCTTATATACTCATAAGAACATAACCAAAAAATTTCTCTAGCCTCTTTCAGATCTTAAACAGTAGCTTTCAATTTCTAGAAATTAACCAAAACACAGCTTCTAATTACTGTTTTTAAATTAGCATACTTAAGATATTACTAAATTTTGACAATTTTGTAGTGAGTGCTTGAATCTCATAATGGAGAATACTCTATTTCTTATAACTGTTCCTCAAATAATACCTCTGTAAATAATTTTTCATTAATGTAAAATAGGAAATCAATAAACCAAAATCAAATGAAAGCATATTACCTTTCTAAACCCAAACCTATAAGAATTTATTCCTAATTATAAATCTAAATTGTTCTTTCTGTTATGTCATTTGACATATATAAAAAATGGTCTGTTTTTCTTAGGAGGCCTGTGCATTGTTACGGTTATTTCAAACTATATATGTGTCTGTACCGTAATATGAGAGTCTTGGATGTTTTAACTATTTCTTAAAACCATTTACTACACAAAATCTTTCAAATACAAGGCTACTGGATTGTGGTCATTACTTTCAGTTCAACTAAGCATAAATTTCCTTAAATTCCCTTTACTAAACACAAAAAGACAACGAGAGATAGGAGAACGATTTGAATGTTCCTGTGATACATGTAGAATGACAGTGCTGTGCATCTTTATTTCACTACAGACAACAATTGTATATACCAAGAGGATAATTTTTTTTAGTAGACTCCAGAAGATAAATTTTTATTGGTCTAAATAATTCAGCAGCTTGTTATAATAAAACCACTTCACATTATGCATTTTCTTGCTCTTTCTTAAATGCACACAGTAGTATCCACTGGATACTACTACTATCTAATGAAAACTAGAGGTTTCCCAGTTTATGATGAGTTGTAGCTCTTCAAGGAGCTGAGACCATTGCTAGGGGACTTGGTTCAACATTCACCAGAAAAAGAAAAGCTAATCACAGTGTGGAGTAAAAGAACAAAGAAAATAATGGAGGTTTTCTGGTCATTATTTTGATCCGAGAGGAGGTTTCATAGTCACAGCACATCTGGAGGTTAGTTTTCAAGTTGGTCCTTCAGGGATTATGAGGGAGATTAAAATTTATATAGGGCAAATATAATTCTCAATAAAATTTAAGGGGCAGTACCAAGTTTCCATATTTGATAGCTTTCTTTTTAATGTTTCACATGCAGATTGGAAAATAAGATTATGCAAAGTCTAAACTTTTTTTCCTTTTTAAGATATGAAAGCACAGCTTATTTTAAATTTGAGAAAAAATTATGGAACTTTTCAGATTCTTCCCTTTTTAGCAGCTTCATTCTGTAAATCTTTTGGGGGAAGAAGCCTGCTTACCTAATCACACATTGTTCTGGGTTTGAGGCATTCTCAATATTGGCAATATTCAGTGACTGGTTCTGGAGCATCTACTGCAAGACTGACCCTCACAACCCTCATCTCCTTCACACTCTCATCACCACTTTTGACTTATGACAGGATTTTTATTGATTCTTGGTGCATAGTAATTTGAAACTTGTTTAATATATTAATATTTATGCTTATATAAGGTCTAAGGAAGATCTCAGAATGAATTCTCAAGGGGGATATTTCAACAAATTCAAATGCAACTTATAAATATTTTATTCAACTTTTGATTTAGTGTGATACCTGGCTTATAACTCCTGATGCCAGCTTCCCATTAGAATAAACAGGAAGAGAAAAGAGATCAATATTTCCCATCCTATGTGTGATAGTTTACCTAAGGCTAAAATCCAGAAAAAATATAAAATACATTGAATGTAAGTGAACTGAGAGAGAGAGAAAAGCATCTTGAAATCAATCAAGAAAAGACAGAATGACAACAGAATTCTCCTGTACTCTGCATGCACCAACTCAGTGTCATTATCAAGTACATTGGGCAACTGCACCTCTGTCCTCAGAAGCCAATTTCTGAAGTAGTATAATTAGTATTGATCTCCCTGCCTGGCTGTTATATTTAATTGCATTCTAATAAATAAAATATGTTTTTATTTATTAATCTACAGCATATTCATAAAGGAAAAAACTTTCCTTAAACTCTACTCAATCACACTCTGCTGCCTAAGGTAACCCCTGTTGCTAATTTGGTATGTCATTGCAGATGATTTTACTATGCATTTACATCTATATAAATATGTGTGTATATACACAGGCAATAAAAGCAAAACTAGGCAAATGGGACTTAATTAAACTAAAAACCTTCTGCACAGCAAAAGAAATAATCAACAGAGTGAAGAGACAACTTATTGAATGGGAGAAACTATTCACAAACTGTTCATCTGACAAGGGACTAATACCAGATTATGCAAGGAACTCAAACTCAAAAGGAAAAAAAAAACAAAAGCAAATAATCCCATTAAAAAGTGGGCAAAGAACATGAATAGGCATTTCTCAAACGAAGACATACAAATTGTGAACAGGTATATAAAAAAATGTTCAACATCACTAATCATCAGAGAAATGCAAATCAAAACCAAAATGAGATATCATCTTACCCCAGTCAAAATGGCTGTTATTAAAAAGACAAAAGATAACAGATTTTGATGAGGATGTGGAGAAAAGGAAACTCTTGTGTACTGTTGGTGGGAACGTGACCTAGTACAGCCACTATGGAAAGCAATATGGAGATGTCTCAAAAAAACTAAAAATAGAATTTTCATTCAATCTAGCAATCCCACTACTGAGTAACTACCTAAAGGAAAAAAATCAACATGTCAAAGGGATACCTGCATTTTCATGTTTATCATAGCACTATTCACAATAGCAAAGGTATGGAATCAATCTAAGTGTACGTTAATGGATCAATGGATAAAGAAATCGTGATGTATATATACACAATGGAATACTCTTCAGGCATAAAAAAGAATGAAATCATGTCATTTGTAGCAACATGGGTGGAACTGGAGGTCATTATCTTTAGTGAAATTATTCAGGCACAGAAAGAAAAATATGTTGTTATAAATTTATCTCTAAGTCCTCTTTTGTCTATAACTCACAATTTTTAATAAGATATATATCTGTTTTTCATTTCAGACTGACATAGTTTCTAATTGTCTAATGGGATTAATCAGTGGATCATGTAGAGAATGTTGTTCTATTTTTAAATATTTTTCGGGTCCTTATTTTGTTATTATTAGCTTTCTATTTAACTCTTTTGTGATAAGAGTACATTCTCTGTATGATACCAACATTTTAAAATATACTGAGATATATTTTATGGCCCAACATTTGTTCTATCTAAATGAAAAACCCACAGGTACTGGAAAAGAAGATGTACTTTGCAGATTTTTTTATACTAAATTTTAATGTACTAAAAACATCAATTAGATCTAGTTGTTTGATGGTATTGTTCAAATCTTGTATATCTTATTTATTTTTACATATTTCTTTCATCAATTATTGGCAAAGTATTGGCAAAATTTCCAACTGTGATTGTGGATTTTCCATTCCTTCTGTTGTTTCTCTCAGGTTTTATCTCCTCTATTTTGAAGGTCTTTTTTAGGTGCATTCGTTTTTAGCTTGCTATATATTTATGATGAATTGGCTTTTCAATCATTATGAAATATTCCTTGTAATTTTTCAGAATACTTTTACCTGACTCAAAATCTACTTTTTGATACCAAGTAGTCATATTAGCCTATTTTTTCTTACCTTTTCTTGTTTATCTTTCTTTTATCCTTTTACTTTCAATGTTTTAATATATATCTTTACAGTTTAAGTACTTCTCTTTGAATAGCATATATATAACATGATTTTTTAAAAATCCCAATCTAAAATTTTTTTAATTTGAAGGAAAATTTTAGTGCATTTTGTTCATGTATTTTATTATGACTGAATATAAGACTATTATTCTGCTATTATTTTCTCTTTTTTCCAACTATATATTATCCTCTGCTATTAAGTTTTCTGAATTGTTTGGTATTAAATTAACATTATATAGTATTATATTTTATTTCATCTATTGCCTTTTCAGTGATACATATTTGTATTATTTCTTAGTGGTTGCACTAGGGATTACCATATGAATCTTATCACATTCTATTTAGAGTTAATATTATACCACTTCACATAGAATGAAAGAAATTACAAAAGCACATTTCTATTTTAAGGTCGTTCTTTAGTGTTATTGTTGTCAAATATTTTACTTGGACATACATTGTTAAACTCAAAATAAAATATTATTGCTTTAAACAGTTAATTGTCTATTGAAGAAATTAACAGAAAGAAAAAATTGGAAGCAAAGATATCTTTTATAATTATCTAAGTGTTTACCATGTTCGATATTCTTAATTCCTTCCCGTATCTAGATCTGAGTTTGCATTTGATATCATTTTCCTTCAGCTTCATAAACTTTCTTCTAGGGTACATCATCCAAGATTGGATTATCTCATTTTTGCATAACTGAAAAGGTCTACATTTCACCCTCATTTTAAAGGATGTTTATGCTGTCCATAGAATTCTGGGTAGACATTTTTTTTCAGCACTCTAAACATGTTACCTGGATGTCTTATGGCTTGCATTGATTCTCAGGAAAAAAGTTAGCCATTGTATTTAGAGTTGTTTTCATATTATATGATTCCTCTGCTTGCTTTAAAAATTTCCCTTTATCTTTCATTGTTAATGGTGAAACTACTGTGTGATATATACATATATACATATGACATGTATTTTTCATTCTTAAAGTTTATTTCTTGGATCTATAGAGGGTTTTACCCAAATTTGGAATATTTTCAGCAACTATGGTTTTATTAAGTTTTTGTCTAATTATCTCCTCTTCTTCTGAAACCCTGAGTAACAGTTTCATAGAATTTTCCACATTATTGCTCGTGTCTTTAATGCATTTTCTGAATGCTCTTATTTTATTTGTTTTTTATACTTAAGCTTAGATATTTTCAATTGATATATATTCCAGTTTTCTAATCAACTTGTAAACATATCCAGAGATTTCTTTATTTTATACATTGTGTTTTCTCATTATGTAATATTCATTTTCTTTTTATTTTCTTCAATATTTTTGTTCAAGTACAATTTATGGACAGTGAAATGCACAGATCTTAATACACAGTTCAGTTATATTATAGTTATATTACAGTTTTGAAAAATCCACACATCCCTATTAACCATGCCCAGTTGTATAAAATATTTCCATCTCCTCAGAAATGTCCTTTGTGCCTTTCCTATGCATTTTGTTCATGTGAGTTAAGGTCTGTAAAATTTTATCTATTAAATTTTGTAGACTCCCTTGTGAAATCCTTCATCTTTTCTTCTATATTGTCCATATTTTCCTTTATTTCCTTTAAGAGATTGTTATTAAAGCAGTTGGTGCTACTTCCTGCATCACTGTGGCTGTTTAAAATGTTTGCTTATTTCTTTTTGTATCATCTTGTTTCTTGTCACATCCACTAATTTTTAATTGTCTGACAGATGTATATAAGAAAAAATTGCAAATGTTAGGCCCATTTGTTTTAGAGGCCCATTTAAGTTCAGTGTTTATTTATTTATTTTCAGTCTGATGAGCTGTCCAGTTCTGTGAGTCGGGTGTTGAAGTCCCTGGCAATTAAAATACTGCTGTTTATCTCTTTGCTTAGATTCAGTAGAGTTTGCTTTATGAATGTGGGTACTCCTGTGTTAGATGCATAAATATTTAGGATTGTTATGTCTTCTTGTTGAATTGCTCCCTTTACCCTTATATAATGACCATCTTTGTCTTTCTTTACTATTGTTGATTTAAAGCCAATTTTATGTGATATGAGAACGGTTACACCAGCTCTCTTTCTGTATCTGTTTGTGTGGAATACTTTTTTCCCATCCTTTCACGTTGAACCTGTGCGCATCCTTATGGTTTAGATGTGGCTCCTGGAGAAAGCAGATAGTTGAGTTATGTTTTTTTGTCCATTCAGCCAGCCTATGTCTTTTGAGTGGTGCATTCAAACCACCACTCATTAAAAGATGAGTTAGGTAAAATTGTGCTTAAATTATTGTTTGCTGAAAGTGGAAAGGAAGGGTTAAAATTTATAATACTCACAGTGATAAAAAATAAAGGCAGCTATTTTAATTAAAATTAGAAACAAGGGAAATATGCCTATTATCATCATCATTATTATTATTTAGGCTTCTTTTGGAGAATTTTGTTTTTCCTAACAGGGAAAACAAAATTCAAAATTGTATCTAATTATGGGAAAAAACAAAATACTTGACTATTTTATTAATAATATCATTTTCTTTAATGAGAATCAATAAAAAAGTTATTAGAGAAGATAATATAAGATCAGTCCAAATAAACAGATAATTTTTAAACATACAGGAACATACAGATTAATAATTTTTCAATAAACCAGAAAAAGCAACACTATTAATTAGTGGAAATGCAAAATGTTATAGAAAGAAAAAAAAATCCATAAAACAATTAGAAATAAACTTTACATGAAATTTAAGATAACCACATAATTATTATATAATTTTTAAAGTTTGTTACAGGAAAGATACATAAATGGAGAGACCTGCCATATTAGTAAATAAACTGTAAGAAGTAAGTATTGTGAAAAAAAAATGTTTGTGATTGATTACTCTCCATGGTCAATTTAATTTAAAGATCTGTTGTGTAAGTTGACAAATTGATTTAAAGTTCATCTGTAGAGATTTATTAAGAATATCTGATAAGTTATAAAAAACTAATGAGAGAGATCAATAAAATCTCAAGAAAGCTATAGTTAAAAACAAATAAAACAAAACAAAATCCTACACACAGTAAAATACAAAAAGCAGAGAAGTTTTAGTATAAGAATATAAAGTGAAAATAAAACAGAAGGGCCAAAAACAAAGCATGTATAGCTGAAAATTTGATGTGTGGGAAGGATGGCATTTTGAACCCTTGGGGAAATTTTGGCATTCTCCAAATGTGATTTATGTAATAGCAAAGGTAAATAAGAGTATTTTATTTAATTCAGAGCAGAACATTATAAATTTTAAAAATCATTTGCTATTTTAGCCTATGTAAGAAAATTATATGAAAAGTGCCTCAACTCACCTAACATCCAAACACCATGGACATTATTATTAATACTTAGGACATGGTTATATTGTAGGGAGTTAAGTTGAAGCTGACTTAAATAAAATATAAATAAATTATTGTGCAGATGACATATAGATATTTTACTCTCTTGAAGTTTTAGAATCATTGCAGTATGTCTCTATTTGGAGAAAGTTTGAGGTACATAAGTTAAAACAACTATCAAATGAGTTCAAAAAGTAATAAATTTTAAATATGTTAAAAATGTACCACAAACTAGTTAAAAACATAGGAGATTCTTTTTATAATCTTGAGAAAAATTGTTATTTGTAGATGGACATGAAATTTATGAGCCATGTAAAAATATGGTCATATTTTACTTGAAAAATTTTAAAATATTTTGAATGAGAAAAATATAAGCATACTCAAAAAACTGGAAAAACAGGATAAAATATTTGCTACATGTAAACATAAAAGTGATTAATTGTCATATCATATGATGAGTTTCTGCAAAGGAAGAAATATATTAACTAAATGGAAAGATAAACAAGGCTAGGGAGATTCACAAAAAAAGTTTGTGACTCTGTTATTACTCAGGAGTGTGCTATAAGCTTAATAACTTAATGGCCACAACAATTGCATGAATATGCTATATGCTATCTGTAATAAAGATTTGCTTTATTTTCAATAACACAAAAAGATTGCCAGTAGAAGAATGGAAAAAGATGCTCTATGTAAATAGTAACTGAAAGAGAGCTAATGTGACCATACTGAGACAAAAGAGACTTCAAGACAAAAATTTTTATGAGAAATAAAGAAGGACATTATAAAAGGATAACAGAGTGAATCAATCAAGAATATATAACAACTATAAACATATGAGCATCTAACAACACTACCCCAAAATACATCAAACAAAAAATGACAGATTGGAGGAGAGAAATAGAAAGTTCAACAATAATAGTTGAAGAAGTAATATTCCATTTTCAATAGTAGATAGAACAAACTAGACAGAATATCAGGAAAAAAGAAGGCTTGAATAACACTACAAACCAATTAGAACTAACAGATAGCTATAGAAAAATTTACCCAACAATAGCAAAAGATACATTTTTCTCAAGGACACTTCTCTCTCCAGAATAGACCATATGTTATGTCACAAAACTTATCTCAATAAATTTAAAAATATTGAAATAAAATCATTTTCTCTAAACAAATGGGATAAAATTAGAAGTTAATGAAAAGAGAATTTAAAAAATTTTGTATTCAGTTGTATAAATGTCTGTATTATTTGAATGTTTTAGTCAGCATGGATTATATTTATAATATATAAATTAAAGATACTTCTATTAAAAATGTCTTCTAAAACAAAGAAGAGAAAAGCAAAGTAACCAGACAGTAAATGTTTGGAAACAAAAAGAAAAAGCAAGGATGCAGGGCATGAGGTGCAAAGAAAATGACAGATGTTGAGCTCAAGTGTAATGCCAAGAGAAGTCCTTTGTAGGTATCTTTAAAAGTAAATTTTTGGAATGTGTACAGATCTGCCACCTGGCCAATGGCAATGAAATCTTACTGGCTACAGTGATAAAAATGGAGGGCTTATGTTTTTTATATCTATAATATATAAATTATTAGAGTAAAACAAATATGTCATGGCTCTGTGTGATTTTTTTCATTCCATTCCTTTACTGCTCAATTTCTTAAGGAGATAAATGAATTTTGAAACTTGTGAAAAATTTGGTATTCTACATGGGAAAAATTAAGTGGTTATGAATTTCTAGCATTATTTCTACATTTTATGATATAATAGCCAAACTGCTCTGGATTATTATAGGAGCCTTAATAAAGAAAAGATATCTGAAAGTGCATGCATATTGACCATCTAGGAAGCAAGATTTTTCTTTCTGCTATTAGTTAGCCTATTTGATCTATTGCTGTCATTTACTGTATTGCTACAAAGGGGATCTCAGATTAGTCTTTAAGAAAATGTTACTTTTAATTTTATTTCCCACATATGTAAATTGGTGACATTTTCCATGATAGAAATTGAAAGATAGTGGACAAAAGATAGAAATCTGATATATCACCTTACCTGATACCAAAAATTTCCAGAAGTTTGTCTTATGATAAATATATAATCATCAAGGAAGAAAATATATTATTGACCATTAAGAAAACTTTACAATGGTAAATTTTCATTTCTAAATTATGAAATATGAACAGAAATATTATGACAGATATCCACATATCCTCTGTACTTAAATTTTTAAAATAATTAACCTTTTTAATTTAGAATTTTTAAAAACAAAGTAGAACATTACAGTGAGCATTAAAATGCTCTTTGTTCCCCTTTTCAGGCATATCCCACATCATGTCCAGAAAGAATACCGCGATAATATTTGTGTATAGTTAACCAGTTCATTAAAAAATGTTTATATATTTACATAAATGGTTGGTAACATATGCATTCTTTGGAACTTGGTTCCCTCACTCAATAATTTCACTTTCAAATCCTGTCCATGTTGTACATTTCTTTAAATATGAAAGATTAAGTATGTATATTAATTTATGTGTCTGTCTTAAACTCTAGTAAATTTTAGTGATGGAATAAGCCCAAAGGACAAAGACAATGTGATTTATGGTGATAGCAGAAGAGAGAGAGCTAATAAAATGTTTTAGGTTTAAAGCTGACAGGTACTGGTAACTAATTTAGCAAACTGGTAAAAACTAAAATTTAAGTCTGCAGGGTGGTAGAAGAGGGAGAAGTCCAAAAGAAGTTCATTTTATGAGGCAAAACCCTAGCGTGAATGAGGAATCAAAGTACTGTGTACATCTGAAAGCAGGGATTTAGGATGAAAATTAGATGACCAGATAAAGGTTTATAAAAGGAACTGTTTACTTTTTACATCTCATGCTCTACCCTAGGCCCCCAAGAGCCTAACCTTCCTCCACTACTGCAGGGGTTGGATGACAGATCAGGGATTGATTACACAGAGCCTCAGAATGGCTCTAGGGTGGCGGACAGATGATTCCATCCACGTTTTAAAACTCATACAACTGTATACCACAAAGAATGACCTTTACAGAATGGAAAACACAGCAATAACAACATCAACAACAACAACAACAGGGTTTTAGTGTATATAATATAGAATGCAGACTGTGGCAAATGATCGTTGCAAATACATAACGTAACCTTCCTGAAGGAAGTAGGAAAAAGAAGAACTGACATAAGTAACTTTGAAAAGCAGTATTTTGACTGGATATAGGGAGACTAAATGCAAAAGAATTCTGCATAAACATTATAGTATACTCAGTACATGTTTATCTCACAGTGATTCTAAAATCACTTTACATGTAAACTAATATGAACAAATAAAGAAATGAATTGAAGTTAATGGGAGTCATGTCTCTTACCTTCCAAGAAAGGGTGAAAGGCTCATATAAAACTTATGGTGCTGGCTGTGCTGGCTGGACTAAAATCAGAGATACCAATATGATCGAATGCTTCCTTGAATATGCATTCAGAGACATAAATACAAATACACAGATGTGTGTGGCTTTGTATAAATGGGTTAGTAGACATTGTATATTTCCTAGGTCTGTCCCCTGAGACCTAGAATCAGTAATATTTTTTGGAAAAATGGTACAGTCTAATGCTGTGCAAGTGTAAATACAAAATAAGCCTGAGGTCTTATACTGTCAGAACTTAAGAAGTTCTTAAAAAAAAAAAAAATAGGAGAGCCATTTCAAAAGAAATCTGGGATAATTTGTTCAACAAAATAAATAATGAAAGTTTTGCATTCAGACTCAAATAATAAAATAATATCCATGAATGCATGTTGACATAAATGATTGAATAGATATTAATAAATGAGGAAGGAGAGAAAATTCTTCATAGAAGAAATCTCAATTATATAGACAGAGAGATAACCTTTTCCTTTACTTACCAAAAAAGTCCATAATCCAGGGCTAGTTTACAAAATACCTGCCCAATACTCTTCAAGGCTTTGAAAAACATGGAAAAACTGAGAAACTGTCACAGAGACAAGGAAAATAAAGACTCATGAGTAAATATACATGGTATCCTAGATTAGATTGCCAGAAAAGACATTAATATAAAAACTGGAGACATATGAATATAAAGGCTGTAGTTTATTCAACAGTATTGTATCAATTTAGTATAGTTCCTATGTTAATTCTTCAGCTTTGGAAAATATACTATGGTTAGATATAATGTTAAAATTAGAGAAAAATGAAAGAAAGGTATACATGAAGTGTCTCTTCTACCTTTGCAGCCTTTCTGTAAATCTACGTTTGTTTTCAAAGTAACAAGGATGAAAATATTTAAAGCAGGGGTGGTAGAAAAGCAGTGTTGGGGGTTGTAATATTAAATAGGGAAGTTAAGGAAGTACTTAATCGTGAAGGTGACATTTGCACAAAGACCTGCTTGAGGTAAGGGAATAAATCATGTGTATATCTAGGAAAAGATAAATATCACAATAGTAAGGAGATCTGTGTGTCTGGAGTGAAGTGAGAAGGAGGAGGTCAATATTAAATTGTATCCACAGATAATAGAGGGTGAGTGATGGGGAGCAGATTATATTAAACATTGTAGGCCATGGGCATTTCTTTGGCTTTTATCTTGAGAAAGATAGGAAGACATTGGAGGACTTTAAACAGAAGAATATTATGACCAAAACAAGGAAAGGTGGTGGGTCAAAAATTTATAAATGGCTATGGTATTTCTCTACCTAAGTCTCATAAATACACAATTGTATGTGTCTACTTTAACTATTCTATTTTTATCCTAATTATTCATTTACTTAATTGGAGTTGATTTACAAAATGAGACAAGGAAACTTTTGCATGCCTTGGCTCTTCTGAAAGGACTAGTTTCAGACACTACAAAGTCACCTATTGTACCAGCTATGTCAACAGATCCATTCTCAAAAAGGCTGAATGCTGGACAGCTCCACTAAACTGTGTGTGACTCAGGATGATGATTGCTGTGTGTTGAGAAAGAATAAGTAGATCAGAAGAAATACTTTAACAGCATATTGACACACATGGAAATACTACAGTTTTTTAATAACTGCACACTGATTCTTAATCTTGTATATGCCTTGTTAGAGATGGGTTTATAGTTCCAGATGCTACATAAAACAATTACCGTGGATCTGTTAACATAAAGCTGCATTTTAAAATTATTTTGAAAAGGCAAATTTTAAGTTTTTGGGTTATTTAACGCCACCATTATAAACAGAAAAATGCATATTTTTGATGAAGATCGCACACACAGACACACACACACATACACACACATTCACTTATATTTTTTTTTCCAGAAAATGGAAGAAATAATGGAATAACAAAAGCCTATTTTATGAAACACACATTATTTTGGCATCAGTGCTTCAGTAATTCCTGATGTTTCTCCTGACAATAACTCAGATTGTTGCAATGAAGACTGTATGCTTGATTATTTGGATACCTGTCATGCATAACTAGAGGGCGGCTGTAAAAAACAGGATTAATCAAAGTAGGATTATAATTTTCTGCAACACCTGTTTCGACCAGCTGCCTCTGATTGTACATTCCATTCCTCTAGTCCTCCCAAATTACACAATAAAGCAATTTAGAAATCAGTGGAGAGTCCAGTGTCATTGTGCCAGAATGGAAGTCAAACATTAGAGCAGAGGAACCTTTGAGCTACCTGATTTAATTTGTTTAGATTATTCCAGAAAAAGTAGAGCAAGCAGATAATATAATACATTGGGAAATCCCCAAAAAGTTTTTGTTTTAAAAATTTTATACCATTTCTTCGTTTTCATTTGTTTGTTTAAACTTTGTACTAAGCCCATACTAACAAAAGAAAGAAGAGTTAACCTTTGAAGCTATATATCATTTATTCAGAAATTAAAATTATACCTTAGCATTATAATAATGTATCTAAGTATACTGAAAAATATCAAGAAGATTTCATTCTAAAATATTTTATTAATTTATCAATTCATTTTATTTATAATATATTAAGAAAAATATTAACAAGTTAAACTTTACCTAAAATGAGTGATAGCATGCATGTTATGAGAGGAGTGAATATTATACTTATAAATAAGCAAAAACAAATGAGAAAGGATTCACGGAGTTTTAAATTTTATTAAGGGCCTGGAGCGTAATCTCATTATGACAACAGAGGGGTCTGTATTTTGTGCCTGAGTACTGGGCCTAAATGTGCCGTTAAGTGATCACAGTCTCCTTGAAATACAAAGGCTTTTCAGAATATTAAGCAATTGTTAAACAATTTTGGAAATATACTGCCTATGGGTGTTTAATAAGTCAAATTTAGTTTTAAAAACAGTCAGTGTAAATAATTTCACAACAAATGAAATTAAAATTAACTATGTTCATAATAAATATTATTAGATAACATATTTAAGCTTTGTAATGTTTTAAAGGTAGGAATTACAAGCATTGAAATGTAACTATTATTGCATTATTCCCAATACAACATACAAATTACCAATGAGATAGAACTAATCTACGTTTTTTCTATGATATTCATCTCACAAGAATGTGTTAGGCATACAGAATGAAGAGCTGGTGAAATGAAATTGATATTTTATAAATATAGTGAAAATAGCACCAACTAAATTCGATTTGATCTAAGATGACTGATCACTTGTGAAGTAATATAAATTATATTAGTGAAGTGTGCAACACAATTTTAATGTTGGTGATGAAATGATAGTTTAACAAGTATATCAAATATTCAAATTCATATGTACCTAGAAATTCCAGAACAGAACGATGCATGAAGCTAAGAAGTTAATATGATTTCTTATGTAAGGATCACATGGGTTGTGCTTGATGAAACATACTAAAATGGATGCATTGCCCCAAGGTGCATTAGTTTGGCTCATGATGTGGCAAAATTGAAAGTTTATTGTCACAAATAACTTAAAACATAAAATATATTGAAGGTTTCTGTCATGTATATGAGATCCATGATATATTAGATATGTTTCTGTATAAATATGTGTATATTAAAAGAGACAGATACATGCATGTGAATGTGACAGAAGTAATATTCATATGTTTCAATTTTTAAAATTTTACCCAAATTCATTTAGTATGCTTTTAAATGCCATAATGTCAAAATGCCAATCTTAAATTTATCTTGTTTACTGGTTTCTTTGAGTTTCATATATTAATTTAATTTGGAAGTAAACAAAAATCCTCAAGTGCATAAACTTATTTTTCAGTTTACATTTTTCTCTGTACTTCAAAATATGGACTAATATAGTTAAGGCAATTAAGCTCTTTTAATACAATAAAAATGTTAATTGTCTAATTAACAAAAACAATGATTGGCAAGGAAATACATACCTTCTGCCAATGAGCTAAGAAAATTTTTCTTCGGTTGATTAAATGCCTTCTATTATAAAATTACTCCTCCTTTTTGTGTATTAGCCTTAAAGAATGAAAATGAAGAGCTGTCCTTGGTGTAAATGTATTTAGAATACTTGGTTGCTTCCTGTAGTCATGATTTCTATGAACTATCAATTTACCTAGTTGTGTATTAAAAACACAGGGTTATTGTTGAAAATGTAATTTAGAACAAAGTTCAGAAAATTCAATTTTCAGTTTTTCTGCATTTTTAAAAAAATTAAACTAATGACATAATTTTAGTTGTATTAATTTTCTAATTCATTTGTAGGATGAGCAATTTGGGCTCCATTGTATACTTCTGATTTATGAAAACCTTTGTGAACTAATTTTAAATATCAGTTTAAGTAACAGACTATAACTGAAACTGTCTTCAACTGGGAATCAGTAATGTAATATGTTTGGACCTGTTTAGACAGCATATATTTAGCCTAGTTTATAATTATGTAATTGTACTAGGAAGAATCCTTGAGTATACTGGAAAGAAAACTGCACCCGAATTTGTAAGATCTCTATTCTTAGATTTCTTTTATAACTTGGCATTCACTCAGCGTGCATTCTATGAATAGGTACTGAGTGCCTTTCATGTGCGTTGCACTTAGTCAAGACATTATGTCTTTTTATTTCATTTTATTTTATTTTATTTTATTTTTATTTTATTTTTTAACTACTCATTTCTGCATATGTTGCAGGGGTAGGAAAGGATTGGACTAAAATCACTTTAAGTTTCTTGCATTGGTGAACTCAGAAAATGATAATCTTTTGAACTTGTTTTTGAAAAACTAAGCAAAACATTATATCTAGATGTATCTTCCAAGAATACTTATGTTCTAATTAAGGATCCATGGAAAAAGAGACTATGTTAAATGAGTTTCCAGAGTAATAGATAAGGAAAATGAAATGCAGAATATGGTATGTGTCTGAGTGGAGGGACTATGCACTAAACTTTAAGAACATAACTTTTTATTGATATAGTTTATTTATATATTAAATATTTGCCATATGCTGCCTGCATGCACAGTGCTGTGTGCTGCTAAATAAAAAAATGACAAAGCACAGCAAATTTGCAAAAATACATAGAGCTCAATAGGAGGAGTTAAACTGGGATTGACACACCTATCAGTCAGCTCATCCCTATGTTAAAAAGAAAAATTGTAGGCAAATTATATTTAGCAGAATTTATTTGAACAAAAACAATGCATGAATCAGGCAGCACCCTGAACTAGGAGAGTTCAGAGAGCTCCACCCAGCAACATGGGTAGGCACTATTTATAGACAGAAAAAAATAGTGACATACAGGAACAGCTTGATTGCTTACAGCTTGGCATTTGCCTTATATGGCCATTGTATGATCAGTTTGTTATTTGTTGTTCTGTTACTTTGGCTGCTGTGATTGGCTGAAATACAGCTACTTGTCACAAGAATATACTCTTAAGTTGGGTTGTAGTGTGTTTACACACAAACTAAGGTGGCACATTGCTACCTAGGAAGGCAGATTTAAGCAAAATTTAATTTAACACCTCTATTCACCAAAAAGAGTTTAAAAATTTTCCTCCTTTCAAGTTTCTAATCAAAATGTGCCACTAATTCCTTTAGCACTTTTAGCAAATCACATTCTTTCCAATTTCAGTGAAATTAAGATCAGTAAGATGAAAATTTTCTCAAATTCTTAGGATTATTATGCTATAACTATGTAATATTTTATAATTATAGGTTTTTTAATTCATTCAAATTAGTCTAGCATATAATACCTTTTTAGTAAATACACCCCCGATAATGGAAAAGATCAATATTTCTTACTCCTTGTATATTTTATATCCTGTTTATCTTAACTCTCTCCAATACTTTTTTTGTAGTTGTTTGCTTATTTTTCTAATTTTGTTTTTTCAAAAATTTTATTGTGATAAAATATACACCACATAAAATTTAACCATTTTAAGTGTATAATTCAGTGTCATTAAGTACATTCACATTACTGTGAAATCATTACCACTATCCATTTCCAGAACACTTTCATCTTTCTAAACTGATACTCTGTACACATTGCATAATAAGTCTCTCTTCTCCTCTTCTTCCAGCCCCTGGCAACCACTATTCTACTTCTGCACCTGAGAAATTTACTGCTCTAGGTACCTCATGCAAGTAAAATCATACAATAATCATACTTTTGTGTCTGGCTTATTTCACTTAGCATAATATCTTTAAGTTTCATCCATGTTGTATTTATGTCACAATTTCTTTTTTTTAAAGCTGAATAATATTCTATTGTATGTATATACCACATTTTGTTATCCATTGATCCCTTGGGTGATATGTCCCTTGGTATTACTTCTACCCTTTGGCTATTGTGAATAATGCTGCTATAAACATGGATGCACAAATCTTTGTTAAATCCCTGCTCTTTTGGGTACATGCCCAGAAGTGGAATTGATGGGTCATATGGTAATTCTATCTTTAATTTTTTCAAGAACCTCCATAAGGTTGCTCCACTTTGCATTCCCACCAGCAATGGCCAAAGTGTTCCATTTTTTCCTACATCCTCGTCAACACTTGTTAGTTTACCTTTTTAAAAATTCATTATAACCATCCTAATGAGTGTAAAGTGGTCTTAAACACTCTCTGACACAAATCTGGGTGATTTCAATATCCACTTAAATGCTGTTTTGAAATAAATATCTGTCATTTCATTCCAAAGATGTTTGCCGTCTTTACTTTGCTGCTCATTCTCATGCTCCCAGTCACTATCAATTTCTACAACCTCTTCACAACTTTAACCTAAACATGCCTATCCGATATCTACCACCTTTGCAGTTCACTCCTAGTATTTCGATTGCTACACTTCTGTGACCCTACTGGACCTATGATGTATTTATCCTATCATCCTTCCCTGTCTTTAATAACTCATATAGCCTCACTCCTCTCTTTTCTTGTCTTAAATTTCATAGGTAATAATGTACATCACTTAAAATATATACACTGCACTACTTATCATCATTTCTTTGACTTTAGTGAAGTCAAGACACTGGTGAAATCCAACTCTCAGCCCACTTTGTGACTGCAACTGGGAAGTTAAACATGACTTCATGAAAACATATAATCATGCCTACTGATATGATTTGTGAATTCTAGTCTCAAGTAGACCTTTAAATCTAACTATCAAACCATTGTCTCCTTTGTTCATTGATTCTTTTATTCTCCTAAATGACACCCCCTCCTCAAACCTCCAATATTTTACAATTCCCACTCACAATTAATGACTTCAATTCTTATTTTATATAAAAAATTAGAAGACCAATTCCCATAACCATACCCACATTCTATGTGCATCTCTACCCATATATTCCCCCAGGTCCTGTGGATTAATTGCCCTTTCTCCCAGCCAAAAGCAGCATCTGCACTTGTGTGATAAATCCCATTCCCTCTCACCTACTGTTGGTCATTCTACTTCTCATTCTTCAATTGTTATTTTCCCCCACACTAATGGATCATTACCAAAAAAATGATTTTTCTCATCTCCAAAAACAACAAAAATTTCTCCAGTAAACCAATAATCCTCCAGCTATAATCCTATTTGATTCAATTTCTCCTCTTCCCTCATAGCAAAAAAAAAAAAAAAAAAAATTGAAAAAAATTGTTCATAAATAGTGCTTCGAATTTATCTCCCATTTACTTTTTAAAGAACTCCAATTAGGCTTTTGTCACACCACTGTTCTCATCAAGGTCACCAGTGACTTTTGCACGGCTAAATGTATCATCAATTTTCAGTCCTCATCTTGCTTAACCTAACTGTAACATCTCACAAGATTAATCCTCATCTCGTTCTGAAAATATATTTTCACTTTGATTCCAGTAGACTTGCTAGGATTAAGAACTCCCTTTTTGGATACTCCTCAGTTTCCTTTAGGAGTTCTTCTTAATCTTCTTGATCTCCAAACATCAGTGTGACCCATGAATCCATTTCTTCTTTTTTAACTACATTCACTTTGTTTATAATTTCATCTCTGTTATGATTTTAAATACCAGCTACATTCTTATGGATGATACATTTTTATCTCTAAACTTGCTCTCTCTCCAATCTTGCTTGTTCAATTGCTGACTTAGCGTCTCTGAAAGTAAAATAAATATTAAACTTTATATACTGAACTGAACTCCTGAAATACTAATATATATATAAACATCCCAAATTTGCTCCTCTTAAAAAGTGTTCCATTGCAGTATAGTTGTATATTGGTATCTGTGGGAGATTTGTTCCAAAACCCCCAATGGATCCTAAAAATCTACAGATGATCAAATCTCATATAAAAGGCATAGTATTTGCATATAACCTACACACACCCTCTTGCATAATTTAAATCATCTCTAGCTCACTTACAATACCTAATACAATTTCTACACAACACTTCATCTGTGTGGATTCAATGTAGTAATAAGTGAGCAGCAAATTCAAGTTTTCCTTTTTTGGAACTTTGTGAATTTTTTCCCCCAAATATTTTAAATCCACAGTTAGTTGAATTCACATATGTAGAACCCATGGTTACAGAGGGCTAGCTGTAAATGAGAACTTCATTCCTGAGATGTTTATGCACAAATTTAGAATAATTCTTTATCTTTCTCTTGTCTTGCCCATTCATCCACCATCAAACCCTTTAATGATATTAGAATGTGACCACTTCTCCAGATGATCATTGCTATTACGTTTGTGTAAACCAGAATTACCTGTTGCCTTGTATTATTGAAATAGTCTATTAATTAATCTCCTTTATTGTCCCCTTTCCCCCTAAAGGTAAAAACATACATAGTGATTATTTTAAGACACAAGTCAAATCTGTCACTCCTCTATTCAAAACCCTTCAGTGGGAGGTGGGAATCTGGTATAGTGGAGAGAAGAGCTTGGCGAATACTCTCCACAGATAACTATAAAACTGGACCAAACTGTCAAAAATAACCATTTTAGGCCTCTGGAAATTGATGAAAGTAAAGAAAAAATTTATTCATAAAGAACTTATTATTTCCAGTTAAGAACAATAAGTGTCTGTGGTTTTCTTACCCTAATACTTTACCCATCCTCCCCAGTTTGATAGGATGGTGGCTCCAGCAGAGGCATACTGAGAGAGTCAGCAGCAATACTGCTGGAAGGCTCTTGCTTAATTTGTAACAAAAGACAAAAACAAAACAAAACAAAACAAAAGCCTGCAAAAAGTCCATGTCTGATGGCATTTTCAGTAAAGTAACAATCTCCGTTGTAAATGAACAACAATGACCAGAGACTAAGCTAGCTACTGTTGCACTACCATTTGGGATAGACAATGGATCATCACAGATACTTAATTGGGAGATTATGGAAATCCAACAGCTACACAGACAATGATAGGCTCTCCACACATATATGGCTGCCTTCTGTATTCATGTGCAGGGAAGAATGGACAGGGCCACATATATCCACATAACTCTAGCTGATTAAGAGGCTATACACAGAGAAGACATATACAATCTATATACACATACATCTATCAGAAAATGATGGGAATATTACTGACTTGAGATCTTTGATGATAATAATTCATTGATCATTGCCTCACCATAACACTTTGTAAACATAAGGACAACACCTGGGAACAGGTGTTAACAAAACAAAAAAACAAATGCACGAAGCAGAGATATAAGAAGCCAATCACTGCAGAGGAGATGGACTCTGCAAAGTTAATCCCCATACATTTCTAAAGAAACAAACCAAAAGCAACAAAAACAAAAAAATCCTTAAGGAGTAGAGGATCAAAATACAGAGTTATTACAATATGTTATCTAAAATGTCCACTTTTAACAAAAACTTATAAGACATGCAAAGAAATATGAAAGTGTGACCGATACTCAGAAATAAAAATGCCAGTCAGTGCAAATAGTCTCTGAGTGTAGCCCAGATTTGAGCAAAGACTTGAAAGAAGCTATTATAATATGTTTAATAATCTAAAGGAAACTCTGTGTAAAAGAGAACATGCTGATGTTGACTCACTGCAGAGATTTTCAATGAAGTAATTGAAAGTATAAAAACAGAACCAAATAACAATCTTTTATTTAAAAAATACAGCTGAAGTAAAAAATGCATGTCTTACTAAATGGTAGCTATGAGGCATAGAAGATGGAATCAATTTACTTGAAAATAAATCATTAGAGATGATCTAAAAGGTCAGGAGAAAAAATGAAGAAAAATGAAAGTATCATATGTCAAAGTGACCATCAACATACACATATTAGGAGTCAAATAAGAAGAGAGAGAAGTGGGAAAAGAACTATTTGAAGAAGTCATGGATGACAACATTTTAACCTTCATAAAAATATTAATCTACAGATGCAAAAAGTATGACAAACTCAATGAAAGTAAACATGAAGAGATACACACATAGGTACAACATACTCAAACTATTCCAAAAAAAAAAAAAAAAAGAAAGGAGAGAGAAAATTCTGAAAGCTGCAAAAGGAAAATAATTTATCATACCCAGGGAAACAACAATACTTTTAATAGCTGACTACCTTTCAGAACAAAGGAAGGCCTGAGGGCAGGAGAACAACATATTCAAATGAAAAAAAAATGTCACCCTAGAATTCTATGCCCAGCAAAACTAACCTTCAAAAATGAAGATAAAATAAAGAGATTCACAGTGAAACCAAAACTGATATAATTTGTTACACACAAAACAACTTTTCAAAAATACTAAAGTAAGTCATTTCTATGAAATATTTTTATTCCAAATATCTCCATAGCCTCATTTAAGTATTTTTTAAAATGCCACATTCTCAGTGAGGTCATACCAGTCAAAACCCATCAAAAATTGTAATCCCTTATCTCTTACATTTCCTATGCCTGTTCATCACTTTATTTCCTGTGCACTGGCATCCCATAAGTTTGATGACTCCCCAACCAGAATGAGAACTCTAAGAAGGCCAATATTTTGTCTGGTTTTTTTTTTTATTTCTATACATCAAGAAAGATGTGATACAAAAGAAGATTTGGGAGATATATTTTGTGTATGTGCACATATTAGTCATGTACCAAAAATGGTTGGTGCACTTAAAATGGGTAAACTGAAGATAATTCATGATAGGATATCCATAGTGAGTGGATCACATTAAAAGAACCAGCAAAGAATGGTGAGGCATTCAGGGATTAGCAATAGTAGGAAGCAGTTACCATCCATAAGGCTGAAGAAGCAAAGGAAGGGGATGATGTGACTGGAGCAACGTATCTCTAGCTCTTACATTGCTTACATTGTTTGATTGTCAGCAAACTGGAGATTTAGATTCTTCCAGACACCAATGGGGCAGAGCAGAGTAGTACAGATAAATATTCAGCCTTTTCTCTCCTCCCTAATATGGTCTCCAGCTGGTGACTTCCATTAGCAGAACCTAATCAAAAACCCAATATTGGTGACACAGTCCTCCTGATTATGAAGGAGGCAGAGAAAAGTAAAGAATAAATCTGAGGGACCCAACCAAGAATAACCAAACTATCACTATACCTTCCCAGGGCATTAGTACTGGGATGATTGGCTATGATATCAAAAAACTGATTGTGAAGATACTGAACCTTAATCTGTGACTATTATAAAATAAACATACCAGATTTTTTAAATGAATGTTTCAGAAATTACACATCTAAATGAATAGCAATGGTTTCAAAGTAATTACCTTTCAAAACTATTTACTTAATCTAACAATCATTCTTTTTTCACAATTTTTGTCAATTTCTTTTCTTACATTTAAAAAAATCTCTTGTCTTTATTCAAATATTTTAAAGTCTTACCTTTTGAGGATGAATTACATATTTTGTAATAGTTAAAGTCACTATAAATAAAGCCAATTAATAAAGTGGGTGGTCATTTTAGGAAATAATTTTTTTCTGACAAAATTAGAAAAATTGTGATAATGAGACCTTTTTCCAAGCCTATGTGAAAATGGCCATTGTATTTATAATTAAACCATGTACATAGAGTCACAATACGTAAGAAAATATGGCATCCCCCCAAAATAACTCAATTTTTAATTTATTTTTCATTTACATGGCAGAGAACTCCAAAAAATTAAAGTATATTTATGTTAATGTAAATTTCCAATTTCTATATTCAGTAAATTTTGACCAGTATTCTGATTTAAAGTGTCTCTTGGTGGTAACAAGTAGAAGCATCTCATTAACCTTTTAGAACTCATTAATGAGATAACATAATTAAGCTGTGTTTTGATAATTAATTAAATATGTGTTCTCCTGGTGGTTTAACCACAACCCTTTTAAAAGGTGAAATGTTATATCCCTATTATAAAAACACATTATTTTCTTTTCCCCACTCTTCCTGAGGTAAGAAATAATGTTGGTTATAGAAATATTTTTATAAGGAGATGATTTGGGGATTGATTGTTGTTCCTTTCTTTTTTCAGCTGTATGATTTTACTTCCTCTAAGCCTCAGTCTCTTTATCTGTAAAATGAGGAGAGTGAGAGTCTATGATTTAGAATAGTGTGGTAGATTCAAGTACATAGAAAATGTAAAGCTCTTAGAATATTACCTGCTTTTAATTTCTTTCTCAATTATGTAGGAAATGCAGAGTGGTAAATATTTTCAGATTCCAGAAATTTTTCACGACATAGTCCAACTATGAATATACTGACATTTACCTTTTAAATTTTCTTTTTTTTTGTTTTGCATTTTATTTTATTTTTTCTCCATAATTTCAACTGGATTAGATTTAAATTACTGCCAATTTTTCTCTAGTAGAATAAATTTAATTTGGGAGTTCATATTTATTTATTTATTTATTTATTTATTTTGGAGGGCATAATAAGATTTTATTTGGTTGAGCCACTATATATCTAAAGAACCTTTATTTTAAATTTACTTCTTTGAATAAAACTATCTTGATGATAAAATTGAGCTTTTAAAATAAATCATTATATTAACAATACAGAATTATTAAAATAGCCATAAACTAATAAACCACTTAACTTATAATCTATTAGGTCATTAAATATGAAATGTCTGATATTGAATTAAAAGTATAGTTTATTATATCTCAAACAAGAAGCAATACAACTAATCAAAGTATGCACCTAAAGTGTCCATGCAGTTTTGCCATCTTAATGGTAGCGTGTTTACGCCAATAGTGAAGAACCCCGGAGAGCCAGTGGTGATAAAATCATGAAAGGTGTTTTACACAACTTGTTGAGAATTGAACATTTTTCCTTGAAAGATGTGGTCCAAAGCCTGGAAGAAAGTGTAGTCAGTTGATGGAAGGTCTGGTGAATACAGTGGATGACAGAGAGTTTCCAAGTCCAGCTGCTGTAGTTTGAGCAGCATTGTTTGTGCGACATGTGGTCCAGCGTTGTCTTGCAAGAGGATTGTCCTGTCTCTATTGACCAATGGGCTGCTTAATTGCAAGTATCAGTCATCATTTCATCCAATTGGTTGTAGTAGACATCTGCTGTAATAGATTGACCAGGTTTCATGAAGCTGTAGTGGATAATACCAGCGCTGGACCACCAAACAGACACCATTAGCTTTTTTGGATGAATATAGAGTTTTGGACTGTGTTTTGGCACTTCATCTTTATCCAACCGTTGTACCGAAAGCTTGTGATTATCAAAAAGAATCCATTTTTTATCACATATAACAATACTGTGTAGAAATGGTTCACCTTTATGTCGTGACAATAAAGAAAGGCAAACTTTGACACTACTTCTCTGCTGACACTTGTATAGTTCATGTGGAACCCATCTATCCAGTTTCTTTACCTTGATGATTTGTTTCAAATGGTGCAATATCGTTAGAATAGTAATGTCAAACCTTGCTGCATACATAGTTTGAGATGAATTGGCTTCCACTATAGCATTCAGCTCATCATTATCCAACTTGGTCTCAGGTTGCCCACACATCTCATGTTTAAGATTAAAATCACCAGAATGGAACTTCTCAAACCATCAACATACTGTGCATTCATTAGCCACATCCTTCCCAAACACTTCCTTGATATTTTGAGCTGTCTGCACTGCAATGGTTCCATGACGGAAGTCATATTCAAAAATAAGACGAATTTTTGACTTATCTGTGGTTCAAAAAAAATTGCTCTAAAAACTTTGAGAGATAATCACAAGCCAAACCGTGGTATGGAAGAGTGAGGATGTACCTTCACAATAAAAATAAAACAGAAAATGTTAAAGTGAAATGTCAGAGATATCAACCATCAAACTTAGTACTTAAGGAAATCAGACATTTCATATTAATAATTTAAATAATTTTGGTTCTCCTCTTATTTGTGTGACTTTGGACAAGTTAATAAATTATCCTGGGAATCAAGTTTCTTATCTTTAAAATAGTATGATAATTTATGAGGCCTCTTTCACGTCTAACATGCAGGGTTGTTAAGAGCATGGGTTTTGAATTAAGAGATGTCGTACTCTAGACCTGTTACTAACTTAAGTAACTTTGAGCAATTGACTTAATATACTTCCCTAAACCTTGATTTGTGGAAATGTGATTAATAATGTTACCTATTTCACAGGGTTAGAGGTTTAAAAAGGATAATGTACACAAAATATTTAAAATAGTTTGTGGAACTTAAAAAAGTATTTAAAATACCCATTAACAAAATGGCAATACACTGATTCCATCAGCAAAAACTTTTACCTAAATTCTTTCTATCAAGCATATAAGATAACTAAAATGAGAAAATAGCCATTTTTTCAGGCAGTCCAGATGCAGATGAAATTGGCAAGTTACATATAGGGTAGAGTATGTTGTACAATTACATTTTTTTAGTAAAAGTGGTATTAATGGCCCTTGAATCTTAATATTTTAGTTGATAACTGACAAAGTTTTAGCTTCATATTTCTAATGAGCATATTTTTGGAGTTGCTTACTTTTAGCAAAACCATTTCATAAAGACATGAGAAAAGTAGAGGTAGTAACAGCCACTTTTTATGAAACTGCACATTTAGAGAAACACCCAGATTACCTGACACTGACTGCAAAGTTAGTAACTTAGATGATTCTGTTGAATATACATTGTACCATGCATCTCTCTGTTAGTGGACAATAATGAAATTGACCACAAGTAATTCAGGAATTCAGGAAAAGATCTTATTTTTATGAAATGCATAATCATTTTACTCAAAATTCTCTGTAAATTCAATATGCCTTTTTAATCTTACATTGATTGTTATTGCAAGCCTGTAGCTATAGGATGACCCTGATTGCTTTAAAATATGTGCTATTTTCCTTTGTCACCCACATCCCTGAAAAGCATGAAAAGCAATGCTAATTTAGAGACCTGTCATGGTTCAATAGACATGGTGTATGTATTTTGACATATAGTTATATATAAATGTTTACACACGCATTTGCATAAATATATGCAATGCTCTCCTTATCCTGTATCTACTGTTATGGCTACTAAATATAACAGAATCTGTTCACCTTACAAGGGAGCATTTTATGGGGTTCATCATTCTCAATAAAAATGAAAATAAACATGTTTTAGAAGTTTGATTCAAAGGAAGTATAAGGGTTAATTTGGTTATAGATTAGATGAGCATCACCTTTATTGTGATTCCTATTTATTTTCTGCATAGTTCAAAGTAACTTCTGGGAATCAGGCTTTCTCTATTTTCTATCTTCACTTTGCAAATTAATATAAGGTTAATAAAGATGTTCACAAAATCCCAATTCTAATTATTTAGTTATCAGTACCACTGATTTCCTTGGAGGCTACCACGCTATTTTCTTTCTTTATTTTTTCATTAAATATCATTATGGTTTTCTAAACTCTAAATTGTATTTTTAACAACATCTAGCACTTCATTTGTTCTTTCAAAAGTTTTATTTGGAGATTTGGAAGTTTTACTTAGAGTTTAATGATTCATTATCTTATTTTAAGATAGCCTGAAGATTTTAGTTAGAATCATAATGATATATGAATCTAAGAATAATACATAAAACCCATAAAAATGCTTAACATTTTAACATAAATTAACATTGAACCCTGAATTTTTTTAATGTTGAAAGCCTATGCTGAGAAAAAATTATTTTAATTTGTAAGCCCTATCCATTTGTTACCTCTCCAAAATAATATCAGTGCTTGTTAACTAAGAATACATCAACTATATGCTTCTTGTCAAGAACGTATTGATTAAACTGGATAATTTAACCTACAACTTTCAGAGAAAATTCTTTCTTCTAAGATATAACTATATTATATTCCTTCTTTCTTTTGACAAAATATTCTCAATCTTATTTTGTAAAATGAAATTGATCCTCACAACAATAAATATCTTTTGATTTCAATAAAGATTATATATATTTTTATATTTCAATAGATTTAGAGGGTACAGGTGTTTTTTTTTTTTTTTTTACATGAACAAATTATATAATGCTGAAGTCAGGGCTTTCAGTATCAATAAGCATTATATTTTAAAGAAATCATATTTTCTACAATGCCATAATAATTTGATTGCAAATTTAATCTCTTCTCTAAAATTTTCAAAAATAGCTTCCATTGTAAAAATCAAGATATGATTTTATACACAAGCATTCAAACAATGTCCTGTTTGGGCCTCTCAGGTGGTCCTAGCTGACCAGCTTCCCCAGAGACCATTTCTCCCCTTTGGTCCACTTCCCATCAAAGATGAATCTTAAACACTACCTGATACTCAAGCGGTTTTTTCTGGCAGTGCTCTTCCAAGATGAACAGTAAGAGCAAGCTGATAATATGGGCCAGATAAAGTCAAGGGATCAGGTAAGTGACCGATCAGGAGATCTCTGCTTCTCAGAATTTGGGAGATTGTTTTCTCCTTTCTTATACCTGTAATCAGTCTGGGTCAGTTAACAGGTGTTTCTTTCACAAAGGGAGTTTAAGCTATTCTTGTAAGAGTAAGCTTCGTTTTAAGGTTCATGAAAGTTTTATTTGTTCTGAGGTAGTTTTGTCTCTAGGGAAACCATAGTTTTCAGGTCTTGTCATAGAGACGTGTTAATCCTTGAGCCAGGGATGCAAATCCTCATGCCGGGTTGCATCACACTGCTAAGCTATACGTAGAGTTGGCCTGTTGAGATACTTAAGCAGGGCCTTATGGCCATTTTGATTGGTATGTCTCTTATAGTACATTACAAACAATATGAATTAGAAGTTTAAAAAGAGTGCTGTTAGTTCCTATATCGAGGCTATATAAAAATTCATAGCAAAATTTTATGAGTTCATACCAACATTTTGTCAAAATGTTGGTTGAAAATATAGATAGGGGAATTGGAAGATATGATTATAAATACAGTTATAATTAAATATTTAGATAAATAATCCTTTCTTGAGAATTAAACATTTTCCCTCTCTTAATTTTGATTCCTATTGTTAAACACTTTGAAAAATTACTACTTTTTCTGTGTAAAGAGACCATTCTTTTGTCAAAAGCAAAAGAGTAAAAAACATTTGGTGACCACGGTGCCTTATTTTGTTTGTAGCACTAAGAGGTACGCTTCATTATAAGAATTATTTTTTTCTAAAATATATGCCTTACATTTTGCTGAGCTAATCTCAAAGACAAATATCACAGAATATAGTTTGTGATAACTTTGTAAAATTTGGTGAACCATATTTATGTGTGACCTTCAATAATATGGTAATTTATTTAAATATGCTTTACTAATTAAGAATATTTAAAATAGGAGTGCACTTAAATTACTCTTACCAATTATCTATATAAGAAATTATTGAAATGATCAATTACCATAATCAACAATCATTACTGAAATAAGATAATAAGCATCTCCAAAATACCGACTGACTGAATTTTTTAAATTTTTTTCTTAGGAGATTTAAATTTGTTTCCTAAGCATTTCTCTTTAGAAGATTGATGGACCATAATGTCTATACCATAACACAAGCCAAATATTCTACTAATATCACTAATGTTTTTTCCGGTAAAAATGATAAATGTGTCAGAAAGTAGTGTATACATTTTCTAGTTCAAGTATAAATTTTTATATACCAGAAGATCCTAATCTCATAACCCCCTTTCAGATAACCCTTAAAATTAAAGGCAGATTGTTTGGAATTATTTTAAGCTCTTCAGAGACCCAAATTTTATGACCTACATCATTAGACATTTGTCCCTTAGTTACTTAAGATATTTTTCTGAATATCTCATGGACTCCCTCTCACTTTTACTACACCATTTCCTTTTACTCAGTCACTACCATTATTACTGTCATAATAAGCAAACTCTCATGTATTTCAAGGTAGTGATTATATTGCCAATTAGCCTTCTTTATTCTGAGGTAAGCAAAGTATCATTTTTTTTTTATCTTGTAGGCTTTAATCATTGTGATGGTTAATTTTAGGTGTCAATTTGACTGGATTAAGGGATACCTAGACAGCCTGTAAAACATTGTTTCTGGGTTTGTCTGTGAGAGTGTTTCCAGAGGAGATTGACATATGAGTTGGTGGACTGAATGAGGAAGATCTGTGCTCAGTGTGGATGGGCACCATCTAACTGGCTGAGGGCCTAGATAGAACAAAAAGGCAAATAAAAAGCAACCCTATAAAAAAGTGGGCAAAGAACATGAACAAAAACTTTTCAAAAGAAGATAGACTAATGGCCAACAAACATATCAAAAAATACTCAACATGTCTAATCATCAGAAAAATGCAAATCAAAACCACAATGATATATCACTTAACTCCAGTGAGAATGGCCTTTATCAAAAAGTACCCAAACAATAAATGTTGGCATGGATGCAGAGAGATAGGAGTACTCATACACTGCTGGTGGGACTGCAAACTAGTACAACCTGTGTGGAAAGTAACAGGGAGATACCTCAAAGAGCTACAAGTAGAACTACCATTTGATCCAGTAATCCCATGGCTGGGCATCTACCCAAAGGAACAAGAGACATTCTATAAAAAAGACAACTGCACTAGAATATATATAGCAGCACAATTTACAATTGCAAAGATATGGAAACAAGCCAAGAGCCTATCACAACATGAGTAGATTAATAAAATGTGGTATATGTATATCATGAAGTCACAAAAACAGTGGTGATATAGCGCCTTTTGTATTATTCTGGGTATAGCTGGAGCCCATTCTACGAAGTGGGATATCCCAAGAATGGAAAAACAAGCCTCACGTGTACTCATCATCAAATTGGCATTAACTGATCAACTCTTATGTGCACATATAGGAGTAACATTCATTGGGTGTTGGGCAGATGGGAAGGAGGAGGAGGGGATGGGTATTTTCACACCTAATGGATGTGGTGTGCACTGTCTGGGGGATGGACATGCTTGAGGCTCTGACTCGGGTGGGGCAAAGGCAATATATGTAACCTAAACATTTGTACCCCTGTAATATACTGATATAAAAATAAATAAATAAATAATAGAAAAAAACAAAAATATAAAAGAAAATATCATTGTATTTTAATAAAATGAAAAATATATATACATTATGTTCCCTTAAGTTGATTCAATATGACATAAAGAACCTGAGCAATACATGTACAAATATTGATTAAAAATATTCAGTTGTCTATAAATGTGGTACATTCCATTTATAGGAAATTATTTTCAAAAATTTTAAAAGCAGATTACATTTCTTTTCAATAGTCTAGAAAAAGACCAGCACTATGCAAACAGTTGAATGAACCTTATTATATCCTAATTGTTGAGCCTGACAAAGTTAGCAAACACAGAAAAAATAACATGGTAAATGTCATATTGAAAAGAGCATTTTAGAGAAATGGATTTCATTGAAATGTGTAAAATAAATTTTATGTGGGAGAGGTTAAATGAAGAAACCACCCAAGAGTATATGAATTAAAACTGACTTGAATGAAAAAGAGAAGTAGGAGAGGCATTTTGAGAAAAATCATAGAACTGGGTAGTAAGACATTTAACTGAATTCTGTTGAATAACCCTGGATAAATCTTGTATGATCTCCATGATCAGTTACTTCAAATACAAAATCTGTGTTGCAGTAGATTGTTGGTTTCCTACAGTTGTAGTTCCCAAAATTTCCAGAAGTCTATGGTTATAAATTAGTGTAACAACTGCCTTGGTGTGTATGAGTGGGCAGGGGGTGTGGGGGTGAGCGGTGTGTGAGGGAAGAGACAAAATGATTGAGATTTCCATTCCCACTTTAGCCAAACAGGTCAACTTTCATTCATTTTATGTTGCATGTGTATTCATTTATTGATATATGCATATATAATTTTTTATGGTCTGCCCTTCCCTGCAGTAATAGTCAGAAGAGCAATTATGGAGATACTAGTTAGTTGTTTTCACACAAGAATGATTTTTATTCCCTCTTGAAAGACTTTACACCCCACCTTGACCCCTGTCTGTGCAATAATTTATCACCATATAATTCCCTGTTCTTTATTTTTCTTGAGCACTCTCTCTTTCTCCCTCCACTCTTTATTTTAGCACAGATGAAGATAACTAAACTGATTAGAGCGCTTCCTTATTTTGTGGCATAGTAAGATCTGGAGACAATATACTTCTTTGAATCAATTTTATTATTTAATAGTTTCCTCCTCATCTTTATTTATCCTCTACCTCCCATAAGCATCTACTCTTAAGTTTTCACTTTACATTTTCATTATTTTTTTTCATTTATCCTTGTAATTATTTTACAAAAGTAATAGATAAACATGATTTTAAAAATATGATACCCTAAGGTTAATGATAAGAAATACCATCATGCTGATGTACATTTTCCCAACTCTGTGTTCCTTTTACCCAATGCCTAATCTGTTTATTCTGTATTTATTTCCATATTTGTAAAAAATCTTCAAATATCCTTTCTTGTTTATAAATTTTAGGCATTTTCATTAATTTTCTACTATTGTAATGAAAATTAGCTTGCTTAACAACCACTCTGAAGTTCTTATTTAACCTCCCTTCTTCTTCCAAATAAAGTATATTGCAATTTTTCCTTAAATGTGTAGTGTTTACTCTATTTTGACTATGACTGAATATGGTGAGATGGTTATACACTAAGGTTCTCTTTCCTTTGTTATTTCTGAAGTTCACAGTCTCTTGTTCTCTCTTAATTTTCTGTTTTTTTTTTCCAAAATTTTAAGAGAATTATAAATGTCTGTTAATACTGTCTTACACATAGTTAAACGCATCAGGAACTCTGCAAGTATTTTTTTAATTTTCTTGAAGATCTTCTTGAGCCCTCCCTCCAATCCTCTGATCTGGACTAGTTGATTTCACACTTTCTCTTTTTTGATTTATAGCCTATTTTCATGGATAATAACTTCAAGAACTTCTGGAGGCAAATTTTTTGATAATTTACTTATCAGAAATCATCTTTATTTTATCCACATGTGCAGTTGATTATTTGTCTATGTTCAGATGGTTAAGTTAAAAATATTTTTCCTCAAAAACAGGAAGACATTGATCTATTGTCTTCCAATGCTACTGTTCTGATTTTTGATCTGTGTATGTCAACTGTTCTATTCCCTCTGGCAGTTGTTATGACTTTCTATATGTCCCTAGAATCCTGAAATTTTGTGATGAAATGTCATAGTGTAGTAGTGTAGGAATTCAGGGATGCTGGTGCATATTTAGAATTTAAGGACATTGACAACTAATGTCCTTAAATTATAGGAACTTTACTAGAATGCTTTCTTGAATCATTTCCTCTCCTTTATTTTGGTTTTTGGATTTCTTGTTATTCAGTTTTTTATATCACTGGACTGATGCTTAATTTCTTCAATTTTATCTCCTGTTTTCCATTGATTTTATTTTTATTACAATTTTAACATTTTTCTTGAACAGTGTCTTCCATCTTTTAGTGTGCTGAATGAACTTGTGAGTGGAGAGTTTTCTTACAGAAAATTCCCTCTGACCATTTTCACTGAGGATTCTTTTTTTATTATTATTTCAGAATATGATGGGTACAAATGCTTTGGTTACATAAATTGCCTTTGCACCACCCAAGTCAGAGCTACTAGCGTGTCCATCCCCCAGACAGCATGCAGCACCCCATTGGGTGTGAGTTTACCCATCTCTTCCTCTCCCCTCCTACCTGCCCGACACCCTATGAATGCTACTTCCACATGTGTGCATAAGTTTTGATCCATTTGTACCAATTTAATGGTAAGTACATGTGGTGTTTGTTTTCCCATTCTTGTTATACTTCGCTTAGAAGAATGGGCCCCCAATCCAACCAGGATAATACAAGAGGTAGTTCACCATTTTTTTTTTTATTTCTGAGTAGTACTCCATGTTATACATATACCATATTTTCACCGGGGGTTCTAAACTTTTACAGGCCTTTCTGTTGGGCCAGTTTGCTTCTTCAGAAAAGATTGTCCAAACTTTCAGCTGGAGATTGCAAACTTGATGGCCAGAATTCTTAGAATCATGATGGGATAAGTGAATAAAGGTGTTAATTTGAGGGGAAAATGTAAGGCTAGATGATCTTTAAATTTTAGCATTCATTGCCTCCAAGCATTAAAGCTAAGTGAATGATGAAACCACACATAACAGAACTGTGGACATTAGAGATTAAAGCTATTTTAAGAGCATGAATAATGTCCTTTATCATTGAGTTTGAAGTAATGTTGAGAAATACAAGTGAAAATATCAGTCAGTTGTAGTTAAGCATGAGGGTATGGGTGCTATCTAAATAGGTCCAAATTAAAGGTAAAAGATGCTGTGTTTATTATTAATTACTTATGATTATGTTATGCTAGGTGTAACCATTTTTACAGCAAATAGTTTTATTTTTCAGTACCACAAAGATGTCTTTTAAAAAAACAAAACAAAAACAAAAAACAAGAATACCTGGCCCATTCTCCTCTTAAATACATTTATAATATTTTTTGATCATTAAGAGTAGTTATTATTTCAGAGCATTATCTTTATCATATTATACCAAAACAATGAAAATACTAGAAAAGATTTAAAATAGAAAATGTACTGACAAATTAGTGCAAAGTCCTATCTACTTAAGCTATTAATATAAAGATTACAGAGCCTTATTTTCTCATGCAATGTTTAGCAGAATCAGAACATCAGGGCAGTGTGCACAGAGGGCATTCTTCCTCAGTGATGAGGATCATCCTCTGCATTTGGCCACTGCTACAGTTTAGATGTTCGCTGTGATGCCATCTGTTAAGGTTGATTGTGTAGTGACCTTAGGCAGTCCGAAACCTGTTCAATTGAGCCCATATATAGAGTTCTGGGTGGGAACCAGGAGGACAGATGGTAGGGTTGGAGATGAGGAACTTGTTTGTTACAGCTGATGAAAATCATTCTTCTTGCCAAAGCCATTAAATGCTGTATCCTTGGCACAGCATTTCTCAACAAACAGGGTGTCCCACTTGGTGGGTTAGCTGCAGGTGAATTGAAGCAATCTATAGCCTCTGACTTTTTAGTTTGTCTAGCTCTTTACTTTTCCATCCCTAGTATTTTAAGATTAAAGCAAGGTTCAGCAACTGGACATTGTTTGGGCTTAGTTAAGTACAGCATTTTACATACGCAGTTTGTAAAATGTACATGTGCAATGGAGAGTACAGCTGGGCTGTAATTCTGCAGCTAATTAAAAGTTTATAAATATTTTAATTGAATGTAACCAAAGAGAAAAAGAAACTTTTATAAGGAAACTGAGTAAAAAATTCAAATAAATCAACTTACTTTTTAATATCCATATACATGTTTAATGAAGGCTTCTCAATTCCAATTGTTTTAGAAAAATGTATCCAAATCATTTTATAGGATATAAATGTATTATTAGACAAGGTAATTATCGAGAAGTGGTTTTTGCAACTTGCAAAAGCAGAAAATTTTGCCCATCCTCATAGACTTCCCCTTTCCATATCTGAATGCTTAAAAATGTTATTCACTAATCAAATTCATATCTATGATATGTAAACTACAGAATAATTTGAAAACATTTTCTTGAGCAAAACATATTTAAAAAGTCAAAATGCGCTCTTAGGTGTAGATCAGTGAAACACCTAAGAGCACATATAGAAATAACATTAATCGGGTGTTGGGCAGATGGTGCGGGGAGGGGATGGATGTATACATTCATAATGAGTGCGATGCGCACCGTCTGGGGGATGGACACGCTTGAGGCTCTGACTCAGGGGCGGGGGTGGGGGGAGGAGTGAGGCAAGGGCATTATATGTAACCTAAACTTTTGTACCCACATAATATTCTGAAATAAAAAAAAAAGTCAAAAAGCAAGGTGACAAAAATGAATAATACAGATTAAATTAACTTTTAGAATTAAAAAAGAAAGCATGAAGTTTGAAAGTGCCTTTAACTGATCAAATCACTTGTTTCCTTGAAAGTTTCACCTAAAGCATTCATAGCTTCCATGGAATGAGTGTAATGTAATTATTTAGCCAAGTCCTATGAATGAAATGTTGGTTGTCTTCAGTAATTTTTCCTCCTCCTTTGCTTATTGTTGACAATGTTACAGAAATATTCTTGTATATGCTCCTTGTGTCTATATTTGAGTATTTTCCAGAGAAGATATATAGTGGGATTTAGCTATGATAGAGTAGGTGAATATTAAATATTAATATTTCCATATTGCCTTCCCAATTGTCTCTACCAATTTAATCTCCTAGCAGCTGTATGAGGTAATCTATTTCCTACAATATTGAGAACAACCATTTTTAACAAATGTTTTAATTTTTACGAGATGCCTGAAAACATATATAATCATTGCCTTCATTTACATTTCCCTATCAGGAGGAATATGTTGCTTTTGCTTTTAAATTTTTTAATGTAAAAGAATACTCATTTATTTATTGATATGTGTGTACCTTCAATGGATATTTATTAACTACTTTTTTTTTTTTTTTTGAGACAGAGTCTTGCTCTGTTGCCAGGGCTAGAGTGCCATGGCCTCAGCCTAGCTCACAGCAACCTCAAACTCCTGGGCTCAAGCAATCCTGCCTCAGCCTCCCAAGTAGCTGGAACTACAGGTGCACACCACCACACCTGGCTAATTTTTTATATTATTATAGAGATGGGGGTCCAATTTTTTCTATTTCTAGTAGAGGTAAGGTCTAGCTCTTGCTCAGGTTAGTCTTGAACTCCTGACCTCAAGTGATCCTCCAGCCTTGGGCTCCCAGAGTGCTAGGATTATAGGAGTGAGCCATCTTGACAGGTGATTATCTACTTATTTATATTAGGCATTGAGTACATAATGGTGAGCAAAACCTAGAAGTGCCTGACTCCTCAGAACTTATAATGCAGTGAGGTGTAAAAAATAAATTGATTTTATTGATAAGTAGTATTGTAAATTATAATTGTTTATTCATCTCCATGTCTTTGTATTTCCATTAGTTTTACTATGAAATCTATGATTTTGCCATTTTTTGCTGTTGACTATATTTAAGATATTTTGCAATTTTGTATATAAAATGTTCCATATTTTATTAATATATTTATTAATTATAGATAGTTCTTGCTGTTTTAATAATTTATTTTTTATTAATTTTAATTTCTGTATTTCATGTTGCTCCTTCTCTGGATGCTTTAATTGAATGCTTAAGTAATTAATTTTTTTCTTTGATTTTTTCAAATTATAAGCTTATTAAAAAATTTTAGAATTATGAATTTTCCTTTGAAAATTTGGTTTTGAACTCCAAATTTTTGTTAAGTTCAACTAAGATTTAAAATTTGTCTGATTTTTTTAAATTTAGTTAGTTTCCAAAGGAAGATTAATTTTATAAATTTTCCATTAACATTTGGAATTAAAAAGTATTCAACCTTTTATTTTGATAACATGTTTTCTTCAAACATATAGAGTGGCTTTATGAGATTTCCCACTTTTATAGTGGTTGCTATATGAGATTCATACCATTTAATAATGGTAATAATTATGATGATAATTGCTACCATTTTGTGGACAATTGCATAAGCCAAATGTTTGTGTGAGTTGATCATGACGTTATTTACTTAGTTTTATTTGTTACTGTTTTTGTGTTCATACAATTAAAAATGTATAAAATCTTCAAAAATAGCAAGACAACTCACATATACGAGATCTGTCCGGAAAGTATCCAGCCATGTAATATGAAAAATAGAGACATTTATTGAAGATGCTACAAGAGACAAGAAACATCGTACGTAGGACAATGACACCTCAGTCCCCTTCAAAGTAGGCACTTTGGGACCTCACACAGTTCTCCTAGCGTCTCTTAACCTAACCCATACACATTCAACCTTCTCAGGTATTTGTTTGTTGTAGGTCTTCCAGAACATAGATCACTTCGAACAGATTCTCGACCATCTTTGAAGTGTTTGTGCCACACTTTTATTCACACTACACTCATTGCATCATCCCTGAAAGCCTTCTGAATCATCCCATTATCTTCCACGTAGGAATGTTCAAGCTTAACACAAAATGTGATGCACAGTTGTTGCTCTATTCACTCAGTCATTTAGAATGTGATGGCCACACAGTACACATGCTCACTCAGCTGCATCTAGCACCTCACTGACTAGTACAATGAAGTCATCCTTGTTCATACATGTGTGTTCCAGTCTACTCTCCTTGGCTTCCAGATTATATTGATGTCACACAAACCATTCTCATTAGGTTAATAATGGCTGGATACTTTCCGGACAGACCTCATATATTTTACTAACTGTTTACATTTTGCTTAGTTTGCATTATCATTCTCTTTCTCTCTCTTTTATTCTCTCTTTCACCGCATGTGTGTTAGCAGTAGTTATCTATTGAATCATAACAGATTGCTTCCAAAACATAGTCATATTGTATATTTTCAAGATTAATTTAGTTATATGTGAGTAGGATTTCATGTGAGAGGAATCATATAGTATCTACTAACAAGTAATATATTATCTCCAAACTTGGCAACTTAAAACAACCAACTTTCAACATATCACACAGTTTCTGAGGATTAGGAATCAGGGAGCAACTCAGCTAATTCAGCTGGGTAGCTCTGGTCAGGGATCTCTCTTTAAATTATGCTCAATATGTCTGCCAATGGTATAGGCTGAAGAGACTGAAGGATAAACTTCCATGAAAGAGGAAGACAGAGTAAGGCCAGACTGACTCTTATGAACTTGTCTCAAAGACACATACCATCATTTCAGCCTCATGCTAGTCCTAAGAAACAAGTCCCAAAATCCTGCCCATGAGATACTTTGAGGCAGAGATCATGGGAGCCCTTCCGGGAGGCTACCTTCAAAATATGTATGGAAGTGTTGCTTTTCTGAATCTTGAGAATAATTTGGAGACATTTGTCCCCCTTTTGTCCCTAAATATTTCAGCATGTATTTCTGAACAATGATCTTCTCTTACATAACAACAATACAATGATCAGAACTGGGAGATTTGATATTGATAAAATAATATTATCCACAACTCTAGCTAGTATTCAGATTACATCAATTGTCTGGATAATTTGCGTTATAACTTTTTTGTTTAATCCAAGATGCAATCCGAGATCCCCAAATTCATTTTAGTCATCATTGCTCTTTAGTCTCTTTTAACCTCGAGTATCTCTTTTTTTCCTTCATTTACTTGTTTATTCATACATTTCTTTATATCACGGGGATTCATATTTCTTACACTAAGTTGTAATTCATTAGTAAATTTATTTATTTTGATGATCAAATTGTCACAAATTTAGCCAGTGGAAGTTCCTTCATGATGACTTTTATGTTCTCTTGATACTACTTTGGGAGCATGTTATGAACTGAATGTTTGTGTTCCTCCTGCAATTGTGTATGTTGAAACTCTAATTCTCAGAGGGATGGCATTTGGAGATAGGGACCTTTGAGAGGTAATTTGGCTTAGATAAAGTCACAAAGTAGGGCCCATAATGAGATTAGTGTTCTTATTAGAAGAGGAATAGAGACTAGAGCTCCCTCTCTCACTCCACCACATAAGAACACAGAGAGGAAAGAGAACAAAGATGGCCCTCACCAGGAACCATATTGGCCGGCACCTTGATCTTGGTCTTCTCCACCTCCAGAAATAAAAGAAATAAATCTGTGTTGTTTAAGCCACTTAGTGCATGGTATTTTGTTATAGAAGCCTCAGCATATTAAGTCAAAGTACTTTCTTACTCTCTAGTGAAAATGTTATTTCATGCTCATCTTGTTCTTACTCTCTGTCTCCCAGCTCTGAAATCAGCTGTTTCTCCAAGGAATCCTGGTTCTTTTTAGTGAAATATGGTATTTTGTAAGCAAGTGCTAGATAAGTTTAATGGTACTTCAGTGTTATTGTTTCTATATCCTTTAAGCAGATGTAGCTAGGATATACACACATAGTTTCCATATACTGAAAACTATGATTTCATACTGATACATCACCTCTGATTCTAAACACCACAGGGTACAATCCAGTCTTCTGCTTTTTCATATTTGTAACACCGTGTTTCAACTGTGAGAAGTATGGCTACCATAATGCTCAATAAATTTATTTGCTCAAGCCAATAAAAAATAGTTTCAGATTTTTTAAAGATACTACCACAAAAGGAAATCTACTCAATAGGGTTTAATATTTATTTCCAAGTTGCTTTTTATTAAACTTACATTTACATGCAAGTGAAATGTACCAATCTTAAGTTTACAAATTAATAAATTTTACAAAAGTGTACAATGGCATAAACCATATCTTTTTCAAGATAAAAACATTTTTGTATGCTCAAAAGTTTCTTCCTGCCCCTTTTCTTGAAGAAATAACCACTGATCAGTTATAGAACTTCATATAAATGGAATTATACAGTATGTACTCTTTTGTGTCTAGCTTTTTCTTCTTTCTAGCATGTTTTTGAAATTCAGTCATGTTGTGTGTTTCTTCCTTTTTTATTATTAAGTAGCATTATGTTAAATATACTAAGATATGTTTATTGCTGATTGAAATCTGGGTGGTTTTCAATTTTTTTTCTATTGTGAATAAAGTTGCTATGAACGTATTTTAACAAGTCTCTTGTAGGCATACATCGTATTTTACCTTGAAAAAATAAGAATAGAATTGTTAAGAATAGAATTGCATGTTCACAGAGTAGATACATATTTAATTTTATAAGAAATTGCAAAAACTCTTTCCAAGATCATTGTACTATTTTACCCTCCACCATCAATATATGAGAACATTCCACATCCTCACTAACATTTGTTGTCAGTCTTGATTTAGCCATTCTTGAGAGCATGCCCTTTTATGTGTTTGCGGTCTTAATTTGCATTTCTCTGATGGCGACTGGTATTTGACATCTTTTAATGTAATTATTTACTATTCATACATCTTTATTTGTAAATTTTCTGTACAAGTGTTTTTTATTTCATTTACTGGGTTATTTGCTTATTATTGACTTGTGGGCATTCTTCATATATTCTCCAACTTAATTCCTTTTCAGATACATGTGTTGTAAATTCTCTTTTTCTGTGGCTTGAGGGCAAGGTTGATATTCCTGTACTAATACTGATGGTTGTAATAATTACAGTAAGATAAGTTATTATTTAGTGAGGGAGGACTTATTGTGTACCAGGTGTTTGATTACACTTATGCCATGTAGTCTTAATGACATTAGAAAAATTCTGAGAATTTACTTAAGAATATTATTTTCATTATTAATTCAATATAATTTCTACTTTTTCCAAAACAAATTTTTTATTAAAAATTTTTTGGTTTTTTTTGTTTGAAAAAATAGAATTCTTTTTAGATAATTTTTTTGAGGGGGAAATAGCAAGTACATGGAATTTTCATAGTCATAGTTTTTATCTTCTTGTCATTCTTATCTATATTCTAAAATATTTTACCATGTAGATGTTCACTGTATCCATGAACTTTTGTTTGCATAATTCCATTGAGTTTGTTTCTTCTGCAATTATGCTTTAAATATCTATGATTCTCTTTTCTCAATATTTTTTATATAACTTCTCTTTTTACATATATCAAATTTCCTTTCAAATCACATTGAAAATGTGAACTTAAGGAAAGTTTTTTCCGCTTCTTTCAGTAAGTTCTTTTCAAAGAGGGATACTATGTTACGATCTCACATATTAGGTCGTCTTTTAGACTCCTGAATCAAACTGCTCCCTCTTTTAGAAAAGGGTCTATGATTGCTTATAATTTGAAAGTGATGTGGATTTTTTTTTGGAGAATTTTAACTTTGCACATGCTAAAGAAGAAGAAGGAGAAGGAGAAGAAGAAAAATCTCTAATGATTTCCATGTGTTTATCGATTTTGTAGTTTGTGCTGAGTAAGAAAGGTTATATAGGCAGGGAGAATACTTCCAAAGTATTTTGTGCTTTAAGAATACTGTAGAAAGTCAAACCAAATAATGCAAAAATCCCTCTCTAATTGCTCTTAGAGGAAGCATCTATGGGGAGGCTGAACATTAAGCAGAATGTTGTTCATGGCATGTAAAGGTTGTAAGTGCTGTGTACAGTAGGGCTCAGGATCTATCCAAACTGGCGTGCTTGGAACAACTATTATATTATAGATCCAGAAGCAAGAGATTCAAACATATCCAGTATTTGCATCTCACTCCCTGACTACCTTAATATGTAACTTCTCAAACTCTGTTCTGAAGGACATGAGCTTCTGTTATCTTAATAAATAGCAAGAAAACAACCTTTTCAGAGCTAGAAAAAATGCTCCAGGCAGACATCTCTCTGAGATGGAAAAGCCCTCCCCCTCTAAGGCACGGAGATTTGAAATATAAGCTAGATTTCAAAAACCTAAATTTTAGCACCCACACCCACTTGACTGGCAGTTTTATCTAAGGTACAGTATGAACAACTGTTAGTGGTATCCTTGAATTTTATCCTTAGTCTCGAAATTCATTTTCAGTTAGGTTCCTTATTCTCCTCAGCTGATGGTTCCATTGCTCACTCTGGTTTCATTTATATCCAATTTCTCAAAATGTCAATATTTGGATGATATTCTCTGGCTTCTTGCTGGAATATATAATTTGTTCTATTGAATTGATCTAATCATTCAAGTGGGTTTTAAACGTATGAGTCCAAACTTTTATTATGGACAGAAAATACTTTAAGAATATGCATGAAACATTTTCTAAACTTTTTGCAGTAATTATGTTTCAGAAATGCATGTTTGACACAAAGTTTGCTTTCTGTGAGCTGCCATATTTTCTCATGAAACTAGTGATTTTTCACATTAGCCACTCCTTTCATAAAGTAGCCTGTGCTTGACTAATTTGGGCTTATATTTAAATAGGAGATTTTTGTAGTTTGAATACTTCAAATTTAGGAGAATAAATGAAAAAAAATATTTACTGTAATTTTGCTTTAATACTACCAAGATCCAGAAGACTAATAGAAGGGAGGAGGAAACTGGAACCCCAGAAGCGCTTTAGTCTCTGTTTTCTGGGCTTCCTGTGAGTGCTCCCTAAAAGAGCTAGGCTCAGCAGCAATTGCTCTCAGCTCAGGATGGCCCTCAGTGGAGGAATAATACCTCGGATTTATAAACCTCTGGAAGATCTAAATTTTATCAATCTCCAGAGACAAGGAGATTTGTGTCTCTCTGGAGGGTCCTGCAGCTTTAATGTAACCTTCTGAGTTAGGGAGTGTCAGCTAATTGCTACCAGATTCTCTCTCCTCGACCTTGTAGCTATCCTGCTTTTCCACAAAAGGGGCTTTGCATAATAATCTTTTTGTTTTTAAATCTAATCCTAGTTGTACCAATTGTGGCAAAAATTCATCAGTGGTGCTGATCTGTGGATGATCTGTTGCAGAGCTGAAACTAGATGTGCATGTATTTAGTTTCACAGGCAATAAAATATAGTGGCTACACGGCACCAATTCTAAAATTTGACTGCCTAGGTTTCAGTTTGGGCTCTGCTGTGTGAACTTGGACAAGTTAAACCTCCCTAAGCCTCCGTTTCTACATTTATGAAATAGGGATAGTAAGTGACTACCTAATATAGTTATTGTAAGGATTAAAAGAGGACATATACATACATATACAAATGTGTACAATACATATATAAATATATATCAGTCAATAAATCAATATCTATGTCTATATTTATGTCTATCTAGTAGTGTCTAGCACATGGTAAATGTTATAGGTTTACTAATTTTATCATTTCCTTTGGAATTTGAATTAATAGAACATGCAGACTTCATGTGCTTCACAAGCTCCAACATGTGATGAGACGAGAGCTTGGAATAAATACAAAACACACACACATATCACTGAGGCATATTATATTCAAACTGTAGAAGCCAAAGACAAAGAGAAAAGTTTGAAGGTAGGTGGGGAAAATGAACATATCTTACCTATAGAGGAACAAGGATAAAAATTACATTAGACTTCTCTTCAGAAACCATGTAAGAAAGAATAGAATGAAATGAGATATTTAAAGTGTTGAAAGTAAACAAAAAAAAATACAAACAAAAATTCCCTAAAATTCTATACCCTATGAAATTTTTCTACTAAACTGAAGGAGAAAGACTTTCTTCATAAAAAAAAAAAAAAAAAAATGGCAAAATTAATCACTAGCAAACTTGCCCAGCCAGTAACGGTAAAACAAAAAAGGACGTCAGGGAAAAGAAAAATTATAAAGATTAGAAATTTGGATCCACACCAACAAAGGAAGAGTGACAGAGGAGAAGGAATATGAAAGTAAAATCTAATCTTTTTACTTTTATCATTTTAAACTTATCTAACTTTTTTAAAGTAATAATAAGAGCAATATATTGGGTGATTATATCATGTGAATAAATGAAATGAATGCTGGCAATGAGAAAACGGATAGGAGGGAGAAATTGGAAATACTTTGTCATAAAGTACTTGTGCCATATCTGAAGTCATATAGTGTACTTGAAGGCAGACATAAATTATTTAAAAATGTACATTGTACACTTAAGGGAAAACAAAATAATTTAAAAAAACAATAAATGACATGCTAAGAAAGCAGATATGATTGAGTCAGATTAAACTGTTAATTAAAACTAGAGAAAAAATTGAAAAAAGAAATGAAAAAACTGCAAGAAAAAGAAAAAAAAATTAAAATAGTAGATATTAACCTGAATCTATTAATAAGCACTGTAAATGTGAGTGAAGTAAATACAGCAAATACTAGACAAAGTCTCAGAGCAGGTAAGTGGGTTCTCTACAAAAGAATCTTAGTATAAAAACTCAGGTTAAAAGCAAAGTAAACATAAAGGGCTTGAAAATCATATACCGTGTTAATATTATTTAAAAGGGGAGAATATACTTCTATTGTTACCTTGTCCAGAAGTTTACATATATCCTTCCTCCTTGTAATGTCAGGGAAAAGCTACTGATGTATCCAGCATTATCTTTGAAGTGACTATCCCTCCTTTTTTTTTTAATAACATCATCTGGATTACTCACAGTTGATTGTCTGATTTGCTTCTGAGAAATTCTCACATTATTCTTACTTTTTCCCCCCCCCGAAAGCTTAAAATGTCTGCCTTTGTGAAGTCTGATTTAAACACTTTTCACATGTAAACTAGCTAGAAGTTTTAATAACTGTGATTTCAATGAGAGTCAACAGTGTGACATGGCTGTCAAAAGATAGTTAATGCATTATTAGGTTTTATTAATAGAAATGCAGTGTTCAGAATAAAAAAGGAGCTAGTTCTACCATTTTGTGCATTAATCATACATCATCTGGAGTATCATTTTCAGCTCTTGGCATCACATTTGAGAGGGACATTGACAAGTGCATAAAAATGTTCCCAGATGAGTGATCAAGATATTGAGGGTCTGGAAGCCATTTCAAATGAGGACATTTTCAAGAAATTAAAACTAAAAGATTTTAAGGAATGGGTATTAAATAACTAAATAAAATTTGATGGACTGGCATTCTGGAAAATCAATTATACTCAGGTGGATGTAATAAGTCAGTAGGTTTTATTTCAGAATAAGGAGAATCTTCTTCATAATTATAACTGACCAGCATAGAAATGGGCTATGTTCTGAGGTAATCATGAGCAACCTGTAATTGAAAGCATGCAAATGGAGAATGGATAACAATGTGCCTGAGATTCGGCTGTACTGGACTCCAGCATTGTAGAAGTTGAACTTGATGACCTTCCAAGGTCTCCAAGAGCCCACTCTGTAATTCAATTTAAAAAGCCTTAAATCTCTGCTATTTATCAACCAATGAAATGAGTTCTTATTAGCCTGGGATTTTTTTTTTTTTTTTGGTCTTTTTTCTTTAGAGCCCTAAGAATATCTATAGAATTAAGTAATTTAAGGATATTGGGGGGGAGGGGGTAGAGGCAATGGGTAAAGTCACAACTAATGGGTGCGGAGCACACTGTCTATGGGATGGGTACGCTTTTGGCTCTGGCGTGGGTGGTAATATATGTAACCAAAATATTCATACTCCCATAATATTATGAAATTTAAAAAAATATATCTCCCCTCCTCTTCACTAAGCCAAAACTTTTAAAATCCAAAAGTGACAATTCAAGTTAAACATATATGAGAGAGAAAGAGGGACTATGTGTGTGTGTGTTCGTCCATGTGATATTTTGAAGATACTCTATGGAAGTAAAAGCAATTATTTTTGTAATTATAAAAGCATTTTTAAAGGTAATTTCATTCATCAAATACAGAGGCATACATAAATTTAAAAAAATCATTTATGATTTCACCACCCAGTGATAAATGTTCCTCATAATTTTAATGTTTTGGGTGTTCATTGGGAAAAAGGAACATAGTTGAGATTATGTTACAGATGTAATTTTATGTTATCCATTCCATTTAACAATAAAAATCAAGATAGTGTAGCACTGAGGCTGATCACATTTTTTAAAAACCATTAGGCCTAGGTCTGTGACCTGGCTCACCCATTAGTGAAAGAACTGGGTTGAGTCACCTAAGCTGACTTTCCTTGAGTTCTCAAATAGGAAAAGCAAATAAAATAGTATTGTTACTAGGATCAAATGCTATAATACATCTCAAACTACTATTATGTTACTCAGTGTACAATAGGTTAAGACCAAATAATACTTAATATAACATAAGGCCCTTCCTTACGTTATGATTTCAAATATAATTTTAATGCTTGTATCCTTTCTTATATGAATTAAGGGTGGTTTATTTTGATTTATTATCATCTTTTTCAAACTCTTATTGATTAATCCCATGAAGGAGAGAGTATAACAATGTTTCTTGGAATCCTGGATTATAACAAAAAAATATGAAATTTTCCTGTTTTCTTAGTATTTTATAATGACATTTGAATTTTACTTCATAACACAATGTTTTTAAAATATAAATATAATAAAATTTTCTCCAAAGATTTTTAAATAAAATTCCATTTGTAAAAATGGGTATTATTTATTCAGTGAATATTCCATAATGCTAGATCAATACCTTATTTGGTAATTTGTGAAGTATGAATCTTCCTTAGATTCCACTAATGATGGTAGCTATTGCCTTAAGATACTCCTTTTTAACTTTAAGTCACCTGCCACAATTCAGAATAAAGGATATGCTTTAAGCAGCTTATTTATTGTTCATCACACCCCACACACAGAGAAAAATTTTACAACACTCTGAATCTTGTTTTGCCTTCCTTAATATATCATGGTGATCTTTCTCTATTAAAAAACAAAAGATTCCTTTTTAGTTCAAGTAATATTAATACATTATTGATTACAAAAAATATTAGTATAATTGATAGTGGATATTAATTTTAACTTTTTTGTTATTAGATAAGGTAGTCATATGCATTTTTATTTTTAAACAGTTTAACATGTTTTATAAATAGATGTTTGTAAGAACATTATATTATGGGACAAATCATTTTTATTATGATATAATTTTATTTATCATACTTATAGATTCAATTTGCAAGTAAATTATTTAGACTGCCTGCATTTATATTTAGAGTTAAAGTTTTATTTTTATCCTGTATTTATCAACTTTTGCTGTCAGAGTTTGATACTTTACCAAGTTAATTGGATATTTCCAATAGCAGAATTGTCTGTATATAATGTTTATATTCCCTAGATATATGAAAATACCTCTAAAACCTTATAGATCCCAAGTGTATTGGAAAATAATTAGAAATAAACTCATTTTTACTATTTTTCATGGCTACTGAGTTTTTCCATGTTTTTAAACTTATTTTTTCACCATTTTGGTTGTATATACTTATTTTTGTAAACAATTTCAATGAATCTTCAGTTTATTACTGTGGAGTCTCTCTTAATATTCTTTGTAATGCTTTATTTATATATTATATTTAATTATTTTATTGATTTAATTCATTCCATAATTATATTCTTAATAATTTTAATAAGCCTATTCTGCATTTAATAGTCAATTATATTGTACTTATTTTCTTTTTTTAGGCCTCTCAGGGAAAGAAATACTGTTTTTGGTTTCCATTACTGTTGCCCATTGGTATTTGCAGGGGCTGGTTCCAGGATTACCCAAGGATCCCAAAGTCTAAACCTAATCAAGTCCCTCACTTCGCCCTGTGGAACTCACACATAGGGAAACTCAGTCCTTTATGTGAGTGGGTTTCCCATCCTGCAAACACTGTCTTTTTGATCAAAGCAGAACACGCCAAAAAGGAGGACTTGCAGTATTCATTGAAAACAATCTGTGTATGAGTGGACCCCACGAAGTTCAAACCTTTGTTGCTCAAAAGTCAGCTGTACTTCCGAAAGAGTTTTTTCTATTTTTGACTTAAAAGACGAGTTTACTTTTTCTCTCTTGTTCTAATATTTGAGGTCCTATATTTCTGCATGTACATTTAATCAAACTCCAAGAAAAAAGGTAGGAATTTTCTTATTAGTATCCAAGTAACTGTACTTCTAAAGGAATGATTATTATCACTTTTAAAAACCAATTTGCAAGACAAATTGAAGTATCATGTGTGATTTTATTTTTTATACCTCTCTTTTTACCTGTTGCTTCTTCATTGTTTTTACTTCAGGCATGCTCCCCTATTTCCAATTTTGAGTTGATTATGAGTTATGAAAGCCAATTACTAAATTAAAAATAATATCTTTGCTTGTAATACTTAGTTTAGGTGAGGTCTAAGATTTAATTTGCTTCCTTGGCTATGTTTCAAGTGTGTGAAGCACAAAAAAATAATAGAACTCTAAATAAATAATATCATTATAACATACTTCAGTTTCATCAAATAAAGAGTTAAATGTAAAACTTTCAATCAATTAAAAACATGATAAATGAATAAAATTATTTATGAAAAATTCTGGGCTTGTTACATGCATTCTAAACATATTCTTTTAATCTATTTTTTTCTTGCCCAGATTGGAAGTCAGCAGTTGCTCCAAGCCCTAATCCTTTCAATAGAGAATGGTATACTGAACCCAATATATTTGGCCACTATGTGTGCTCATTGCTACTGGGTGTCATTCCTTCCAGAGCCTCTTAGAGGGCAGAGGATATACATATATACAGTTGGGCCTCTGCATACATGGATTCAACCCACCGCTGATCAAAAATATTTGGGAAAAAACATTCCATACAATTCCAAAAAGTAAAATTTAAATTCACATATACAAACACTTGCCAAAAAGGGACAAGGGAGGAACTAAAGAAGACAATAAATATAGCAGTACTGAAACGTTGATCAAATAATTTCATGCATGATTAAGAATGGATGGACAACATGAAATATTTACTTATATGATATGATTATAATATATTATAGCATTCAACTATTTGGTTAATGCAATAAATGTGTGTGCAATTTGCAACAAAAGTAAAATTTGCCATTTGCCAAGTACCATGAGATGATTTAAAGTATACGGGAGAATGTGCAAATAGGTTATATGCAAATACTACACCATTTTATGTAAGGGGCTCTAGTATCTGCAGATTTTGGTATTCTGTAGGGGAAAGGAGGTAGAGGGTGTCTTGGAACGAATCCCTCATGGATATCATGGAGATGAATGTACATCTCTCTCTTCTTGGTGTTCACACTGAGATCTCCAATTCCAGTTCAATACTGCTGTGTTCTTTCAGTCCTTACTCATTTCCATATTGGCAATTCTCTTCTGCAATAGCACAAAACCAACACTCACTACACGCAATATATTTATTCATTTGTTCTTTCCTAGAATGTACAAAAAGTAATTTTGAAACTACTATCCCATACCACTGGTTAAAAAGAAAAACAGAAGGCAAAAGAAAAGCCTCAGAGTACAATATTTGTTGAAAGTTCTTTTGACTTCAGCCTGAGGGTGTATTGTGCAGATATGTCTTCAGAGTTATTTGAGCAGTTTGTATTTACTTTTGTTTCCCTCCTGGGTAGTTATGTTGTTTATCTAAAATATATTTGTGCTCATATGTTTGTTTGTAATCAAATTTTGAGGATTTTCTCATTAAGCAAGTATTTGAATAGGTATGTAAATATAAAATAATATCACAAGTAAGAAAGAATTAGAGATTGCAACTAATTTAATACTCATTCCCCCAAGTTTTCACCTTTTTTCTACCTACAAGCTTTTCCCTTATTCTATAGCTAAGAATACGAGATACCATCAGAGTAACCGCAAAGAAAGTTGAAAAATTAAAGACGGCGGAATGGTTTTCCATAGCATATCTCAGCAAATTAACATAAATTTCCTAGATTTCAGGTTCAACATCTGAAAAATCAAAGGTTTCAGTGATATAAGTTCTAAAATTCCAGAAACAGTATAGAACGGTGATGAAAAGGCAGGTCACAGAACTAGATGGACTGGTTCTGAATCCTTTTTTTTAAGGGACTTAGGTTAAATTATTTAGGCTCTCTTGGCTTCAGTTTTATCATCTGTAAAAGAGGATAATAGTACATATCTCAAAAGGTTGATGAGCTAAATCCTTCTGATTAATATTAATGAACATAATGCTTAAATCATCATAATAATAAATAAATGGTACCTATTATTCTAACTTTCCTGATTATTAATGTGGTTTACTGGGTTTCTGTATTCTGATAAACTAAATCTTTCAGAGGCATTCATTACAAATACATGTTAGCTTAAAAATATGGAAGCATAAATACAGCAAAGGAAACCTAGAAGGAAAAGATAATTATACATGTAATATGCAAAATTATATAGCTGCACATGTTTCCAGAGGAAATGAGGTTTCACTAGGAGGTCATATGGGGATGGATTTATAAAATTTTCACATGGCAAAATTTTCTGCAGAAATTTGAAGAGAAGCTAGAGGTATGAATTGCAGATGACGGACAAAAATGGTCAATATTGGGGTTTGTGTGCAGGGAACATACAGTTTGTCAGCTAGACAAAAATATGAGCCAGGGCTTGTGATTACATACTAGAGTACCATGAGTTTATGTATTTACTTAATGTGCAACATTTGACTGAAATGATATATGTATTTTATGTTTTCATAATTATTCTTCCCCCCCATTGAGGGGTTCATTGCTGGTTGACACAGTCTGTTTGAGAACTAATTTTCTGTCTCTAGGAAACAAACAAAAATCTAACTGTAAACAATAATGTAAAATTATTATCTTCAAAGCAAAGTTGGAACTAAAATTTCTGCTTAGCTTTTTAGCTTTCATATTGTTGTTTTGTTTGCTTGTTTGTTTGTTTGTTTTTGAGACAAAGTCCCACTGTGTTGCCAGGCTGAAGTGCAGTGGTGTTTGCATGTTAACATAGCTCCCTGCAGCCTCAAACTCCTGGGCTCAAGCGATCCTCTTGCCTCAGCCTCCTGAGTAGCAATCACTACAGGTGTGCCCCACCACATCTGGCTAATTTATTTTAAAAAAAATTTGTAGAAATGGGGTCTCCACATGTTTCCCAGGCTAATCTCAAACTTCTGGCCTCAAGCAAGGGACCTGCCTCCTTCTCCCACCTTCATCTCCCAAATTGCTAGGATTACAGGTGTGAGCCACCATGCCCCGCCCATCAGCCTTCATATTTTTAGTTACTTTCCATTGTGCTTCTTGGGAGCCCTATGCATTCATATCTCAAGGGTCAGTCAAGAATTTGAGGGGGGGTTTTATATGCCAGTTTTTGGCCTTGGTTCCCCCTTCTGGCAGTCTCAAATTAATTTTCTCTGATGCCTCAAATCAAAAACACTGGAGTATTCTGCTTGAGTTTTGCTTCCTGATTCCATGTGGATTGAGGAGCACCCTTTGAATTATGTAAATATAGCTCTAACTCAGGGTTGTTTCCTTTTCTCAAAGGTCAAATCAACTCTAGTTTCTGCCAGTATTTAGTCCCTCTCTAGTGATGTCAAGTCATTGTGTTTTAAAATATTTTGTCCAGAGTTTAGAATTGTTATCAGAGGGAAATTAAGTCTGATATAATTCTGTTCTGCTATTACCAGAATCTGGAATGATTTTTTTTTTAATTTTGAATATATACGGTTGTCTTCTGAATTCTATGTTTGCTAATGAGCAATACACTTCAGTCTAATTATCATTTTTATAGGTGAGTTCTGATTGCTTTCTATAATAATTGTTCTAATTTTCATTGGCATTCTTCAATTTTCCTATAATGTGTCTAGCTTTGAGTGTGGTGTGATATTCTTAACTCACTATGCTATTTTTTCAGGACTCATTTCTTTCTTAATTCTGTCACATAGGTAATAATTCTTTGAATATAATTATTTGCAGTTATTTGTTACATATTTTTGGGATTGAATTAATGTAGTAGCCTAATAGCAGGTCTCCAAGCTTGCACTTGCCCTCCATCAATGGTCCATTCTCAACACACCAACTAGAATGATCCTTTAACATAAATCTTGTTGCAGATCTCATTCCTTTGCTTTTCAAGACCCACAAATGGTTTCAAAAATTATTGAATTTTTTTTATGATTCTTACAATTCCTTACATGGTATGGTATCTGACCCCATATTTTACTCCTATTCTCACACTCTCTGTAGTCTTACCTCCTTGTTCCTTGTTGAACATATCATGTGTGTTTCCAACATAAGGCATTTGCTCTAATTCTCCCTTCAGCCTAGAGTAGTATTCTAATAACTATCCATTTGGCAAAATTCCTTAGTCTTTCCAATATTTTATTTTCAAATTTCCTGTTCTCAATGTGATCTTTACTGAACACCCTATTTAGAATAAGTGACCTGCCCCCATTCTCACACCTGGCTAGGAGGTAAACCTTGCAAGGACAGGAATCTTTTTTTTTTTTTTTTCTTTTCCCCACAGATGTATCCCAAGTGCTTTGAAGAGTGGCTGGCACACAGTAGACAATAAATATATTTTTTTGAATGGATGCATATCTCATAAACTTATCTTCTATGTCTCCTTATACACTTTTAGAGTTTTCACATTTATTTTGCATTCTCAATGATTCCCAGAATTATCTACTGATGGACTAATTCTCTCTTTACTTGGATCTGGTCTGCTGGTTAGATAGTTAAAGAGTTCTAAAATATTAATGGTTATTTTTATTGCAAGATTTATTGTTTTATTTCTCCATAATTTACGTTTTTTTCTTGACTTTTGGTTTCTATTTCTTGTTATTTGTTCTTGTTCATGAAACTATACTTAATTCATCTTTCAAACTGTTTTGTTATATTTAGTTCTTGATGTGAGAGTTAATCTTTTTTCCTGACGTATTTCTTATAAGTAGAATGAATTTTTATGTGGTTTGTAATTTTTGACTGTGAGCTCATCTTCAGAGGGCTTTTTTTTCTATAGAAGTACCATGGTTTCTGTTTTCTAGAGGTATTTTTATCACTCCGTATGATTATGTTTATTTGCTACAGCCAGGATTCTGTGTATTTCTCTCATTTTTAAACTAGTTTTAAATTAATTTATCTGCTTGTAATAACTGCAACACGCCTCCTAGCTTTAATCAAGCATGACTGTTCAATTGTGCCTTGCATAAGCCTAATCCTCTCACACATTTAAAATACCAGCTCTTTGTTCCTGAGGGTATGCCAAGTTATACTACCACCATAACCTTATAGGTTCAGTCTCTGCACAATTCTCTCACTTTCAATTTTCCCAATCCTATTCTTCCCTGGGGCTTGGCCATTTCTGTTCCTTAGTTTCACAACTGGCTTAGTATTTTTAAAAATGCATTTTATTTTATTAAACATCTATATGTGTTTGAAGCTTGAGGAGAAAATTTCTGCATCAAATGTGTGTAAAACATTATCTTCACAGTGATTCACCTATCTGTTCAGCTACACTTAAGTTATAGACTACACTATGTATCCTTGCACAATATGCTGCAATTGCACTAAACTTCTTCTCTTTATTAAAACACCATGAATATTCTTGCCTTTATAACTTTACCTAAACATTTTATTCTGCCTGAGATTGATCTCTTTAATTACTTTTCCCAAATTCTTTCTGGAAAACACATGAGCATCGTTAAAACATGAGTATCATACCCAAATAAAAAGTCTTTTCTGTAGAGTTGTTCCAGAATCTCTCGAGTATAATTGCCCTATACCTGGCATTTATGGGTCTGCCCTCAAAATCAGACTGTTCACCCCTTAAAAACAGAAGACAAATGTTATTCTTTATTCCATATCTGCTCACTGCAGTGAATATATAATGAATAAAGAACAAACATGTAATTTTTAAGTGTAAATCAGTTTTTGGAAGCAGTATTAGGAATAGTTCCTCTTTCTTCTAGTTTTTACTACTATGGAATATAATATGCTTCCAAGAAAAAAAAAATGTTCTTTGGCGTATTCTAGCTGTTGCCATGTTTGCCATTCTCTTTTGTAGAAATTACAAGCATTAATTAATTCTAAAATATGGACTAACTCAAACATTAAAGGAAAACATTTGTATACCTCTACACAGCTAAAGAAAAGAGATAGTTACTGAATATTCTATGTCTATACTTTTCATTTACCGTGCAAGTATTAATACATATAAATAAAATCATAATTCTAATTTCATCATCTGCTTCTTACAATCCTATGTTAGCAAAATTAAATGGATACTTTAGAAACTCCTAAAAACCTTCAATTTATATGAAATTTAAATTTATAGATTTAGAATAGATTGCCACTGAATATACAGACATGGCATATAGATTACCACTTTCAACTGCATATGACAGGAAAATCAAACTCTTTATTTTATATATTATACAAAGATGTGGGTGACCTTCTCCAATGATAAATTTGTTTCATAGGAAATTTTAGCATAAACTAATCTCTTGCTTTAAATGAATAATGAAATATTTTACCTAGGTACAAAAATTATGCTTTAAGAATTGTTCTTAGGCTACCCATATAAATAATGTACCTTTCATTTTACATAGTAAACCCAGAATACATTTAAAGAGAACACTTTTGATTGGTTTAGACACATATCAATGCATAATGTCATACACATAATAAAGATTGACATGTAGGCTAATGATGATGAAATAGGGTTATATCTACTGTGCAACCAGGCATTTATATAGAGTGACATCAACTTAAATATTGATATGTGGACATTTTAATTTGTCAGTTTATGCCAAATGGCTAACTTCAATTTCTTATCAATTAAAAATCATCTTAGTCAAATCACTATACATAAATTTATAAGTATCAAATATAGTCAAATTAACATTTATGTATATACATATATATCAATACATATACAGTAAAATAATTTAATCAGCTATATATAAAATGAATAGATACAAAATCAAATACATAAAATAAAAATATGTATAAAATATGACTAAGTTTCTAAGTTTTGGGAAGGAGGAGAAACAAATATGGCCTCCTCCTACCCAGTTCCAAATAAATTCCTGGGTATATTGCCACTGTAGGAAAGTGAGATGTTAGACTCTGTTTGAGTCTACCTTGTAGCACTGTTGTGAGACTTTCTCTCTCTTTTTTTTTTAATTTCAGCATATTATGGGGGTACAAAAGTTTAGGTTATGTATATTGCCCGTGCCCCGCCACCCCCCTGAGTCAGAGCTTCAAGCGTGTCCATTCCCCAGACAGTGCACATCCTCTTAAGAGCACAGGATCACAGTCTACAAAGCCTAGAAATAAGTGTCTCAGGGGACAAGGACAAGACAAGAAAATTGAAAATACTGGGAAGAGCCTGGACTGCAGAGATCTTTGGAGATACGAGCAAAAATTGACACAGGCCCTATCAAAGTCCACTGTTTTTCCTGGTTCACAAGAGGCCAAGAAGAATTGAATTGATAAATAGTAAGTCATCCGTAGATTCTTGGAAACTATGACTTTAAGTGAAATGACAAGGAAATCAATTCTACCATTGACTAATTGACGTGAACAAGAGTTAAGTTCCTACAGCATATTTCTGGTCACAGAAACATCACCAAACTTTTAAATAAAGATCCAAGTCACTCTAATATTAAACATTGAAATAAATTTGGAGCTATACATACATTTAAGAAAGATTAATAAAAACAAATAATTATTTAGCCAATTCTGGTGAATCAGTGAGTAACAGCAGCCATAGTGGTGGTAGGTTAAATCAAGGAATGAATGTTTACAAAGTGAAAATTGTAAGAAGCACCTTCTCCCACCACCCAGTTCAAATCATGATAAATATGGCAGTGTCATTGAGTGCTTTTGTATTGCATAGTCTATTGTCATGCATTTGTATGATTATCATATATTTACAAATTTTTATTTTACAACAGTTTTCATTGATTGATTTATTCATTTTCCAACCTGCTTATGCCAGTTTAGGATCACAGGTGTCTGTAGCTCATTCCAGCATCTCAGGCAAAGCAGGAACCAACCATGGACAGAAGGCCATTCCATGGGAGGGCAAGCTCCACACATGCACCGAACTCACTCAGACTGGGACTATTTAGACATGCCCATTCACCTAACTTACACATCTTTTGGACCAGGGATGAAACCAGAGCAGAGTACCAGAGAAAACCCACACAGACATGGGATGAATGTGCAAACTGTACAGACAGTGCCCCTGGCTGGGAACTAATATTTTTTTCTCATCAACTTTATAATGAAATATCACTGAATGAAACAATGTTATTTGAGAACCCGCTGTTTTAAGTTCTTCCTGTAAATCAGAGTTAATGGAAGTCAAAGAGCTGTGAAAAAAATATGTTGTATTTATATAACAATTTAAAAATTTGCACATTATTTATAATAAATAAAATAAAATAAAAAAGAAGATAAATAAAAGGATAAGAAACTTCAAAAAATTGGGGAGGGGTATGAAACAATTAAGATTTTACCAAACCATTATTTTTGTAAAAAGTTAAAACAATATTAATAAATATTTTATCCATATAACAAGATGGTAGGAATAAAAATAATATCACTACACCACTTATGAATGGTTTAGATTTTCATATTAAAAAATAAAACTGACATATTAAGTTAAAAACAAAATGCAGTTCTGTACTGTCACAAAGAAAACACAGCAATGTAAAAAATGTTGAAAATGAAAGGATACACACAAACCCTTAGCTCCCATAATCTCATCCTATGTATTATATTTGATAAATACTAGTAGAAGAAATTATTGAATAAGTCATGATACATAGACATCATGGAAATTGCATCCACACAAAAGAATGATGCAGTACTATTTCATTGACTTTTTGCTTTTTCATTCTAAGTATTTTCAGGAAGTTAAACAATATCCAGAATAGTATTTATATTTGATCCCATTTTATTTATTAAAAAAAGTTGAAAAAATCCTATATATATTTACACATTCTTGTGGACACCAGATAAAAGACACAAACCAAAGACGTTAATGTGCATTATCTGGGGCTGAAATTAGTAAACCATTGAAAATAGAAAAAAAAAAATAAAGAAAGAAATAAAAATTATGTTCTAAAAAATTGAGGAATAACTAGCTAAACTATTTAAGGTAAATATAATTACAATGAATAAAAAGGTAATTTTAGCAGAGAAAAAATTTACAGAAAAATGAAATTTTACAATAGAAAAATATAAGAATAAAAAATAACGTGGATGAACTTTATAGCAAAATGGAAATAATACATGCCTTTTGATTGAAGTATTTAATTCATCAATATTTAATGTATTTAATAATTATTACTGTGGATATATTTAGTCTTAATTATTTTAGTATTTGTTTTCTGTTTGGCTTCTTTGTCATTGCTGTTCTCATTGTTCTTCTCAATTTTCTTGATATTTTCAAATAACCAGCTCGTGGTTTTGCTAATTTTCTCCATTGTTTGCTTTATATTGCATTTGTTTCTGCTCTTGTATTTATTATTCTCTTCCTTCTATGAACTTTGGGTTCACTTTTTTTTTGTCTTCTTAAAGTAGAATTTGGGTCCTTCCAAATATCTTTGTTCTTTTCTAATATAAGTTATTAAATGCAAATGGTCATTGAGCATAGTTATGAGAGTTGCTTCACAGTACTTGTCTCGGTCATTTCAAGTCTGACTCTCACTGACGTTTTTGTTGAAAATTAATTATAACATTCTGTTCTTTGTATGTCAAGTACTTTTGAATTGTATTTTAGTATTTTGAATGTTTATTTGTGGAGACTTTGGTTTCCTATTCCTTCAAAGAGTGTAGATGTTTTAGTTTTAGTAGGAAATTAACTGTCTTGGATCCACTTTGCAACTTCTGCTTTTCCTGTGGTAGCAGCAGTTCAAATCTCAGCTCTGCCATTTTTGTCTTAGGTTAAGTTCATCTGAATCTGAAGGATTTCAACCTACATGATAATCAGGTCAACTAGAGAGTTGGGAAGAGTTTATGCACAGTATTTGGGACTCTTCTCTTGATTTTTATTTTACAGGTCATCCTATTCCCCTTCTAGCTATTCCAGTTGCCTTGGCCTCTCTCCTCTGGTTTTTCAGATCTGAAATATGTAAGATTTATTAGCTGGGTTTTGGTACATTGCATCATGCTGCAACCATTGTCGGTCCTTGAGATAAAGCCATAAACTTTGGAAGCTCACTATAGATCAGTCCCTTTCTTAAAATTGAGACTCTCCTTCAAAGTGGGCCTGTTTTTTCTTATTTCCCTAAAACTTCATGTAGTTTTATTTTGTATTTTTTCCATAGTTTATTAGTTGTTACTTTCTGGAGGGTTGCTCTGTTAAGTAGTTTACTAGAAACTACACTCTGGGAGAAGTTCTTTAAAACTATCTTTTATAGAGAACATAGCATTTTCCACATGAATTTGATGCGAGATCGTAATTTTAAAAACCTAGTATCATCTAACTGTTAAATTTACTGACTTTTCATATCTATTATAGGATAATCTGTATATTGATTTTTTTCAAGTGGCAATAAGAAATATTAAAGCTATATAATCTAGAAAGATGATGAGTTTGCTAATTTATTTACTATTAGAAACAATGTAATTATGGTCTCTGTAGTATACAGCTACCTGTATTTCTTTGGAACAATGTTAGAATTCTTATCTAGACCACAGTAGCTTAATAGTAAGCTTTAAGACTAAGTATCATAACATATTGCAATTTACATATTTCATCCACTTGCATTAATACAGACCACACATGAAGCTAAATTGAATATATACAATAAAATATCTAGTAAGGTAATATATAAAGTGGTATAAGAAAGGGAGGTTTAAATATATTAGCACTTTCTTTTATGTTTAGACTCCTATGATACTATTTGATGATATATTTAAAGATATGAAGAAAATAGTCTATATAATTTGTACTTGGTATATGGAAATGCATGTGTCAGTAAAATATCAAGAACAGTTTTATTTTAGTGAACATTTATTTCTGTCCAATATCAAATTTTACAGTTGTAACGAAAGACTGATTTTAAACTTCACCAAGCTAATAATTTGCAATTGCATGGCAAATTATTCCTTATTTTATAATAACTTTTACATAATTTAAGAAAAAAAATTTAAAAACTGAAAAGATTATATTATAATTAAACATAAAGGATTAAATTATATTAGTAAACTCAAGCTATTTTAATGAAAACATTTTCAATAAACATTGCATCTATTTTTCAATTTAATTCTACTCTTGTAAAGCACAAAATAGCATCAAGGCAGAATCAGATGGCTTAAAACTATTAAGAGGGAAAATAATTGGTCCATTAGTTATTTGAAACTGCAATCTTTTTAAAATTTTATTTCTTACAAATTAAAGATTATTTATAATATTATGAGCATAGGATGACTTATATTCCCATTAGGTAAGATCGTAATGACAATGGTAAAGTTGGGAGAAACACTGTTGCTTTCAGTAAGAGCTATCCAAAGCAAAGGCAGATGCAAAGGACAGATGGGTGGACTAACTGAAGTAAGTGCATTATTTGCTGCTCAGATATTGGTTGGATGTCAGCCAAAAATACTGAAACATGCTACAGAGTGCTAAGGACCAAACCCCTAAGGGCTAAACACTCCATACATAAAGTGGTAGTATTTTTTTTAAGACAGAATTTGAGTGAATTTCATAATTTTTAGCACATTTTTTAAAATGATGGTTTTAGTTAAGTTCCAAATGTGGCTGCTGTATTTAAGTTGTCTTTTTCTTTTTAATTTGCATAAAAAAACCCTCTACTGCATCTTGCTGTTTCCCTACTTTTATGTGACTAATTTTTCAGCTCACTAAGAACATAAATTGAAAACCTCAAAATTGGCCTATTTGTTGTGTTTTTTGGAAGATGAAAAAAATAGCAATGAAAATAAATTGGGAAGTTTGGTCACAAAGTAGCACAGCACAGTGGAATAGAGAATATAAATTTCTGCTCAAACTGATATAGTAAGAAAGGCTTAATAGGAAGATAGGCTTCACCTCAGCCATGAGCATTCTTGCTAATTGGAAATGGAATTTAAGTTGCCAGGAATAAGGTCAGCTTATGTGATCCAAACATAATGGTGGGTCACACTTGGAAAAAAAAAAAATCTGCTTTCTAACATGACAAGAATGATTTGCAGTTAATAATAGTGGGGGAAAGGCCAGGCTTTTCTGTTACCCTTGACTTCACCTAGGATGAAAAAAGAAATCACTTCTGCTGCTGTGAGCTACTTACTTTCTTCCTGGTCATTATTGGTTAGTTATATGTTATTGATGAAATCTAACATTACTGACTTTATTGACATTAAAGTTGATTTACTTGTGTGCCTGGTGAATAAAAAAAGCATTATGCTGTATTCCTATTGCTGAGTATTTGAGGAAGCAAGTGTAGCTCCAACTTAATTATCTTTTGCTGGCTCACTTACCCTCTAATCTCAGCTTGAAAACAAGTATTATTCTTCTATCAAATCAAGTGATAATGGAGAATGAATAACCCTAAAATGTTTGTCTGGTTTTGTTGTTTGATGTTATAGATCAAGGAATTTAAAATCATTTAGAATTTTCAAATATTACCACCAGAAGGCCATCCTCATTTTAAATAGAATTCTGAATTTTAACTCCTTGCCATTTCATCCCTAAGAACCAGAATTTTGTAAAAGATAATCAATTTCTTTTATATTAATAATTAATTGGTGAAATTTTAATTATTTAGAATAAGAAATGAACTGATTTTTTAGTAATAATAAGAAATGTTTCACTAGATGATTTATAATATTTATTTAAATGATAGAATTTTATGAGCAACATTAATGTTATTTTGCATAATATTCATATTAATTACATCTAACAAAAACTCCTTTGATGTAATTTTATTGTACATTTATTTTATGTTGTAATTTAATATAAAATTTAATTACATTTAGGAGACTACCAGACATTTTCCCATACATTCAAATATGAATCCTTATTAATTTGTGGGAAAAAAAGACAGAGAGAGAGAGAAAATGAAAGAAGTAAAGCGATAACTTGATATTGATCTGTTCAAGAATTCCATATCTTCCTGATTAAGCGTAGGGAGGCTGTGTGTTTCTAAGAATTTGTCCATTTCCTCCAAATTTTCACATTTATATGCATAGAGATTTTTATAGTATTCGGAGCTGATATTTTGTATTTCTGTGGTTATCAGTTGTAATGTCTCCTTTTTCACTCCTGATTGAGTATATTAGAGTCCTTTCTTTTCTTCTTCTGGTTAATCTAGTGAAAGGTGTGTCAATTTTGTTTATCTTTTCAGAGAACCAGCTATTTGTTTCATTAATCTTTCATATAATTCTTTTGTTATTAATTTCATTTAGTTCTGGTTTGATGTTAGTTATTTCTTTTCTTCTGCTGGGTTTGGGATTGATTTGCTCTTCTTTTTCCAGTTCTTTGAGTTGGTTCATTAGACTGTTGATTTGCGATCTTTGTATCTTTTGGATGTAGGCATTTAACACTATGAATTTTTCCCTCAGGGCTGCTTTAGCTGTGTCCCACATATTTGATAACTTGTGTCCCCTTTATCATTTAGTTCAAAGAATCTGTTGATTTCCATCTTAATTTCCTCCTTGATCCAATAATCATTCAGCAGTAGGTTGTTTAGTTTCCATGACTTTGTGTAGAGATGAGTGTTTCTGTTGGAGTTGATTCCTAATTTTATTCCACTGTGATCTGAGAAGATGCATGGTACAATTTCTATTTTTTTTAAATTTGTTGAGACATGATTTATGGCCTAGGATGTGGTCAATCTTAGAGAATGTCCCATGAGCTGATTAGAATAATGTATAATCAATGGTTTGGGGATAGAAAGTTCTACTTACCTGGTAACTCCAGCAGAGTGGGACACACCTTGAGGTGGAGAGACATTGAATCAGTGTGGGCTCCCTATGAGAGAGAGAGACTTGGGACTAATATCTTTCTCCCTGACATGGTCAGGGTTTGATCTCTGAGACCCAAGGGATGGACCGCAGCCCAGATCCTGTAACACCCAGGTCTTGATTACATTGCCCAGGGGCACAGAGGAGATATTTGTGAATTAGTCTTGCAAGGTGTGCCTGTGTGCCTGCAGGGGCAGATTGAGTGCAAGTGGGTCCTAGCTGTGGCATGCTCACAGGGCAGCCCTCCTCCCGCAGTAGGACTGCACTTTCAGCTCACCTGGGACCAGTATTAGGAAGTCCAGAGATGGTTCCATTGTAAAGATAGGAAAACAAAAAAAAAAAGAAAGTATCGAACTTCTTATCTGGAAATTGAGAAGCTGGAAAGTAGTGGGACAATTACAAACTACTGAGAGAAAAAAATATGCAGTAGAGATCATTTACAAATGATATACACAGATATAAAAAAGTCCAAAGAGTACTCCAGCTACTTCAGCTAGGAAAATTATCGATAAAGAATTCTAACCAAACTACTAATTATGCCAGATACTTTGAGGTACAGAAGAAAAAGAAGAGAGAAAACACTGGTGAACATTGTAGTTATATCTACATCTATAAGACTATACTGTTAAATCAAGATTCCTAAAGAAAAGAAACATATTTCACGAGAAAGTCTAATAACAGTAAATAATTAATTATATAAACTGTCTTGAGATTCTAGGGAGCAGTAACATGCTTTGAAATTCTCATTTACAAAGTGCTGGGAAGAAAGTGGGAATGAGAACATATTCTTAAGGCTTATCTTATTTGGCAAAAGGCAAAAAGAGCAAACAGATTAGAACATCTTAGTGGGGAAAATAACTGGTACCTTCTTTCTTTATAGCAATGGAGAAATGTATACTTTATTATGAGCATCCGCTAAGGAAAGATAACCATTATTATCATAAAATACAAACTATAATAGTTCTCTTGATTAACAGGGGCTCTCTTGATTGAATCACAAAAAAAATTAAAGGCAATAAAGGAAAAAAGCTAAAAATATAAACATCTTAATAGATGAAATAAAGAAATTCTCTTAAACTAAATGAGAGTAGGCTAAAATCTCCAATTAAAAGATGGAACCTATTGAGTTGAGTTTAAAAACAACTCAGCTCTAAGTAACAGACTTAAACCAAAGTGGTAAAAGAAAGGTTGAAAATGAACATGTAGACAAGAGGTACCCGTAAAATGCAAACAAACCAAAAAAAGTAGCAGCAGTAGTTTTAGAGTTAGGCATGATGGAATTGAAGGGTAAATGTTATAAAAATAATATATAAATATTTCCTTTAACAATATACAAAATAGTCATTTATTCAATAAATATTTATTCAGCATTACTTTGTGCTAGGCAATGTTCTCTGGTGGTCATTTCTGTCATTCTTAAGTGATTTTACTCATTGCAGCAACTCTAAACTTTACTTCCTTACACAATTATATCTAAAAGCAAGAATGAAAAGGTTGTGGTACCTTGTGCTTTTCTCTCTTACCAGACATTTACCCTCAACTTACCTGTCAGAAGTGGGTAAAGAGCACACTCAAGATTCAGGAGTAATCCCAATTTTCTTCATTTCAAAGGATATCTAGCAGATGTCTGAAAAAAATTTGGGAATCTCTTCAGAAAAAAAGGGGGCAGAATTAAAGATAGGTTGGACATCATGTAGGCAGCAAAGAGCTTCTGATCTCTTATATAAAGACACAAGTTACAAAGACATTTTCACCTGTATAAACCTGTATACACCAAACAACACAGCAGTCAGTCACACACACACACAATATATATATATATACACATATATATATATAAAATATAAAACAAAGATTAGAAACATAAAGACAATTTGATGAAAATATAAGGTAAGAGTATACTGCATCTCTATAGGCAATTGAATTGTTCAGTTAAGTCTTTAATAGTTATACATTAATTCTTGATTAAAAATATCTTTCTTGTTAAATTTTTATAGAAACCTTTACAAAAATGGCAATAAAAAGACTTTTATCATTTTAAAGTAGAGGTTTGATAGTCTCATTCTCTGAATATAATCAAATACAATTAGAAATGCATAATAAAGGTAGATACAGAAATCTTTAATGATTGGAAATAAAAGCAAACTCATATAATACTTGGGTTAAAGCAAAAATCAAATGAGAAATCAGTATGTCTCTAGAAAGCAATGAAACAAAGAAAAATTCATACCAAAATCTTTATAAGATGAAGAAAAAACTATGCTCTGTTGATGTTTAGTTTCAAATGCCTTCATTAACAAAAAGAAGTCTCAACATAAAGAAAATTGGTATTTGTTTTGAATTTGAGTGACAACAAACAAGCAAAAAATAAGTAAAATAGACAATTCAATAAATTTTGAATGATCAAAATAGAAACAATAAAACAAAGTAGATGAAAATATTATATAAGAGATTAGCTAGAGGGGTGAAATTTGGGACTAAAACTATTTTAGAAATCAAAGGGAAAGGAAAAGTCTGAGAAAGATCCATCATAGATAGAGACAAAATCAAGCAGCCAAAGAAATAAAAGGGAGATGGTGAGGACAAGATAAATATAAAGTGTATAAGAATATAGTTTCTTGATGAAGGTAGAAAAAAGAACTTAGGAGTATTTTTCAGAAGAAATTACAACATACCTAAAAGAATCAATATCATAAAGTTTATAGTAATTTATAAAATATGTTCATACCAGTAGTTGTCTTATTTATAGTAGATTAAAATATTTTATTTAAATGAAAGTATTAACAACATTTTCACAATTTTCCAACTTAGAAAAGTTAGTGGGAAATCATAAATACTCTTCCCTGTCAATATATATTTTGCTACATGTATTGGTAAAAATTAGCATAACAGTTGCACTGCTTTTACTTTGGGACAAAGAACATTATATTGGGATGACTTTGAGGAAGGATTGTGAGCATAATGATAATGCAATTACATAAAATATGTATACTTCATAGAAATAGCACTCCCTTTCCAATTTACTTTTTATGAATATTCTTTAGTGCTTCAGAATAATCAGCACATTCTTGACTCGTTAACTACAACTAGAGTCATCAAGGGAGGAAGTGAAATTATCATTAAACATTCACTGACCAAAATCAATTAGTCTACCTACAATATTAATTAAATGGCTGCCTTGTGCAGTCAGCAGCCCTTGTTACCTACAATGTCAGAAGAATGAGATATAGTAAAAAAAAAAATAGTAGTAATATTAGTAGGGATTTTGGTGTCAAACTAAACTACAGTCAACTGTTAGCTTAGACCCCTGATAAGTTGTCTGAACCTGAACAACATATATAATTTGTGAGTCTTTTTATTTCATTATCTGTAAAAGGAAGATAATGACCATAAGATAAAACAGTCACGAATATTTCAATAATTGAACTCTGAGGTCTCTAGTACATAGTAGCTACTTAATAAATGTCAATGTCCTTTATTCCTTCTGGGATAGCATTTAGGTTCACCATTTGAATAGTGTAAGGTGTTGTCATTGATATAGATTTGGGTTTTCATGGAGAAGCAATTTTACAGTGAAGAGGAATGACAACATTGACCTTTTAATAAATAAATATAAACCTCTATTAGAAAACATTGTAAATATTAGCAAAAGACATTATTTGCATTCATTCATGTGGGGCAATTAAATGGAAAACAGATTAGGTTCTGTTTTCTTCATTGCACTGTTCAGTTCTATGTGTTCTTTCTGATTTCTCCTGCTTGCTTATTTTAATATTGCATTGCCTGTCAAAGCCAGCTTTCAGCCTTTTTATCTTTGGAAGTCCTGCACCATATTGCACCAAACCTCTGCCTACCCTAACTTGGTTTGGTGTAACAGTTAATATAGCGTCAAATGTGCTGTGATACCTCTTACCGGCCTTACCACAGAAAATGAATTTAACCAGATTTATTAGACACCTGCTGCTTAATAGTTTGTGGAAAAGGATCCTGCCTGACATTTGGCTCTCTGGCTTGGCTGAGTTTGTCTAGTGTCCTGAATCATTCACCCATCCTTCTGAGTTGTGTGGGGAGTCTGCATAACAGAAACTCTATATAAAAGAAAGCTTGACATTTTAACTCAACTCCATAATTTGTTAGTCTTTCTAATCTCATCTTAAAGGAAGGGTTTACTCTCTAGTTTATGTAAGTCTTTTAAACAATATTGTGAAGAAAACTGAATCAAAACAGTTCTAAATTACAAGCCGGTGGCAGTTTTTTACAAGGAGTTTTATAGAAAGTTGAAGTCTGAGTTCAGTTCTGTAGGAGTTCGCAATCACTCATGAAGATGCCAAGGAGGGAGAAGTAATGCTTTGCTAGCACCGTGATGCTAACAGATAACTATTGCAAGGGTCAAATATAAGCATTTTACAAAAAAATTTTCATTGTGTTTATATGCTGGCAGTGGTTCCCTAAAAGAGGCTATCAACCACACAGCCCATTTTGTAATCTCAGGTCTGTGATACTCAGTAGACATTACTCAGTAGCAACATAGGATGTTGGGTGAAGTGTTGATGAAAATCCACAGTAATAAAAATTTCACAGATGTGAAGTCAATTACAGTATCAAGCGAAGTTTGTTATGAAGAGATACTTGTTATTAAAGTATCCGGTCCTCAACAAGGCTGACCTTCTCAAATGCTAGTCTGTCACAAAGCATGAGATTTTTAAAAAATCCAATAACAAGTTTCCCCACTGTGGTTTCAATTGCCTTTTCAGATCTCCCACAGAGTTCTGTTTCAGTCTGAGATAACCCAGATGGTTCTGGTCCTCAATGGGTCAAAGTGGCATGTATTTACACTAGAATAATCAGAGACAGGATTTCTACCTTGATCAGATTATCTAGGTATATATTTTACTCAAATCTTTACTTAGCTGTGTAGCCAAAGTTTTGAACTGTGGAAATAATTTTTTTTAATTTCTGGATTTTTCCTGATAAAATGCTTTCTATATGCTAGAGACTCAAAAAATAGTTGTGCTATTCTATTGAGGAAGTTCACAAGAAGACTCAGATCATTTGATATTTTATAGTTTTGCATAAAACTAAGCATATTTAAAGATTAAAATGAATAATTTCTGGGTTTCGTCTTTTTAAAAAGAGCTTTCTGGCTAAAATTGTGTCAGACAAAAAACTTGAAAGTGGCCTTTGAAAACAGAGTTGATAGGATGACACTTCACCTGAACCAGAACATTATGTCCCTGTACCTAGCCACCAGTTTATTTACGTGTTCCCCTTCAGTGCCACCCTAACAAACCAGTGCATATCTTCATTGTAATCTTGCCATACTCCATAATAACTTTCGATTTACTCTTGTGAGTCCCAGCTGAATTCTAATTATTTGGAACAAGGAAGATGTTTTGTTTTCTCATATTTTCAAAGTAACATGCCTAGCCCATAGTAACCACTTCTTATGTGGTTAGAAAAGCAAAAGTAATACTAAATAAGGAAACTATTTTTGAATAATATTGAATGAGTCCAGGATAAATTATATAACTTAAGCTGTAAAATTCCACATCTAGTCCAAGTATTTTCTGAATATAATTATTCTGTTATATCAAAAACATTGTGAAAAAAATTTATATAATTTTTTTATTCTTATTTCAGCATATTGTGGGGGTACAAAAGTTTAGGTTATGTATATTCCCCTTGCCCCTCCCACCCCTTGAGTTAGAGCTTCAAATGTGTCCATCCCCCAGACAGTGCACATTGTACTCATTATGTATGTATACACCCATCCCCTCCCCCACCCACATCTGCCCGACACCCGATCAATGTTATTCCTAAATGTACTCTTAGGTGATGATCAGTGAAACCAATTTGATGGTGAGTGCATGTGGTGCTTATTTTTCCATTCTTGGGATACTTCACTTAGTAGAATGGGTTCCAACTCTTCCCAGGAAAATATAAGAGGTGCTATATCACCATTGTTTCTTATAGCTGAGTAGTACTCCATGGTATACATGTACCACATTTTATTAATCCACTCATGTATTGATGGGCATTTGGGTTGTTTCCATATCTTTGTGATTGTGAATTGTGCTGCTATAACCATTCGGGTGCAGATATCTTTGTTATAGAATGTCTTTTGTTCTTTTGGGTAGATGCCCAATAATGGGATTGCTGGATCAAATGGTAGGTCTACTCGTATCTGTTTAAGGTATCTCCATATTGCTTTCCACAGAGGTTGCACTAGTTTGCAGTCCCACCAGCAGTGTATGAGTGTTCCTGTCTCTCCGTATCCACACCAACATTTGTTGTTATGGGACTTTTTTATAAAAGGCATTCTCACTGGAGTTAAGTGATATCTTATTGTGGTTTTGATTTGCATTTTCCTGATGATTAGAGATGTTGAGCATTTTTTCATATGTTTGTTGGCCATTCTTCTGTCTTCTTTTGAAAAATTTCTGTTCATGTCCTTTGCCCACTTTTTGATAGGGTTGTTTGATTTTTTCTTGCTGATTTTCCTGAGTTCTAAATAGATTCTAGTTATTAGTCCTTTATCAGATGTGTAGCATTAGAATCCTAGAAGAAAATGTGGGAAAGACTCTTATAGACAATGGCCTAGGCAAAGAATTTATGAAGAAGACCCCAAAGGCAATCACAGCAACAACAAAAATAAATAAATGGGATCTGATTAGATTAAAAAGCTTCTGCACAGCCAAAGACATTGTCATGAGAGTAAATAGACAACCTACAGAATGGGAAAAAATTATATAATTTTTAAATGTGCTAAATAGATATTGAAGAAACTAAGACTCTGACAAATCCAAAGGATTTTAAACTTAGTTTCTTAGCTCTCAAAATTTGGAATACCACTGGATTAGTTAGAGTGGGATATATCTAGCTGTGTGTGTGTGTGTGTGTGTGTGTGAGTACTCTTTCCCCTTAGTGACTGATAAAAGTATGGAGTGGACCTCCCAGGAGAATGCACACATGTAGCCAGTTTGAAGTCACAGGATAATGGGACCTCATTCTCCTTTTATTAAAAAGTTCAAATGCCCTTATTCAATTCCGTCAAGGCAATGGAGTCAAGAAACACTAAGCCTGGTAAAGTTTCACCTACAATTATTTAATATTAAAGAACTTTAGATCTTTGTTGTCACAGAATCACAGAGAGGTCTTCAATTCACCCATTTTAGAAAACAGAAAACTCACATAATGAGAAGCAAAGTGATTTTTTTTTTCTTTAAGAGACGAGGTCTTGGTCTGTTTGTCCAGGTTGGAGTACAGTGGTCTGATCAAAGCTCAGCGTAACCTTGAATTCCTGGGCTCCAACAATCCACCCATCTCAGCCTCCAGAGCAGCTGAGCAGCTGCGAAGCTGCGATTACAGGTGTACACCACCATGCTCAGCTATTTTTGTTATTATTTTTTAGCAACAAGGCTGGTCTTGTCTTATGTTGCCCAGGCTGGTCTCAAACTCCTAGCCTCAAGCGATCCTTCAACATCGGTCTCCCAAAAGGCTGGAATTACAGTCATGAGCCACCACTTCCTGCCCAAAATGATATTCTTTAATCATCAAGGTATTATACTAATTAAGATAAGCAAGTTCCTAATGAGTCTGAGCTTGTGCACTGGTACCCAATCACTCAATTTGGTTTACTAATTGACAGTCATCCTTAGACCTGGACTGAAGGTGTTTCTGCCCTGGGACCCCATTTTAAGGGCTTCAAACATCACAAAAACCAAAATAAAAATAACTTTTGCCTTTTCTGGTACCACAAGAAGGATTTTTTGCTTGTTTGTTTGTTTGTTTTTTGGGTAAAGTTTGGCAACAAATGAATAAAGGAGAATTGAGGAAAGAGGGCACTACACTGGACCGTATTCCCAGCTAAGGCAGGGGCTGAGGCAGGGCAGTGTATCTGAGGAAAGGAAAAAACATACTTTTGCCTTGGGTAACTGGGCAAAAGTGGCTGATTTTGCTTATAGTTGGCTGTCGCAGTCACCCAAAGTGGGCATAAATTGATGTTTCCCAAGATGATTGCATTGCTGCCCTCTCCTCTATTCTGGTAATGTCCTCCTAGTGGGGATTTCAAACTGCCTGGAAACCTTCATTTAGAAAAGTGAGGCATAGGAGAGGGACATCTGCCAGCCCTGGCTCCCAGGGAAGCTTGTACAAGTTTATCTTCAAATTTGACTTCTCCCTGGAACCTGATCACTGGACTAGGTTCTGCCTTGCCTCGACCAAGGACATTGGTGCTTTTAGCAGGCAGCATGGCCCTAGGATCTCTTTCTTTAGCTTGGTCCTCAGGGCAATGCTCAAGGTGCAAGCTGAGGGATCCTGAGTAAAAACTTGTAATAGATGTAAACATAGCTGGATTTTTAACTTTTAAATGTTTAGATTTTTGGTATGTGGACTTTTATTTGTACTTTTCACCCAGTAATGCATGGGTTTAGCAGACAGCCTGACCACTGTAAGTCACAATCCACTCTGCAAACATGTTTCTTACCTATGTGTGCATCTGAGCTTTGTTTCTTCTGTAGTACTTTTCCTCTCTACTGCTAACCTGTATTTAGTAGTCTATTCTCAGCCTACAAAATGACGCATTGGTACATATATTATAATTTGAGAGCTTACAGAGGGATCTGAAATTTCCTTATTGGCTTAAGCTTTATATTCTAAAACAATCCATTTTTTATAAGTTGTACATGGTTTATAGTGTTCAAGTACCCAAGACTGTTAAGACTGTTTGTTATTTTTGTTTTGCCATTGCGCTAAAAGTAGAAAAGAGCCAATATACTTTTCTAAGTATTTAGTGAATATTAAAATGACTGAGAGGGAAGTCACACATTCCAAATAAAAGATGTGATGAGCAGAATATGACAACTAGATTTTCAATTAAGAGGGTGCTGAAAAATTAAATTTATATTGTCATTTGAAAGTAGAATTTTCTCTGACATTCTTTCCTTTTATCAACCCATCTTTTAAATACATATTTATATTTTCATCAAAATTATAACAATGTGCCACTTTACCCTAACAAAGTTGTAAGAGTAATAATAAACACATATTATCCAGTGTTGGCAAAGTTGCAGGGAAATAGTCCTTTTTAGTTACTGCTGGTAGCAATGTAAATCATATTTTTCCCCAATGGCTTGCCTTAAAAGTTTGTGTGTACCTTTAACTCAACAATGCCACTTCTAGAAACATACCCTAGGGAATTTACTACAGATTTGTAGCCGGATGTATATTCATTATATGTTCATTGAGTAAAATTGCAAACACCCTAAATGTACAACAATAGAGCCTGAGTTAAGTATTCTATGGAACATTTTTATAGCAGTATATATTTAAGGTTTGGATAGGTTTACTACAAAACATCGACAGTGATTTTCTCTAGGCTGTGGTTATATTGTTGTTAGTATTTACTTTCTTGTGCTCATTCATCCAATTTTTCTAAAATGATATGTTCTACATGTGTAATCACAAGAAATTTTGAAGGTAATAAATTTAGGAATAAAAACATAAGTAATTTATATAAGTTATACAGTTACTACCATCTATTTAACTTAAGAGTAAAAAGTTTTAAGAAAATAATTTTTAACTATTCATGATTTTTTGAGTCTGAGCTCCTTGCTTCTGTTAGAAGTAGAGAACATATTCTTGCCATGCTAGAGTATGCTCAGTCTGATCCAAAGATATTTACTATTTAGATATTTAGGAGATAAAAGACTATAGTTGATAGTGCAAATTCTTGTTGGGGTGTTTTGTCCCAAAGTAAAAAAAAATTTTCACAATGAAAGAAAAATTCTTAGGGATTGAGAAAGAAAAGAAATTCAAGATTGGAATGCAACCTTGCATTGCCTCTTCTAAGAAAACTAATGACTTGTGCCAGATGAGAAATAAAGAATTCTGACTCCATTTATTACTGCAGCTTACCTCCTGAAGGGATGGCAGACTGGTTTAACATGCAGTCAGGTAGGAGTGCAACATCGATAAACAATACTCAAATTCTCCCAGATGAGACTTTCAGATAATGATACAGGCAGACAGTGTGAGGAGTTATGCAGAACCAACTTGGACCAACTCAAAGTGATGGTTTTGTGGAAAAAAGGCCTTCTCCACATACAAAAGAAGCGAATATTAAGAAAGAAAATAGGAAGTATATAGTTTTCTTTTCTGTCTCTAAAGATGTTTAATTGGAAATCTCTTCTATATGATTTTTGGAAATGGGAAATGAATTATGTAGCAGTTAATATTATATGTGAAATAAAGTGGATATTGAAGACTTTTGTATACCGATTTAGTCCCTATACATCTTCATCTTGAAGAGTTGAATAGCTAAGTGACTGGCATTTTGAAATTAACATCATCATTTACAAACTTGGAAAAAGTTTCTGGTTAAGTATTATAAAAGGCCTAAAATGGTATTTAAGGAAAAGAATGTCAAAATAATCATGTTGATAAGAATGGATTGCTTTTGCAATTTAATAACATCAATTAGATAGTGAATAATGTAATTAATTAAGTAGTGCAGGATTGGGGGGAACCCTCATGTCTTCTATTACCTATTTTTAGGGACCAAAAAATGCAGGCATCTGAATGTAAACAAAGTTTTTAAAAAATATATAATCTGAACACCCTAAAAACTCAAATATACTGAAATCAAAATACTTTTCTTAGCCGTGATCCTCAAAAATTAGGAAGAATAAAAAATTATATTTGAATAATATTACATCTCACAAATTTAAAAAATGGAATTTAAATAGATTTTTTCTTTAATGCTTTACAAAAAGGGAATATTCAATTTCATATCAATTAGAAATCCTGTTTTCATAAATTAGGTTAACTCCTCATTCATACTTACCTACATTTGTGGAGCAATAAAATGCATTTAATTGTATTACCCTGAACTCTGGTGAGTTTGAATGTAAAGCCAACAGAGGTCTACTAGTCGTTGTCAAATTGTCATCACACTAGCACAGATTTTAGTGTAGAGAGCCATGGAAAATAAAAAGCTAGTTGTCTCCCGAAATTGCCAGGCAGTGGTGAAACGCAAAGGGGCAGGACTCACAGACTGCCTTTAAGGAGCCCCTGGGCTGCAGTATAGAAGAAAGAGTCCCTGGGTCCAAGCTTGTTGCATTCTAGCTGAGAGAATCTGACTTTCCATTCTAATAAACGTGAATGTTAAACTGAATTAGAGAGATAATAAAATCAATCTGAGAGAGAGAAGACCAGTGGAATTTTGGCTGATAGTTTGGGATACTAAACTGTGGAATAAGCAGGAGTTTCAGGATATAAAAGACACTACCGGGTCTATTTCTCTCTCTTGCCAGCCGAGGATATTTTTTCTATATATTTCTCAATCCAAACAAATGAAAAAAGAAAAGGAAAGAGAATGAAAAAAAATCGCATAAATAAGCATTCAAGTTCAGTTTTTTTCCTACTTCTTTAGAAAATCTAATTTATGTAGTATCTTTTTGGAGGTATCTTAACGTTTCTTTGTATGATTTTTAATGCTAAAGGAAACAATGAGAAGGCATGCTTTTGTTAACACTCTAAAATGGGTTTATGAAATAATTTTGATATTCAAAATCATTTCGAATTTTAATGTACAGAGCATGTTAGTATAGTTGGTAACAAAGGGGAGCGTACAAATTTCTTCACATTCTATCTCCAAGCTAAAGAAAAGAAGCCTATTTGTTCCGTAGAACTGTTTATATCACTCTTTGCTGATTTGCATGCTGTAAAAGCTCTGCATCACAGACGTCTGTACTGGATGAATCACAAAGCCTCTTCCTAATCAATCTTATTTTCATCAGTGGTTAAGATAATATAAAGCTTAGTAGTTTTCAACCAAAATTCTGAGCTCTCACATTTGGAAAACTAGCCATGCAGCCACATTGCCACAAGGTGGGAGTAAAACGTTTGATTGGCTTAAGAACTGGCCTTTGCTTTTTTCCCTCAGCTCTTGTGTGAACAAAGAGGCAAAACAGGCTAACTTTAAACGTGAATGAAATAACATTGTTTATATATTCCTTGTTGCTAATGTGCATATCTTGAGAATTGGAATACCTTTTCACCAAAATTTGATCATCAAATATAATAAATATAGAAAGATAATGGTTTAATAGTAACTTCTTTATTCCTCTATTTTTTTCTTTATTCCTTGCCAACATTTGTGCCCCTTTCAAACTATATTTTAGGATTCCACAAAAACCATTTCAACATAAGTTTTACTAAAAAAAAAAAACCCTCACAATTTTTATGATAATGAATGTTATTTATTCTCCACACTAATGCATATTTTGAAGATAGCCTCCCTCTATAAATTTTTCCTATCAGTTTATATCTGCATGATAATGAAGGCAGCCATTTAAAGGGGAACAATGAATTAAACAGTCCAAGAAAAATGTCTAATGATCTTGACCTTTCTATGGAGTTGAAAGATTAAAATGAATTTAAAAATACTGCTTATTGTAGAATAAACATAATGCAGAGCCACTACACACCATTCAGTTGAATTTGCTTGCTTTGTGTTTAAATAGATAGCTATGCTTTGTGTAGTGCGCGCTTATTAAATTTAAACCTGGCAATATTATGTGTTCATTGTGGGTTGTAAGCACATGAAAACACACACACACACCCTTTGAGATAGAGTACCTGACACTTAGGCTAGCAAGACCAGACATTTCAAGGCAGTTGAGACTCACCAAGGTGACACTGACACACCCAAGGGATCCTGAGTGGTGCTAAATGGAAAGGGCCGCCATCTCCCTTGAATAAAAAGACATAACGGTTGAGGAAAGGCACAAATTGGCTTGCCAATTTCAATTCCTTCCCTCCTCCTACATATGAATAAAGAGTAGGCTAATGGATGGCATTCCTGTCTTTGCTGCTGCTGTTAGGTTTTTTGGAAAGATTTAACCAAATGAATCTTTTTATCCTACTGAGTTCTCGATAGACAACAGACACAGGGCCATATCTCTTACCTATGTTTTTCCATTTCTTTTTCTAATGATAACAATGGCAAGAAAGACAATGTAGTGCGTAAGGCCATGACACCGATGCTTTGCTGGATATATGTGCAGAAGCTCAAATAAAATAATACAATGGTCTTGAGAGTAAATTTTGCTGTCTTTAGATAGTCTGACAAAATATTATATTCATAGATAAGGAAAATTTTCTTGACTGGGTAGATATTTTCCAAGTTTGAGATATATGGAGAAAATCCATTCACATAATGAAATGCCACCTAAGCTTATACTAGATGATTTTGGATATTGCACTATAAAAATGCACTTGAGTATCTTATAGTTAATGTTCCACAAAACACTGATTACTGACTGTAGTCTCATGATCTAGCAGATATAATCTATTCCTTCTGCCCTTCAGGGTCACTGTTTTTTTTTTTTTTTTGTATTTACTTGTTATTTGAAGATTGAGAGGAAAATGAAGGAGAAAATAATCTTCTTTAAAATTTTAGTTAGCAGCTGAGATTGCTTGTAGGTGTAACTCAGGACAGGTAAAGAACATCCAGGGTTAGCTGTTGCATAAAAAGAATATTGTATATAATCCAACCAATGTGTTCTTTCTTAATATAACATATTCTTTAGTACCTACTTATTATGTTTATTGACCCTTAGGTGCCATTACAGTAAGATGTATCATTGTTATGTGTTCCCTAAGAAAGAAAAATATTACGTATTAAATGGTGATCAGTTATTAATTGTAAGAGGCATATAAATTATAGAAATGTTAAAATATAAAGTAAGACAGAAAGAAAGAATGAAGAAAAAAAAACAAAAGACTGAATGAACCAAAGATGGAAAGAAAGGGAGAAAGGAAGCAAGAAACAAAAGAGGGAAAGAAAGAAAGACAAGGAAGCCTCAGAACCCATGAAGTAAAGTCCCTACCCTGAAGGATTCTTGACTGATAGGGTCTGAGGTATAATCAGACTCCTTTGGATTGTTTGAAGTCTCCCATATTTTATTTGAAACACCTCATTGAATAGAAAGCTTAGGGTCTTGGACTGAAGTAGGCGTGAAGTGATGGAGGCAAAATTACACAATGGTACTTATATCTATTTTAATTCAAAATTTTACAATTATATTTTCAAAATTGAAATTTAAGAGAGTGAATAATGAAATGCCCGAGTGTTTAAACTTTTTATACAGGAGTCTCATTTTATATAACTAAATCAAAACTCAACTATGACTCACAATTTAAATGTGTTTGAAAAACATAATGGTCTAGAAGTCAGGGAATCTTGGATCTTGAATCAGCCACAAAGAAATACTGGTTGTCATATTTTGGTTTGTACTGAATAGTTTCTCCTAGTTTTACATTTTATAGAAGTGCATGTTCTGTTTAAGCAATATCATTTATTTCTGTTATGCCAATTAACATCTGTTGTCTACAATATTTTTTTTAATTTCATGACTTATCAGTCAAGTAATATAATATCATTTACTGAACAACATTTAGGAGGAAGAAAAAACTAAAAATATTTAGCTCTTAAATTCTGTGCCTTGACATAAAATTGAAACTATATCACAGAGAAAACTTGTAACTAGATTAGCTATTATTTAAATGGTGTAACACACTACCAGTGATTTACTTTTATGATAAATTCCTTAGCAAATGTCTAAAATACAAGAGCACTTATATCCAACCTAGTTATAGCTGAATGAATAGTCAAAAGTGAGAGAACCCAGGGAGTTGAGTTGATTTGTTTGATTGTTGTTCTTGTATTCTAACTTGAATTTTACTAAGATAATAAAAAAGAACACAATATTTTCCACAAGATGTCAGAGGAAAAATAATCTTCAATATATATCATTATTCTTAAAGTTTTGATTTGTTATGTAAAGTAGAAGATAATCCTTGTAGTTATACTAATACCTATGAAGACAGTAGCATATTTTTCCCCCGGTATCGTAATTGATTCATCCACCAGAGGTTGCAATAGGACTTTTTGCAGATGAAAGACAATGGGAACTAGTAAGACGGTGCAGAATGAAAAAAAGCCAGCTTTCTATCTACTATCTGTTGTATATCTACATATACATATTAGTATGTGGAAAAGAATAACTAATAAATAAAAGCCAAGAGCCAACTCCCTTAGATGTTAGATTTGGTTTAATCTAAAACTGAATGGAAAAATGAATCAGCAAAACACAATCATCTCATACTTGTTTTAAAGTCTGTTTCAAATGTCCATTTCCTTTTGGTCAGGCCTGACTCTCTAAAATTTCTTTTAGATATTTTACCACTCTGTTGAATTACCAGAGGGCTAATTTTGATGTAAAGCACATTTTTGTCTCACCAGTAATTTCTGGGCCCCATATTTTGAATGTGGGAAAAACACTCTTTTGCAACATGGGGATGGGAGAGAGTGTTTCTAGGATACCCTGGGAAGACACATCAAAAAGAAATTATTTTTCAAATCTTATCATGCAAAGTATTTGTGAATAAGTACACATACATTTGCTGAAAAGAAAATAAAAAAACTTGATCCCAGACCATATTCTCAAGTCATTTCTTCATTGTGAATTATCATACAGATTGAGTTGTTGGTATCAAAGCCCATTTGAATTTTTTTGATGAAAAGCTCACATCCAATTCAATAGAAGATATGAGATATGTTTTGTGCTTAATAGCTTTTCTCTTTAAAAGTGCAACTGAAATGAACAATGGAACAAGAAGACAAAAAAAAATCTATCAAGTATTAAAATAATCAGACACAAAATACTCTAATCAGAAATACTGCACTGGGCAAAGAAAAAATGTAAGACTGGAAGCATTAAGTTTATGTATGTACACAATAGCACTTTTGGATGGCTCCCAGAGGCATGGGGCTTACGACTTCCAAAAAGTACCCACTATTAAGGTGACATAGGTCTTGTCCCTTGAGCCTCCTTAAAGAAACAACAACTGTTCAGTAGCAGTGTAACAGATGTTAAAAAGAATCATTAGCAATCTAAATGTTTTTCTGAGCAGATGTCCCACTTCTGCTGTGGCTAACTTTGGGGGGGAGTGGAGTGGAATGCAGTGAGAATGGGGAAAAGGATGAAAACTTGAAGGAATCAATAATAAACAGATTGTCATAAGAATTACTCATCTAATTACATCAAAAAAGGGATCAAGGTGGTGTTTTTTCTAATTGCTACTGCTTGATGAGGAAGGACAGTAACCAAGCCAAAGAAAGAATTAAATTCACTTTGCTCCATTGACTTGGCACGTAGCTTTGAATCAATGAGAGGAAAAGAGACAAGCAGTATTAGAGAGAAATTTAATGCTAAAATTGCAATTGTGCACTTTTCAATAGATATCAATAGGGAATCAGAGGCTGAAAAAGAATCAGGAAAAGAATGAAAATGAGAAAAACTGGTGCACCTGCAAGATGAACCTATGACAGGAATAAGAAAAGTTATTAGATTAGGTGACTGTCATTTGTAACTTTATTTCCTTAGGGGCAGTGATAGGAAGATTTTTCTCAAGCACTTTTTTTCCTCTGAAATACCTGAGCTAGAAAGAATTTTCTATGTAGAGAATTTTCAACCTCAGCACCCTCACACATGTCCTTTCTTATTTTGAAATTTGCTTTTTCCCAAAGAAGGCAGAATATAGAAATATATGTTAATTACCTGCACCTTCAAAAAACCATTCCTTTAATGTTTGAGAGTAATTTTAGTTTTCAAATGAGTAAGAATAATAGTAATAATAGGCAATAGTAAACTCATGGTCATTAATAAATAGAAATTCAGTGAAAATATAAATTACACATTTCCTATATTTTATGCATGATTAGATTCATTTAATAACAGTTTAACTTTGTCCATGTGTACCCAGATCTCAAATTCAATTATTTTTATAAAAAGTTTCACAACAATAAATTATATGGCAGCAATAGAAATTATTTCCAGAATTAAGTAGACATTTTAATACAATTAAAATGTGACTATTAATTGGATCTGTGAAAACTGAAGAACCTGAAAAGTAAATCCCAGTTTGATAATGTAAATTCATATTTACTAAATCCTATGCTACCATTTTACTTTTTTCCTTTCTCAATAATAAAAGGGGTGAGGACAGATTTATTCAACAAACTTTTAACAGAAACCTGCTCTATGCCAACCAGTGTGTTCGATGCTGAGAATTACAAAGATTAGGGAAATATTGTTACTATTCATAAGTGGTTCACAGTCTAATTAATGAGATGCTCAGTCCCTAAGTAAGATAATACCATAAATACATTATGCATCTGTGGATATTGTGAGCTCTGAGAATGCAATGAAAATCATATTCTTACTAGAGCCAGTGAGGAAGACCTCAGAGAGGAAGTGAAGTTTCAGTTCTGGTGGTCAACTAAATTTGAAGTTAGTCAGGCTTTTTAGTCTAAAGAAATGACCAAATTCTTAATCTATATCTGTATACTGGTTGTAAAATTCCACTTTAGTATTTTGAAGCCAGGAGCTATACAGTTTCCATATGTGAACTAATGAGTTGAACTTAGGGCTTTCCTTTAATTCAAAGTCAAGACTATCAATAAAAAATGGTTCTTAAAAAATAAAAATAAAAAAATAAAGTTAGTAGAAGTGTAACAAGTTTTTGTAAGTTATTATAAATAATGTATCAATGTAATCAAAATGCATCTACGAAACCCCTCAAAATATACTCTTTCTAAAACCAACTGGATCTTATTTGTTCTCATCATATACTACATTGATGTCTGTAGTAACTCTATCCGTACTGAGAAGTGCCAAGATACAGGAGAAGTAATGGTGGTACACAATTGTCATTCATTTCCTTCCTATATGCAAGATAACTTCATTGTTTCAATTACAAAGTTCTCAATGATTTTCAATTTCCTATTTCAACCAACATTATCATCCTAACTTACCAAAGATAATGCAAAAACCACTGAAAAGTATACTCATCAAATGTGGACTCCTAATGCAATATGTGAGTAAAGGTAGATTATTTTTAGAGAATTCAAACCAGTTCAATAAAAACAAAATAATAAGATATAAATTTCTTTAAAGTTAAAAATTTCTGTACAGATCCTAAACACTGTTTTTGTTCTTCAGCTGCAATTCCTTGAAAAGAAACTTTGGATCTTAACATGAAAAAAGATCTATTAGGTCATCTTGTCCATCTCACCGCCAGTAGAGAATTGTTACCGACAGTAAAGAAGTCAACTTATTGACAGGACTCTTTAAGCAGCAATTTACCAAGTGAATCCCTAAAGGCAAGAATGACTTCTTTGGTTTATCTTTCCCTTCTTATCATCAGTACAGTTAGGAGATCCATTCAATCTTCTCTACTGGATGAGGAAAGGGGACAGGATTCTTGAAAGTGTTTCTAAACTGCAGAAACTTTAAAAATGTACCTAACAGAACTTCGATAGTTTAAAACCATTGCCTTTCTTTTATATTTGGGCGAGTGTGTGTTTACATATGTGTGGGGTGTGTGTGTGTGTGTGTGCTTATGTGAGAGACATTTGATTTAATAAATTTGACAATATCAAATTTAGATCATAAAATAAGTTTAAAACTCTATGGATCTTTAAAACATCATTAAAACATCTGTCAATTGTGGATTTTTTTTTTTTTTTTTTTTTTTTTTGAGACAGAGTCTTGCTTTGTTGGCCAGGCTAGAGTGAGTGCCGTGGCGTCAGCCTAGCTCACAGCAACCTCAAACTCCTGGGCTTAAGCGATCCTACTGCCTCAGCCTCCCGAGTAGCTGGGACTACAGGCATGCACCACCATGCCCAGCTAATTTTTTCTATATATATTTTTTAGTTGGCCAGATAATTTCTTTCTATTTTTTAGTAGAGACGGGGTCTCGCTCTTGCTCAGGCTGGTCTCAAACTCCTGAGCTCAAACAATCCATCCGCCTCGGCCTCCCACAGTGTTAGGATTACAGACGTGAGCCACCGCACCTGGCCAATTGTGGATTTTAATCATTTTCATAGTCATCCCTTTATTCACCTTAACTTTGGTGCTATTGTCATCATTCTTTTTATGTATATTCTATGGGATAATTTAATGTAAAACAAGGACAAAGAAGTAGACTTGTTATGAACTGTTCAACTAGCACTAGTCTCTTAATTTTCAAGACTTTTTTTTAAAGAAATGGAAACAGTATCTCAACTCTCTGTATGGGTAGCTTAATCTCATTGTTGCTTCTTAAAGGTACCTGGTCTTAATTCTCACTTACTGCTTTTCAGAAAGTATGATAATAAAAGAGCTATTATTCTACACAGTGGAACAAGAAGCTACATGCATGGTATGAACTGCCAAAAGGGATTATTGCTTCAAAACATACTCTACTCTGGATTGTTTTTGAGCTAATACATTACATCCAGAAAGCATCAATAGCATGAAAATATTATACATTGTATGAGTACAGATAGAACCCTTATTTTCTATAATGGTAGACCCTCAGACTACTGTCTAACATGAGCAGAGACAAAAGAACCTCAGAAACAATAGGGAAAGGTAACAGGCAAAAGTTTCTTCTGGAAAAGCATAGTTTAGGTTAGTTTCAGAGGAGGGAGAGGGATGATGAGTAAGGAAGAAAGACGAAATGTGGATGTTAAGAAGAAAAACACTAAAACAATATATATATATTTTATATGTATATATTTATACACACACACACATATATATATATATATATATATATATATTTTTTTTTTTTTTTTTTGAGACAGAGTCTCACTCTATTGCCTGGGCTAGAGTGCCGTGGTGTCAGCCTAGCTCACAGCAATCTCAAACTCCTGGGCTCAAGTGATCCTACTGCCTCAGCCTCCCGAGTAGCTAGGACTACAGGCATGCACCACCATGCCCGGCTAATTTATTTCTATATATATTTTTAGCTGTCCATATAATTTCTTTCTAGTTTTAGTAGAGACGGGGTCTCGCTCTTGCTCAGGCTGGTCTCGAACTCCTGAGCTCCAATGATCCTCTCGCCTCGGCCTCCCAGAGAGCTAGGATTACAGGCGTGAGCCACCGCGCCCGGCCCTATATTTTTTATATAAACAGAGAGAGAAAGAGAGAGCACTTATATTTTATCTAGTACTTTACATGAATGCCAGCAACTACAGCTGTGAGATAGTGGCCATCAGTTACTGAGGTTACAATCAAGGTTATGCTCTTCATTTTTAGCTTAAAATATTCAAGTACTTAAAAAAAGAAAAAAAATACAATGACTTTAACTTAGAAGAAATTCTTCTCTCCTTGCCTTCAAGTTAGCATTTGGTTACCAGAATATGATTATTCCTTGCTTTACTTTAAATTGCCTTTGCATGATTATGTAATAAACTTATACTCTGTGTTACTGATCAACTCGACCATATTAGTAGCTTTAGCTCTGCAAGGAAATTTCTTTTTGATGTTTTTATGCACTTATGACTTTGTTTCAACAGTAGGATGAGGATTTTTTATGCCATAGAAAAAGTTATGTTCAGTGATTAACTTTTCATTTCTTCCAGGGATTCTTGTTAACAGCAATCATCATCATTATCATCACCTCTGTGTAGTTAACCTCTAGATTTTAATATAGGCTAGTCTAAATCACGGGGATGGAAAAAATGGGATAGGTTATAAAAGTATTTCTGATGTCTACATTTGCTACCATTTATATTTGGGGAATTATCTAGAAGAAGGAAGCAAAGATCACTCAAGTTTCTTTCCTAATTATGTTAGGCCAATATCAGTAAGTAATGCTGTTGGGTGGATAGTTGGGATCTCTGGCTCTTCTCAGGACAGGTGTTCCCTGTTTTGGTGTTGTTTTGGGCATTTGCTCCACCTGGGAAGAAGGATAAGGACGGGCACTCCATTTTGGTGTTGCCCCACCCTTGGGCCTATCCCAAGCAACTGCTACACCTGGGAAGGAAGGAATGCTTTATCTGTGAATTCCCCAGCCCAGGCATAATAAGAGTTGGAAAGTGACCTAGAGTAACCTAAGGGTAATTATATGCCATTAGCTTCAATCTGCATTTCGGTTCACCACCCCAGGTGGGCTTTCTTAGAGGGAGCTCATCAGCTGATGGAATTTTGAAGACATCTGTTGATCATTTGACAGCATCCTGCACTTCCCAAGAGCCTGCCTCTGGACTGGGTTAATAAAAGGAAACAGTCTGAGAAGTCAGGAAAAAGTGAGTGGGTCTGTCAGTGAATGAGTTGGTCTCTCTCTCTCCACTTGCAGAGATGGACCTGTTTTATTCTACAATAAAGACCTGCTCTTGTGAAACTGCTCCCTGCCTGAGGTTTCTCCGTTGTATTGGTCTTGCTGGTGATTTTTCCAAGAATGGAGTTATAGGACTGGGATAATAGTCTGGACTTGACACTGGTGTGTCTAGCCATTCTTTGGCCAAGAGCACACGAAAAACCAAGGGCAGACTCCCACCCTGACATCTTTGGTGCCGAAACCCAGGATTCTGGCAATGCAACCAGTTGAAAAGAAGGAGGTAAGAAGTACTTAATTTCATTTTGCATGTAGTGATTGTGACCTGGGAATATATTTAGAGACAGATTTCTGTGGATGTGGTAATATAATACTGAAAAGAAGAGATGATACAAATTTAGGAGTTGTGGTCATGTTAGAAAGATTGACGACGTGTGGATTTGAGATAGTTTGTAACAAACCATTCCCTTAAAATATTTCAGATCAAGTTTTCTAATGTATTAAGAAGTATTAAACTGAAAGAGAATAACACATAGGCCATATATGACACTTTCAATAACCGGCAAGCTTTCATAATTTTTTAAAAGAATATTGCCCATAACCCCTTTAAAAATAAAAAAAAAAAAAAAAAAAATCAGTGGAATTTCTTTTACCTTGCCAAAAGGGAATAATTATAATCATGCCACTGATCATGTTTTTGGTGACTAACGTTATGCTTCAGTGAGAATCATTCAAAGTTCATATGTATCTTAATGGTTTTTCATGGTTCAAATGTGGAAATATCTTGATGTTAGCTGACTGTGGAAGGGGGATGAAGTCCTCACTGGTAAGTCATGCTCTTGAATTAGGGATAAACTAGCAACAGAGAGTCAATATGGCTCACCTTGTCCAGGGTCCCATATCCAGCAGAAAGAGCTAGCACCTACCTCTACAATTGAATTAATAGGTTTTTTAGCATTATTGAACCCTCTGACTAGTTCACGGTAGAAAGTGGAAAGATGTGCCCAGTACTGTATGTGCTTAATGAATGTTTGAGCAGGATAAAAGGTGGACATCTTTAACCAGTGCATAACTTTTAATATTAATAGCATATCATCAATGAAATAAACTCACAGTTTGCATGTTCTCAGTTAGGCATTAGATTCATATTTGAAGTTGTCAATAAAATCAAAGTTATGTGATAATTCAATATTTTGAAAAAAGAATTATGTCATAAGTCAGTATATTTTATTTTATGGTTCTTTTCTCTTTGAAAACAATGCTATATTTTCTCATCTAAACTTTTGTAGACTATAATAGAAGTACCTAATGTATTCAATGTAAACACACCATTTGTGCTCTAGCATAACTTGTAGATACTAACTGACAACTCAGGAGATGTGTGTCTATATCCATTTCTTTTTAGAGAGGAAGAAAATACCTTTTTTAAAATTTATTTCCTTATTGTCATTTTGAGAGATGTAAAAATATCACCTGAACTCTCCATAGTAGAAAGAGCACTTGTTGAAAATCAGGAAGGCTGAGAGCTCACCAGGCTCCTCCACAGATGATGTGACTCTGGACAACTCTTTCTAATGACTAAATTCATTCACCTATAGATTTACATCTCAGGCATCATTCAACAGAAAATTATCAGGATCATTTTTCTGCTACCGCTGACCTACAAATATAAATATTTTTTATGGAGACTGTGTGCTCTGAAGTCAAGTATTTATGATTCTGTCCAAAATAATTAGCCTCTGCAAACATTCTATTTTTGGTCATTTTTCACAGCCTGAAAATAAAAGTCAATTATACCAGTGCTTTTTGCTGTAAATCTTAGGTCCCCAACCTTTTTGGCACCAGGGATGGGTTTCATGGTAGACAATTTTTCTATGGACTGGGGCAGGGGATGGTTTAAGAATGATTCAAGTGCATTACATTTACTGTGCAGTCAAACCTCTCTGCTAATGATAACCTGTATTTGCAGCTGCTCCCTAGTGCTAGCATCACCACATCAGCTCCACCTCAAATCATCAAGCATTAGATTCACAAAAGGGGCACACAACCTAGATCCCTCCCATGTACAGTTTACAGTAGGGTTCAAGCTCCTGTGAGAATCTGGTGCTACACTGATCTGACAGGAGGTGGAACTTACGTGGTGATGCCAGCCATAGGGAAAAGCTGTAAATATAGATGAAGCTTCACTCACTCACACCCTGCTTACCTCCTGCTGTGTGGTCCAGTTCCTAACAGACCATAGACCATGGACCAGTACCTGTCCACAGCCCGGGGATTGGGGACCCCAGCTGTAAATGGCTTCCAGTTGACAAATACATGTTAACAATAATGATAATTTTAAAACCCAGTTACCTGTAAAATAGGCAAATGATTTATTGAATTTGCACATCTGTTTCCAGGTATTTTACTTGAGATTCACTAACTTAGTCCATATTTAATTAAAGAGGACCTGTTCATACCCCTAGCCTTTTTTTTTATGAGTCTCTAAGACTGTACCCTGGTTTTTGAGAAAAACCTATTGTCTTCCTCCTCACTGATTTAATCTGACAGTTTGTATAGTGAATGTAAATTTTTTCTTCTATGCTCTTTACACATACACTTTTTTGTTATAGACATTTTTCAAAGCAGATCATTGTGTATTTATTCCTTCCTGTAAGGTGGGGATTGCTTTGTGTGAGAGCCATTCTTATCACTGAACAAATGTATACCTGTGAATTCAATCTGGAGTGAAAAGGAGGAAGAACACAAAAGGGAGAAAATATAAAGCATATCTGCGTGGAGCAGAGGACAATCAATTAGATTCATTATCTGTTCTACATTCCAGTCACTTCTTTAAAAGAAAAGAAGTACGTAATGCCATGGCAACAGTTAGACCTGCAGTCCGTTATGGTATATAATCATTAAGAGGTCTTCAGCCTTCCCTGAAAATAGATATGAAAAAAAATTCACAGTGGTTGCACAAACTCCCTACATTTATGCTGATTAAATGACAAGTTTGTAATTTACAGGTGTCTTATTGCCATGGGAATGCAATCATACAATTCCATTTTAGAATTCAAGGGCTTTTGAAACATGCTGCATGATTGTTAGCTGGGCTGCAAGCTACGATTAAATTGAAAGGGTGGCATGTGGATTTTAGAACATGGTGTTGACATTTACTGGCCAATCACATTTTGCAACTCTCCTGCATGACAGCAGATGTTGACCTTTCAAGCTTTCCCTATCTGCTTTCACGCATTACCTGCAGAAATTAACATAACTCTGCTTCCTGCTCTATGCTGCTATTAATGTCATCTGGGAATTGAGATTCATGAATTCAGTTATTACCCAGGCTTGAGACCCGTTTTATACTCAAAGCACAGAACTAACAGCTCCTGGGAGCTGGTATTTTTGGATGTTGCTTCAACTACCTTTGTGGTTGAGGGATAGCTAGGAGCTATGGAGTGAAAAATATCATCAGGAACAAATGGAGAAATAGGCAGAGGAGGACAGTTTCAAGGAGAATGCTAAGGGCTAAATAATTGCAAATATATGGGATAGGAGAGTTTAAAACAGAGAGGGGTACATTTTAAGCAAGTCTAATCATGGCGTGAGTTTCACTTCTCTTGTTAACTGAACCATGAAAATATACCCCTTAGAGTCTGTGTGCAGTGAGCTTCAGGGTTTACTCCACACTGCCTGGGGCCTCTATTATGGATGATTTAGACAAACAATCTGAGGTGAAGATGTCATTGGTAGCCCATAGGAGTTCCGTGCATAATTGTGAGCCAAAGTCTGGAGTATTTCCTTCTAAATAAAAATCTTAGCATTCTCTGTTATCTTGTCAGATATTTTTTGTTCAGTTTTTCCTTAGCAGAGAAGCTCAGCTACTTAAATATTTAGAAGTGACTATTCAATGGGGGGATGAAATTCTGAGATGATTTTTCTACGACAGAAATTAGCACCTCTTAGAAGTTTAGTTTAACACAGAAATCACAAATCCTATCTCTAGAAATCGGTGGTCAAATTTAGGGCATTGTTTATTAAAATTTGCAGAGTGTAAAGGAGGATTGAGAAGCTTCTGAATTTTGCTTAACCTTTTCTTCAGGTTAGCTGTATGGATTTAGTAAATTTCCTGTCGTTTTGTCTTTTAAAGTCCTTGGAGAGCATCTATGAAATATCTTAGTCACGGTTCTATGAATTTAGTCTTTGGAGATACAAGCAGATGCATTTATCTCAAATAGGAATTGATTAACAGAGCTCAAGATGTCACCAATGAGATATGCATATACAGGCTACTTCAATGGCATTGCTCTGACTTACCCTCCAGCAAACATTCTGTGCTGATTTGCATGTTTCAGCCACAGTGGATTTTACAGCAGCTTCTGTGAAACCAGTGCCTCTGACTGCATGTATAAAACACACAAGCAGCATGATTTTAAAGGCCAAGACCTACCCTTTAAAAATGTCTTTCCAACTCAATTCCATTGTGCTTGAGGTCTTATATTTTGAAAGTACTTTATATATTAATTAATATTTTCTTCCAAATTCTTTAATGCAGAGAAATGCTCCGGGGATGGGTAATAGCAGTGTTACTAGCTTCTTTCTTGTCTGATAGGCCAGTGAAGATAGATATATATGTGTGTGTGTATATATCTATATAGTATATGTGTGTGTAGCTATATTGTGAGCATATGTATGTGCATATACATACAAATGCCATTTATGTATGTGTGTGTATATACATATACACACATACAAATACCAGGTGTACATCTCCAACTGGATATACCGTAAGCCCCTCAAATAAAAAAATGTCCAAACCTGAACTGGTCATCTTTATCTCTGTCAATCATTAGGTTTACTTTTCTACCTCTACCAGAGACATATGAGATATACCTTCATCTTTATTGTGCACTATGCTATTTGTATTTTATCCTGAGAGGGATTGAGAAGAATTTTAAACAGGGGAATCACATGGTAAAACTAGCATTAAAAATTCATCCTGAATTGTAGGGTAGAGAATTGGCTGGGAATGTGCTGAGCTTAGGAAGGACGCAAGTCAGAGGGCAGGGGCATCTGAGATGTTACTGTAGTGATCCAGGGGTAATGATTTGCTTCAGTCATGTAGTAGAGTGGTGATCATGAGAGGTGTCCAGACTTGAAATGTATTAAGGATGTCGGAAAATAGGCTTTGATTTATATAAGCATGAGGGAGAAGTCAGGAGAGACTCCTAGTTTTTGTTTCCAAAATAGAGTAGCTGTCAGTGCTTCTCATGAAGAAGGGGCACAGAACAAAACAGAAAATAAATAAATAAAAATAAAAAAGATTTGTGGAACTATATTGACTTGATTTTTGGACATATGATTTTGAAATCTTATAACTAACCAGCTGGACCTAATTCTTTAATCTCCCTGAAACATATATGTTTTTCACACCACATAAAAGGGAATCTCCAACTTTCTTTTTGCTCATGGCCCAAATGTGCTTATTCTAGAGCCTACTGGTAGATACTAGTAGAGATCCAGTGTGGCCAAGAAGAACTTGGATTTTGAAATACAATGTACCTGGGTATCTGGGCCAAAGTCCCTGCTCTGTCATTTTCCTACTGTGTGAGCTTAAATGAAACACTTTGCATCTGTATGTCCTTATCTTTAAAATGGAGCCATTAAAACCCACATAAGCACATAATAAACACTCAAATATGTTTGTTTCTATTTATTGATGTTTGATTTTTTTTTTTTTTTTTTTTGCTTCAGCCTAGTCTCAGCATCAACTTTGACAGGGGGGACCATTTTCCCGGATAAGACTACCTATTCTTACCCAGGCAAATGGCTAATACCACAGTTTGCCCTGTAAGTTCTACTCCATTCTAGAACCTTGCTGCTTAGCTACCATCTACCTATAAAATAACATATTTACCAAGTTGGATGGGAAATAGTCTGTGCAACTAGAGGTCAAAAGGAGTATAGTAGATACTGTAAACATAGATTCTTAGCCCATTAAAATTTGATTGCTTATTGAATCTATCCAAATAAGAAATTATACTTCTTATACTGATTTAAATTTTATACTTGCATCCACTAAAACTGAAAAAAAAATTAAATAAATTTTATCCTTGAGGTTACTGTTTTCTTCTTTTCCATGAAATGGTACTGAGAAGGATAAGGATATCATAATTTTATAAAAGGAATGTGAAGATATTCTTATAATTTGTAGTATTGACCAACTGTGAATTACACACTACATTATGCAGATGAATCATATTCATGTTAATTTGCCTTTAAAAGCTTTTAAAATATTTCTTCTAATGAAAGTGAGCTCATCTTTACTTCTCTTGATATATTAATCAAGATTGTCCTGCAAGAGGACCTAATTTTGGAAGGCAAACAACAAAGAATATCTGTATAATGGTGGGTCTTTAGGTAGGTCAGAGTTTTCTAGGTCAAGAAATTATTGGGTTTGAGTGATCTATGTCTATGTAATTAATAAAGAAACATTTTATCATCACATTGCAGGTTAAAAAAAGAGAAACATTTATGAACAAGTGACAGAATAGGGAAATTACATAAAAATAATGTTTTGGGGTTAAGTCTTCAAAGTTAAGTTTATCAATTTTTTAAAGTTATTTTTCAAAATGTCATATATATGTGTGCATATATATACACACATATGTTAAAATATGCCAAAAATAAATTTTATTTAACAAATATTTATTCAGTGCCATCTCTGTGCCAGATGGTAAAGGAAACATTCTTCCCTTTCTTTCCACATTTCTTCATTCTTCAGAAGACACGTTTCACACTTCCATTCTTATGTTTCTTCCACACTGTCCACCCTCTTATAACATTCACACAAAATCTAACCTCTAAGATTAGCCATGTTTTACTACATGGTGTGGTTATGTTACACATGAAAGCCTATTTTTAGGCTGTCTTTTGTGTTTTGTGCCGCCATCCAATAGTTTTCAATTACTAGGGAAGTGGAAACCAAGAAGAAAGAGGTAGAAAAATTAGGGGTCCGAGATTTGCCACATGGCAGAGAAAGGATTCCAATGAAAGTAAGGTATCACTTGAAAAATAGCGGCTTTCCCCTATGTTATCCTAGGGTTTGAAATAAATTATGGTTAATAATAAAAGATCTCCTAATCCAGTTTGATCCTTAGTGATGGAAAAGGTAACATGGTCATAGAGAACAGCCATCTTTTAAAGAAGAATGTGCCATTATAGCAAAAGAAGAGGGAGGCTTGAACAAGAAACCTGATATCACATACAAATGTTATATTCCTATAGAAATCTTCTTTCAATAATTCACATTGCTGATTCTGTTCTTCATAAAATTTAACTGTCTGTTCTCACAGATAAAATTTTGTCATAGCCAATGTACGTTAGAATGATATAGCAAATCCACACTGATTACCTCATCGTTCAGCTTTAGCATGTTATGAAACTGATGATACCCTGTTGCATTTGCATGAATATAGTTAACAATAGTTACAACTTGTTGCAAAGTGTCACTTAAAATAGTAGCTTTAGCATAGAGACTTTGCTGATGCAAGATACAATGACAAGAAATGAGAGCATCTGGATCTGTTAATACTTTTTTAGTCTGTGCAGTAAACCCTCCATGTTTTCCTGTAAAGGACGGTTCACTGTCTGTACATACTTTCACTAAATTTATCAAATTCAGTCCAACTTCACAACATTTATCTTGAAAGTTGTCGAAGATATCCATTCCCTGTGTTTTGTTCACAACAGTGCCCAAAACGAGTAACTCTTTGTAGCACAGAAAATCTTCTGTTATGACCTGAATGAAGTATAAAATCTGTGCCGAGTCAGTAGTATCAGCTGATTTATCCAAAGTGACTGAATAATATATATTTTCCTTTTGAAGTATCACATAAAGTTGTTCTGCTAAGTTGAAGCCTAAATCGTGCTACCAATCAGTTATGGTTCTCCTTGAAAGAGGCTGTTGTTTGTAATTTGAAACATTATCGGGATCTAAATATCCTACAACTTTGATAATACATTCTTTCACAATTTCTACATCACTGAATGGCTTCCCTTTTTTCCAGAGTATATAAGTGGCTTCAGTGACATTATTTCCAGGTCTTATTGCTGTTTGAAAGATGGTCTTTGTTTTTGCTTTTCATCTTTTAACTTCTGTAATACAACCTTTTGCACTTTTCCCTCTAATTTAAAATATTTGTGTCCTTATGAGTGTTATAGTGCTAATGAGCATTCAATTTCTTTAATGTTGATATTGCAGTATCACAAAGCAAGCAAATCATCTTATCTTTAGCAAAAACAAGATAATATTGCAATTCCCAATCCTCATTAAAAAAAAATCTGTTTTCTTCCTTCAGTGTTCTCTTGGTCTTCTTTGATATGATGGGCTGTTAAGCTGACAATTAAAAACAATTGTTGTGCAATAATTTACAAATTCCACTTCAAACAGAAACATAGTGCACTTTTGTTAAAAACTGATAGCAGACTGGTGTGCTCGACCCCCATAAACTCTCACCAACCACCCTTCTGCAGTAGTGGTGCCAGTCAGGCAGGGGAAGTTAGAATTAAATCATGAGCATAGTAGCCGTCAATTTAGCCCTTATGGCTTACTAATGTTCTAATGATGGTGGTCAATCTGAGAGGATTATTTTGCTGAAACTTATGTTATTGTTTGGTATTTTAAAATGTTCATTTTAAAAATAAAATTCAAATAAAAAATATCAACACAATGTGTTAATAAAAATAACAGGATTTGTTCTGTAAAATTTGGATTTAGTCAAAAGGCGACACTTAAGTTCCCTACCCCTGGTATAAGTGTTATATAAATATAGGGAAAGTAAGAGTATGAAATACTGTGATTCACATCAGTTGGTAATTCTGATTACTATGATTTTCATTTTAATGTTTGATTTCTATTTTAATATCTGCCTCACCCAATCCAATATAGTACTTTCATAATATGACACAGTAAATGACTATCAATGACCATACTAGAGGCAATTGTTTTCTAACAATAGAGATTAAACAGCAGGGACTCCAGAATTTCTACTTAGGGTAGTATACAGAGGCAACAATAGAATTAAAGAGATGGGCCTACTGGATTTCTTTAAAAGTTCCATTCACCTAGTGACCAAGAAGGTCTTGAAGTTTCTTTAAACTTTATAACTAAACTTTAACCATGAGTCTTGTAGCCTCTAGGCCCAATCTCCCTTTCCCTTAGAATATCTGTAATTTCAAATTCTTTTACTTTTGCAATGTAAATCTTTAAAAAGCCTCTTGCCAAATTTACAACCAAAAATGTCTTCCTCAAGGACTGGGGAGCCATCTCATTGAAATGTAAATATCAGGGAAGATAGAGTCTCTATTTCCCAGTTTTCCTGGAAAGTAAGAGCCTAACTTCAGTGAGGTGCTTGCTCCAAGTTGTAAAACCACTTTCTATTGTGAAGATACAAGAAAATTTACTTTTCCTTTGGGTGAAGCTAATTAGCAAAAGCAGATGGCCTATAATCTCCCCACCCCATTTCTTGAAAAACTTTCCAGTCTTTTGTTTCAGTACTCTTGAGTTCAGACTGAGTTTCAGCCTCTATCTATCTCCTAAGGCAACACTTGAATACAGTTTAGTTTGTTTTTTTGTTTTTGTTTTTGTTTTTCAGACAGAGTCCCTCTCTGTCTCCGCAGGCTGGGCCAGGTTGCAGTGGCAAGTGGAATGATCATAGCTCACTGCAACCTCAAACAACTAGGCTCAAGCCATCCTCCTGCCTTAGCCTCCCAGTAGCTGGGACTACAGGAATGAGCCACTGCACCTGGCTAATTTTCTATTTTTAGTAGAGACAGGGTCTGGCTCTCGCTGATCTTGAATTCCTGACCTCCAGCGACCCACCTTAACTTTTTCCAGAGCAATTTTGCCTTGACACTAGCATTTTACAAATGCTGAGAAAATATCTGTTGTCCATGTCAGGAGTGAAGTGCTGATAAAGATTATGATTTTGTAGAAGAGATCTAGAAATTGGGCTAAAATTTTATCTTTATCTCTAATAAATCATGCCTTTAAAAACACTGAGATAAATGCAATTTTTAATAGATTTAATATCCTGATAATCGAACAATTTATTAGTAATAATTTCTAACACATCTACAACATTTGTGTTTCCAAGTAGATTGAAATGAAGTGAGATTAGAAACATTGTTCAAGCCTTTATACAGATGGTCCCCTTCCCAGTCCTTGTAGCCTTAAGATAGATCAATGAGTTTTGTTTCCTGGCCAGTTCTCTGCCCGCTGTTGCCTAGTAGTGATTTAGCTTTTCTTTTTGTGCTTGATGTGATGCCATATTTTTCTTAAGATCCTCTACATCTCAGATGTGATTTTTCAAAGCATTTGTTTTTCATGCAATGCTTTTGCAGTCTCCCCTCCCCCCGTCACTCCCCACTTCCTACACACACACCATTTTCAAATGCTGGGTATTATCCTCACTGTTCCAAAGAAATGGACCTCATATTTCAGCACTTCATCTAATAGGATTTTTGTTTCTGCTCTGATGAAATGTGGCTTGGATATATTTATTTTCTATACTCTTCTGCTTGCTAGAAAAGTGCATACCAAGTAATGGGAATGCATCCTTTGTTTCTGTATTGAAGAGTGTTTACAAAGAAATAAGAGGGGCTTTGTATGCAAATGAAATCCTTGGCACCAAGTTCCACCTAGTTAAACACCTAAGTATGCCTCCTGCAGAAAATTAGGTGCTGAATTGTGCACCAATGTCCTTAAAGGCATTAATTAGACCTTTAATTTTATCATGTGGGAAATGTGCTCTAGTCAAGAAACACCTGGTGAAGACAAATACAAAAAGAAACAATCAAATTAAGGTGTCTCGATAAACAGTGCTGAAATATTAAACAAAACACATTGTGAATAAACAAACAGGGAACTACAGAGATAGAGGAAAAAGAAAGAAAATTCACACAAAGGCTTCTAACTTCAAGTAAGAGAAATTAAAAAGTGAATCACATTATTAAAATAAATATTCCCACAAAGGCATGGAGCTGCCCTCTTTGCTGGGGTGAAAATTATCATGGAGTCTTTTACGAAAGTATTAATAGCTGGTAGTATTGAATGGATTTTTGTGTTCTCTTTAATTTAAATGCCTTCTTTTTCTTATTTACACAAGTGCAGGAATACCATGGAAATATCATAGGTTTGGTTTCAGACCACTGCAATAAAGTGAATATTGCAATGAAGTGAGTCGCACAATTTTTTTGCTTTCTCAGGGCATATAACTGTTATGTGGACATTATATTGTGTTCTATTAAGTATGAAATATCATTGTGGCTAAAAATGTATACATACCTTAATTTAAAAATACTTCATTGCTAAAAAGAGCTAATGATCATCTGAGCCTTCAGTAAAGCATAATCTTTTTGCAGGCGGAGGGTCTTGCCTTGATGTTGATTGCTGACTGATCAGGGTGGTGGTTCCTAAAGGTTCGGGTGGCTGTGACAATTTCTTAAAGTAAGACAACAATGAAGTTTTCCTCGTGAATTGACTCTTCCTTTCATGAAAGATTTCTCTGTAGCATGTGATGCTCTTTGATGGCAGTTCATTCACAGAAGAACGTCTTTCAAAATTGGAGTCAATCTTCTCCAATCCGGCTGCTGCTTTATCAATTAAGTATATGTAATAGTCTAAATCCTTGGTTGTTTCCACAGTGTTCACAGCATGTTCACCAGGGTAGATTCCATCTCAAGAAAATACTTCCTTTACCCAACCATAAGAAAAAAATCTTCATCTATTCAAATTTGATTACGAGATTGCAGCAATTCAGTCACATCTTTAGGCACCACTTCTAAATTAAGTTCTCTTTCTATTTTCAGCACATCTGCAGTTACTTCCTCCACTGAAGGTTTAAACCCCTCAAAGTTATTCATGAGTGTCAGAATCAACTTTTTCCAATCTCCTGATAATGTTGATATTTTCACCTCTTTCCATGAATCACGAATGTTCTTAATGGTATCTAGAATGGTAAATCGTTTCCAGAAATTTTTCAAATGCTTTGCCCAGATTTATCAGAAGAATCTATGTATCAAAGGTATAGACTTACAAAACATATATCTTAAATAAGATTTTAAAGTCAAAATTACTTCTTCATCTACGTGCTATAGAATGAATGTTGTGGAGCAGGCACAAAAACAGCATGAATCTCCTTGAACATTTCTATCAGAGGTCTTGGGTGGCCAGTTGCATTGTTAGTAAGTAGTAATATTTTGAAAAGAATCTTTTTTTTTCTGAGAAGTTTTGTTTTCCTCAAAAGTGGCCTTAAAATATTCAGTAAACCATGCTGAACACAGATGTGCTGTCAGTCAGGCTTTATTGTTCCATTTACAGAGCACAGGCAGGGCAGACTTAGCACACTTCTAATGGGCTCTAGAATCTCTGGAATAGTGCATGAGCATTGATTTCAACTTGAAGTCACCAGCTGCATTAGCTCCTAATAAGAGAGTCAGCCTGTCCTTTGAAACTTTGAAGCCAGGCATTGTCTTGTCCTCTCTAGGTATAAAAGTCTAGATGTCATCTTCTTCCATTATAAGGCTGTTTCATCTACACTGAAAATCTGTTGTTTAGTGTAGCCACCTTCCTCAATGATCTTAGCTCAATATTTGGATAACTTGCTGCAGCTTTTACATCAGCACTTGCTGCTCACCTTGCACACTTATGTTAAGGAGACAGCTTCTTTCCTTAACCCTCATTAACCAACTTCTGCTAGTTTCCAACTTTTCTTCTACATCTTCTTCTTCTCTCTCAGCCTTCATAGAATTGAAGAGAGTTGGGGCCTTGTTCTGAATTAGACTTTTGCTTAAAGAAATGTTGTGGCTGCTTTGATCTTCTATCCAGACCACTAAAACTTTCTTCACATCAGCAATAAGGCTGTTTCACTTTCTCATCACTTTTGTGTTCACTAAAGCAGCACTTTTAATTTCATTCTAGAACTTTTCCTTTGAATTTACAACTTAGCTAACTTTTTGGTGCAAGAGGGCTAGCTTTTGGCGTATTTTGGCTTTCAATATGGCTTCCTCACTAAGCTTAGTCATTTCTAGCTGTTGCTTCAACGTGAGAGATGTGACTCTTCCTTTCACTTGAACACTTAGAGGCAATATTTGGGTTATTAATTGGCCTAATTTCAATATTCTTGTGTCACGGGGAATAGGAAGGCCTGTGGAGAGGAAGAGAGAGGAGGGAATGACTAGTTAGTTGGTGGTGCAGTCAGAACATACACAACATTTATCAATTGTCTGTCATCTTACGTGGGCACAGTTCATGATGGCTTCCCCAAATTACAATAGTTTCATCAAAGATCACTGATCACATATCACCATAATAGATATAATAATAATGAAAAAGTTTGAAATATTGTGAGAATTACCAAAACATGACACAGAGACATGAAGTGGGCACATGCTGTTGGGAAAATGGCACTGATAAACTGCCTTAATCAGGGTTACCATGAGCCTTCAATTTGTAAAAAGGATGCAATATCTATGAAGTTCAATAAAATGAAACAATGAAAAGGACATGCATGTAGGTTGTTTATTATTCTTACTGAACTCCACTAATACAGAAATGTAAGAAACCTTGCAGATGGCAGAGTAGGACTTTTAAGTGATTATTCCCTTGCATACTCCCTGGACCACATATGCCACAGGGCTTTCCCAGACAAAGTAAATCTGTTACTGGAATAAGCACCTACTGCTCCAAATGTGAAGATGTAAACACATGGCCACAAGGATCAATAAATATCAGAGAAACATGACATTGCTAAAAGGACAAAATAAGGTAACAGTGACCAACCATAAAAAATGGAGATGTACAAATGGCCTGACAAAGAATTTAAAATGACTGTTTTACAGAGGCTCAGTAAACTTCAGTAAAATACAGAGAAACAATTTAATGAAATAAAGAAAACACCAAGTGACAAAAATGAGGAATTTCTCAGAGTGAAATAATAACAATAAAAAAATAAAAACTCTTTTCCCAAAAATAACAATGAAAAATTTAAGAAATCCTTTAGGCTGGGCACGGTGGCTCACGCCTGTAATCCTAGCACTCTGGGAGGCTGAGGCAGGTGGATCGTTTGAGCTCAGGAGTTTGAGGTTGCTGTGAGCTAGGCTGATGCCATGGCACTCTAGCCCAGGCAACAGAGGGAGACTCTGTTTCAAAAAAAAAAAAAAAGAAATTGTTTAAGACAAAACAGTTATGGTAATTGAATGTTTCATCTAGTAAAGACAAAGTAATAAGTAAAAAATATTACTTTGTCTAAAGGATATATAAATATATTCATATGTGTATATTATGTATGTACACAAATATGCATATAATTATTACTGGTATTCAATGGCAAAATAGCTCACATTTTTGCATATTATTTGATGTATTATATTGCCCCACCATAATCTATTAATCATGTGAAAGGCATTTCAATTTAAGGAAAGAAGCAGTTCCAATATTAATACCTCTTGAATTACCTTCAATGGATATTATTAGGGAAAGAACACAGGCATGAATCATGAAGTTTCTTCAAAGAGAGAGCATGCATAACCATGGCATTGTGAAATTTAGTAACATTACATGTTCCCAAAACCCAGAACTAGTTTTTGAGATAAATATGATGCAGTTTTATTCATTTCCTTAATTTTCTTCATTCTTTCTTTCAGAAACCGTTATTCCTTTCACTAATTTGGCTGAAATAGTGATTTCAATAACTTCTTAGATAGTATTGAGATTACCACAGTAACATCACTGATCAAATAAGGGCGACAAACTAATATGCAGTATAAAAGTCGCAACCCTAGGTAAATGAAATAGTCAAGATGTTAAGATATTAATAGTGGAACCTATGTAATTTACACTATTTTGATTGCTGTGTCATTTTTTGGTGAAGAAAAAAAATGGTCCCTAAGGCAGAATTGGCAAACTTTTTCTTAAAGGACCAGATAGTAAATACTTTAGGCTTTGAAACAGGTAGCTGGCCCTATTGTTTGTCAGTACTGGTTCAACTGTGGTGGACGTCAGACAGCCAATGGTAAGGGAAATAAACAAGCCCATGGAATAACCTAACTTCTGAAGTAGTTCATTATTTCAGTCAGGTTAAGCAAAACTGGCTTAAATTACAATGGGTTGAATTTTAGGTAGTACAAGCTTACCAAAGAGGCTATAGTTTAAAAAAATTGGAAATATTTTGTCTTCTCTGAAAAAACTTAGTACAAACTCTTAACATCACATCAGGCCCTACATGACTTTGTTCTGTTCTATTCTTCTCCCTTTCACTTAACATTCTCTCATTGAACTGTTCTGTTTCACAATTCTGTCTCATTTGTTATTTTTTTAAATTTCAGAATATTATGGGGATACAAACAATTTGGTTACATATATTGCCTTTGCACTGTGCATGCCAGAGCTACAAGCCTGTCCATTCCCCAGACAGTGTGCTCCACACCCATTAGTTATGAATTTACCCAACCCCTCCACCACCCCCACCTGCCTGGCACCCATGAATATCACTTCTATATGTGCACATGAATGTTGGTCAGTTAGTACCAATTTGATGGTGAGTACATGTAGTGCTTGTCTTTCCATTCTTATGATACTTCACCTTGAATGATGGGCTCTAACTCCATCCAGGATAGTACAAGAGGTGCTAGTTCACCATTGCTTTTTATGGCTGAGTAGTACTCCATGGTATACATATACCACATTTTATTAATCCACTCCTGTATTGATGGGCACTCGGGTTGTTTCCACATCTTTGCAATTGTGAGTTGTGGTGCTATAAATATTCTAGTACAGATGTCTTTATTATAGAATGTCTTTTTTTCCTTTGGGTAGATGCCCAGTAGTAGGATTGCTGGATCAAATGGTAGTTCTATTTTTAGTTCTTTGAGGTATCTCCATATTACTTTCCATAGAGGTTGTACTAATTTGCAGTCCTACCAGCAGTGTATGAGTGTTCCTATCTCTTCATATCAACACCAACATTTGTCATTTTGAGTCTTTTTGATAAAGGTCATTCTCACTGGAGTTAACCGATATCTCATTGTGGTTTTGATTTGCATTTTCCTGATTATTAGAGATATTGAGTAATTTTTATATGTTTTTTGGCTATTCTATCTTCTTTTGAAAAGTTTCTGGTCATAATGTTGGAAAAGCTCTGATTTGTTATTATTTAGATTGCTCTGGTTTAGCTCTAACATGTTTTTGGAGTATTTCATAACCAAATATTACATTTTTTAAAATCCCTTGGTCAAGACAATGTTCCCTAATTTTCTTGTTAATTATCTTATATTTAAATATGAGGAAATTGTGGTTGAATATGTTATCTTTTGTTTTGTTTCTTTATATTTTGAAAAGTCCATTTCTGCAAGACTCTAAGAACCACATGAAAGGAATTTTCCTTCTTGAGTCAAGTCTCAAGCCTGTGTGTGTGTGTGTGTGTGTGTGTGTGTGTGTGTGTGTGTGTGTGTGTGTGTGTATTTCACTGAACTGAGTAGGAAAAAAAGGTGCTGAACTAAGTAACTTTAGAAATGAGGGGGTTCTGTTAGAAAATGTGAAAGAGGCCAGGTATGGTGACTCACGCCTGTAATCCTAGCACTCCAGGAGGCCGAGGTGGGCATATCGTTTGAGCTCAGGAGTTCAAGACCAGCATGAACAAGAGTGAGACCCTGTCTCTACTAAAAAATAGAAAGAAATTAGCTGGACAACTAAAAATATACAGAAAAAATTAGCCAGGCATGGTGGCACATGCCTGTAGTCCCAGCTACTTGGGAGGCTGAGGCAGAAAGATTGCATGAGCCCAGGAGTTTGAGGTTGCTCTGAGCTAGGCTGATGCCACGGCACTCTAGCCAGGGTGACAGAGTGGGACTCTGCCTCAAAAAAAAAAAAAAAAAGAAATTAAAAAAAAAAAAAGAAAATATGAAAGAAAGAAACTACACATAGCACTTTAGTTGGTAAAGTTGTTTTCTATGAGGGTATGGGCGAACAAGTTTGGTGCCACTACACATATATACTAGAATTGACCATTTAAGTAAATGGATGGTGGATGGTGGGAGTCAAGTTTCTCACTACTGGAGTAGGAGGTTGTAAATAAGTGAAACAGGCTAGAAAGATCAATGTGTTAATCTATTTAAGTTGAAGTCATCAGTACAAACTCATCCTTACCTTAATAGATATAAATACTTGCATAGAGAAATATTTATAGATGTGCATATACGTACAGGTTGGTATAGACACATATTTATCTTTGCTTTGTCAGTTGTGGGAACTTTGGAAGCAAGAACATCCCAGTAGCAACAAACCCATCTACCTCCTAGATTTTGATTTCTAATACCTATTCTACAGTAAAAGGAACCAGGGTTCCTTGAGGAAATTGCTGATGGCTGATTCTAGGACTCAGGCAGGAAATACACAAGATGAGACCAGAGCATCTTGTAACACCTAAAATAAGGAAGTGCTAAACTCACTCGCACATATCCTAATGGAGGTATGTCAAAGGGACACTGAAAGAGTTCCTGGGACATTTTACCACACAAGTTAAATAAAACATCATTGGATTATAACCAAAAATATAAAATAAATATCTATAATTCCACACTGATGTAAGTGACAGAATAAACAAATAAATGGAGGAGAAGAGACAATTTTTCCATGCACAAAAATTCCAAATAATTTATTTAGGTACTCTAGCATTTTTACAGTTCTGCAGGTTAGAAGTCCAACACAGGTCTCACTAGGAAAAAGCACGGTGTAGGCAGGGCTGCATTCCTTTTCTGATGTTCTGGGAGTGAGTTATTTGCATGCCTTTGCCAGCTTCTAGAATCTGCCAACATAACGTGGCTCATGGCCCTTTTCTCCATTATCAAAGTACGCAACATTATCTCTCAATGACTTTTTGTTCACCTCCATTTTCCTGCCAGTAGTAATTTGGGGACCCAAAAGCCTGTTGTAAATTTTGAATTTTTTACCACTCAGTTCAATTTGATGGCTTTCTTATGCTTTAAGTATTATCCATTTCTTTAGATAAAAGTCACATCCAAAAATCTCTTTTGGTTAGAACGCTCTCTGTCTTCTATTTAAATGATGAAAGCTGTGGAGGAAATGCCCTTAAGATTCTTAGACACCCTCTGTCCAGTAGAATGAGTCTAATCTGTAAACTTATAATATTCTAAGACATCTTGCCTGGATGAGAGGGTCTAACAGGATCTGTGTTTAGTCTACCTCTTTCATTAGGACTATTTTTTGTGCTTTTGAAAAACATTTTCTCTACCCTCAAGTTCTGAAGATATTCTCCTCTATCTTCTAAAAACCTAATAGTTTTTAAAAATAGCTCAAATATTTTAATTCAATGAAAATATTTATGAGAATTTTTATGAGAATAGTTAGGTGCACATAGTTAACCATCTATATTGTACATTTAAAAGCCTTATAGTTTTCATTTGCATTTTTAGATGTAAAATCTACCTTCAATTTTCTTGGTTTTTGTGTGAAAATGGGAAACAATGTTTTTGTTCATATATATAGACCCCATTGCACTGGCACTATTATTCAAAATTCCATTCCTTCTGCTCCAGTCTTTACCACTGTCTTTGTTATATTTATGCATTTTGTGAAGTTGACTTGGGTTCCCCAATAAAAACATGTTAAAGTTCTAAACCCCAGTGCCACAGAATGTGACCTGATTTGGAAATGGGATCATTGCAGATGTAATTATTTAAGATGAGGTCATACTGGAGTAGGATGGGGCCCTTACTCAATGTGACTAGTATTGTAACAAGATGGTCATGTGAAGACGCAGACACACAAAGTGAAGCCAAAGGATTGGAATGATATGTGTACAAGCCAGGGAACACCAAACATTGGCGGCAAACCACAAAGCTAGGAAGAGTCAAGGAAGGATTCCTCTACAGATTTCAGAGTTCTAGCCTCAAGAGCTGTGAGAAAAGAGCTTTCTGTTTGTAGTACTTTGTTATAGCATCACTAAGAAATTAATAAGTGTCAATATATTACATATGATTTTCTGAATCTTCAACCCTTGTGCATTGATCTATTTGTCATCACCACATGAAGAACACATTGGGTTAGTTATAGCCTTATAATAATTTTTATATCTATGTGTGTAAGTTTTCCTTCAAGAGAGAATTATGGCTATTCTTTGTCCTTGACAATTTTACATAATTTTTAGAATCATCTGGTCAAGGCCACAAAATTAAGCCTATTGATATTTTGATTTAGGTTGCATCAGCTTCATAGAAAATTTTTTGGATAATGAATAACTATACAATATTAAGACTATAATGTTAGTATTTCTATACTAAGAAAATAAATATATGCCCTATTTATAGCTTCTTTAATGCTTTCCTATATTTTAAAATAATTTTTCTCAATTGTGACTTTTGTTAAATTGACTTCTATGTACTTTATATAGGTGATGCTAATATTAAAAACTTTCTATTTTATGTTCATTACTCATATGTTTAGATTATAGGAATATAGTTGATTTTTACATATTGATTCCATATCTTGACAAATTGCTTTCGTATACTTTAAGCTAAAAAAAAGTTTCTGTTGATATACATTGGATTTTCTGTAACCAGTCATATTATCTGTAAATAATGGCAGATGGTTTCTTTTTCCCTAATCTACTTACTTTCCCCTTCTTTTTCTTCATGTAAATATCCCATTTCATAACATAATGCTCTTGAAAGCCCTCATTTAAATGAAAGTCTTCGGAAATCATAAACATAAGCATAAAACATACACAAAACATATTTTATACTCAAGACATAAAGGGTCTTTCTGTTTTTCTGTTCTTTGATTTTGATTTCTGTCTCTATATTCATAAAAATAGGAAAAAATCTGTCAATACAGATGATATAATTTTTCTTCTTTTGTCTGTGTCATGGCCTGCCCTTAATAAAAGGTGCGCAATACCTGGAATCTGGAATGTGCCAGTCTGTGATCCCCATTTAGGTCAGTGTCAGGGGAGCTTTATCCAGAGGGGTTTTTTGAATTCCAACAGGCGGGTTGGCCGGCAGCCAGTACAAATCTATGGAGCTGCAGCATTAGGCATTGTCACCAGCTGCAGAAGCACAGTGGCTGTTTGCAGAAGCTGTCAACTGTCACCCATTCCCCAAACCAATTCCTACAGTTGCTTTTGTTACCAAAAAATAAAATAAAATAAAATAAAATCCGATGTCTGTCCATTAAATATAAGTGAGATTCAATAAATACCTTCATTGTTAAAATGTCTGCTCCATGGCCAGCATTAAAAAAGGAGAGAGAGATGAGTGTTGAATTCGCAGGTGTGAAAATACCTCCATGTGCTGTTGCATTTAATCTCTGCCATTGGGGGAATTAATCTAAAACACAGTAAACTGTAAGAAACAATTCCAGAGGAAATGGTTTAATGTTAACAGTTGTACATCTTATAAGATGTAGAAAATTTGTATACTTCTGTTTTATTTAAGTACTTAAATGGATACAGTTGTACATCTTATAAGATGTAGAAAATTTGTATACTTCTGTTTTATTTAAGTACTTAAATGGATACAGTTGTACATCTTATAAGATGTAGAAAATTTGTATACTTCTGTTTTATTTAAGTATTTAAATGGATACTACAATAGATGATGAAAGGAACAAAATCTGCACATAAATAAATCAAATTTCGAGGCCTAGGATTTTAAATATGGATTTGCAATTTCTTGCTTAAAGGTATATCGTTTCCTCAGGTCTTTATTTCTATAAAAGAGAAAAACAAGCAATATATAGTCAAATATTCTCAGCATTTATTGAGTATCATTGCACTAAGTACTTTATAACTGAGCTGGGACAGAGATTCTGCTGTCAGATTGCATTCCTAATGTAATACTCATATATGAAATGGATAAAAAACATTGATCTCTCTTATATGCTATGAAGAATGAAGGGCTATAATATTATAGAGATAATAAGAATGAGAGCAAAGAAAAAAAGAAAGTAATCACAAGTATGTTCCACTTTGTTACTATGATAAACTATTTCTATAGACATGTCATTATGATGTTCATAATTGAAAACACTTTTTAAAAATACTTATTTTGAAGTCAAGATTTACATGAGGAAAACTTCCCATGTACACTTAATTTTTGGTTTATATGTTAGCAGCTAACTGTCTATGTATCTGCATGATGATAGTATTCTCCAGCTTTAGGACAAAATGAACGTAAAGCAAGCAGTCAGTCAGACTTAACTCTCTCCAGAATTGTTAATAATACAAAGAAGCAAAGATTTCTCTAGATATCTATAAAATGATATATCCTCTGACTATCTGAAGTTTATTAATCTCTGTTAGGTCTGTTACTAAAGATTAGATTACAAATCAAATAATTGGATCAGTTACATACAAAGAAAAGTCTATGACAAAGATCAGCCTCTTGGAAAGACAAACTGTGTTTATAAATGTGAAAGTTCTACTTTATGATGACATGAGGATGCCACTCAGTAACTATCTAAGCGATTGTAGTGAGACAAGATACTTTGTCTTATTTTTAGGTCAAGCTTCTCCAATTAACCTTGCTTTGGATGGTGTTAATTTTCCTGGGAAATTTACTGGTCTGTATTTTTCTATGCTCAGTAAGCTGGGGCCCAGTTGGTGTTGGAAAGGAGCATTGGAAGGAACACCTTAAGGCTCTAGCTAAAGAAGTAGAGTGTTGATGGAAAAATAATCCAGGTTCTAGAGTCTGCATTTGGATTCAAATTCTTGTTTCTACCTTTTTTTTTTTTTTTTGAGTCAGTCTCGCTTTGTTGCCCGGGCTAGAATGAGTGCTGTGGTGTCAGCCTAGCTCACAGCAACCTCAAACTCCTGGGCTTAAGCGATCCTTCTGCCTCAGCCTCCCGAGTCGCTGGGACTACAGGCATGCGCCACCATGCCCAGCTAATTTTTTCTATATATATTTTAGTTGGCCAGATAATTTCTTTCTATTTTTAGTAGAGATGGGGTCTCGCTCTTGCTCAGGCTGGTCTCGAACTCCTGACCTCGAGTGATCCACCCGCCTCGGCCTCCCAGAGTGCTAGGATTACAGGCGTGAGCCACCGCGCCCAGCCTGTTTCTACCATTTTTAACAAAATGTGTGCCTTTTGATCTAATTGTTTAAACTATCATTACCTCAATTTCCTCTGACTATGATGAAAAAACACCACTAAGTGTTTTCAAGAGGGGTAAAAAGGAACATGTACATAAAAGTGCACAATTTGACATGCAAAACCAGTAAGCTCTTTCACAGCTCTCATGGCACTGTCTACTATGGCCCACTATTGACCTGGAATGATATCAGCTGAGGGTAGATATTTTACAGATACATTTTTTAGGGCACATTGTAAGGTTCACAAAGATAATAAGATTTTTTGCTGTCTGGCAAGGCAGGGTGACAGGAGAATGGAAAGAAGGTTGAAAAACTGGCAGGAGATCAGAGACCAGATTACAAAATGGATGAGGAAAATTAGTTGTTTTTTTTTAAGGAAATTGTCAAATATTCAATTTTAAGTTATGTGTCTGCTGTATTTATTATATAACTAGATATTCCATAAAGTTTAATACACAAATATCTTTTATTAGTATGTGTGTTTGTCTGTGTGCATGTGTTTACAGAAAAAGGAAAAGGATTACATTTCATACCTGGGTTTATGCAGTAAGGAACAGTTACAACATATATGGTATGATGAGAAACCACTAAACTGAATTAATTCAGAGAAAGACAAACCTTGGGACCAGAAGTAACTATGAAAAAAATAAATTACAGAAATATTGAGGTGGTACTGAAAATGCAAAATTTGTAGATAATGGAAAGGTTGAGGTAACCTTATTTGACACTGGAATTATTATAGCTATCAGTAAATTAAAGATTTGCAAACATGGCTATTATTGAATTGTTTAATAAGCTTTTTCTAAGTAAACATTCCATATCTCAAGCCTCTGAATTTCTCATTTCAGTAGCTTGCAAGTGGAACCTGAAGGGATAGATGAATATATATATATGCATATATATATATATATATATAAATATTCATTATCTTCTATGTAGATTATACATATAATCTACAGACTATATATATACATTGAATTTTAAAACATAAAATTTTAGATATATTAAAAAGTAGAAATGAATGCATTCATATTATTTTATTAATTGTGTCAAATACATACTCATATAAGACAATAATAAGGGAAGCTGAGTGTGGGGTATACAGCAACTCTGTATTATCTTTTCAGTAACTCTGTAAATCTGTAACTGTTCTCAAATAAAAAGTTTATTTAAAAATGATAGAGAAGTTTAAACTTTTTTGGCTGATTTTAAATTTTAGAAAACAGTCATAAGTCACTTAGTGACAGGGATATATTCTGAGAACTGTGTTGTTAGGTGAGTTCTTCATTATGCAAACATCACAGTGTGTATTTACACAAGCCTAGATGGTGTAGCCCATTACACACCCAAGTTATATGGTATAGCCTATTGCTCCTAGGTTACAAACCTGTACATCATGTTATGGTACTGAATACTATAGGCAATCATAACACAGTTGTAAGTTTTTGTGTATCTAAATACATCTAAACATAAAAAATACAGTGAAAATAGAGTATTATAATCTTATGGGACTATTGTCCTATGTGCTGTCCATGGTTGAATGAAATGTCATTATTTGGCACATGACACTACTTATTTAACTATATGATAATGGCATGCTATAACTTTGCAAAAAGTATTACATATTCTATCTCATTCAGACATCACCAAATTCACGGATACTATATTAGTTTGCTAGGGCTACTGCCATAACAAATGCCACAGATTGAATGGCTTAAACAATAGAAATTTGGCCTCAGTTCTGGAGGACAGATGCCAAGATTTAGGTGTAGGCAGCATTGGTGTCATTCTGAGGCCTCTCTCTTTGGCTTATTTGGCTTTGTTTTCCCTTTGTCTTCACCTGGTTGTTGCTCTGTTGTCAATATCCTAATCTCCTCTTCTTGTAAGGACCCTGGCATGTTTATTAGTGCCCACATCAATGGCCTTATTTCAACTTCATTACCTCTTTAAAGACCTTATCTCCAAATATAGTCACATTCTGAGGGATTAGGAGTCAGTACTTTACTATGTGAATTTTGTGTGGATAAAATTCAGCCAACAACAGAGACTAAGAAAAGATAGGTTAAGTTACTAGCTAAATGTTATACTGTTACCTAATTAATGGTAGAACCTGGAGTCAAATCTACTTATGTCTGTGCTGAATGGCTGGGGATTTAAGAAATATGCAATTCTGCCCAATCATTTTAGGGAGCTTTTTGGTAAAACACAATGGGGGCTTTCTCTGAATTTGTTTAGAAAATATTCAGAGTCCCAGAATGTGATCTATCTACATATCATTCAAACATTTAACAGATATATACATAATCTTTTCCTCTAAGAGGCTTGGTCTAGCTGGAAACACAGAAATATAAACAAACAACTGTAGTATAGTTTTGTAAGATAGATGTATGGATAAGGTGCTAAGTGGAGAAGAGAGAAAAAGTTGGCAACTTGATTTGAGAGATTGGATGGGAGCTAGATACAGAAAGAGTCAAGAAATTTTTAGAGATTGATATTTAATCATTGTAGGACATACTAGTAATTTGCCAAGCCAATTGGAGGGGGTACTATAGGAAGAATATTATAAGTTCCATTGTACTTTGTACTTTATATGTAAAAACTTAAAAACCTGAAGGACCATGATATATTTAACTTGTTGTAGTGAAATACTAAAATAGGGTGTTAGTAGGAAATGAGTTTAAAAAGTTAAGCAGAGTGGCTAGATGCTGAAAGTCCTGTCAGTTCTGCTACTGATTTTCATTTTATTATAAGAGTAATATACAATATTTCAAATATGGATTTCAAACAGGGGAGAAAAATGATAAGATATTTATTTTAGAAATATTGCAGAGCTACATGGAGAATTATTGAATGAAGGGTAAACTCTTAGCAAGATGACAATTTAAAGGAATGTTGCAACAATGTAAGTTAGATATGATAAAAACCTTAACTATAAGTGAAAAGAAGGCATATCAATCATAAATGTTTATGAAATATGTAGAATATATAAATGTATGCATTAGATTTCTGTTGCCCACTATCACGAAGTAACGTGTCTCAGTCCTATCCTCCCAGTTCCCAGACAAAACATACTTTAAGTAAAGAAGTATTACTAATGATTAAGAGGCCATTTTATAATTATAATATGCTAATTAAACAGGGAAATATATCAATTCCATATTTATCTGAAATAATGTGTGTGAAGCAAAAATAAACAAGTAAGAATGAGGAATAGAAATTGATACTTTGAAACAATTCTCATAGTAACTGACAGAAGAAGTAAGGGCAAAAAACAATTCAAAAAATCAAATTGACTAAGTGACATTTATAATACACTATACTCAACAGTTGCAAAACATTGATTCTTTTCAAGTTCACAAAAATAAATTATATACTGATCCATAAAATTAGCCTCAATACATTTAATATGAATGGAATTGCACAAGTTTGTTCTCTAACCAGCATGCATTTAAAAATAAATCACCCATTTTATTTTGTTTGTGAATGTAAAATGTGTCTAAAGTAAGTAGAAGAAAGTTGTAGAAATTGTAGATATAAGGGTGGAAATCAGTATCAGTGAAACAGAACGTGCATGTACAATGAAGAAATTAAGGAACTCAAGACAGCAAAAAAGTTCTTTGAAAAGATTTATCAACTTGATAAATGTCCAGCTAAACTCATCAAACAAATAGAAACATGATCAGAAATTAAATGAAGGTTACAAGCCCTCCACACAATTAAAATCAGATATTATGAAAATATTTGTGCCAATATATTTTACAATGTAGATGAAATGGACAAATTCCTCAGAAAGAAAATTAGTAAAACTGCCACAGGAAGAAATAGAAGATCTGAACAGTCGTAAATATGTCACATAAATTGTATCTTTAATACAAACCATACCACAAAATCTTCCTGACCAGATTACTTCTCCATTGAATTTTCCAAATATTAAAAGAAATAATATCAATTTTATATTTTTTTTAAAAAATTACTTCATTTCATGAAGTCAGCCTGATCCTGTACCTAAATATGACAAGGGAAGAGAAAACAAGAAAAATTAAAGGGAATATCTTATTAAACAACATGAAAAATACTAAGTAAGACATTACAAAATCAGATTCAGTGATGTACAAAAAAGATATGTCATGACAAAATAAGATTTATTATACGAAAGAAAAGATGTATAACTTGAAAATCAATCATTATAATTCAACATATTAACAGAAAAAAAGGGGAAAAGTCATATCATTTTCTATGTAGCTGAAGAAAAAATTGAGATCATTAAAACCCTCTTAGTAATTAAAATAATAAGAAAATCCTCTTAGCAATCTTGGAATAGAGAGGGACTTAATCTGACAAAGATTTTTTTTTAAAAGTAAAATTGACAAAGCAACTGGTATTATGCTTTGTGGAAAAATATTGAAAGCATTTGCCACTGTAGTTAAGAAGAAGAGAATATTATTCGCTATTCTTTATTTAACATTTTCCTGGAAGCAAGTAAAAAAAAATAAAATGTTAAAAGTTTGGAAATGAAGACTGGAAGGTGTATTTAAGGATTTCATGATTCTCATATGCAGAAAAATCCAAAGAACATGTAAGCATGTTATGAGAATTAATAATTATTAATATGTAAACAATGTCTTGATATAATATAAAATAATGAATATGATTTCTGTTTACTAGCAAAAAGGAATTAGAAATAAAATTAAATAAACATTTGTAATAGCACAGATCATATCAAATTTCTCAGAATACATCTAGTGGAAGATGTGTAATCTCTTTATTAATAAAACCACTGAACATTGCAAAGAAAAAGAAAGCTTAAATTAATGGAGATTACTATATGTTAATGATTAGAGGACTCTAAGATGTCAGTTCTCTCCAGATTAATCAACATATTCAATGCAATCCAAATTAAATATTCTACCAGCATTTACTTGTGAAAATCCACAAGATGAACTATATTTATATGAACATTCAGTAACCACAGACGAGTCAAGATTGTAAACTTTAAGAATTGAGTTATAGCACTTATACCACAAGGTATCAAGACATATTAGAAATATAGACTAAATAACATGATACAAATATTGGTTTATCAATAAACACATAAAACATTGGAGTAGGAGTTCAAAAATACACCTCTATGTAATAGTCACTTTACTTATCAAGAAGATGCACCTGAATTCAGTAGTCAAGGATGACCTTATTTGTAAATAATGATGTCAATTGAATATCATATTTTATGAAAGCGTCTTGACCTTCACTCTACGTAAAACACAAAATGAGCATTAGGTGAGTTTATATCTACACATATATGGTGAAACAATAAAAATTTAAGCTAAGCAATAATTAGAAAAATAATATTGTAATCTTGAGGTATGCAAATATATTTAAACTAGTAAGCAACAACAATAATCATAAAGGAAAAGAGAATATGGGACTTTATCAAATTTATAAATTTCAATTTATTTAAAAATACAATATGAAAATGTAAATAGGCATGCCACAGATTTAGAGAAATTATTTATATTACATATACTCACAAAGAGCTTATATACAAAATATATTAAAAAAACCTACAAAGCAATTTAAAAAAGATAAGAGCAAATGTTTAATTTTAAAAAATGGTCTAAAAGCTCTAATAAGAAATTTATCATAAGGATAACTTATGAAAGCCTCATTAATCACCAAGGGAATGCAAATTACAAGTACATAAGATATCACTAATCACTACCAGAAGGGATAAAATAATTTCTGAAAAGCACAAACACTAATAATATTAAGAATTTCTGAAGGTTTGAATTGATTGAAATTCTCATACTTTTCTGATGAGAATATAAACTGGTATAACTTTGGAAAATTCTGTTATATCACTAAAGCTGAGCATGAACATGCCCCATCATTAGTAATTCTACTCTTAGGTATGTTGTCAACAGAAATGCATTCACATGTTCATCAAAAGACACATTAAAATGCTCATCTCAATACTATTTAAGAGAGCCAAAAACTGGGGGAAAAAAAATCAAATGTTCATTAAGAGTATAATAAAACAATTAATTGTGGTATATGCATTCAATTAAGTAATGTAAAGCAATTAGAATTAATAAGCCATAGATGTATACAATACATAATATAGACAAATCTCATAGAATTAATTTTTCAGTAAAATCAGTCAGATACAAAGTAGAAGGTACTCTATGATTACATTTATATAAATTTCAAATCAGGCAAACCGATCTATTAATATAATGAAAGAAATCATAATAGTTGTTACCTCTGAGTGGCTGCTTCACAGATATCCTTATTTTACAAAAATTCACCCAACTTCATACTTAGAATTTTTGCACTTTTCTGTAGGTTTTATATCTGTAAAAAATGTATGCAGTATCTGAAAATTGAATATGTGATGAGTGAGATAATGTGAGAAATTCAAGATTAAGCTCATTTGTCATTTAGCATCTTGGGAGATGATAATCGAAGGGAGAGGAAAAGAATAATGTTTTATTTGGCGGATGGACTGAAGAAAATATAAATGTGTTCAGTTTTGCTCATTGTGATTTGGGAAATGTAACAAAGAATAATAGGGAAGGGGTAATCTATATCAAGTATACACATATTTCTATTTTCTTCCTAGCTACTCACTTAGAAACAAGGAGTTCTACCAGTCAGATTGATCAGGGTTCAGGGTATTCATTGAGCTGTATTTTGCTAGTCAACTGGATGGAAGAGTATTATTAAAAGGCCATTGATTAGGTGTGGTTTTCTTTCCCTATTGTTCCTGCGTCTTCTGTCATGTGTTCAGGAGAACTAGGCAGGGCCTGACACCTTGAAGCCACAGTTGGTCAAGTGCCTCCTGCTCTTCTTTATCAACTTCACTGTGCATTCAGTGGTAGGTAATTACTGAAGATCCTATTACTTGTCAAATGAAATCTTATTTTGCTCAACAGACAATGTGCCTAGCTAAATATTCACTTCCTAACCACTCTTACAACCTGCAGTAGCACCTTGTGACAAGTGGTTGAATTCTAGATATATTTTGAAACTAGATTCAGCAAGATTTTAACAAACATGATATGTAATATAACAAGAAAAGTCATGAAAATAACAAAGTTGTTAGAACAATGGAAAGGCTGATGTCAACAATTGTGATGGAGGAGAAAATGATAGAGTAGATTTTGAGAAAAGAGTGGGTGTTCCTTTGCAACATGTTGGGCTTGAGATTTTTAATACACAGTGAAGTCAAGATGTTAAGTGGACAGATATGTAAGTCTGGAGGTCAGGAGAGAAGATTGAGACCAGATAATTTCACCTTTAATAAGTGAAGGAAAAGATGAAGTTTTATCAAGGGAGAGTAATAACAAATGAATAATGAAATAGAGAAGAAAAAAATCCAAGAGATATGGTGTCATTACATCTTTCTCAAGTGAAAAACAATTATCAAGAAGTGGGGAGTTATCAACTAATTTAATGCTTTTTATTGATAAAGTATGCTGAGGACAGAAAATCTGTCATGTGAGTTAGCAAAGTGAAGGCCATTGGTAATATTTTAAAGAGGACATTTCAAAGGAATTATGAAGGCAAATGCCTGATTAGATTGAGTTTAACATAAAATACAAGATTTGGAATTTACATACCAGCCCCAGAAACTTTTTTGAAGGACTTTGATGCAAAGGGGAAAATAGGTGACAGAAGTTAGGTCAAGACAACTTGTTGTTATTATTATTTAAGGTAGGATAAATAATAGCATATGTGTATATTAATGGGATGATCCAGTATACAAGAAAAATTTGATGAAGATTGCACGTAAAAATATTGTTGAAGCATTGTCTTTGAGTAGGTGAGAAGATAATACATTGAAAGGGAGATTAATTTTAACATAAAGCATGAATAGTTCATTTATGGAAACAGACGTGTAGATGCTTGTAGGTAAGAGATTAGTTGGTGGAATCTGTAAAAGTTCTTTTTTGATTGATTTCTTCCTCCTCCTTAGTGAAACAGAAAATAATCATCAGCTGAGAGTCAGAGTGGAGAATGAGGTGTTAGAGGTTTAAGGACAGAGTGAGAGATGTGAGATAGTCATCTGTGTGGAAAGTATATTAGAGCAGTATTTTAGTACATTAGGAAAGTACAACATTATTGTCAGGTGCCATAAAAAGCTCACTTGAGGTTTGTGCCCACAAATTTAACTCAAGACCAGTCAGTGTGGCTGTGTACTTGCTCCAGCCCCATTTAGCTGAATGAATGCAGACACCTAGTAGATAGAGTTAGATTTAAATAGCGTCAGGCTTTTATTCAGGTAAAGGGGATAGAACAACAAAAGTGTAAAGATTATCTGCATTGACCTTGCGATTTAAAGTAGGAAAGAAGGATAGAGGGAAAATCAAGGTGAGGAAGGACTGTTAAAGGTGACAGAATTAATACACTGGATATGCTTATGGATTCAGTGATTGTTAGGGATGAACTAAGAGAGAGAGTGAGCTGCTGATATACGAGGTGGTGGTCTAAGAAAGGTAGGCATGAATTTGAAATTATGGAAGGCCTGCGCTTATTGGTAAGTGAAAATTCTAGGATATGACTATGGCTGAGGTATGATAGAGGACAGAGCCATTGAAAGATAAAGGTTATTAGTAAGTAAGCATTTCGTACACAGAAATCATTAGGAATTGAAACAGAAATAATGTTGAAGAGAGTGAGACTGTACTAGGACCATGCTGGTGGGAAGATGATAGCAACAATTAGATGTAGTTGTTGAGTAATCCATTGATACGACATTGGGATGGGGGATGTAGTTGCAAGACTTAATTGTGAACACTCCCTTTGTCTCTGCCTTAGGCCTCTGTCTTTCTTGGACACCCAAGTTATTTAAAGAGCTTAGTTATTACACAAATTTGAATGATTTTAAAATCTACACCTCCGGTTTTGACATAGAAACATATAAATAGTCTTTGCACATTGTTCACAAAATTTTCACATTTATATGCAAGTCAGCTTCATATCAATTTTTAAAGGTTCACTTAATTTCATCATTTTACCCCTTTCAAATCCCTTTAAACAGCTTATTTTTCTTTTTCTTATTGGCACCTTTATACTCTTCAGTAACTCGGGGTAAGTGACCTAGATAACTTTCAGTTCTGAAAATATGATTGTTTTCATTAAGAAGACAGAAGAGTTGGTGAGGTAGCTAACTTTCATTTGAAGTTAAACTTCCATTTCAATGAACCTTGAATCTTTAAGTAAATCAACTATTGAATTAAAATTTAAGTACAGAAGGAGTACCTTAGTGAAGTGCAAAAATAACCCATTCAATATATTGCAGTTTAAAAGAAATGCTATCTCTTGAAGGGCAGGAAAAAAATGGTGTCAGAAAGCACAACAGATACCCTGCTGAAAAGAATATCCGAATTGAGAGATGCCAGACTACAGAGCAGCGCATATTCTGAAAAGCCAATTACACATAATTTAGAGGTATTTTCTAGTTTGTTGTGTAGATCACGCAATAACGAGAGGCTTTGTGTGCATTTATAACTGCCTGGAGAATAGACTAGAGTAGAATGGTAATGTGTGTGTATTATAACCAGCAATTCTTTTGATAAACCTGGGGAAGAAGGCAGCGAATTAGAGAGGCAAATGAGAGAGCCTTCTGTGTGCCGGGAATGGCAGATGAGCAGCACCACAATGCTTCCATTTGGATAATGGGGCTGTCTCTGGCCACTGTTATCTATTCTCCAGGCACCTGGATAGCAGGACAAAGGTAATGCCACTCTATTCCTGCATGACAGAAAAGTCTCTCTAAGCTCTTTCCCTAACAGCCACTGACTCTTTCCAAATTGCAGTGAGAAACATCACTCATCTAGTACAAGCCTACTTGCCATACACAGTAGCTTTGAACAATTCCAATATATGCTCCTGAAACATACAGACATGTGCTCACTTTCGTACAATGCTCTATCATTAAAGGAAAGTCATGGAAGATAAAATGCAGAATAGTTGGACCTATAATGTATAATAGCAAGCATCTCCATAATAGCCAAAGTGCTGCATGTATTAGAAGCCATTTTCTGAAAGAGCTCACAATGAAAAGGAAGAGAAATTATAACATGAAAATGAAGGTGCAAAGTGGATGATGCTTTAAAGTAGTGATGTGCTGTTACATGTCATTGGTTGACCTCACCTGTTTCTTTTTTATTGCAGAGTGAAAAACCTAAAACATTTAATCAAAGTGACTGAAATGGATTCAAACTTTTTTCTTTCTTTTTTTCTTCTTTCCACATATCATTCTCTCCTCCACAATCATTGAGAATATTATATTTGGGAATAATTACTAATTCTTATAATTTTATATATACAGATATACACAATTATACATATATTTATACATATGCACATCAATATCTCACATTAATTTTACATCACACACACAGACACACGTGCTTATTCTGAAAAAAAATGTGTATGATTTTAGGAAAAAGAATGTCACAAAGTAATTAGAGTTCAGTTAATAGACCTAGGAGATAGTTGTTTTTGTATTTTAACTAACGGGATAGTTTAGACTATTAAGGGAGAAGCTGCTCTTAGGGAAATAAAGGGAAAGCTCTTCATCAGTTTGGGAGTGAATGAGGAGATTTGATATTACTCTTTTTAGAGGAAGCAGTATGGTCACAGGGAGATCCAGAGTCTGTTGGCTGAGTCAGGTGAAGAGTATATGTAGTGATTTCAATTAACCTGCATATGGAAGTTTGCAGAGGGACAATGTTAGAAGAGATTAATGAGATTCTGGAATCAATAACCTATAAAGTTCTCCTTTTCTATGCATTTTTACTGCTTAAATGTATTATGATCACTTTTGATTTTATTTCTACATAGAAAAAAGTGAGGATTATTACAGTTCCAATCTGTGACAGGATGTGGAGGATTGAGGCCAGGGCATCATATATTTTGAAAACTATCAGTAGCACCACTTATATGTTACGCTTAACACCTTTCTGAAAATAAATTTTCAGGATTTTAAAGCAATCTTACTTTTATTTTACATTTATAAGTTATACAACCTGTTTTTTTGTTAATCAGTTTTATATATTTCCCACTTTTTTTTCCTTAATGTATTCTTATTTTGTGGAAAAAAAATAGCCATGTGATCATTTGTTTTTGTCATTGATCTTAACTGCACTTTAAGATTGTTTACTTCCTCCTTAATCAATCAAATTATTCTATATTTGATGGTTCCAGTAAGAATCATGTTATAAAACAAGATAGTGTGAGTGAAGTCTACAAATTACCTTTTTATCCAAAAACTTTGTGGTGCTTTAGAAGAACAACTATGTATTTAAGTATTACACAGGCTCTATACATTAAAAGTGAGCATGTATTTGAAAAACATATATTCTTTCAGAAATTAGGAAACTACCTTATATATTTGTTGTTGTTTAAACTTTGGTAAAATGATAAGAGGAGTCTATTATTAGAGAAAAATCTTATTGTGGGTCCTTGCTTCATCAAGGGATGATTTAAACACAGTTTACCAAGGGAAAAAAATGAGTCATTACTATTATTTATATAGTGAATCAGTGTCTGGTTTACAGAGTTTAGATAATGAGCTCAGAGGGTGGTTTGAGAGTGAAAACAAGGGTCTATTAGATTAGCTAAGGAGAATCTTTGCTTCTTTAACAATTAGCCAATTTAACATCTTCACCCTGAAATTAACTACCCAACTTGCAAATCTGTTACAATCAGCAATGCACATGAATCAGATTGCCTCTACCTTCCTCCATGTATGATACATATAATTACTAGCCTGTTCATTATATTTATTTAAAATTTTCATCCCTGTAAAAAATGATTAGTGGCCTAGAGATTGCAAAGATTGTGATTTCCTTATGACCCAAAGCATACTAGATCTTAGTATTAATTCATTAATTGTTTCTTAATTACTTATTATATTCTAGAGACTAAGCCAGCCACCAGGATAAAACAATGACTAGAATATGGTTGGTACCTTGCAAGACTAATTCTAAAGTGAATAATTATTCTTAATCCCAGCTTTAGAAGGTAGAGTGATAAATACTTGAAAAAATATGCACAAAGTGCTATAGACACACATAACCGGTGACAATCATCCTGGAACTCTCAGTCATAGCTTCACTGGAGAAAAGGACATTGACAGATTCTAGATGAAGGATAAGATTTGCTAGCAAGAAAAGATGGATGAGGAGTTGACAAGTGGATACTTCAAGAGGATGGAGCACTTACATATACACACATATGTAGATATATATGTGCATGACTGTATGTATGTATTTTTCCTTTTCTGTTAGGAATTATGAGATCTCAGAGTAAAGGCTGTTTATTACTCACAGGGTGCTTTAGCATCAGTTCCTATGCTTGAGTTTCCCAAAGGGCAACACAATGAGGGCCAGATGTCCACGTGAGTGTGCACAGTTGTGTGCTACTGAAAAGGAAGTCTGAAATGATGGAATTCAAAATGATGAAACTCAGGTCTTTTATAGGGTAGCTAACACATTTGCCTCTTAAGTAAGACAGACATCTTCATATGGAATATAAACAAATCTGTTATGGAAGAGGAAGGTCTCTACCTGGGAATGTGAACAAGTGACTCTGAGGAAGATATTAATAAATCTTTAATCTCTTAGAGGTGTGGTCCCCAACCTCCAGGCTGTGGACCAGTATTGGTCGGTGGCCTGTTAGGAATTGTGCCAAACAGCAGGAGGTGAGTGGTGGGTGAGTAAGAGAAGCTTCATCTGTATTTAGAGCCATTCCCCATCTCCCCATCGGTTGCATCACCTCCTGAACTCCATCTCCCTGGCCCGCCCCCCGGGTCCCACAGAAAAATTGTCTTCCATGAAACTGGTCTCTGGTGCCAAAAAGGTTGGGGACTGCTGTCTTAGAGGGATACATTATCTCTAACTGCTAAGGCATGTCTTCCACTCAATCATCCTTTAACCAAATTTTTTAGTGGTCTTTGCTCAGAAAGCTTGGACTGTGTAGAAATGTGAAAACATTTATAAAGAGCTGCCTCCCAATAGTTACAACAGTGGAAAAGTCATGGAAACTTGAACTGCTGTTGGTATTTAAGGAATACAATGTGTTTCAATACTGAGACAAATTATCCATATGGTCCATATTCCACTGTGAAATAATACTTGAAAAAAATAATTATACTTATTTGAATTTAAATTAAAGAACATTTCCAATAATGCCATGGTATTTAATTATCATTTCAAATGATACATAATATATAATAAACACAATCAACCCAAATTATGCCTTCACTTTTAAACACTAAATAAGTTCATTTTGAGTTTGTTTTTTATTCAATTATAATAATTTTCATAATATAAGAAATTTTTACCCTGATCATCACCTAAATGCACATCAGGGAAGGATACCAACTGGATATCAGACTGAGATGGGGGGTGGGGGGAGGGGATGGGTGTATGCCTACATGATGAGTGCGTTGCACACCCTCTGGGGAATGGTCATGCTTGAAGGTGCTGACTCAGGGAGGTGGGGGGGGAGGGGATGGAGGTATGACTACATGGTGAGTGCCAGGCGCACTGTCTGGGGAATGGACACGCTTGAGGCTCTGACTCAGGGGGATGGGTGAGACATGGACAATGTATATAACCTGAACTTATGTACCCCCATGATGAGCTGAAATAAAAAAAAAAAAGAAAGAAATTTTTAAAAAAGGTGGGGTTATTTTAGTAAATGAAAATTTGAGAAAAAGTCAAAGCCTGTGAACATTGGCTGTAGTAGCTCTTTGCTATTAATTTTAGTTAACTGAAATTGTATTTATAAAGTTTTCATAATAAATGCAGGTGCATACTGTTAATCTGAACTTCTTAATGTTCTTTAATCCAGCTTTCTTAGGAGGTAAGTGTAAGGTGTTAGCTGTTTTACCAGAGATATTTCCCTGCCTCCAAGTCATATGGTAAGAAGGGAGTGATGTTAGGGGTAAAAGGCAGAGTGAAATTATGATGCTGAAAACTGGTAGACATAAAAGAGATCCTGATCTGGGGCTTTGTAAGAGGTAAGGCTATAGAGGGGAAGCCATATCTCTGGTAAGAAGGCACAAAGAGAATGTAATATTCGCACCTCTTAGATTTTTTTAAACCTATTTTCAATTTTCTTTCCCTAAATCCATATACTATTTTCTGTTTCCTTTATAGTGATGTGCAACAAAGCTTGGGTGAAAAGAACACAAGCCTTGTACCTAGCCAGATTTCCTTTCTGTGTGACCTCAGTGGGGGTATCAATCACTTCCTCATGTTGTTGACCTGAGAATAAAATGGGATAATAAACGTGTAGCCGAAATGCTGCGCAAGCACGGCTCCTGTAGTACAATTATAAAGCATCTCTTTTTTATCTCGCACTGAAATTTTAAGTTTGTTTACTGGGCTCCAGTTCTGCTTCCCTAGAGGAAATCTCCAGCAGTTCCCATGACTTTGTTATTTCCTTAAATTAGTGGTTCTCAACACTGGCTATAAAATAGAATCACACACGGAACTCTTAATACTGATGCCTAGGCCCAACAGAGTAATTAGATAACACTTTCTGGGTGATGGACTTATGTGTATGTGGATTTTTAAAATATCTCAAGGTGATTATAATGTGCAGTTAAAGTTGAGAACCATTGTTTTTAGATATAAATCATCTATCACTTTTATTCCCAAAATACAATATTGATTCAGATGTTAGAATGTCCAATCCTAAATATTGACCAATATTCTGAACTGGATTTAAAGTTAAATCTTCTCTCCTGTCTTGCTTGGGTGTGGGTAACTTGAGCAGAAAAAGGGATATCATTGGATCCTTGTTTCTTTTGCATCCACTTTCTTCCTGACTCCCAAGGTGCTATTCCTGACTCCTTCCCGACTGAAGAGCAACTGCCTTCCAGCCAAATTCCCTGGACAGAACATTAAGTGAACTCCACACAGTTTCTAACTCATTTATGATTCTCATATATTAATATTTCCTGTGAAATATTCAAGCAATGTTTGCCCTGACAAGCCCCCAGAGTGTAAGCCCATCCTCAGTTGAGTCATCTGTGTCCAGCCTGCTCTATCAGCATTGAGCCAGTTTGTTTTTTGACTTTAAATTTCCAGGCAAGAGTCAAATCCCATGCAATTCTATGCCCTAGCAGCACAGAACAAAAGTCAGGATGAAGCCCCCATGATAGGCTTGAGGCGCAAACTCTACTTTTCCACGTTGCAGATACCTATTGCTGGGATCCACAGCACATCAACTCCAAAAATCTGACTCACAAATCCTCCTCCTAATTATTACTTCCCCAAATGTTTATAGCATCAATGTGCATGAGGTTGTTAAGAGTCGTAAGACAAGTTTTTGATCACTATTTTATGTTCTTACCTTAGTTTGGTATTGCACTATGAAAACTAATATGCAGATTTCTAGAGTTCTGGCCAAAAAATTTATTTTAATATCTGTTACAAATAGAAACTGTTTAACAAATAAGTCACCAACAGATATTAGATATTGATGATAATTAATATTATCATATATTGTTGTAAGAGATACTGAAAATATTTTACATCACAGTAAGACTGTTATAAAATTCAAGTGCCTGTGCAATCCTAAGAAATAATATGAAAGTGAATATGATTTCTCATTCATTGGAGGCTTATAAAATTCAACACAAAGATCAAAGGTTAATATTCTGACACCAAAGGCACATTTCCTCAGAGATCTTCAAGGATTTCTTTTTCTTTTTGAGTATTTCCCCTGGATTCAGAAGTAAAAAGGGATTTACTCAATAATGCATCACTAAAACCATGACCTCCTTGCCTTGTTAAAATAATAGTAAACCACAATATTTATAATAATCTTAATTCTTTAAAATATTTTAACATCTGTTCTAGGATGTGAAAGTAAATAGAAAGGAAATATTCACATAAGTTTTTTTGTGGTACAAATAAAAATTATCAGATATACAAGTATTTCTCTGAAGCATGGATGGAGAAAGTCTTCCAGAATTTACATAAATTTGTCTAACCAGCTGCCTCCCATTCCTAACTAGTTGATCCAAGGGAGAGGATTCCTTGAGGCCAGGAGTCTGAGACAAGCTTGAGCCCTATTAATTCATCTTCATCTCTACAAAAAATTGAAAAATTAGCTGGGTGTGGTGCTGTGCACCTGTAGTCCCAGCTACTCAGGAGGCTGAGGCAGGAGGTTGGCTTGAGACCAGGAGTTTGATGTTATAGTGAAGTCTGGTGATGCTACTGCACTCTAGCCTAGCAACAGAGAAAGATTCTGCCTCAAAAAAACCAAAAAAAAAAATGTAATGGGAAGAAAGGGTTAAGTAAATAAAAATTTATTATTGTACATATTTGACATGAAAAGAAATATTCCAAATTAATCTCTATGGAAGCGTATCAAAAGCAATTTTCTTTGATAATTCTTTTTTGTCATTTTACAGCCTTTTCTCAAATAAAAACGTTTTTTTCTTTGAACTGTTTTTCAACTTGTATATCAAAAAGACGAAAAGCATGTTAGCAGATGAACAAGACTGATATCAATACACCTTTAATATTCATTAAATAGTGTTCATCACTACATTGGTGGAAAGTCAAAATGCAGTGGGAAGCAAGGCAGAGCAGTGAGAACAACAGAATAATTAGCACAACTACAAATAAGACTAAAAGTTTATGACCTCACAACTGGTCATCATGCAACCATTCCTGCTCCATTTTCTAGGCATTTGGTTTGTAGCATTTATTTATAAATTTCAGTTAGCTCAAGGGGAAAAATAAGAATGTAGAAAGAATGTCTATGAAATAGTAACAAATCCATAGATCCTGAAAATATTGTGTAATTTATTCAAGAGGGCCTTCATGCCCTCCTGGATTATAAGAGAAGTAAAGCAGGTATGTAAATTATATAACTATTTATCTTCCAGTTTCTTTTTACTTAAACAATTCCCTGAGTAAGGATACTTTGCAGACTCTAAGAACTTCTTATTTCCATTTTCTTTGCTCTGGAAAGCACAGATACTTTGTACATGTTAATGAGCACAGTGAGTTAATAAGCATATGTCATCATGTCCTATTAACTATTGATATTGTCACTTTATAATTTTCTATTGTCAATATTTCAAGAGTTTCTCATTTAATTTGTTGGTTTTCTTTTGGTGGATTTTTGCTGCCAAGAGAATTGTGAGACAACTTGAATGGTTTTATAATTCATCACTTGAAATACTGTGGATATATAATTGACTATTGAAATTACACTCTGCTAATAAGCAAATGCAGATAGCTTTTCTTCACTTTCTTTGTCAAATAGGTAAAACACAAACTAGAAGTTAAGCATCCTGTGAAGTTTTATCAGCATCATTTTAGTCATGGAAATCTTTCGCTAGTGTTGTCCTCATGTTATCATTCAACTTGAAGATCAAACAATAATATAATGACCCATTGCAGAAATATCAGTGTGTGCAATAATGCATGCCTACTGTGAGGCTGGGTACTCATCTTCCTCTGCCTGCGCATATCTAACCACTATCCAAGACATTATGTGTCCAGGAAGTGGGTACATCAGTGTAGAAATTTCATTTTAGCACTCAAGACTCTATTGTGCTCTCTTTTCACCCAAAAAAGAGTTTTGCCTACCTCAAGGCAGGGCATTTTCTTTTGTGAAAAGTAACCATGAACAGGAAATATAATGTTCAGTCTCTGTAACCATCTTCAAAAAGAGTAGAAGAGATGCCATTCTGTTTATTACTCTATCACCACTGCTTGATAGACATAAATTTAATAATGTAAATCTATTTAAATGTATATTAAATATTTATTATTTACAGACTTAATTGACAGGTGGATAGTCTGTTTAAAAATTTCATTCCATTATTTATATTTTGAATAAACCCAACATAAACAGAATCATAAATGCTGATAAGAATTTTGTCATAACTAAAATGAACATGACAGACAGAAAAATGTATTGTTTCAAATATTTAACCAAAGTCATCGATTATTACCCATTTGATTATTGGAAGGTAAAGAAAAATAAAGGATAAGTCCAATATCATATTTCAAATATACTATGAAATGTTTTCATTTTCTACAGCATTTTATAACAGACACATTTTGAGGATGCGTTTTCATTGCCTATTTCATTTTATCTTCCTTGGTGTAAATGTCCCAAAGAAATGTGTTTTGTTTTTATTTATTTATATTTTTGTAGGATCAGTTTAATCTTAAAGATGTTTATATGAAAACATATTAACTCAATAAATTAATATTAACTACATATCATTGTGCATACCTTGATCAGATATTACTAAAAAGTACATGCAAAATCCAATATTTTATAAACACCATTCCTCAGTGGGATTTTGATTGGTTGCAGGTCAAGCCGTATTAATTCATTGATATAGTATGGGTTTGTGTAACTATATATTTAATGCCTACTATGTTTTAGGCTGGATGTAGGGGACAGAAATCTCATATAATCGTTAAAATAAGATTTTGCTGCTAATAATAGGATTGAAATAATAGAGGCTTAAAGAGGACAATCATTTTCAAAGCAAACCTTTGAAATATGTAGTTTGTAATTCTCATTTTACAGATGAGAAACTGAGCTTTATACAGATGTATTTTGCTACATAAGTGCAACACTACTGCAATACCTCCTACTGTTTTTTTTTTTTTTCTTTCTTTCTTTCTAACAAACAAGTGTTCAGAAAGCACACAGTTCAGGACTTCATGCCATTGCTTGAGGCAGTGCTCAAGGACCTAGCTTCCTTTTATCTTTCTCCTCCACCATTCTTAGCATTTAGTTTTGTCTTCATAATAGCAACACTTTGCTCCTTCCTCAGGCATAAAATCAGCATTATAGGCAGGAAGAGATAAATAAGAAGAGGTAGAAGCTGAGTCTTTATCAAGAAAACAAACATTTTCCAGAAATCACCCACCTGACTTCTGCCTGGATCTCACTGGCAATAACTACATTACATTGTCACCTCTACCTGCAAGGGAGGGTGGGCGAGTTTTCAGTTGGGTACATTGCTGCTCTAATCAAAATCAAAATCAGCAAAAAGTGAGGAATGGATATTTATATGCAATAGAAGTGTATGCTATGGAAGATGAAGAAATATGCCTAAGGCACAAAACTGTGGATCCAGGATTTATGTAACATCATGTTGTCTGACTCTATGATCCATATTATAAACATCTAGAAAAGTACAATGTATTAGAGTGAAAATGATTGTCTATTAGTTTATATTAAAAGATTGAACTTCAACCCATCATGAAAACAAATTGACTAAAGAAAAAATATAAGCATAGAAAAAATATGGTTAATCATCAGTCATAAACGTAACACTAACATTTGTAACAACGTATAAAAATATTTACAGGCTCAACAATTTTTCATGTGAGATTTCTTCATTGATTATTTTCTATTCCTGTTTTTTCTCTCCTTTTGTTAAACTTTTTTATATATCCTAGTTGAATTCTTTCTGATTACTTATCTTTGAAAAAGGTCAGTTTTTTTGTTTCTTTGTTTTTTGTTTTTTTGTTATTGCTGTTTTTCAGAAGGAGCTATTTGCAGAAACTCCTTATTAGAGAGAGGCCAGAGCCTTTTTTCAGGCTAGTGGGATGATTCACAGTTTTGTGTGTGAACTTTATTAGCTTTTATTTCTTATTAACTAATGTAGCTGTAGGATTGACAGTACAGAGTACATTTCTACTCCTTGGACAGACAGCAGCAAATATTTCTTTGTGTGTTTCCTGATTCAGCTGTTTCCTTTGCTTTTCCAAACCAAACCAGGTCAAGGAGAACTCCAGCTTTCAGTTTGGGTATCCTACTTTCAATCTTGGAAACAAAGACTTTGCATTTTACTTTTACCCTTTATCTTAGAAGGTATAATTTTCTGTTTCTTTCTGAGAAGTAAAGTTACTGTAGTTCTGTTTATATTAATATATCCTCCAGCCCTCCTGTTTGGGTTCTGCTTATGGAACTTCTTTCAAGTTTTTTAGCTTTTTATTTTGAAATAAATATGGATTCACAGGAAATTAAAGAAAAAAAAGCATAAGGAGGTCCTGTGTACCCTTTGTCTAGCCTCCGCTTACATAACTGTAGTAAAATACAAAAATTAACAGGAAATTTGCATTGGTGCAATCCACAGAGTTTATTCAGATTTCATCAGTTATACATGAACTCATTTGTGTATGTGTAGTTTGTACTGTTTTATCATATGTGTAGCTTTGTGTAACTATTACCACAATCAAAACACATACTTGTGCCGACCCCACAAGGTTCTCTCATGCTGCCCCCTTATAGCTACACCTTTCCTTATCCTTAACCCCTGACAACCAATAATTGTTTCTCCACTTCTATAACTACATTACTTTACAAATGTTATGTGAATGGAATCATACAGTGTGTATACATTTGATTGGCTTTTTCATGCAGTATAATTTCCTTGAGTTTCATCAAAATTGTTGCATGTGTATATAGTATTTTCCTTTTTATTGGTAAGTAGTATTCCATAGTATGTATATAGCACAGTTTGTTTAACCCCAGTCATTGAAAAACGTTTGGGTAGTATCTACCTTTTGGCTATTTTGAGCAAATCTTCTATCCATATTAATGTAGCAGTTTATATGTGAAAATAACTGTTTACTTCTCTGGGATGAATGCCCAAGAGTGTAATTGCTAGATTATTTGGTGAGTCTCTTTCTAGTTTTAAAAGAAATACCCAAACTATTTTACAGAATGGCTGTGCCATTTTACACTCCCAGCAGCAATATGTGAAGATTATTGTGTTCATACTAGAAAGGTAGGCAGGACCCTTACTCAAAATTTTGTTTGGAAGTATGCAAATGTTTATTACTTACATAATTGAGGTTTCTGGAAAGAGCAGGGCAGGCCTCTCTAGCAGTTATGAAATGGCTTGAGGAAATAAGGAAAAGATACTTGCTCAGGTTTTTTATTGTGGAGGGGGAGGGGGGCGGAGTGAGGGTTCCTTTGTGTGTGCAGTGGCTTGCTTGGTTTCAATCTCCCAGTGCCGAAGGAAGGAATATGTAGGCTTTACCACGTTTCTCAAATGTAGGGTAGGAAGAAAGGGAGGGCAAAGCTTAAAAGTTGTCCACAGTCAATATCAAAAGTCAAACTCCCTATTAATATGGTGGATACGTGTTCTCCACATCCTCACCAGTGGTGTTATCACTATTTTTTTTTCTTATTTGTTTTCATTTAGCCATTCTTGTAATTGTGTAATGAGATCTCGTTGTTATTTTACTTTGAGTTTCACATGATAATGCACATCTTTGTGATTACTTGCCATCTGTAATTCCTCTTTGTTGATATGTCTGTCCAAGTCTTTTGCCTATTTTCTAATTGAATTTTTTGAGCATGTATTTTTTTAACTTATGTAAAGTCTGCAAGAAAATACAGGGATATACTTGCAGAGCCAAACGCATACAATGAGAGGATTAGAAATCCATTCACCGCTATCTCACAATTTTAAACATTTAATGTTTCAGTTTTAGTTATTTGCTCAATAATTTAGGCAGCCTTACAGTCTTCAAGTGCAAAAACCCTCCATACTATAAATTTAATCATCTCAAATTATGTTAGTAGAACTACTAAGTAGTTCTTGGTATTCTTGTGATCATTAGTCCTATTATTAGAGCTTCTGGTTTGGCTGGAGTTTTTTTTTTTTTCATTGAGAAACTATTTTGCAGTTCTTTAGGGTTCTATATTCCTTTATAGTTTTTACCTTTGGAAATGAGTGTTTATTAACTTTAAACTTTATTGACAACTTGGCTGGATATAGTAAAGTTGAATCATACTTTTCCTTGGCACTTTGTAGACATTACTCAATTACCTTCAGGCAATGATTGTGGCTATGGAGAAGCTTCAGGTAAACTTAACCCTTTTTACTCTCTTGTATTTCTCTGTCTGGATACTTGAAAACTTTATGTATTTGAAATTGGGTCACAAAACTAGGCTATATCTCAAAATTTATCATTCTGATTCAGTATTTTCCAGCAATATTGAAAACATTTGGTTATCTGCCATCTCTGTTCTGCTGAATTCAGACAAATTATCTTCTATTTTAAATTGGGGTTAATTTTTAGTTTGAATGTGTGGATTCTTCTCTTCAGAAATACTAAGAAAACTTTTGTTAAATCTTATCTTTTGTACTATATATCAATTATCTTCTCTCTTGTAACTTTAAAAATCTTTTACCACTGTGTTATGCTGTTTTCTCAAAACTTTCTTCAATGTTATTAATTTTCTTTTGAGTTATATCTCTCTATTTACTGTTTTTTATTCTTAGTCTTATAATTTTAATTTTTTTCTATTTGGTTACCTAGAGTTTTAAACAATCCATAGTCATTCATTTTTCATTCCATATCCTTTCATTTAATTTTGAATTATTTTAATGGAAAACAAATTTTTATAAATTCTTCTATAACCTTTAAAATTCTTGAAGATAGTTCCTATTTTCTTTAATTTGTATTTGTTTCCATAATAGATTCAATTCTCCATTTTGCATACTTGGTTACTTTCTTTTCCATTTAGTATGTTTGCATAGGTAACACCACTCTTCCTACATATTGTTCATTTTTAAAATAAACAGCCTTTTTTTTTTTTGTCTACTTACTGCATGTGAATTCTCACTGGCTTCCTACACTCTTTTTCTTAATTATTCATCTTCTTTTGAAGGTTACAGTTTGAGTGAAGAATCCCTGGGCCCTGAGAGCATGAGTGTGGTGAGGAAGAACACAGCTCCATCAGCTTTGCTGATCATGCATTGTCTCTGTCCTTTCTTTCTATATGAATATTTTTTGTGCCTAGTTCATGCGATTCTCTCTGCATGTCTTGGTTTCCAATACAGAGCATTCCTGAGCACCAGAGAGTAGTTTCTAACAGTTTCTGTAGAGTCCTAAAACCCAGGCTTTGCCAATAGAGCTATACTTGTCTGCTCCTCCCTATCTCTTCACAATTCTTACATCTCTTTACAACAACTCCTTCCATTGCCCAAAGCAGAAGAGGGAGAATGTTGGAAAAAGATTATTTGTAATCTTATAAAACTTCAGAAAGGGTTAACACACAAAGGTAAATGACCTGATGCACACACACCAGGGCTGAACAGTGTTTATTTTGAAGCACAGAGATAAAAGCAGTGGCTGGAATGCAGTTTTCTTCTGCCCCTTATACTCTGGCATCCAGTATTCACTTTGGCTTATTATTTTGACAAAGAATAGGGGAATAGAAAGGGTGAAGGTGTTTCCATTTGTCTCTAACTTTGATAATAGCCCTCACTCAACAGGTCAGGAAACGAATGTACGGATTCTATCAGTTACCAAGTATATATCTTGGCATTATATATCCTGGGAGTGGGAAAATACACACACGTGCATACACATAGGATGGACCTATGGTTCCACTGAACCCAACATGCAATAGTCTCAGGTTTGACTTTACCTATCCCCTGACTTGTATAAATCCTACTCTCATTAGTAGACCATGATAGCATTTTGTTTCTCCAAGGATTAGCATCAATTCAGAGCCAGTATCTAATAACTGCCAGAAGATCTGCACATTTATCTTATCCTAGAAAAAGAGACAGGTCATTTGGGGGAGTCTGAGAGGGAAAGTCAGGATTATACCTGTATCTACATTGTAGATTTCTTTCTTAAAGGGACAAGCCTCCTCTGCATCTGGATCTGTAAATAGTGTAGATTTAGAAACTGGGTAAAAGACCATGAATTCCCATTCTGGAAACTAAGTTAGATGTCTGCCTATCAGATCTAGAATTTTTGTGCTCATGTGTGACAAATTAACTTTAGTGGTCTGCCCGTCTGTTTCGTTTTTATATACTCCATGATCAAATAGTCATTGCTATAGATCCTTTTAGGTCAGGGTTTCTCAAGCTCAGCACTATGGTATTTTGGACAGATAAGTCTTTGTTGTGGTGGGCTGCCCTGTGGTTGGTAGCAGGTTCAGCAATGTTATTGTCCTTCAAATGCCAGTAGCACATTCCCACTTCCACTCTCCCTCCTCCATTGTGACAGCAGAAAGTATCTCCAAATATTGCTAAATGTACCATAAGGGCCAAAACCTCCAGCAAGGCCCATGGCTATGGACCCAAACACTCTGATTAGTGCCTATCCTTGATAAGTATATCTACCTTGTCCATGATGGTGAACAGTCACCACTTGGCTTCCATTGCTCTGCAATCACATTATTTCCATTAAAATGTGGGAACCCAGTTAAATTTCAGACTCTCTCACTAATATTTTTTTTTTGTTGGAGAAAAATGGCACCCCAAAGCATTTCCTGGATGCTGGTGCTCTTGTCACTTATATAATTATTAATAAATTGGTGAAGGGAGTTTATGCTGGCCCATCTCCAATGGGTAAAGGAAAGTTGTTTAAGAGTTATCTGAATAAATTGCAAAGGATACATTCCCATATTCCCATCCCTCTGAGTATTCACTCTTTTTCCTCTATAGCCCACCATGTAAGTCAATTGTTGTAATCAGTGAGGACAGAATTCAAACGTAGCCTCACGAGTGAATCTGGAGGGTCAAAGAACAATGCCCAGCCTAATAATAGATAAAAATCATCATGGATAGATTGCTAAAATGTAAATTCCTATTTCTAACTATGTCTCTGGTGATTCTAAGTCCTTACGTTTGGGAGAGGCCTAGGAATTCTATTTTTAAAAAACATGCTACATGATGTAATACACATGGTAAATAAACACTTACTTTATCATTTTAATATTCAAAATGTTGTTTCCTGAAAAAAAATTATGCATGTGGTCCATATTGAAATTAGGGTCTTAAGAGTTCAGGAAACCCTGATTCAATTAAGGAAATAAAAAGAAAATATACATTAGATATAAAGGGTTTTATCTTTTATATTTTTATTGCTTTACAATAGCTCTTTTCTGGTGTCTTAGTCCCTGTGCCTTAGAAGCTGGTACCTATGCTGGACATCAGCTGGCATCAATGCTGACACTGTATATTCTCTCTGAATATTTTTATCCTTTCTGGTGTCATTTCTGTGTATATCCTTACTAATCTTATTGCGTTACCACAAGAGCTCAGGCTGTACTGGGGAATAAAAGGTGGTGATCCCTGGGTACATACTGCCATCTGAGGCCCTTGGGCTGATTTCTGAAGCTGAACATTCAGGTCGCAACTATTGTTCTTATTCTATGACTTTTTTGTTTTCTCTCCCTCTTTTGCCATTTATCTTTTAAAGACCTTTCATCTATAGCTTCCATTTCTAATTGCCTTATTCTCTCTCTGTTTTCCAATTCAGATTTCATAGAGAGATATATATTACTCAAAGTCATATTTCATTCTTTTCCTCCAGGCAACATCAGTTCATTCTACTATATAAATGTTTTCTATCTCTGTGGCAGGAACTCAGGGCTAATCTAATAATCTGTATCAAGTCATGACATACACATTGGGTCTACCTTTTTTGTAGGGGACATGGATGGAGAACTTTCACTTAGAATTCACTAGTACATCAAATATCATTACAAAAAGTTTAATTTACTCATGAAATAAGAGGAAAATACTACACAATATGCCATACATTTTCTTTATCATTTTTCCCCAGATCATTAATGAGACCAAGGTCCAATGTCAGTAGAACATTCTGAACTAAATGGAAACATATTGACAAATCCTATTAGCTATTGGAAGAGCTCTAAAGTTTTATACAAACTGAAGTTCCAAAAGTAGATAAACTTCTGTATTGACTCTGGAACCAAACAAGGACAGTAAGATGAAAACAAGTGTGTCATTGCCTTGTACAATTACCAGGCATTTTTCCTTTATATTTCCATTCAAAATCAGCAGATGAGTGGGTAGGCCATTTGAGCTTACAGATGAATATTGGGGAATACATCTTTAATCTTTTCACTAGAGGAAAGCAGCTGTAATCTCACCAACACATTAAGTGAAAAAAAAAAAAAAAACCCAGAAACCAAGAGAAATGTAGTATCTTGCAATAGCCTTATTTGATAGGACTAATATGAAGTATTCTTTTATACTACATTGACTAAACTATGAAACTAAATTATGTTTGAAATACAGTCATGTGCCACATGATGACATTTTCATCAATGATGGACTGCATATATGACAGTGATCCCATAAAATTATAATGGAGCTAAAAAATTCCTATTGTCTAGTGACATCATAGTCATTGTACCATCACAGCACAGCATATTTTTCACCTGTTTTCAGTGATGCCTACTGCACTGACAGCTGTATAAAAGTATAGCTATATAACTATGTACAGTATATAATACTCGATAAGGATAAAATATGACTGTTACTCATATATTTACTATACTATACTTTTATCATTATTTTATATTGTACTCCTTCTGATTATTAAAAATGGTTAACAGTAATATGGCCTCAGGCAGTTCCTTCCAGAGGTGTTCCAGAAGAAGGCAATGTTATCACAGAAGATCATGCACATTACTGCCCCTGGAGATCTTCCAGTGGGACAAGATGTGGAGGTGGAAGACAGTGAAATTGATGATCCTGACCCTGTGTTGGCCTAGGCTAATGTATGTGCTTGTAATTTAGTTTTTAACAAAAAGTTTAAAAAGTAAAAAATAAATAAATAAAATTTAGAAGTAGGAAAAAAGCTTATAGAATAAGGATATAAAGAATGAAATATTTTTGTACAGCTATACAATACGTTTGTGTTTTAATCTTGGTGTTATTACAAAAAAGTCAGAAATTTTAAAAAATTATAAAAGTTCATAAAGTAAAAATGTTATGATAAGCCAAGGTTAATTTATTATTGAAGAAAGAAAAACATTCTTTTATAAATTTAGTGCAGCCTAAGCGTACAGTATTTATAAAGTCTACAGTGGTGTAAAGTAATGTCCTAGGCCTTCACATTCACTTAACACTCACTCACTGACTCACCCAGGTAAACTTCCAGTCCTGTAAGCTCCATTCATGGTAAATGCCCTATATAGGTGTACCATATTTTATCATTTATACCATATTTTTACTATGTATTTTCTATATTTAGATAAGTTATATACACAAATGATTATCATGGTGTTACAATTACCTACAGTATTCAGCACAGTAACATGCTGTATATATTTATAGCCTAGGAGCAATAGGCTATCCAATATCACCTAGGTGTGTAGTAGGCTATACCATTTAGGTTTGTGTAAGTACAGCCTGGGATCACACAATAAACCTTTACAGTAACAATTTCTTTTACTACATTTAGGAAATTCCTCTCATTTGTAATAAAATTAAGCTTTTAGTAGTCAATGTAATTTATGGACAAATATATGAGGAGAATACATGTAAGAAAGTATTTAAAATCTTCAATGACACCTCATGGCCTATCCCCCAAAAGGAACACATTAACATTTAAAATCTCAAAGGCATTCCGCCTGATATGATTTCTCAGTTCAAATGGAAGAGAATTAATGAGTTTGACAAGCTCTTCCTTCATTGATAAGGGGCAAGCAGGAGAAAGAGATTAGAAATAAAGTCAGAATATATCAAGTCTCCAAAGAGGAAATAGTTTCATCTGCAGAGTAGATTATAACACTGATATGGTGACACTTTACAACATGGGTTTGGCTGATGGACCAGGGGACTCTTTTGAGTCCAAAGCCTCTGGGAATGAAATTCAGGAAAGTGCCTATGACAATTACCTTTCCCTTTTGTAATCTGTTCCTTGTTATTGTGCTTATATCGATAGTACGCTTTCTGCTAGACCAGTGGCCTATGACAACAGGCCAGGGAGATAACACTAAAGTGAGATTTTGAAGACAGCACACAAAATGTGTAGCAGATGAAAATGACAAGGCTGTACTTATAACTGGCATAGTAAAATGGAATCCATTCCCAATGTCCCTTAACAATAAATGTAGCATCAGAATGTGCTATTCCACGGGCATACAGGTCAAAGTAATAATCTTTCTACCACTAACAAATCCTTAGGTGACCTTACAGCCCTAAATAGGGTTCTCTTTTTCACAATACATCATATTTCTCTTTTTCATCATAGTTTAGATGAATAAAACTTAGGTGTTTCAACAAAACAAATTTCAACTTTATGATATATGTGATGCATATGGTAACAAAGGAGTGTTTCACATTGCTAAAGATTTTGCTGCAAACATGTTAGGCCATCAAAATTCATACTTTCAATTACATACATGTCTCAATTTTAAGCATAATGTAAAGTCATTCTATAGTGTTAATTGAGAATGTACTGTGGGTAGAATACCATAGTTTCTACTGTGAAAGTTACAAGAAAGCCTCAGGAAATTGAGCCTTCTTTTACCCATACGATTATTCACTTGTGTTTAAACATGAAAATTTGCCAGTGCACTTCAATATATCTGCCACATTTATACATATGAGATAGATTGCTAGCATATAGATGTCATACAGTTTAATTTGTAAAAAATGTGTAGATAATTCAGGTTTTGAAATATGTAATTGTGAAGAAAATAGAAAGGAAAGAAAAAAATCCAACCTAATAATCTGTATTGATTTCTAACTGAATTTGAAGAAATGATCTGATACGATAAATGAAAATTTGGATTTGCTTATAAAGAAGAGGTAGCTGGTACTATTTTTAAACATAATACTTTATTATGAGAAAACTATCATTCTTGATTTTTCATTTGTATTAGTTGACCTTTGGAAATGTTCAGTTATGGAAAAATTGAATGCAAAAGTTTCTTTAAATGCTCTTTAGAAATCATATTCTATTAAATATGGAAAAATAAATAGTGCAAGCAACTCTTGATTGTGAAATGCTCCTTGAAGTGATTTGTATTCTAATTCTTATTTCAGAGGAAGAAAATTGTATTCTCCTTTTTTGACTGCTCATTTTTTTCCTATTCTCCTGTTCTTCCTCTTTTGCAATTTCTACTAATATCATTAATACCAAAAAAAGTTTGCTTTCCACTTTTTGTGTTACATTGGAGAATATTTTGATTCCATTCCATATGCAATTAACCTTTATGCTTTGTTCTGTATTAGGAAAAAAGTTTGTGGGGATTAAAGGGTAAGAAGACAAGCTATCATTTATTCTTTTTCCTCAGCCATTTGATCTACTGCATAGGTACCTGAGCCCCTGAACGAGATATCTATAAAAAATATATAATCAGAAAAACACCCAACCTAACTTTAACAACACCTTAAATCCTTAAAAATTAAATATGAAATAAAGACAATTTTTGTGCCAAATTTGTATCCAAAAATCAATACATAAAAGGCTGACATAATTTGACACAACGTTGTCTGAAATCCAAATGCAATCAACCAGAGTTATAGAAAGACAGAGCTTTAAAGATAAATTTGGAAAACCTTCAAAACTAACGACAACTTCATCTCCATGGGCCCATATAAAAGAGCCATAGGGAAATGCCTCAGACTGCAGGAAAATACTCATTGCTATATTACTTTTGTTTTATGACTTTCCCATTTCTGTGTTCCTAACTTTGATAGGGAAGTTTCCATGATCTTGAGTTTGATCATGCTCCAGTCTCCATGGACTTGACATTTGAATTCATTCCCATTACCATTTGACCTTGATTCTGACTTAACTTAACTTGCACCTTCAACTCTCTTGGCTTAGGAAGTACCACTGCCCCAGCTTCAATTCCAAAGCGCATTGAGAAAATTCTGTTGACCACTCCATCCCCAAAACACATATATGAAGGAGGTTTACCACATTTGTCTCCAAGGAAACTAATGAATAAGTATGCAACTTTTCCCATAAATACACAGAAAATATTTATTGAATACCTTCTGTATTCAATAAATATTGTTGTAGGTATTGTAGGTGCTAGGGACTTAGACTAATACCTCTATCAGTTAAAATATCTTGGATTGAACATAGCAGAAAACTCAGCCAAATATGATTTTTAGTAATAAGGAGAAATTTTTGTTTTGCTTAAACCGTAAAGTGTGTATATAGAACTAGCTGATGGTGAGAGCTAATCTTATGGCTCAGCATGGACCAACTTTATCTCTCTTGCTTCTTTGGAATCTTAGTATTAGAACCATCCATTGTTTGGCTGCCTTCATTATTTCAAGACAGCTTCCAATACCTTTAAAGGGTAAATGTTCCCTTTTCCTACCAGAAGAACAGATAGTTTTTAAGCCAGAATTGTCAGTAAAAGTCCTAAATCTGCTGACAATGGCTTAGGTTATTTTTCCTTACAAGGATCTTCAAACTACAGTTTTTGGGTAAAATAAACCAGTGATTTGTTTTTCCGTGAAAAACTAACATTTTTTTTTTTTTTCATTTTCACATGGTTGTAAAGAAGGATGAGTTGAACAGATGAAGCACAGGAGATTTCTTAGGGAAATGAAATTCTTCAGTATGATATCATAGTTGTAGATACACGACATTATACATGTGTCAAATCAAAACACACAGCATGAAGAATGAACCTTAATTTGTGCAAATTAAAAAAAAAATTAGGAGACAGAGGGAATACCAGGATAAAATTTATAAAGTTACAAATAATTTAACTTCATTACAAATGTATGAAATGACCTAATTGAAGGGAGTAGCGAAAAAGATGGTATCCTAAGTAACTTTGAAAATGACTGTAATACTAAAAGCAGAAGGAATTATACATAAGCACTATATTCTGCTTGATTAACTTGTATCCTTCAAGGGTACAGATAAAAAATTCTGATTCTACTATAAATATATACTTAAATTAAAAATTAATTAATGGATCAGGATGGTAGCCAGGTTTCTCACTGTTGGAGTGGGAAATTATAGACAAGCAAGAGGAAAAGCCTAGAATGATCCATGTGGTTAAATATGTCAGTATGAACTCATGCTTCACTTAATGTAAATATAGCTGATTACATACAGAAATATTTTTATATGTACACACATATGTGGGTTAGTATATGTATAATTCCTTTTCTCTGTCCACTGAGAAGACCTACAAGTAATCATACCCCAGCAACAAGTCACCCAGCACCACATCTTGGTTTTTAATATCAATACCATGCTCCAGTAAAAGGAACCAGGGCTTTTTGGAAAAGTATTTGCTTCTAGAAGTGGCCTGGAAAATGTACAAGATGAGCTTGAAGTATCTGGTAATGCCAGAAAGTAATGAAATGCTAACATACACATGCACACATTAAAAAAATCATGACCCCATCCCAAACACACACAACCAGAGAACCCACAATCCCACAATTTTGGGGATGAGTTAAAGGCTTGTGGGGTCCAACTGACAAAGCTCAATAGCCAATGCTGAAATAATTTGAGAGAAAAAATAAGTAAAGTAATACTGGATTTAACAGGATTGTAATACTAAAAATAAAACTATTTCTGTAAGATCATACTTATATTAATGACTTATTAAATAAATTGGGAGAAGAGATGAATCTCACATGCAGAGGAATTCCATAATTTATGTTGATACTGTACCCTCACTAAGGTGGGACATAATTCACCTCTTAAGTGTGGGCTGCATTTATTGATTCTCTTCCAAGGAATATAGTGTGGAAAGGGGAGAAAAAAAAAAGAAGAACTTTACAGTAGAGAGACCTTATAAATATTACTTCAGCCAGTTGGTCCATGTCAACATCAAATCATGCTGATTGTGCATATACTCAATATGCTGTGAATAGAATGGCATTTTGCCTGTCATCTGCCTCCCAAATACCCATAACCTGAATCTAAGAGAAAAAAAATATAAATCCCAATTGAAGGGCATTATACAAAATGTCACCAGTACCTCAAAGCTTTCTCAAAACTTCTGAAAAATAAGAAAAGGCTTAGAAATTATCATAGTCAAACGGAGCCTAAAGAGACATGATTACTCAATTCAATGCAATCTTGTACCCTGAGTGGGATGTATGAGGATAGAAAAATCACATCAGGTAAAAACTAAGAAAAGCTGAATTAGCCAAGTGCAGTGGCTCATGCCTATAATCCTATCACTCTGGGAGGCCGAGGCAGGAGGATAGCTTGAGGTCAGGAGCTTCAGACCAGCTTGGGCAAGATCAGGACTCTGTCTCTACTAAAAATAGAAAAATTAGCCAGGCGTGGTAGCACATGCCTGTAGTCCCAGCTACTCAGGAGGCTGAGGCAGGAGGATTGCTTAAGCCCAGGAGTTTGAGGTTGCTGTGAGCTAGGCTGATGCCACGGCACTCTAGCCCAGGCAACAGAGAGAGAGAGAGAGACTCTGTCTCACAAAAAAAAAAGAAAAAAGAAAAAAAAAAAGAAAATCTGAATAAAGCGTTCATTTTAATTTATACTAATGTGTCAATATTGCTATGTTAATGATGACTAATGCACTATATTAATACAGGATGTTAATATTAGGGGGTGATGGGTGTGGGGTATATGGAAGCTCTGTAATATATTTGTAATGCTTTTATAAATTAAAAATTATCCTAAAATAAAAATTTTACTTAAAATATAGAAATAAAATGTTCAGAATTGTACATGGCACACTGAAAAAAAATCTGCCATCAGACTTTGGATTTTAACAATTTGGTCTTGACAATTTATAAATCAGCCACTAAAAAATTAAGATATAGTTTATTTGAACAAACCCATTAACACGGGGAAAGTGTAGAATTGGGAGAGGTGATTATTATGTTTGGTGCCCAGGAGCATCTCAGGTTTCCTGAAATGCTAAGACCACAATATATGACCTGTGTTTTTAAACAGCATAATTTCAAAGGCAGCAGTCCAGCCCAGAGAAAATGGACATGATTTTTGTCTGAAATCTCAAGTAATTTAGCTATTTAATCTACGACCTTTAATGGTGATCTAATGGAATGAATAAAAAGGTTCACTGCCTAAAAAAAAAGAAAAAAAATTTTGAACCCAGAGATGTAGAAATGTATGTTCTTCTCTAGGACACATGGGGTAATTATAAAAAAAAAAGACCATGTACTAGGCCATCAAAGAAACTGGAACATATATCAATAAATTAGTAATATAAAGGCCAAAATATCTGACTGTAATATAATTTTCAAGTCAATAACTAGAAGGAAAAACAAAACTTCACATACTTCTAAATAATTCATTTGTCAAATTAGATATCATCATGAGAATTATAAAATATGTAGAATTGAATAACTACGGAAATACAGCAAAGCTGTGTTATTCAGATAAGGTAGGTCTTATGGGGATATTTATAACTTTAAATGGTAACCCTGGTGGGGGATTGGACAGAATTAAGAAAATATTTCTTCAACTTATGAAGCTAAAAGAATAATAAACATAATAATCTATAAGAATTGATATAAAAATAAGAACAGATATTATTGAGATAGAAAGTAAAGATATATGAGAGAGAAAATAGTCTTTGAGAAGAGTAATAAGATTGTCAAATATCCAGCAAGATTAACCAGAAAGAAGCACGCTCATAAAAAAAATTATGAATGAAAAATGCAGGTAATTATATTCATAGCAGAGACTTAAAAAATAAGATATTGCTGTAAAATGTTTACACTAATTAATTTGAAAATGCAAATGAAATGGATAAGTCACTAGGGAAATATACCTTAATAAATTTTTTAAATAGAGATATGCTTTGAAATACTTACTGATATAATTTTAGGTCTTGTAAATATTCTTGCCTTGTGGATCCCCACATTTTGAAAATATGATATTCTTTCTTTCAAGAGGAAGGTAAATACCACCCAGAATAATGAGTCCTTTATTCACTTATTCGTTCAATTACTCAACAGGTATTTATTTATTTAATAAAACTACAATGCCCCACACACTGTACTAGCTGCCAAGGATATATTGATGATCATGCCAAAATTTTTATTTTATTTTTTATCCTAATGAAGTATACATTATAATATGGGAGATCTAGAGTGAACAAATAACAAATATATTAATACAATATATTTTCAGATACTGGTAACTGTTAAGATGAAAAATAAAATGGGAACACAAGTTAGAGAGTGACTTGAATAGAATAAAAGAACAATTTGAGATAAGGTATCCATGAACATTCTTCATGCAGAGAACCAATTGAATTGACGGTCTAAGACATTCAAAAACGTTGGGAATTGTGTTTCAGGGAGCAAAAGCTATTTAATATCAAATCGGCATAAATATAGTTTGTTTCAATGACCAAGTCAGGATGGCTTTAGCAGACCGAAATAGCAAGAGCAGTTCAAGATGAGGCTGGAGAGGAAGACAGGCATTGCATCTTGTCCAGCCCATTAGACAAGGTCAAGGAGTTTGAATTGTATTTTACGTATTTTAAGAAACTGATATGATATACATATTTAAACTGTTACTGTAGACTCTAGAGTCATCTGTTCTAAAATAGCAGCATCTAAAGAGTCAAGAAAAGAAGCATAGATATCAAGAGGCTATTTTATCAGTTTATCCGTGGTACCTATGGAGGTGATAAGAAGTGGTCAGGCTGGGATAGATCTAAAAAGGTAGGTGCAACTGGGCCTGATGATCCATTGGGTGTGAGGTGTAACAAGATAATTAGAATAGCTAAGACTGGCTCTTAAATTTAAGACCCAAGTCAAATGGTGAATTGTGGTCCCAATTACTAGGACAGGAAAGACCTGGGGTGCATCAGGATTGGCATAGATGGTGAATAGGAATCAGGAGTTCTTACTTCTAAATTGTAGCAGCCTGCTACATATCCACTGTAGATCCATGTAACTCCTCCTTAATATCTAGTACGGGAAGGATTGTGTAAGGTAAAGGTAGTTACAGAAAAAAGTACAAAGCATGTTTTCAAAGGCTTAGTAATAGTGTGTAAAATTTTGGCCCCAGTATATATTGTTCTCGTGTGAAATTTATTCAGATGACTTTGAGCTACCACATCCTTTCAAGTAACCTCCGGGTGGCAGATTAAAGAGTAATTTTTTTTTTTTTTTTTTTTTTTCCAAAATGACTACAGAGCCTAAGGCATATTTTTCCCTGGGAATGATGCTGATTTATGAATTTGACCTATGGATTACAACCACTATCTACTCTTTATAGACTGGACCTAAGTTAGAGAGGCAGTGCCCTAAAGAAACAGAAGTTTCTATGGGTTTTGTTCCATGGATAACACTAAGTGCCTGAATCTGTGGCCTCAAATTTGCTGAGAGACCATTTGCAGACCAGATTTGCTCTACAGATGTGTTTTTGGCAAGTCGATTACTTAGTAAATTTGTTTATTTGCCAACATCTAAAGTTTAAAATGTTTTCCACAAAATCTGAATTGTTGACTTCTGGTTTTATTAGAAAAGATGTCAAAACTGGGCATATTTTCTTCATAGCAACAAAATCATTTTTATAGCAACCTTCCCGTCAGCTGTGGAAAAATATTGAGCTCATGTACTATCACCACCACTGCCTATTTATTAGACTAAATCTTTTTGCCTATTTACATTACCTTCTTGGCCCTTGGAGGCATCTGAATCTGTGGACCTTTGACATACATCCTCGCTTATGCATTAATGTATTTCTGTACAATTTTTAGTCAAGTTCTAATGATAAATAAAAATCCTAATGATAAATAAAACTCCATTGTATGGTATGGTACTTCCCATTAATTTATCAAGGATATAAGAGCAATTTGTTCTGTACCATATTCTTATAGTCTTACTTATTACAGGTTCACCAATAGCTGCTACGGACTCAAAAGTACTCAGTCTCAGGTGGGCATATGTTTAGCAGTCTTGAACTATTATGAGAATATCTGACAAAGGCTTTTCTTACTATTAAAAGTAGCACTATTTTTGGAAAAAAGTTGTCAATTAAGTATGGCTAAAAAACAACTTATAGTTCATAATTTCATAAGTGAGATTTTTATACTTAATAAATTTAGTGAGTTTTATATCATCTTAACCTAATCTTTTTATATAAAATACCTTGTTCTAGACAATAGTTTTCCCAAAATACATTTATTCCTAAGGTTCTAACTTCATCATCACCAACTCTATGAAGTCTCTGATTTTTCAGCTGTCTTTTCAAGAACTTAAGTAGTGTGTATCTGATCAACCCACAGCCCTTTCTACCTTGAGTCCTCCAATTGGGAAGTCACAATCAGAGGTAGTGTTAGCTTAACCCTAAGGTTCAACATTTAACCTAAGAGATATTTGGGCACTACTTACATTAGTTGTTTAATCTAGACATCAGTTACCAAAATAGAATACTAATAGATTAAAGGATCCCTTTCCTAGCTTAGAGACACATTCAGAGGAAACATATAATAATATCTGACTGAAATGTATCTTGAAGAATAACATAGATATTAATGGGTTTTCTTAAAGAGCACAATTAACTTGTTGGATGCTGAGGAAAGCTTCCTAAATAGCATATCTAAAGTTGGTTTTCTCTCCCAAAGTCAATATTTATAGCAGCCACTTGTATCTATTTTAATCTTTGTCAATCATGCAATTTTCTCAACTCCTCCGTTTTTCATGTCATGCTGCATCCTTTCAGATCATTGTTTTCTTGCCACCAGCTTCATCAGGTCACTCTAGTGCGACAGAAAGGTGTGTATGTTCCATATTGCTAGGTCCTATTTTCCTGTCACTGATATTTGACCTTAGGACAACTATTCTAAATTCCAGCACTACAGCAGTTGACAGTGAGATTAAAACTGCCAGGATGATTATGTAGAAAAGTGATCCAGATAGAAGTCAGATGGCTGCCAGTAGAGGCCAATTAAAAGACTAGGTGATGAGGGAGTACAATTATAAAAAAGAAAATGTTACTAATTAGTAAAGAAACAAAAGTAGACCATAAAGATAGAGAAAAAATCATTTTATATAACTATGGAAGATAGCCGAGGTGTTGCTTTCTTTTACATATTTTTGAGTTTGCAGTTTTATCCTAGATGTGGGCTTCCAAATATTGTTGGAGAAATATTTGGGGATATTGCCTCAAGAGAGACATTGGTCTCATTAGGGCAAAGGAAGATATAGCTTACAAGTATATGTTAGTTTTTTTTTTTTTTTTAGTTTTTAGTTTCAAAATTTTCATGTATTAGGAGAATTTAGTGAGTTTATTGGAGGATTTAAAAGGAAAGGAATATATAGAATAAGCAAAGTGTCTTGGTCACAAAAGAGAAAGAACGCATATTTACAAAAAGTAAAATAAACGTACCTCTTTCATTACTTCAAGTTGTAAAGGTGAAAGAAAGACAATGACAATGTGACAGAAAGACTAAAACAGAGAGGTATTGGTTTTCTAAGATTGGCATCACAAAGTACCACCAATGGGTGACTTAAACAGCAGAAATTTATTTTCTCACTATTCTGGAGGCTAAAAGTCTAAGATCAAGGTGTCAGAATTTTTTTTTTTTCCTGAGAAGACAAGTTTTCTGAGAAAACTTGACTGTGTTCTCCCTTTGCCTTTACATTACTTTCCCTCTGTGCCTGTATCCTAATCTCCTACTCTTACAGGGACACCAGCCATATTGGATTAGGGTCCACCGATATGATCTCATTCTGTTTTAATTACCTCTTTAAAAACCCTATCTCCAAATATCATTACATTCTGAGGTACTGTCAGTTAGAACTTCAACATATAAATTTTGGGACAGGGGACACAATTCTGCCCATAACAAGAGAGGTCTAAGTATCTTAAAAATGTGTCTTAAAAACAGCCAGTGCCACGAGGGAATTTATACAGCAAGTACTAGAGAGGATGGTGAGCACCAGAGAGTACGCATTATGTCTTAGCAGACAGGTCCATGGGTACAAAACGTCTTCTGCTCCAAAAGTGGTGTGCAATCAGCAGAAAGAAAAGATCTGAAGAGATCTAAACATGTCCAAGTCGTAACTAGATGACTGATGACTGAGGCCAGATCAGTTCCCTTCCTCTAACATCTCAACACTACAGAGTTCCCTGGCGTTGTAGCACAAACCTGGGGAAGTCAAAGAAGCAATGTCACAAAAAGGTTGTAAGATATATTTTCCTACAAGTGAAAGACAACATAGAATCAAAATTTAAGTTGTTCTTAGAAAATAAGGGCAGTTATATTTCTTGTAGATTCAAGTATAGGGGTTAAATTAAAACCTGCTATGTAATAAACCCCTTTTATATTTTGAAATGACTTGATTTTCATCCAGATGAGTCTAACTAAAACAGAAAATGAAACTAACTAAAAGTTATTGAGTTGTAATATGGGGAATTGTGGATACTTAGGTGATATACTTCTCAATCCGGTGTTGATATATGTGGTGCTGCAACTGGTAAGTAAACTGTACACCTGTAGTCCAAGGGTTGCATGCTCAGTGAGTATAGGTCTTTCAAGGATCTTACAGCTAATGTTTTAGAAAAGTTCCAAGAGAATAAGGCATGCACTGGCAAGAAAAAGATTAACTGCAGACCATGTTGCCTGCTGGAAGCAGATAAGAAAAGGCAGAGATAGCTTCTGACTCTGTTTCTGGAAACATTTCTTGCTTGTAGGAAAATTCTGAAATAATTAAAAACTCAGGCCAAAACAAAATTATGTACATTACTGGTTTCAAATAAATTTCTACTTCTGCAATGGTTAAAATTGAATTTCTGTTAGGATGAAGGCTAGAATCTAGAGGTAAAGAGTTTCACAGGAAGGAGTAGATAACCATAAAACTCAAGACTTTTTGAAATCTTTTTATCCTAGAGAGGTGGTAATAGGGAGTAGTAGTACAGTGAATAAAAAACCCCTCTTCCCTTCCAACCCGGCAACCAACTCGTCTCTGATAAATATAAATACTCCTCAATTTTTTAATTAGGACTTAGATGTGAATATAATGAAAACCAAAGAGCAATAGTCGAATTTAAAGAAAGGCTTTCTGCTGCTGTGTCTCCAGATCCAACCCCTGTTAAGAACCCTGGGTTATTTACCATTATTAAAAAGAGAGTTTTTCAGGACTGAGTTGTCCCTAAGCAACACTAAACTTGCAAGTTTACTCCAGGCCCCTTTTAAGGGGTTAAGCTTCACTAGTCAAATGAGCATGGTTATGTGAGGTGCGGTTTAATACAACAAAAGATTATCTCAAATTTTTACCTGCATCTTTACCAAATCTTAGATGCTCGGCAGTTTCTTGACCAGGTTATAGTAGATGCTATCAGCAGTCAAAAGTCACCGCTGGCTCTAGAGGTCCTCTGGGGGAAATCAATTCCCCAAGGGAGTGGAATGGGGAGACATTAACACTGATAGCCAAAAGACAGACTCCATTGGTACTGAAGTGATACACTGATCTGATACGCATGGGATTCACCAACTTTATACTGTGCCTCTTTTCAACAAGGTTGGTCTTAATAACATTAAATGGGGGGGCCATACAAGGCAAGAGACTGTCTTTTGGAACAGAAATTCAGAAGGTTGTTTTTTATAAATTTTCTAAATGATGTTATGCTTTGAGTAATTCTGTTATTTGAAGAGAATAGGGCACTTCAGTGATAGGTAGATACTGTTAACCAGAAAAATAAAGAAAAAATATACATGGGTTTATTTTTTTGACATGGATAATACATGTATAAGGGCAGACAAAGGAATAGAATATTTAGAAAAGTCAGTAAATGCCTACCGGGCTTATGCCATCTTCTAACATTATCATCTGCCTGCTTCTCCTGATGTCTTAAAGACATATTCTTTACCATCTAACTATCACCCACATCTAATTTGACTAAGGGTGGGGTTATATGAACTACAGAGAGTTAATTCTTAGGTCTAACATTTTTATGCAAAATGTGCGAAAATGAGGTAGGTCAACTCAAGTCCTTTTTGTACTTGGGATACTAAAAACCTTGTGAGTAAGCAGAGTGATGGGAAACCAAAAAAGGAATGGTTTGCAGCTACTCAGGGTTATGTGAAACCAAACACAGGGGATTGGAATCTATGGTTAATTAGAGAAAGCCAACTGGTGTAGATTGGAGAATTGAGCAGGGGACAAACTGAAACAAAGAGACTAGAATGAGACAGGGCCACACAACTGTTGAGTTACCTGAACCTTCCAGTACCTCTGCCCATCTTTCTTGAAGTAGTTTTTTTTTTTTTTTCTGATCCATTTTAAAAACTAAGGCACATTATTTAATAATTTGTTTTTTCTCACATAACCACATACAATAAATGTGTTTCCATGTCAGTATATACATATTTAGTACTTATCAAATGGCTGTTTCTTGCTCCACCTTGATGTTGAAAATGTTTTTGTAAAAGTTAAATTTGTGGAGCTGAGAGAAAACTGCCTACATCCAATTACACAACTGGGCACTCTGAATGAAAATATAATATTTAAAGAGAAACAACAGATGAGGAGTCCAATGATTGAAAGGAATATATTATAGGAGAGAAGATTGGAAAAGTACTTATAGACTCAAGGGTCTGCAAGCCACTGCACAACGTTACAATAAATCAAGAACCTTATTTTTTTAAAGAGGCAAATGTAATCCCTTGCTATCACTATGACTTAATGAGACAGATCCATAGGTCAAATTGTGTGCTCTGAAGGATTTCATGTTTCAATAAAACACATCAATCAGAAAGTCTATACATGACAAAGTATAAACCTTATATTGCACAGATGAACCTCATATTTGGTGGAAATACTTGTTAGAATAAAAGAATAAAGAGATAAGAGTAAGGTATTTTGGTGAATGGGATATAGAACACTTGGTCAAATGATAGATATGGATGATTATTTCCTAATCAATATGACAAAACTTCAAATGTCAGATTCTATATAGACATTATATTAATGTTAAACTTTGAAATATTATTATAGATATTATTTTGGCAAAACCGAAACAAAAGTAAATATATTTTTAACTGCCTTTGATGGCAATTTACTTTCTTAAGATACAGTAAACAGCAAGAGCTTGTCAATAGGAGTTTACAAAATAAACAAAAAGAAAAACTTCTTGGTAAATTGAAAAACAATTAGAATTTTGGTGATAAAATGATCATGAATCTTGAATCCATATTTACTTAGTAAAGGACCTATGGGTATAGTGGGGGATGCATTAATATTAATAGTTTCCATGATAAGAAAGCAGATTTTTTGGTAACATGAGTAGATAGCTAGAATTCTATGAAAAAGTATGAGTATACAAGACCTCCGGAGATTCTCAAAAATAGATGTTTAGCAATATATTTAGAAATAATTCAAAGGCAATAAACAGGATAGGGACTAAAAACAGTAACGACAAAAAACAAAACAACCAACAAGCCACAGAACAAAACAAAAAATAGGAAATTACCTAAACTTAAATTTAAAAGTACAGTTTTATCTGAAGATGTACTTTTAGCCAAAGAGAATCAAAGACTGACACAGAAAGCTTAAAGTATACTGTTAGGAAAATGAAGAGCCAGGATAATCTAAGCACAGTGAAACAGTACTTTTTAAAAGCAGTGTTCCTGGCAAAAGGACAAACAAAGGGTAATAAAAGGTAACTTTTTTGTGATGATTAGATAAAGATAACTGGTGGCAGACTGAAAAGAGAATTACCCCATACTGTTTCTGACAGAAAATTTCAAAATTGGAAAGGGTAGAAAAAGCAATTTCAGAAGTCAATTAAACCCATGAAAAGTGAGTAAATAATATAAAAGTTTCAAACAAATGTCAGATTCAGATGAATTATATCCTAGATGGAATATACCCTTATGAGAGTTAAAATATTGTCTGCCATTCTTAAGGACTCACAGAAAACAGCACAGTATTTTGCAACTGGGAGTAGAAAAATGTTATGTTTCTTTCCGAAATAAGTGAAAAAAATATAGATTTAAAAACTCACGTAATGAAATAACTGTCAATTACTACAGTATATTCTAATAGAATTTGAAAAGAAAAATAAATGGTTTAGCATAAAATAGAAAAATAACAGTACGTAAATTATAGATCTGTGGAAAGAATTAAGAAAAATAAACAAATTAAGGTACGTAGAACAGTGCCTTGTATGTAACAAAACATTCAATAAATGCAAGCCATGACTACACGTACTGCTACTACCACTACTACTACTACTATTACCCGTAACATTGCTAACATTACCCCTACTATTACTAGTACTACTATGGTTTTAAAAAGTATTGAATACTTAGTAGTTTCCTAGGTTTTCAAAATAATATCCATGGCAAACAAACTTTTATTCTATTGTTTAGGTGGTGATTTCAGTAAGGGCAATGTGAATTATGCTATCCTAGAGACATATTCTGTGCAGATTTCAACAAGGTATAGGAAAAATTTTCTCAAGATATCCTTTTGAAGAAGAAGTGTATATAGAGCTATTCTGATTTCTAATACAATAAACTAACCTACAGGTTAAAGAATGCTGACTAATGGAGATGTCCGTTTTGAGACATTTTGAGTGTTATATAAAGCAAACTTAAGCTTTCATTATAGGGAAAATTTCCCCAATGGCATTCTCAAGATTCATTCAATGTGTGCTCATAAAAAAAGAGTGAAAGAAGGAAAGAATGAAAGAAAGAATGGTAGAACCAAAGGAAGAAAAGAAAGGCCTTGACATGAAACATTTGGCAATTATATTTGTAAATACTCTACCATGAGACTGTGGCCAGTTTCTTTTTGTGTTTTTTTTTTTCTATAAATGTTCATTCAGAAATAATTTGAAGCTTATATGAAAGTTATAAAAATAAAAGTAGTACTAAAAAGCATGCATATACCCTTTACCCAGATTCACATTTTTAATTGACCAAATAACTAACATAACCTCATTAATGGGGAGTTGGAAAGAGATGCTCACAATTAACTCTCATGAATCAAGTGAGCTGGCAATAGCATGTCAGTGGATTCGGTCCTCTACATTAAAATGCACAGTGTTTTATTAATAGAATTTATAATAAACTTACTGCATGCCAGATACATTATATTATCTCATTTAACGTTCACAGCAGCATTAGGAGTATAAACTATCAACATTGTTATTTTATTAACATAGAAACTGGAGATATATAGATTAAATAACTTGCCTCAGGTCACTTAGCTGATCAAAGGAAGAGTCAACCACTTTCATATTCAGGCCCCAGATTTTAAGCATACACCTCTGGTTTCTCTATTCTCATCACAATTTGGAGTAGACAAAGCTAATAAGATGTTAGTATGTTGTATTATGTAATCAAATGGCCTTGAAAAGTGCAATTAAAACTACTCAAAAGATAAATATTAAAAGTAAGAAATTTAAGACAGATTCCAAATAAAAATCACACAAATAGGAGATGATGATTTAAAAATTCACATGAAAAAATTGAATTTTTATTCAACTTGATATGAATTAACTATATGATTAAACAGTTTAATAAAATCATTATCATTTTTATATTTTTAATAATTTAGACTAAGGACATATTTGCTGTTCATCATACTTAGAGTACTTTTGGGGCATTATGATATGTTTTGGTAGGCATATTTTAGGAACTGAAGAAAGTGCAACTGAAATGGGTAATTGGGAAAGACGGTGATCTGGATACTTGTGCCATGTATAGAACAGCTGAAGGAATTGAGTATTTCCATCACAAAAAAATATGAGATCATGAGAGTCATCTTCAAATGTGAAGTTCTAACATATAAAAGAAGTATTCTGATAGATTAACAAGACAAAAAAATAGATGTTATAGGAAAGATGTTTTAGGCTAATCACCTAAATGTTGAATATATACATTTGCCCAATAAACAAAGCATTGTCTTAGGGTTAACTAAACCATGCCTTTCTGGTTTCAAACAAAAGCTGGAATCAATACACTACATTAAGTATTTCTGCAATGGATAGGGGGTTGGCATATGTGATTTCTATGATCCCCCCAATGATTAGTAGAATTGGTATATTTTGAATGGGTTATTAGGAAATGTATAAATGACTCTGAAATGGATAAGTGTGATGGCTGTATATTTAATGAACCAAGGAAAATATGACCCACTCATGCTTAGAAGGGTCAGATGTGACCATTCAGGCAGAAATTGGTGGCATCTGTTGCCAGTTCAGAATTTCACAAGTGCTGAATATTATCATTTATGTGACACATTAAATGAATGTGTAATGCTTACTGGTCAAAGTGATGAGAACTGTTCTATATCAAATTTCTCCCTCTGTTAAGCCATAAGATATAGTGGATGCTCGGTTGATCATTAAGATGCTCTTAATGAGACATTAAAATCTTACTTTCAGGGCCTGAGACCAACACTGTATAGTTGATTTACTAAGTATTTTACATATATGAAGGATGAATAAGACTTAAATGTAATAATAATTTATGCTAGGTAAATGTGTGGTTCAGTCTGATTAAAAGCAGGTAATTATTAAATTTTCCTTATTAAAAACAAAAAAAAATGTATTAAATTTCTCCAGTTGTGACTTGAACAACAATCTTATGTGTTGTACTTTATCATATTCCCAGACCACAAGAAATCTATGATGGTATGATTCAGTAACACCAAGAAATCATTAAGAAGAATTGTAATTCAAATAGATTATAAGCAGAATAATTGCTATGGAGAAAATAGTAGACACAATATGGAATCTTACAGTTGTTTTCTGAAATTTTGGGTGGAGGAATAAATATATTTTAAAGTAATATTGAAAAATAGCTTTTTGCGAAGAATGTTGATCTTTTTTAAAGTGTCAGAATTAGTGGCCTTTGCCACATTCTCTTCTCAGAAATAATCCCCAAAGAGGCAGGAAAACAAAAAACAAATAAAAACTCACCTTTGAAGAAGCTACATCTGTAGTCCTAAACCAAAATGTTTACAGGCTGCCAAATACAGAGAAAATCAAATGAGTGTGGGAAGATGCCAAGAAAGTATGATTGCAGCTGATTTCAGCTACAGATGGCAGAGCACAATCCCCCCAAATAAGTGGAACATCCTGAGGATCAAAACAAGCATGGTGCGCAGTCTGGGGGCAGATGCTTCCCTGAATCCTGTTGGGCACCTCTGAGTAATAGGGAAGGTGGGGCTGAGGAAGTAAACACAAAGCCATAGTTGATAAGGTCATTTTCAGTTGGTAGACTAAACTGTAAGCAGCCCTGCAAATGCTGATTATTTAGGTGGCACTTTTTTATACATACACACACACACACACACACACACACACTTTCTCTTTTCCTCTCTCTCCCTTCTGTTTCATAGGGAAAGTAGCGTGCAGTGTGAACTAGTGTAAGTTTCTACCAGCTACATTAATAGGAACTCCTCTCATTCAAAGATGACTTTGAAAAAAACAGATCTACACAAAGATGCTATAAGCTAAGCAGAGGTTCAGAAAAAAGACAAAGTGTACAAAGGACACTAATCAGTAAATAGTGCCACTTAGCAATAAAAAGCATATACAAGCATGTCACCATGAACAAAATTATCAAAAAAGCCACTAAAGAATTCAAAACAAGAATTAATGGAGATAGGAGGTAAGGAAACATAAAGAAATACAACATGAGCTGAATCATGAAGATGTATAAGAGAAAACAGAAGTCTTTTGCCTATTTTTTTAATTAAGTTTTTTTGTTGTTGAGTTATAAGTGTTCTTTATATATTCTGAATATTAACCCCTTACCAGATATATGATTTGTAGATATTTTCTCCCATTCCTTGGGTTGCCTTTCAGTCTTTTGATTGTGTCTTTTGATGTATAAAAGTTTTAAATTTCTATAAAATCCTATTTGTCAATTTCCTCTTTCATTGCCCATGCTTTGTCAGTCCTACCCAAAAAAATATTGCTGAATCTAATGTCATGAAGTTTTTCTCACGGTTTTTCTAAGAATTGTATAGTTTTAGCTCTTACATTTAGGTCTTTGATCCATCTTTTGTTAATTTCTGTACTTGGTAAAAAGTCCAACTTTATTTTATTGTATATCCAGCTTTCCCAACACCATTTTTTTTTAAAAAAAAGACTCTCCTTTTTAGATTGAATTTTTGACTCTTGTCAAAAATCATTTGGTCAGCTATTACAGTATTGTTGTCTATCATTTGGTTCAGATCAAGTAGGGTTTACTTTATGAATCTGGGTATGCCTAGGTTGGGTGCATATATATTAAGTATGGTTATGTCTTCTTGTTGAATTGTGCCTTTCCCCAGTATGTAGTAACCGTCTTTGTCTTTTATTACTTTTGTTGGTTTAAAGACTAAGTTATTGGAAATTAAATCTGCCACACCAGCTTTCTTTTGGCTACCGTTTGATTGAAATATCGATTTCCATCCTTTTATTTTCAGTCTAAATGCATCTTTGTAGGTTAGGTGAGTTTCCTGAAGACAGCAGATACTTGGTTTGTGTTTTTTTATCCATTGGCCCAGTCTATGTCTCTTGAGTGGGGAATTCAGGCCATTGACATTTATTGAGAGAACTGATAAGTGGGACAGATTTCTGTTCATCTTGTTGGGTAGAACTTCATTGCTATGTTTTCTCTCTTGAGCCATTGTGATGGTCATATATGTGAGAGTTTATTTCTGAGATCTCTATCCTATTCCATTGGTCTATCTGTTTGTCTTTATGTGAATACCACACTGTTTTTATTATTACAGATTTATAGTAAGTTTTTAAATCAGGAAGTGTGAAACCTCAACTTTGTTCTTTTTAAAGATTGTTTTGATTATTTGTGATGCCTTGTGATTTCATATAAATTTCAGGATTGATTTTTCTACTTCTGCAAAAAACACCATTAAGATGTTGATAAGGTTTTGCATTGAATCCAAAGATAATATTGAAATCTTAACAATATTAAAGCTTCCAATAAATACACGTGGGATTTATTTCCATTTATTTGTGTATTTTTTTAATTTCTTCTAGTAACATTTTATAGTTTTGATTGTACAAATCATTCACCTCCTTGGTCAAGTTTATTCTTAAGTATTAATATTTTTTGATACTACTCAAAAATATTTGTTTTCCTAATTTCCTTTGCAGAATACTATTAGTGTACAGAAAAACAACTAATTTTTATTGATTTTTTTTATCTTATAATTTTTATGAATTCTAACAGTTTTTGTGAAATCTTTAGGGATTTCTACGTATACAATCATGTTTTCTGCTAACAGAGATAATAATTTTACTTGTTTCTTTCCTATTTGTATGTATTTTATTTCTTTTTCTTGCCTAATTATTGTAAGACTTCCGGTACTATGTTAAATAGAAGTAGTGAAAGTGGGCATCCTTGAGTGTTTTCCTGGCCTTAGAGGAAAAGTTTTCAGTCTCTGGAAGACTATCTTTAAAGACAGCATAGTCTTAAGTTACAAATATTTATCTGAAGGTAGGACAATAAACAAATTGAATTAGAATAGGAGTAGTTTGCCTATTAATTATGTCATTAGCCATTGACACAGAGGTCTTTTAAAGCTCAAGGATTGAAGTAAAGAAAATTTCAAACAGCTTTTACATAAGCAACCAGGATATTGCCTTGGAATACATTTTCTAAATGTCTACATTTATAATTTATTTGGCATAATACTGGATCACTTGGAGTATATACATTTTTCTTCACCTTAACTTCAAAATAGTGCTTAGTGTAATTATTAATAAAACTTACCTTAGTAAAATGGAGCATCCCAGCCACTCAGTGTACACATATTGCATTTGCTACATCATAAGAGATTCATCTTAGTTCCTTCAGGGCAGATTTATACTTTAGGGAGTAGTGTTTTTTACTTTTGTTAAAATCTCTGTAAATCTGAGTAGATAATACACCAACTAGAAGATTACTGCAGTGTAATAAGATGAAAGCACACACCTAATCACTGTTATTAATATAATTTCTTAGTTTTATACTTTTGCAAACTTTACTTTGTCTACGTGTATGTGTGTGTGCAGAATGCCTCAGCATCACCATTGGCATAACTCTCAAGATAAATCAGAGCAATTTTATCTGGAAAGGTCATTATGAAAAAAATTGTTCTTTGAGGGATGAGGAATGGTTAAAATTTAAAGATGATGTGATTAAATTTTTAGAATTGAATGAAAATGAACTTCTGGACTTAGCAAAGAATGCTGAAAAGAATCATTTGACTTAGAATATTATAAGTGCCAGTTGACCTTATTAACACATTTGAAAGCAATATTTTATTATTCTCAGAAGGATGCCAGTGTTGCGATAATGCTTCACTGGCTGAAGGCCATTTCAAAGTATTAGACTTTTGCTTTCTTGGAATGCTTTATGAGAGGCCTCTTGTTCATATCATGTAATTGCTTGAATAAAAAAAATCATACCAAATTTCTTCTTATTTATTTAGAGTTTTTGCATGCACAAACTAATTCATTTTAGATACTATTTTTTCAGCTGACTTAGGCAATTGAATATCTTGCTTAAACACTCATCAAATTTACCAATGAAATCCATTTCCTCTAAAGAGAAACTAACAGGGAAGCTCTTCTTATTAAAATATCTAAAATCTTACCATGGAAGAAAAAGCTACTATTCAGTTAAATTGAATCCAATACCCATTTGTTAAGCACCAGTAACTTTTTAGACATTGGACAAACTGACTCAGAGATAATAATATTAATTAGGTGATAAATACACTCAGAACCAATAGTAGGGAAATTAAATAAAGCACAGAAAAAAGTATTAAAAGGATCAAATTAATATTGTGAGAGAAGAGCAAAGGTGCTCTTTTACCAAAACATCATGAGACACACACGAACTACTGAGGCATTTATATAAGGTAAACTTGAACTCTTAGAAAAGACATTGGGCTTTGTGGTCAATACCATATGCACCTACCAGTTACAATAGTGCAAGCATATAGATAAAAATCTTAGTCAATAATAAATCATTTTACAAAGATGGTCACTTATGATCATGGTTATGATTATTATTATGATAATCTTTGTTTAATGGATACATCATATACCTCTCTTAGACACAGCAAGGAAATAAGAGCCAGCATTTCTCAATTTCTTAATGATCCATGGAATATTATTTTTTAAATAAAATTACAGTAATGATCTGGAATTTTCTTTTCTTATCTGAAGATGCAGGCCAATGACATTTGTCCGATCACAAAGAAAGGAACACTGTCAGAGATGTTATATCAGCGTCTTCACCAACACTGTAGCCTCTAAAATAATTTTTTAAATTCCTTTTTATGCCATTTTGATTTTTCAAGATGAGTACTTTAGTACTGTGGATTCTATGACAAGGCAGGTTTAAAAGGATCTTGATGGTAAACTGTAAAATAAATTAAACTGTTACTCATGGCATGAGACAGGACATTTGTAAGAAAAAAATCCATTAAGTACAAAAACTGTACAAATCAGGGAAAAATCCACCACGACAGTGAGGCCTAGTACCGGCTTGCTGCCTTGAAGAGATATGATATATCAAAATGCCATTAGTGTATGCTACTGTGAAGTGATAAAGAAACTGGTCTAACAAAACAACAAAAATGTATGAGGGGGCTTCAAAAAGTTTGCAGAAAAATGTAATTAAAAGAGAAAAATAAAAAAATACAAACTTTATTTCTCAACATAAGCATCATCAAGTTCAAGACACTTTTGTTAAGTGTTGAGACCAGCCATTGAGTCCATCCTTACAGAACTGAAAGTCCTGGAAATTTTACAACGTCAGTGCAATCTTTCTTACATTATTAACTGAAGGGAAATGGCTGCCCTTTAGAGGTTTCTAAAGATTAGGAAGCACAAAGAAGTCATTAAAAAAAAAATCAGGATGGTAAGTTGGATGCCTAATATTTCCCATCAAAACTCTCACAAAATTGTCCTCGTTTGATGAGAGGAAATGAGCAGGATCATTGCTATAGTGGAAAAGGACTCTCTACTCTCTAGTTGAGCTTTTCTGGGTGTTTTTCTGCTAAAGCTTTAGCTACCTTTTTTAAAGCACTCTCTTAATAAGCAGATGTTATCATTCCTTGGCCCTCTAGAATGTCAACAAGTAAAGTGCCTTCAGCATCCCAAAAAGCTGGTGCCATGATCTTTGCTCTTTAGCAGCCCACTTTTGCTTTGACTGGACCACTTCCACCTCATGGTAGCCATTGCTTTAACTGTGCTTTTCCTTTGGAATCATACTTGTAAAGCCATGTTTCATCTCCTGTTATAATTCTTAGTAGAAATTCTGTAGGATCTTGATCCCACGTGTTTAAAATTTCCATTGAAAGCTCTGTTCTTGTCTGCAGATGATCTGGGAGCAACAGTTTTCATACCCATTGAGTGGAAATTTTGCTCAACTTTAATTTTTCTGTCAGAATTGTGCCAGATGAACCAATTGAGATGTCTATGGTGTTAGCTATTATTTCTGCTGTTAATTGTTAGTATCCTTCAATTAGGGCCTGAGCAAAGTCAATTTTTTTCTTGGAAACTGATGTGGATGGTCTGCCCCTGCAGGCTTCTTTTTCAACTTCATCTCACTCCTTCTTAAAATAAGTTATCTATCTGTAAATTGCTGATTTCTTTGGAATGTTGCCCCCATAAGGTTTACATATAGCATCAATGACTTCCACCCCATCTTCACCATAAATTTGATGTTCTTGCTTCAATTTTAGTAGAATTTATGTTGCTCTGATAGGGGCCCTTTGCAAACTGATATCTTGTTCTTCTCAATGCCTCAAATTAGATCCTGTTCAGATATGTTATAACAAGTTAGTACAAATTTATTTTGGTACAAACAATTTTGAAATACATGCATTTTTTGCATAATACATTTTCATGAATTTTTCAAAGACCCCTCACATACAGGATTATGCATAACTAGTTAAGTATGAAGCACTGAATCTTATACCTCTACATTAGCATGCTTAGTTTAGAACTATTTTTGTTACATCAACATTTTCATATCTGTATGATGCTATTCTTTTTCAATACCTATTGTTCTTGATTATCACACTTTTACCATTCCTTACAGAGATCAAAATATTTTTTCCATTTTTTCTCTTTCCTTTTTTGAAACATTAATTTTATGCCTTTTTTCCTCTCATAAGCTGTGATCAGAACTATATCATGTGCAGTCCATATTAAACTAGCTTTCCCAAGTGTTAAAAATAAATACAAAAAAATAAAGATATGAAACTAACATACCCTTTGCACCTGAAAAATTCTACTGTCTATGGCAACTTATTAAAATATGTAGCAAGAATAACAAAAGTAATTAATAACAAATACATTAAGAAATCAATGAAATGGATGTTTATATTCTTGATCTCCACATACATTATTGGCACAGTGTAGAACAAGATGATAAGGGTTATTTTCTCAAAATAAGCTAAAAAGCATTAAAATAGCTATCATAAGCTTGGGCAAATAGGGCAAAATTTCTAAATTGACCATTTAAATTTTACCTATACATTTCTATCCTGATCTTATTCTTAAAGATTCTATAGAATCATAATTTGATATACGTTCACTTGTTTCTTACACATATTCAACACATATTTTGTTGATTTTGATCACATGAATATAACTTGAGATGCATATTTTATGTATCATATTTGACACCCTTGAATTTTAGTTCCATAGAAACAAAATCTTCATATCATCTTTTATAGCACAGACAGCGATTTTTTGCAAAAGGGATATAAATAGACTGTTCTGTAACACAAGGTTTTGCACTGGGAGCAACAATTTGTGAGCCAGTAATCTTTTCTGCACTTCTCCATTTGACAATTGCTACAAAACTTTAGGACATGTGTCCTCGAATAATATGAGAATATAATCACCAATGTGTGAAAATCTTGAAATTTTAATCTTTTTTATCCATAAGGAATGATTATCACTTTTGATATTGGATGAAAAATCTTGACCAGTGTTCATTCTAGTAAATTTTGGTTTCAGCTTTACTAAATAATCACAAGCCATGTTCAGACTGGTGCTTTTCACAGACTATCAACAAGAAGTCTCAAAGGCTTCTTTAGATAATACTTTGTAAATTCCTATGCTTCTCCCAAATACTTACCTTTATCTTACCCCAGTGGCTCAATAACTAAAAGCCTAGTTGCTAGGTTATCTCTTTATCATTTTGCATGAGTATTAAGATCATATGCAGTCTTATAATTAATTAGGATTTTGTTTCTTTAGTTTCACTTTGAAAATTACAGAATTGCCCCACCATCTAAACTGAATGGAACAAGAACATTTGTCAGTTTAGATTTGGTTGGTAGCATGGGGTAGCAGATCAGTGGGAGCTCCTGGGACCAACTAGATCCATTGGAGCATGGCTATACTTGCTAGGCGTCATATAATCATCTGTTGCAGTGTGTGTGCTTACAGGCAGAGCACAGCTTAGAGAAACTGATAATAGGAATTCACTGAAAATGGCAGGAATTCAGAAGTTAGACTCCATCTTTGAAAGGAGCCCAATCATAATTTGACTGTTGAATAAAAGAAAGATAAGAGATGGCATGACCTGCTTAATTTGACTTTCATAAAAAAATAATCTAGTATCTAGGCTGCAAACACATGTGTGTATTGAAAACTATTCAGAAATAGATTAGGAAAATATTTGCATTTATGACAAGAAAATAGAACCAACTGATTGCTTTATCTATGGGTTATTGCTTGAATATAGTAGCATGTACCTAAAAAATTGAGCTATTGTCCTTTACAATTAATTGAGCAAAATGCCACCTAAACATTATATTTGAATCATGTTATGTTAACAACTCCAAACCACTAATTGTGCCTGTACAGGTTATCTTAAATCCTTAAAGATGTTAATTTAAACATTGTATTGAAAATAGAGCACTTGAAAATTAGACATTCTAGGAAAGGTGGATTGTGTAATATTTGTTTTTGGCAAATTTGGTCTTTTGGCAAAAAGGCTGGCAAGTTATTTTTTTAATAGACAATTTAACAGAATTGTATTTAGAGAGATCAATCTAGATTCACAAAAGTGAATCAGCATTTCTGAAGAATAGTTAATTTAGCAACTGATGTATAATTGATAAGCAAACTATTATTACTGCATTTTATATTATATAAAATTGAAATATAATCTAAACATATTACAGTGAAATTCTCTGCTCTGTAATTGGATTTAATAAAATATTTTGGAGTGAAGTAGACTTAACGTTGATCAGAAAATAAAAGAAAATTAAAATGCTCTTTATATTGTACTGTGGTTTCACATAAGCTTGAGCAAGTTGTGGAGTAGAACACACCCCTACAATAGTTCCACATCATTTAACCCTGTGGTCCATAGAGAATGCCACCAAAATTGGCTGGGAAATGCTTCCATCATAGGGATATCAATTGGTTATTAATTAACTAATGGAGGGAAGAGGATGAAATTGAGCTGAGATCCTATTAGTGTTTTGTACTACATTGGGTGGCCAACATCTTTAGATTGCTGCCATGGGATTTTTTTTTCTGTTGTTGTTTTAAGAGGATATTATCTCTTTCTAAATCTGGGATACTTGAATTGTATGCTATACTATTGCATTCCACTTTGAAATATTAATTGGTAGTTTGGGGAGTCTTGGGTAAATGTAAATGCTCAACATTTGCACATTAAGCTTCTTTTTCTTGAACTAATGCACCCTGTGGTCCTTCTAAAGAAATTCACCATTTGAAAATATTGAATCTTCAGGATTAAAATATTTGCTTCAGAAAAACATAATTTGACTTCATGGATACTCAGACTTATCTGATGCCCTGTTTATTTTCCTCCAAATATATCAGGTATAAACATTTCTGGTATTGCTTCACTGTTTTCAAAATTTAAAGCCCATTTAGACACTTGCATTAAAAATGTCAAGCAAGCCGAAGTCACTGAATAGATTAAATATTTGTTTCTGTTAAACAATAAAAAGGTCTTGGTTTTTTTCCATAGTGGGCAAATGTTTTTATAGATATTCAAATGAAATGCATTCTCTTTCCAAGAACATTCAAGAGAATATGATATTAGTCTCTTCCCTCATGGGATACACCTTTTTTCAATAAAGATCGTGCCACACTGGACAGCTCCCAGTTAATCACTCCCTTCCTTCTCAGAGATGTTTTTCTTCTATTCTGCTGAGTGAATTGAGGTCAATATGCAAGCGCTTCCCAAATTTTGCCTCTTGAACATTTTTCCCTTCTTTCTCATACTTTCATTCTGTCACAGTTTCAGAGTATGACAGGCTTCTATTTCTGTTCAAGACCAATCCTCCAACTAAGCTCCTTGTTTCTTTCCCTGTTATCCCCTCTTGGGCTCTTCAAACATCATTCCCCACCTTTTCCTACCTTAGATCTCTAGTGTTCTTTAAAAAAGCACACCACCCACCATTTTATAACTAATAGACAAATAAATGCCAGCAAAACCCACATTTTCAAGCCTTCTGTACCCTATCCCCTTCTGGTTGTCATTCAAGTATTTTCAACACTACTTATACATACACATATTTGAGGGACAAAAACAAATAGAATATTTATTTACAGTTCTTTTTGTCTTTAGTCTTACAGAATACACGCAAAACAACTGTTTTCCGAAGTTAATTAGTTCAGCTCTATTATCCCCTGTACCTTCTTCAATATGGATTTATCATTAATTTGTAATACAAGTAGATTCCTTTTCACCATCCACATTCTTTCTTGGATTCTCCTGACACTCTTATCGATTCTTTTTTTATTTGTATACTATAGAACTCATGACATTCAGTTATGAGGGATTTAACAAATGTTAGAGTCATGTCTCTACCACCACAGTAATATACAGAACTGTTCTGGAACTCCAAAATTTTCCCTGTGCTAACTCTTTCCAGTCAAACCCTCCCCTACTCCAAATTCCTGCAACCTCTGATCTGATTTCCATCCCTATACTTTTGCTTTTCAGGTTGTAATATAGAGGCAATCACACAATATGAACCCTTTTGTGCCTGAGTTATTTAACTTAGCAAAATTCTTTTAAGAGTCATTTATGTAGTTGTGTTAAACAATAGATAATTCGTTTATCATTAATAAGTAGTATTACATTGCATGGACATAACGTGGTTTGTTTATCCAGTTACATGATGAAGGAAATCTGTGTTTTTTTCCTATTTATTGGCAATGATAAATAAAGGGGTCACAGAAATGTGTATGAATTTTTATATGAAAATAAGTTTTTATTTCACCTGTGTAAATACCTTTAAGTGAAGTATCTGGATAATATGGCAAATATATGTGTAACTTTAAACAGCCAACTTGTTTTCTACAGGGGCTGTTCCATTTTGCATTCTCACTAGCAATGTATGAAAAGTCTAGTTGTACTGTATCCTCTCTAGCTCTTTTCTCCCTAGTCATTCTAACAGGTGTGTTTCTGGCTTAATGTGCCTAATGAATAATGATGTCTATTTGTTCGTGGGTATGTTTGTCATCTGTGTATCTTCTTTGGTGGAGTGTGTTTGCGAAAGAGAATAGCAGAGACTGAAGCAAATAGTTTTTGACTGGAAATGGACACACCTTTTCTTCTGCCAGGCCTTTAAAGTGTGGGCAGCTAGGGTTAATCTAACTAGGAGTTTGAAGTTTATTGTTATTGTGTTTACACTCAGTATACCCCAGGTTTTAAATTTATTTAGATATACCTGTTATGGCAGGAGCTGATTTACCTGAGTTTCTCCCCCCAGTGTCTGTTCTACCCTCAGCTTTAGGTATTTCTTGGTACTACATACCAGAGAGGTCTCTTACAAGGTATTTGGTGCTAGGTGATTTTTAGATTGAAGATCAGTGTGTGGGTGAGAAGTGTGTTCTCTGCTGTTTTGATCAGGTCTTTGTTTTAGGCAGGAACCACATCTGTTGGTTCTGAGAGCTGGCATTCTCAGTGCTCTTGCCACAACCCCTGCCATAATTCTGAGCCCCAAAGAAGGTTTTGTTTCCAGTTCCCTTTCATCAGCTGCAGTGCACTTTCACCCATGTCCTAAAAGGCAACAGTATCTTTGGCCCTTATGTCCATAGATTAAGGCTTTTGTTCCATAAGTAATAGTGGAGATAGTACAACCAATACTAAAGGGAGCTCAGCTATTCCCCTCACCAAATACTGTGTTAGGGAAGAGAATGTCTCAGTATGCTCCTATCTTCATATATAAATAACTTATAATATATACTATATTAATAAGATGTTGATAATATATATGATTTATATATTTATTTGCTTTATTAACATATGTATTAATATTACTGTTAGTAGTATTAGTAGTAGTGTTCATGTAACCTGGTAGAATTGGTTGGAAAAAAAAAATCACATCAGAGAGTGCAGACTCTCCTACATTTGCAATCACCAGAACCTTCTCCCTCTCTTTCATTACACATTTGGCTATTCTCCACCAATTTGCTAATTACCCTAATGAACTCTTCTTACTGGTGTCTGCTTGCATCCTTCACAGGTAACTCAGTGTTCATGTCTAATTATTCCTCTAGGAGCCTGAATCTCCTTAGACTGGGGGCTAGTTCACTGTCCTATGACCTTAGAACTCTGTGATGGGTTTGAAAAAGTTATGAACTAGGTGTTTGCCTTTGTTCTCCTCCTTCTCCTCCTCCGCCCTCTTTCTCCTCCTGTTCCACCCTCCTCTCCCCCGCCTCTCTCTCCTCTCTTCTTCTTTCTCTCTTCTATTAATATTGTTAGGTTGCAAGAAAGTCTCTTTATAGTTTTCTTCTTTTCCAAGCTGAAATCAACTCCCTGATTTTAAGATATATTTAAATATATATATTTTTTCCCTGACCTGAGGATACTGCAGTAGAGCAGATATCTCTCCTTACCACGTTGAGTGTACATCTAATCTGCCTGGGTTTCTAGCAAGGCTCCATTATTTGTCAAGTGTGTGACCTTAGTCAATCAATATTAATATTAATTTAAATAACAATTGGTAATAATCATTGTCCTTGTTCATTTTGGTTCCATTGTTCATTTGGTTCTACCTGGCACCTAGATTAACTAAAATACTTTTCACCCTTGAACTACCAAATTAGAGTCATTTCCCCTCCATTCTCCCAAGGCAAAATTAATTACTTCTGGGCTCCCAAAAACCCTTTATCTAATTTTAAAACATCCACTTATCACATTCATTAGCTACAAGTTTTTATGTCTTCTGTTCCACTGCATAGAGTAGACCTGTGGGATGGGTTGGTCTTTGAATGCTGACTATTGCATAATCTAGAATACTATGATGTTCAATTATTTTTTGCTTTTACTACTTTATCAATAATGTGCCTTACATTGGTGTCTTTCCATTATTTTTTAACTGATCACATTTAAATAGTATCATAAACATCCTCTTTTCTTATATAACAGTTGGAGTTTAGGTAAGGGAAATAGGTCAGATCCACACCTGATAGACGCTGGATTCTGCAGCATTTCTGCAGAACCTACAAAGATCTACAACTGTGCAATGAGAAAAAAACCTTCAGTAGAGATACACAATATCATTCTCCATATTTATAGGATCAAAAATTACATTACTATGCATAGACAGTTTTCCCCTGCTGTTTTTTTTTATTTGCTGGCAAAATGAACAAAATAATAACAAACCATATCAAAAACAAACATAAAATCATGCTTGATCAGGCAGAATTACAATTACATTTTACCATTATTTGTTGCAAATGTTTATATCTTTATGACTATTTGTCAAAATATCTTCCCTTTCTTTAAAATGTGGTTCAGTTTATATTCTACCTCATTCAAAAAATGACTTGTGACAACTTTTATGTCTTTTCACTATTTTCTCTAGCTACACATATTCATCTTTATATTCTAAGTTGCTAGGATCCTCTAGACATTTTTCCTTGGAGAAATTTCTCTCATGAGAGAATACTTTTCAGCATTTCTCTCAATATCTGCACGAAAGTAGTTCTGGGAATGATGGCATTATACAACTGCAGAACAAGTCCATAGGTCTACTTCATCAGTAATTACAACACAATTATATTTATTACCGTGAAGAAAAATGCCATCAGATGACCAATTTGTGCATCCTATTATCCCACTGGAACACCAGTGTCCTATGACTATGGAGTTGCAGAATTAGTAGCACAGAGTTGCAATTTTTAGCATCCCATATTTAAAACTATTATCCTTGGCTTGCTACTTCAGGGTTAAAATTTTCCAGGATAAAAATGGGGTTATAGAAAAAGAAATGAAGAGTTTTCCTGACAAGAATTATGAACACCTTCCAGGAATAACATTAAACATTATCCCACGCTGTCAAATGTCAACATTTTGACACCATGGGAAAAAGCATGGAACATTTTCCACCCCATCAAAATTTTGACATTTTTCAAAAGACACATTCACAGAAAACACTAGTTTTGCCCATGGAAAGATACTGTGCATACAATATATTAATACTAAGGGAGGCTTTAGTCAGAAAGAATGAAAATAAGAGAAACAGATGATATCTGAGATCATCACAGAGAGTTACAGAGTACAAGTAGTACATTGAATGTGACAATTTAGAGGCTGTTTTACAATTATATTTTAATATCTTAAGGGAGAGATATACAATTAGCTCTCAATCAACTGTGGTAATAACAAAGTATAAATAGGAAAAATAACCTCAAAACTAAATCCTGATTTTTCACTTTCATGGAGTTTTAATTCCATCAATAGCTATATACAAAAAAGGAAAGGAAAAAATCAAAAAAGCAAACATTAATTTTGAGAGTTTTTTTTCATTTTCCTATCTCATTTTTCTAATAAATTTAAAACAAAAGATGAATAAGTGGTAGGAAGAATATGTAGGACAATAATCAGCCTTCAAATCATCAAATAATGTACCTCTTTTTTTCCTCATTATAATATCAAAATAATATTTTTTAAACAATGGTAATTTCCAACTTTACTGGTAAATATTCAGTAGCTTTCTGCAAAAGTATACTACAAAATATCTGACTGAAACTTTTCGAAAGTTTCTCATTGTGTGTTTTTATGCCCAGAAGAATCATTTGGAAGTAAACAGTTTTCTGATACAGAGACATTAATAGCATCTAAAACTATTTTCATATTTCCATAAGGGAACTAAATTAAAACTGTCATTTTGGGCTCCAAATGACTCACCACAATAGTTTGTTACAGGCAAAGTATGTTTTATTTCACCTCTTTAATACAGAACAAGAATATAAAAATATAAATATTAAAGTTAATAGATCTAAATTTAAATTTTAACTTTAAATAAACATCTAATGCATTCCTCTTGTATACTGTCTCATTTGTCCCCATATTGTTTTAATACAACATGGCAATGTTTTGTCATAAATTAATCTCTCTGTACTGCATATAAAATACTTCTAGGTATATTTATTTTTAATTTTACCAAGGCAAGTATATCTCATATCCACTAGCTTTGAATTATAATTGAAATAGTCAAGTAAATTATTTAAACTTAAACAACTAAGAGCTGTAGAAGAAATTGAATGTGAGAATTAATAAGTGAAATTTTATTTAAAAGAGGTATTAAAAAGCTTCGGTTGTAATGAAATAAAAGATAACATTTTAAGTTATATTTTTCTTTGTAGAAAGGAAAAAAAATCTATTCATATTTGTGTAAAGTAGATTTTGTAAATGGAATAATTTAAAAGAATCATGACTATGAGTAGAGAATGCATTATTTTAAACAAGGAAGAAAATACAATGCAAAGGTACTTAAGCGATCTCAAGGGACAGTGAATTTAGATTAATTATAGGGGAAGACTTTCTAATAAGCTCTTGAGAGAAAGTATAAAATACCCTTCTTTAGGAGCCCTTAAAAAGTATTAATTAAATTTGCAGGGTTGAGACTGTCCACAAGTAAGAGATTTGGATAAAAGATCTTACGTTCCATCTGTACTGAAATTGTATGGTTTGTTTGTATGTGGATATGATGGTGTACACAGTATTAGGCACTTACTGGTAGGCATTTTTATTTTCATCTCAACGCATAGTACTAATGATCCTGTTGGTGCTTGTGCCTCATAACTTCTAAGACTGTTTTCTGTGTTTTTTAACTTCCTGTGCAGACATGTGCTCAATGTGTCTGTTGCCTCCTAAAAACATGTGACATCCTTTTATTATATTTCCTCACATTTAAATCAATTTACATATGGCCTAAATAAAAAAGAAAAAGAGAAAAGAAAGCTTTATCAGGAAGAAAAGAGTTGCCGAAGCTGAAAACAAAGAATACAAAGAAAACGGACTGTCAAGGATAAAACCATCTTTTTTTTCTATGTTATCAATGACATTATTATCAATACCAACAACACAAGATGCCACTTCCCCTTCATGGTTTTTAAAGGAAAAGGGAATCAGTAGGAAGATTTCTAAATAAGGAGAAGTGTTGAAATGGATGAGATTCCTTCTGCATGGCTTTTACTTTGCCTTTAGATTTCTCTAACCATGATTATCATCATGTTAATGAAAATAAATATACTGTCCATAGATTCTCCACTAAAATTGTGTACTGCTTATGGTAATAAAACCTGGAAGAAGTTTTTCAGAGGTTAATTGGTAAGGTAGGTCAAAATGCTTATAATTTGCATGCTATTTAACCTTGCAATTCTATTTTTAGGAATTCACTCTAATAAATTATCTGAGGTCTATGCAAATTATAAACTATAAGTGTGTTTGTAAAATAATTTTTGCAGAAAAATTAGAAAATATTAATGTTCAGGCTATACATGTCATATGCATATGATAGGATACTACACAACCTTGAAAATTATGTTCTATGTCACAAAATGCTTTTGATAGAAGAAAGAATTACATTCATGATCGTTCTGAAATACTAGCATGACAAAAATATGTGTAAAAAGTACACAACATTATTTATGTTGGGGGAACATAATAAGTCCCTTTACATTTATATGAATAAAATTGCATTTTGAATCAATTTACTCCTTTTTCCACTTCTAGAAATTCTGGGATTCAACTCTGAATCTTAACAGAGACTTGTGTCTAGATGATTCTTGGGCATTTTCCTTAACAGACTTTGACTTCTCCTGTTCTAATAAGTATCTTACTATGTATAAGGATAGGTAACTTCAACAGACTTAGAGAAACTTTAAAAGAGGTTCATAGACTTCACTACCTTGCATGATTCCTACAAAACAAAGTATCAATAAAAAATGATCCAGCATCCAATTTATTTAAAGAAAGTACCAATACAAAAGGATTTTCGGATTTCTAGGTAAATAATCAAAGTAAGAGATAAAAGTACATTTTAATCTCATCCATTTGTTAATATCTACCTAGTATTTCTGGAAGAATATTGGTCAAGGTACTAAAAATAGCTCTTTTTGCTGTGAAAGATATAGGTTATTGTCATTTGCTATTTGTTCTGTTTTAAAAACATAAACATAAGTAAATACACAAATTTAAAAACTTCTTCAACTATAGATTTTTAAAAAAAGTTTCCACATGTCTTAGAATTATTGATACAAGCTATCATTTTTTTAAATAAACTTGTTCAAATATTAATGAGTACTAAGAAATCAGCAAAGAAAACGTAAAATTATAGAAACCATTGACATTTAGAAATAAGATTATTATATAAGAATTGACATAGAGAAAATTAGAAATCTGGAGATTGTCAGAGAGGTCTTTGGAGCTCTAATTCTGATGAGAGGAGGAAAATAATAAATTTTTCCGGGTAACAAAGAGGAAGACATAGCAGTAGAGCAAAACAATATGGGAAGTGCTGTAAAATGAATAGGATTTCCAATGCCTTTGGAGAAATTAGAGACTTTGAGTTTATGGAGGTAGCAACTACTAGCTGACACATGCATTCCAGGAAGGTGGAAATAAAACAAATCTCAATACAGTTAGGACATAAGAACAGAGACAGTTTTGAGAGAAGTGAGTAACAACTCAGTGAGAGCAAGGCTATATGTGTTTTTCTGGCTGATGAATGTTTGTGAGGGATAACGGGAGGAAAAGACAAGCTACGCAGACCACTGAAGCTACTTTGAGGAGAGTTTGAAGATGGTTGGTGAGCTATACATGAAAAATGATGGCTAGGACAAGCTGCAATATATGACCCAGACAGAAGAAGCTGTTCAGGTCAAACTTCACATGTGCCCCAGAGAAGTGTGAAATTTTCTTTGCTGCAAGTGAGAAGAGGGACATGCTATTATAACTATTGATGATATTCAGGAATCCGTAATTCTATGGGGTGTATAATATTAATCCTTGGTATGTTTTGCCTATTGTTTTGGGCTCCATAAAACTTTCAAACTATTGAAAGTTAATTAATTTATTTGCTTCACTTACAAGAAATACATATCAACTGTACAAAATTTGGGAACTTTGAAAATTACAAAAACAAAATCATTATCATGCCACCCTTCCCTCAGATATTTCAGAATGATTATGAATGCTTCATCATTTTAACTACAATCTGCGAAATTTATGAAGTCTTATACCTTTGTCCTTTCAACACACCTGCCTAACAAAACCCTAGAGCACTGTATGAATCCAATTATCTGCCTTCTCTAAGCTTGCACCTGGGTAGTTAAACCCAGCTGCCACTATAGATTTATGGTTCAACATCAACCATGTCTCGAAAACTTTCTGGCAACCCTTCTATCTTTTGTAGTCAGATGCTTCTCACATTCTTCAAAATAAACATTTCAACCCCCACCCCCACTATATTCTTCAACCCTCCACTCCCTCCCCTACTTGGAGGATGACATTGCCTCTCACTTCAAAGAGAAAAGAGAAGCCAGAAAGGGATGCTGGAGGCTCACAGCATTCCGTATCCATATTTGCAAAGCAGCCTCTCTCGGCCCTCATCTTATCCTCTTTTATCTTACCTTCACCTCCTGATGAGTCTTCCTCAGCATTTATACATACTTAATTATCTCACCTTATAAATAATACAGACATACCTTTTCTGCACCTTTTCCTTCTACTCTTTTCTTGCTTTTATAGTCAAATGTATCAAAAAGGTGTCTTTAGCTGTAATTTCCACTTGCTTACTTCCCCGCAATCTTCCAGAGACAAGTTACAAAACAATATGGATCACTACCATTCAACAAAAATCTCTCCTGTTAAGATGTCACTAATTCAAAGGTATATTTTTTGTACCTATTATCTTGTGTTAATCTATTTACATCTCAAAAGACTTTGGCATGCTGGATTACTTCTTAACTCACAATTTTTTTTTTAATTATTTCTATAGAACCCCACTGTCCTGGTTTTCTTCTACACCGTGAATTCCTTCTCAATTTCTTTTGCTGGCTGACTCCTCCCCTAATTAATTTTTCATTGTTGGTGTTTCTTAGGTTTCTTCTGAGTCCCTCTTCTTATGCAGGGCATCCAACACTGTATGAAACATATATAAATACAAATCTTTAAAGCTCTATTTTGAATTCCAATTCCAAATATCTAGCTGTTGAATTATCTCCAGGTAAATATCTCTCAGACACTCAAACTCAATTACTAAAAAGAAGTCTGTATTCTCTACCCCTCAAATCACAGCACTAAAGTTCACTAAAATGTTCCTGCAAAAGACCCAAAAACCTTTTTTGACATCTCATCTCTTTTACTCCTAACATCCAATTATTCATACCTTGGGGATGACATTTTATAACCATTTCCTTAATCATCAAATTATGTCTATCTCCACTGCCCTCATCATCTACCCCACACCACTTTACCTCTCCTCTGAATACCTACAATACTAACCTTTCCAAAAACATGTCACATTTTCTAATTCCTATGCCTTAAGCTTTTTAATATTTTTTTTATTTGTCTTGAGGATAAAGACAAGTACTAAACAGGGAATACAAGCCCTCTAAGATTAAGCCTTAGCCTACTTCTTTGTGGCAGACACTGTGGTTTGGATGTCCCACAACTCTTTCCAACACAATTTCTGGAAAAGCTGAATACTTATTTTATTAGCTTCTGTTACAGCTGGAAAGATTTTCAATAGGCATATTCTTCTATACATATAGATACATGCAGATATAAGGTGAAACTAACCTTACCAAAGTAATATATGCTGTTTGTGGTGATGGGTTCTTAAAAACTTTTTCTTTGCTGATTAAAAAGGGGTGGTCACTCCCTTCTTCTTGCCTTGAATGTGGAAATGATAGTTGGTGCTACAGTGCCAATATTTTTATAAAATATTTTAAATGTTATTTGCTACAAAAACATTCCCAACAATATATTATTAAATGTCATCTCATAGCACTTTCTCCTTGCCTTTCAGCATTAGACATACAGTACTTCATTAAAAATAGGAATTTGTAAATTTAATTTTACTTTTTAAAATTCTAAAACATAGTATTTTCTCTTACCTAAGGCTCTTCATGCATAAACTTGTTCCTGATTGAGACACTCTCCTGACCTCATTACTCACACTTTTGCTAACTCCTTCAAGTATTGATTTAGATAAATTACTACAAAAAGACCTTCCTTGACCCCAAAACTAGGTTAGGCTTACCTAAAATGCATTATTCGTAGACTTCATACTTTCTCTTTCTATGTCATTACCACACTTTTAACTCTCATTCTTGCCATTATACCTTGACTGTGTGATTTCTGGTGGCAGAACTAGGTTTCCCTTATTCCACACTTGATTCTCAGCACCTGTTATGACATCTCGTATGCTACAGACATTCAATACCTATTGGTTAAAAACATAACTTAATTTAGGATTTTGAATGATAATTAATATTGCTATGTGGTCAAAATCTTATTATTCCTGAAATACTTGCTAGCTCAAATAATTTTGAATTTTTATAATCTCACTGATTCATGCCATCACCTTTATTATATTTCAAATACTGGAATATAATCCAAAACTCTATATTCTGCTCTACTTATCTGTCTACTCTTATGCTAGCTAGCACTACTCTCTTTCAGTTATAGTTTTACATTTTTTAAGATATTTTCCAATGGAGGCAAAATTTATACGGAGTGAAATGAACAGATCCTTACATGTGCTATTTGGCCTGTAATCCCTAGTCACTTTGGCCTCCCAATATTTCCCAACTATCTTCACAAGGAGAAGCCCCGATTTGCCAGGGTTTCCACTCATTTCACGGAAGCTTAGAAACTAACTGAAGATTGTAATCTGGGGCAATTGTAGAGCTTATTTTGTTTCCTTGTCTCAGGAATCACTATTCATCATTACTTCATGCCCAGTGTCTGAAAATTGTTATTTTATATTAATTTGATTTGTCTATTTTTAGTTGTTTCAGTCGTGAGGGTAAATCCAGTTTCTATTACTTCATATTGCCCAGAAATGGCAGTTACATTTAACAAAATTTAGGTCTACTATCTTGTTATTTGATTTCTAATTGTCTTATTTGCTTTTTGTTTCTTCCCTAAGTATGACAGGGGTTAGTGAGTTTCCTTGATCTTAGGTTGGGCAGTTGATAAACAGTCAAATAATAAACCACTACTAGTTACGTCTTGGATTTGTGCCTCCTAAGACTAGAACATTATTGAATATTGTAGAAAAGAGTAGAATATAAAGTCTGCTGACTATTTTTTATGGCCTAAATCAAGGTACCATAAGATTGACAGGCTGAAATCCACACTGGCTCACATGTATAGGCAGGGAGAAAATAATAAGATAATATTTAACTTTGTGAAAAGAAATATTTTCTCTTATAAGGTTTGACACAAATTCATGAGAAACAGACTATGTATCAGGCCATATTTCCTTATAACCTCCAGTTAGTGTGCAAATCAACAAACTGCAAGCCAATGGCCATTTGAGTGGAGATATCATTGATTAATTAAAAATTTCAATGAAATATGATTGACTCTACATATCAACTCTTGCAGTTACTATCCCTTTGGAATGATGTATACCTTTGTAAGGTAAAATCAGATCTAATGTGCTCATGAGAGTCTGAGTTAACATTGTAGAGCACATTAGCATAAAAATGCTTTACTTTACCATGCATATATTTCCAATTATGCTCAGAGAGAGTGACCCCCAGAAAATTAGATTAAGTAAGTATAGCCCCAGATAAGGTGTTAAGAAATAAAACAGAAAAACAGCACATGGATCTACAAAATTTTCAACTTTGTTTTTCGCTCAAAATTGTGAAAAATAAAAATTATAGGTAACTGATGTAAGTTTTATGGGAGTTATAATGTCAAAAAAATAAATTCAATCCTGGTACATAGGCTACTTCTCTTACAATAAAGTCTTAATACCCTACCCTTAGGGTGAGGCATTCTAACCTGAAGGCCCTTGTTTGAGTTTTCTGGAAACCCAGCTCCATATTTGCCCTTTTAAAATCCTGTTTGTTTTAGTCTTTGTAATTTTCTATGAGATACTCCAATATCAACAATTAAATTCACCTATGTTCCTTTAAAGACATTGGAGATGGGTTTCAGTCTCTTTCTACTAAAAAAGACTTTATCTTCTCCATTCATAATTGTTATTTGGGTGTTGTTTCTTGATGAAATTTATATTTACTAGAATTTTGCCTATTACATTAGATTTATTTAAAGTGGCTCTCAGACTTACTAATTCTAATTCTCTCCCCCTATTTTCTCCTTTACTGTGATTTTTCTTTATATATTTGTATTATATTTTCAATCCTGTAGATTTCTTCTTTTTCTATTTACCAAAGTTCAGTTAGTCTATTTTCTTTTTCTTTAAGTAACTACAGCATGTAATATTGTGATTGTATTTTTAAGTGAAGCTTTGGTTGTGCAATTTTGATATGGTTGCTTTTTTTTCAAAATGTCTTTTATTGCATACTTGATCCCTTGATATGTTTCAAAAAATCATTTCCTAGTTTATAAGTTTGGCTTTTTCTTCAGTTTGTGCACTTTTTTTCTTACTACATTGTTAAAATATGTGAATTGTATGCATTTGTTTTTGTATTTAATTAATAATTTTAATCTAAGAATGTGTACATGCTCAAAATAAAGCCTTGAATTCTTGAAAAGGGTTCTATTCTTAAGCTGTAGAATTTTTTTATACATATAATGATTCCCTTCTATTAATTATGTTCTTTGTGGCTTCAATTTCCCATTTATGTCTCTGTCTATGTAAGATTTCATAGACTAATACTGTTATGCTGATATTTTGCAGAGAGATTTGTTTCCTGCCAGTTCACCTTGAATTTTGTTTTAGTTGTCTTTCATGTAATCTCCCTTCTGCCCTGATGTCTTTTAGACCAGGTTTGAAGTTTATATTTTAGTTCATAATTCATATGATTTGACATAATGTAACCTTATTTTTTTTACAAGCTTTATACACATGGTTATTTGTTAATTCTTTTTTATTTTTTTGAAATGTGGATTTTTTTTTCTTTTTCCAGGATGGAATATATCCAGACTTCCATGATTTTGGTTTTTTACATTTGACATGCAATTTTGAGTCCCTCTTTTCTTTTTTTCTAAGACTCATTATTTTCTTTCTTATATTTTTGAACAGCCAAAAATGATACCTTAAGAAAGTTTATTTTGATTCTATTTAATAATAGTAATTAGTTTATCTTTTCATCTTACATTCCTCTTTACATTGTAGAGGATTTTTTTAAATAAGCCATATATTGTTTTTTTTTTTTTTTTTTTTTCATTTTTGTTCATTTTTACTCAGTCTTGATTTAAAAAAGATATTTCTGGTTTTGGTATCCCCCTACCATACATACACAGCACAAATACATTTAGAACATTCTTCCTGCTACTCAAAGTGTGGTTCATGGACCAGAAGCATGGGTTCTTTTAAAAATACAGAACTTTAGGCCCCAGCTCAGATGTACTGACTCAAAATCTGCAAATTTGTGACAAGATTCTCAGGTGATTCATGTGCACATTAAAGGTTGAGAAATACTGCATAACTCAACCAACTCGCAGCACCTAAACAGCCTGTGCAAATGAGTAGCCTGCAATCCAATGAAGCAGGCTTTTGTTGAAATCAGCTTTGCAGTAAAGATAAGATAACTTTGACTCACTCAGTAATTCAGGACATTTAGCTGTTCTGCATTGACTCCATGCAGTACAAGAAAGCATAAGACATATATGCACACTCTTCATTGATTGCCCTTCCAGACTCTGTCCTAACAACTGCTTATTTCACATTCTAGGATGCAAAGATAATGTCACAAAACTGAGTTTCCTTGGTGGCGGATTTCCCCTAGGCGGTTAAAGTAGTTCATTAGATGGATGAGTTGATAAGGCTGCTCTGAATTGGGCCTGCAGGGGTTGGGAGTCCTCAAATAGCTCTAGTTAGAAAGAAGAAAGCTGGGAGGTTCTTTGGGGAATACTCTGGAAAGAAAGAGGGGGGCCTAGTAGCTACCAGTGAAAGAGGAATGAGGCAGAAGATACGAGACTATGTGCTAGGTTGTTTGCTTTCTAATGTATGACATAAATCCTCTTTTCTGTGTCCCCACAGAATCTTATGTAAAATCTGCTTTGCTCCCTAGTGCTTTTTTGGAGTGGACTTTCTTTTTCAGGACAAAAAGTGCTGGGCCTTGTTGTGAAGTTGGCATAAAGCAAAACCACAGGCTTTCCACCAGAGAGCGGCTGGCTGTGGGTTACTCCATGCACTGTGGCCTGCCTTCCACCCCTGCCTTTGTCAGAGGGATGAGTGGAGCACAGTGTGCTTGATTGCACAAGGAGGTTGGAGGGTGGGGCTCTCATCATGTCAGAAAGCACTCTGCTCAGTAGGAGGAGGAAGAGGCACTGAGGTTTTTCTTGCAGTATTTCAGTCATGGAAACATCATCCTTTTTATCTTATTTGCCCTTGATTTGGTGTTTCAGGGATTAAAACTGGATAGATTGTTCTAAGAGTCTGGAAGAAGCTGGAATAAGCACTATTTGTGTTCCTGTTCATCTTTGTATCTCTGAGGACTTCACGGTTATATCAGTGGATGATTGGGGAAGGATAATCACGCAATACTCATTAGACTATCTTTCATTAAACTCTGATGTAATTATATGACCAAAAAGTTGCCTGGTATTAGACAGATTTTCTGGAATTTTTGTAATGAGAAATATACTGACATACTATTTTCTGAAACTATTTAGGGCAATTTCATATTAAAAAATGGGCTCTAATAGAAGTGGCAAAAATGAATAAAAGGAGAAACATATTTTACTTCCTTCAATCATGAATTAGACCACAGGTGGAATATCCCCATGTATCTGAAAAATATATCTGTTCTTTTGATGAGTTAGACTATTTCTTATCCCTCCCTTCTTGCCTCCTTCTCTTCTCTTGATGTCCCAGCAGTGTCAACTTCCCCTTGAAAAATGGTTGGCAGGCAAAATAGATGCCATTCCCTAGCTTTCTCACACTTTCCAATTTCCCCCTCAACAGCAGACAGATTCGTGATGCAGAAAATCTTCTCTGCCCCATTTCAGCGAGAAGATTCACAGTCTTCTCTTCATCAGGTGGTAGCAGAAGAATTTAATATGAATTCACTGATTAGACAGTGAAAACAAATCATAAAAATACATAGTTTTGATGTTGCATCTTAGGAAGTATTTTATTTTTGCAGAGTTACTGGGTTTGCTTTTTCTCCTGGGCATGATACACTAAATTATTTTTGAAGCTAAAAGGGAGTCTATTTTTAATATTGAATATATTTCTATACATATGAAGTTTTACTTTTTATTGCCTATACTGTTTGCAGATGGAACTTATATCTGCTACAAAAAAGCATAATGATATTTAGGAGTTATTGTGTATATACTTTTTATTGAAAAATAAAAAATAAACAAATCTTATATATGTGTTAACACTAATGGGGAGAAAACAGCTCTCCAATTGTTATGTCCTTTCTTTCTCCATAGTCCATAATGAATAGAACAAAATTGCATTTTATAATCAAGACAAGTTCTGAGTGAGGTCATTTGAATATTATTTATATAATATTTGGATAGTATTTTTTCAAAGATGATTATCATGTGGTATACAACCAGTGATTCTACATCCTATAGTATGAGTCTTAGAAGTAGCTTACAAAAGGATGTCCATTTAAATAAATAATATTTTGAGCACTACAGGAAATGATTCCTTATTCTCTCAGTGCAGAGGTTTAACTTTCCCTCAGGTCTTTTACTTTATTATTATTTTTTAATTTTATCTTGGAAATTTTTCAAATATCCAAAAACTGGGAGAGAACCCTGATGGATTCATAATATGTTTCCAATACATATCGTAGTTTGCCAATTTTATTTTATCAATAGTTTCTATATCCATGTTATGATTTGATACTTACAGCAAATCCAACACAACCATTTTTTACCATTCATTCCTAAGTATTTCTAAGGATATATTTTAAAAATATAACCTCAGTGCTATTATCGAATATCAAAATTAATTGATTTCTTAATATCATCTTATATTCACAGTTTATTCAGATTTCCAAGATTGATTCACAAATATCTTTTTATAGTTGATTTCTTCAAATTAGGATCGAATAGGGTACATATATTACCTCTTATTTGCTGTTTTTTAGGTTTTCTTTATAAAAATCTCTCCTTTCATTAATGCCATATCTTTTCTTTATACCATGTTTTTAAACAACCCAATTGTAAGAATTTGAATTCAATGTCCCACATTCTGGATTTGGGTGATTATTTGCTTTCTGTATTATTCAAATTGTTCCTTTATCCCTGATTCACTTTATCACTAAAAGGGTGGTAAGGATGAAGTTCTTTTTATGTATTTTTTTTTTTTAATTTTGTAAACCAAGAATACAACACAGACAATGCTAAGTACTTTCTATTTCATCATGTCATGAGAAAAGTGATGTCTAACCAGCCTGTTGATTAATAGGTTTGGATGGTGTCAATCTCAGCTCCCTTTTCTCTTTCACATTGACATTTACAAAATACTGTCATAGCAACCAGAATATTAAATTGCATTTGGTTGTATGTATGTCTTTCATAAACTAACTAAATTTCTTGAAGTTAAGAATGGCAACAAATTAAAAGAATAAAAGACTACTGTTAAATAATATTTATGCTAAACATGAATGGTTCAACACACAAAAAAACACCTATTAATATAGAACAGCACATCAATCAAATAAAATAAAACTACTAAATCTTTTGTTAGATGCAAAAACAGTCATTTTATAAAATTTACATACTCATAGTATTTTAAAATATTTTTAGAAATAGAATGAGTGGCTTATTTTTAACATGATAAGAAAATATACTTACATAGGGGATCTGGGACCATGCATAATGAAAAACAAACATACAAACCATTCTCTAAAAGGAGCTACAAGCCAGGGTGCATTTTAGCATCATTATCCAGGGTCCTTCCCAAATGAAGAGGCATGGCTTTGGTAACAATGCACAAAGGGCTTTACGCTGAGGCACAGAATAATAATGCAATGATTTTTATTAAATTCTTATTCAATTCAATTACAATAAGAGTGCTGGATGACTTAACAGGGGATTTTTGCTACTTAGTCACATATTACACCTATATTACTTGTAAAAGGAAATTCAGATTGAAATCCCTATCTTGAAATTAGCCCCGCAGCATAATCAATAAATATTTACATACCCTAATGTAAGTGAATGTGTGATTCCTTGACCAGCAGAAGGAGGCCAATAAACCCTTATAAGAACTAGCTGTCTGCTTCTCTAAATGTTATTTTTATGGTTTAGTAAACATAAAAAAATAAATAATTTACTATCTACCCAAAGGGGATGCCACTTATCTAAAATATGTTTATTTTTAACATAGCACGTAATTTCTTACTAAGATATATAATATACTTTCTCATAGACCTACTGAAATATGAAATTCAACCAGAAAAGCTCTTTTTTGGTTGGCCTTTTGATTTCCATTTTTTACTGAAACATAATAGATGTAGATATTTTGGGGGTACATGTGATACATTGACACATTCCTAAAATGCATAATAATCAAATCAATGTAATTGGAATATCCATTGCTATAAACATATTTTTTTTTATGCTAGGAACATTTGAATTATTTTCTACAGTCTATTTTGAAATATGCTATTGCTTATTGTTTACTATAGGCACTCTACTGATTTATTGAACATCAACAAGAAAGTTTAAAGATTCTTCCTTACCTGTCTTTTCCAATATGAAGATGATTAATATTGTTCTTCTATACATGCAAGCAAATGGTCTGGAAATTTGTATTTACCATAGGACAAATGCAAAGTGACCTATTTTTGAATGCAAGGAAATTGCTTAATATGCCTACTAAAGATCAAAATCCATTTTATGCTTTAAACCAATACAGTATTACTCATACTCTGTGAAGCTGATGAAGTCAAACTCTGCTTTTTCCCTTGTTTTAAATCTGTCAGGGGCTGCTTGTCTTTGTCCAAATTATAATATGCATGTTAGAGCATTGAAGAAAACAATGTGAATTTCTAAAATTTAGAATAGCTAGTTTTCAAATGCTCCCAATATAAAGCAATGATGAATGTTTCAAGTGAATCATGTTCCAGTCACCCTGATTTGATCATTGTATGTTGTGTGCTTGTATCAAGATATAACATGTACTCCATAAATATGTACAATTATTATGTATCAATAAAAAATTGTTCATAATTAATAGCAAATTGTTCACTTCATTCCAAAGTTAAAATGGTAGAAATGAATTTGCAGATCTAGAAAGAGTATTTCTATACAATTTTCCATCTAAGAGGAATTCTAATTAGTGAGTCTATCATGAATAAGAAATAGTTCCTTCCTATAAAACTTAAGATAGAATTTGTCAAGTCACTTTAAGTCATTTTAAATGGTCCAATTATCCAAACTGTATTTTGAATGTAATCATGCAAAATGTATGAGAGTTCTATCCAGCTTCTAGTGATATTTATCATTAAAATCATAGAATTGTATATTAAAAATTGTAAGTCTTCTTCCGCTTACCCAAATAAATTTAGTAGTTAATAACTGTAACTGGGGATATGGAATTTTCCTTTTTAATACAGAGGAGATTAGTACACATTCTAAGACATTGAATTGTTTTTTCAATTAGATTCATCTGCTTCTACCAATATTAATGAAAAAGAACTACGGATTTGGATTTGTGACTATTTCTTGTTCCTAATCTACTCCTCTTTAATGTTCATCACTTCTCAGTTTGAATGTAATTTGCTCCATTGTCTTCTTTTCCTCAGTTTGGCAATGAAAAATCTGACTTCGATGTGATGCTTATTCCTTTGCAAATTCTCATATTTTCTCTCCAGGCATGTCTGTTTATCCTTCATTTTATGAATTTTGACTGCAATGGCTTGGGTGTATTTTTTTCCTGTCATGCTTTGCATTCAGGGAGCCCTCTTAGTCTAAAGATTCATATCTTCCTTATGTCCACTAAAATGATTTCCCTATTATTTTTATGCAAGTATTTTCTGCCTTCCATTTGCTGTATTTTCTCCCTGTGGAATATCTATTTCTAATAGAGGACAGTCAGGAATTATGAATCAGACTTCTTACCCCTGTGGTTTTCTTTCTTAATTTCCTCCCTTTATAGATTTGTGGTCTATTTTCAAATATTTTTAGTTCTGTTTCCCCTCACTAATTCACTCTTCGGCTATGTCTATTCTGCACTGAAATTCTGCCCATCTAATAAGTATTTTATTTTGAAAATTCTACATATGGGGGTGTGTACCTCCCACATATAATTTCTAGAATTGCTCCTTGTCATTTTTTTCACAAGCATCTCTTTTTCTTTCATACCTGACTGCTTTTTGAGGTGATCATGATCTCTCTTTCTTTCTGAACGTATTGATATAGGTATTTCTGAATCCTGTTTGTTTCTAAGAGATCTAATGCTTTTGGTGCAAGTTACATTTTTCCACTTGCGTTTCTTCTTCTAATACGTTACCTGTCAGATGTTTTGCATGCTCTATTTGGTACTTATAATAGTAGAGATTAATTGCCAGGCACTTTGTGGCTTCCGTTTGCAATGGGGTGGAAAGGAAAATTATCATGGGGCTTGAATTTCTCTTTTATTTTTTTCCTGTGATGTTTTCTCCATTCCTCCCTTCCTTCCTTTCTTTCCAATGAGAAAAGGAGAGGCACGAGACAATCTACTGGACAGGGTACCTCAGCAACTGATCTTCTGAGGCGGATAGATGTCTATTCCTTCTTGGTGTTCTCAGTAACTCCTAGCATTTTCCAAGTTTCCACACTCTGGGGAGACAGAGGACCTCATTTTTGATACAGGGTCTGTATGAGCCGATGGATGGGCAAAGAGCAACCTGCCTGTCCCCTCCCACTGTGGAATCTAATCACTCTGTTCCCAACCCTGATGTCTCCTCTAGATTCAGAATTCCTACTTCTGAATATTTCTATTTTGTAAAATTCTTATAAATGAGAATGAGTTAACATATCATGTGTATAATAACCCTCACTCAAAAAAGATAGCTTGCTTTTATCCTTCGAAATTATTTTAATAATTAAATATTTGAAATATACAAAAATAGAAGTAAAATGAGCACCTATTACTTATGAACAAATTTTGACAAATTATAGAATTTTACCACATTTCCAGTATATAAATATCTTTAAAAAATTATAGATACATTTGAGACCTCTCTGAATAACCCTACTTAATGCCATCTCCCATTCTTCCTGAAGTAATTACACTGAATTTGTCTAAATCATTTTTATGCATTGTGTTACAGAATATATACGTTTTTTTTTTTTTTTTTTTTTGAGACAGTCTCGCTTTGTTGGCCGGGCTAGAGTGAGTGCTGTGGTGTCAGCCTAGCTCACAGCAACCTCAAACTCCTTGGCTTAAAGGGATCCTACTGCCTCAGCCTCCCGAGTAGCTGGGGCTACAGGCATGCGCCACAAAGCCCGGCTAATTTTTTCTATATATCTATTTTAGTTGGCCAGATAATTTCTTTCTATTTTTAGTAGAGACGGGGGGGGGGGGTCTCGCTCTTGCTGAGGCTGGTCTCGAACTCCTGGCCTCTAGCGATCCAACCTCCTCGGCCTCCCAGAGTGCTAGGATTACAGGCGTGAGCCACCTCGCCCGGCCAAGAATATACACGTTTTTGTAGGCTATATATCTAAAAGTAAAAATGCTGGGCCCTAAGGTATCTGTTTCAACTTTACTAAATTTGCCAAATTTCATAGTAGTGATTTCATTCCAAAATTCCATTGAATATGCATTCTAGATTCTTCTTTTTCTACTACTTTGTACAAAATTGATATTGTAAGTCTTTAAAAGGCCTCCCTCCTTTAGGATCCAGAAATTCTTTAGATATTCTAGATGTCTGTACTGTTTATTGCAAGCATTGCACCTATATTTTCCTGTCTTGGGGTGGGCTTTTAATTTTGCTTTTGACAATTTCTGCCATCAATATTTTTTTTTAATACAGGTGAATTTATCATCATTTTCTTTGTTATTTCCTTGTTTGTTAGAAAGGTTTCATATAAAAATTTCTTTTTTTCAAGGTCATACAGATCTATCACTTAAATTTCATCTTCATTTTAAAAAGTTTTTTTACCAAGTACATCTGTCTGGAATTTTTTGTGTGTATAGTGTGATACATGGATCTATTTTCCCATTAACACAGCTGATCCAGCACCATTGATATAAGAGTACATCATTTCTCCTTAGGGGAAATGTTAAGTGAGGTATTTCCTATGATTTTTGCCTGAAAAAAACTTTATTGGGAGTTATGTTGAAATACAATTGAATTTATAAAATAAATTTTGGCTAATTTATGTCTTTATGATAGTGGGTCTTTGCAACTATGATTATGCTTTATATGGTGTCTTTTTACTCTTTCATATTATACTAGTCATTTTTTCTTTATTCCTAGCTATATTAAAATGTATATTGCCTTTTGAATATTATTTTCTTAAGTTAGATTTTATAATTTGTTATTCAATTTTTATTTTGACTTAATACTATTGATCTTGTAGGTAGAAACTTGCTAAGGTTGACAATCTTAGATTATCTATGTTTGCATCGTATTATTTGCAAATTACAAATTTACAATTTTATTTGGTTATATATGTTATTTATTCCTGTTTAATTTTTTACTTTTTGCAGTGGCAGGGACAACAATAAAATGATAAATGGAAACAATGGTATTGGGTATCTTTGTCCTGTTCTTACATTTAAAAGTAGAAAATATGAATATATTATGAAAATAGTATTACTGTAAGCACTGTGTAGCTTCTTAGGGCTAAATATATCTACTCTGTTAATTTTTTTCTTTCTTAAATGTATATAAATTAATTGAATTCTTTTTCTTCATTAACTTCTTAAATTAGTACAATTAATTAAAATATATATTTTATTGATAAACCTTGTAATAAAATTGTGGTATATTTTTAAGATACTGTAGTATTCACAGTGTTTAATCTTATTTATGATTTTTGTCATCTATGTTTAAAAGTAACCATCTTCTATTCATCTTCATTGTTACTGCCCTTGTCTAGTTTTGGTATCAAGGTTAATTACATTATAAAATTTGATGAGTGGCTTTCCTTCCATTTTGATTCCTTGGAGCATTTTAATCAGATAGGGGCTGAACAGTTAATCTTTGAACAACATGGTTTTAAACTGTGTGGGTCCACCCATATGCAAATTTTCTTCCCTCCCTGCCACTCCTGTGAGAGCAAGACCAACCCCTCCTCTTCTTCTTCCTCCTCAGCCTACTCAATATGAAGATGATGAGGATGAAGACCTTTATTATGATCCACTTCCACTAATGAACAATAAATATATATTCTCCTTCTTATGATTTTCTCAATAATTTTTTCTTTTCTCTGCCTTACTTTAAGAATACAGTATTTAATACATATAAAATATGTACTAATTGCTTATGTTATCCATAGGCTTCCAGTCAACAATAGGCTGTTAAGTTTTTGGGGAGTCAAAATTATACACAGATTTTTGACTAAGTAGGGGATCAGTGCTCCTAATCCTTGCATTGTTCAATGGTCAACTGTAGATGTTTTTTTCACTGAAACATTGAGATAACTCTGTTATAAAACTGTTCTACCAACAGCTAACTATATATTTTTAATGTCCAATTCCATTTTTTAATGGCAGTACATCTTTTTTGGTTTTAAGTTATGTTTAATTATGTTCATTTTCCATAACTTAAATCTTCTTGTTTGCCAACGAAATGATGTGATGTTTCAAAACTCTGTTGTAACCATAGTTATGGCCCCTTTCATTCTAATTACTATATTCTTATGCTTTTTCTTTATTTTTTATGATAAATATTGTTAGGGTTCTGTTTATTTGATTAGAGCCTGTTATAGTTTATTCACTTTCAAATGATTTTGTAGACTTTATGTTGCTTATTTCCTGTTTATTGTTGGGTTTACTCTACTGCAATTTTCCTAACTTCTTGAGTTAGATAATTATATACATGTCTCCATATCTATGAGTTTATAAACTTGTCCAAATCACTTAATCCACACACCACAAGTTTTACACATAGAGTATATTTGCCATTCAGTAATATGTATTTGATCATTTCCATACAGCTTTTCTTTGACCCTATAGTTATTTAGAATTGTTTCAAAAGGTATAGGGAAGGTGTATTTTGTTTGTTTGCTTTTGTGTGTGTGTTTTGGTTGTTTTTCTTTTTTTGGTGGGGAGATAAAATAATTAAAAATATACACCATACTTCTTAGTAACTTCAGCATAAGATTTTTTTCTTTTTTTGAGTTGAAAACTCTCCCCTTTTCACATAAAAGAAATGTTTTATGGCTTATCTTTGGCATATCTAAATTGCCAACATCAGTACTCATGTACTTTTGGGCTCTTATTAAATAAAATAAGGGTTACTTGAACATAAACACTGTGATACTGTGACTGATGTGATAACTGAGACAGCTACTGGGTAGCTAACAGGCAGATAGCATATGGTATGCTGGGCAGGGGGATAGGATAGGGTCACATTCCAGGCAGGATGGAACTGGATAATGCTCGATGTCATAATGCTACTCAGAATGGCTTATAATTTTAAGACATATGACTTGCTTATTTCTGGAATTTTCCATTTAATATTTTTGGACCATGGTAGATCACTGGTAACTTTAACTGAAGAAAGTAAAAACATGAATAAGGGGGGATTAATGTGTGTTCTAAAACATATATTTTATATCAAGTTTGTCAGTTGTATTAATCAAATCAGTTGTAAAGTTACTAATATATTTTGTTGCTGTCATAAACAGATACTGAGAGAGAGAGATGGTAATAAAATTTTAAAAAGTCCCACATGGACTACCAATGTGCCACTTTCTCCTTCAGATTTGTTTTATCCTCTGGAATATCCTTTCTTAAAACCAGTACTAAATAACTCTCTTCATCTCTAATTAAGCATATGTATTAAAGTCCATTTTTAGTAGTTATATGGGTACTTTATGTTTTCTTTCTTTATATTTTCCTAGTAAGTTTTTTCTATCCCTTTAGGATCAACTCTTCTGTGTTACTGTGTTTTGAGTATATCAACGATAAGCATATTAGACTTAGAAATTTTTTCTTTTTTCTTGTCAGTGAATCTTGATCTTTTAAAAGATGATGTCAATCCATTCATGGTTAACAGGATTATGAAACTGATTGCATTTATTTCTGTTTTTCTTTTTTCCCCCATTTTCAAATTACTTTGCTATTTCTTTTTTCTATGCTCCTTTCCCACCTTCAACTGAATTTGGAACATTTCCTTAACCCAATCTCCTATTTACAACTACTGGTTTGGAAGTTGTACATTACTAGTTTTTTGATTTTAGCATGTGAACCTAAACTTACAACTTGAAAGCATATTTAAAAAGAAAAAAAAATTTCCTCATCCTAATTACTCTAAATTCTTTTAAAATTCTCTCTGTCAAATTTCATTGAATTTTTACATCATTGGAATTCTTTTATTTTTATCCTCAAATGTTATTAATATTATGCCTTTTTTATACCTAATACCTATTTTAACACATTGCCACACTAGAAAAAAAATTTCCTGGGGCTATGGTATTTTATTACAAAAATAGAAAAAGAACTTCAAAAAGAAAAGGATCCTTTCTAAATTAATGAAAAATTTGTTATTTTGTATTATTTTCTGTGCGCAGTTACATGCAACTTGAAAAACAGTTCATATGGCTCCCAAGGTAAAGAGACGTGTGAGTTACATATGCTTCATGAGGCCTGGGGCTCAAAACTAGCATGACTTAAATACAACTCACATGGCAGTTCATGCGTTAATTTAGCCCCCTGTAAGTATTAATTCATTAGTATGTTATTGATTCTTTTATCCTAATCCTTCCTTCTGGACTTAGCAACCTTCTTGCAAAAGCATATCCTTTGATAATTCTTTCAGATGTAGTCTATGAATGGTAAACTTATATCTTTGACCTGCCAGTTGGGTTTGGTAGTAGTTTCTTTAAAATGCCCACAAATGAGTTCTCAAAACTCATTATTTCCATTTCTATCACAGTCTTTCTTTTTGCATTCTAGACTTATGCATGCCTTATTCCTGGTAACTTTCTGCCTTTTGTAACAGAAACTAACCTAGTCTTTCTGACTTATTTCATATGTCTTCCATATTAAGACAAATTTTTTTGTTGGAGACAAGAATAAAAGCAGAGATTATGCTGTACCACTTATCGTACCTATCAGACACTGTTGCTAATCATATTCACTATATTAGCATTTTAGTAAACTCTGTCATTCTATGTAATTAAGAATCTGGTATATCAAATACATATTTCACATCAATGTGATTTTTGCTGTTGGTTTCAGCTTCTCTTTTTTGACCCAGAACTTCCATTTATTAAAAAACAGGCTGATTATTTCTCCATTTCATTCTTATCTTCTTGAAGGAATCAAATGACTTTTAAACTGCCTAAGGTTGGGATGAGAGTTTGAATCTGGGTAATCCACAAACTGGATAATCTTTTGCCTAACCTCTTCTCAAATGACAGAGAATTACTGACTTTAAGCCAGTCATTTGTTCTCACCAGACACCCGATAAGCAGCATTAAATCTCTACATAACAGATGTGTGGTTTCCAGGAGGTCTCATCAGCAATCACGAATGTTCCTTCTTAGTCTCCCTGACTTACCTTACCACTCCTGCTATTGCCTGGGAACATTAGTCAAGGCACTGAGTGTCAGGGCAGAGAGGAGAAATGCTTTACTATTACCAGCAGAAATTTTCAACAAGAGAAACAAAAGAGTAACTCAACATATTTTAAAAGAATGATGCAAATTGCAATTTTAATTACTGGTTATCAGGATGTACTAAGTGGGAGCACAATTATGCTGTATATAATTTTTCATTATCCAACTTCCCTTTTCTGACTTCACTTGTAGCATCAGCATTATTTTGGTATGAAATAGATATATCCTTACATCCTGTTTTGCCTACTTTTCCCCAGGGTACTGATAAGGCTAAAAGGGTATCCTGAATTATGTTATAAAAAGAGTGACTATAAGTTAATAAAAAAAAAATATTGCATGGCACAGTGGCCAGAAAAATTAAAAAAAAAAAAAGAACTGGTACAATATTAAGGACTTAATTGGGAGATTTTTTTTTGATATATTAGGTGGCCCAAGTACTTTTATTAATAGAAATAAAAGTCACATATTAGAAAAGGTATAGCCACCTGTACCGTTTTTATACCTTACATGTAAGTAGGACTCTTAATATGACTGTTTCTAGTTTTCTACTGACCGATCTCTTCCTGGGGCTTTCATCACTGCTATTATCTTGATAGTAAAATACATTAAAAAGGGGGAAAAAACTCATTTTCTATTATGTAACCCCTAAATTCAATTATTGATATATGTTGCAAAGCATACCTTCTAAGCAAATAACTCATTGTAGCAGAAAGATAAAATCATATGAAACTGGTCTAAACCATCCAATAGCTGTGTGGTGGGACCTAACCTCTGAGCCTTAGTTAACACAAATAAAAAGTAGGACGAATAACATCTGCCTTCAGAATGTGTAGGTGAAACAGGTAGTCAGCTATCATAGGTCCTGGCAGATAGTATATCTTAAATAAATTTTAGTAACCTTTCCCTTCTGTTTTTACTTCTGCTTTACCCTGGATTGTTTTGAGCAGCTGATGAGGGTATGATATGTGATGATATTTTGCTAAGTGCCAGTTCTGTATATACTTGGAAAGAGTGTCACTTTGGTGAAGAGGAAGTCTGAACTTGAGAAATTTATCAATCAATAGGAATTTATACCTATCTCTCCACTCACTACCACTTTATCTTTAGAGGTCAATTGGGTCAAAATATAAAAATAATTAATCAATGATGTCTATGATTAAAAACACAAACCAACTAAACAGTATTAATCATGATTTAACTTCTTCCAGAAACAAATAAAAATGACAGGGATATCAAATCTGTGTTCATTTACATATGTCCAACTTCATATTTGGATATTTCTACAATTATCTAACTTTTGAAAGCTTTGTTTGTGTATAACATACTCTTTTTTGTCGTACTTTATCTGCACTATCTCTCTCATGTACACAAAGAATATCAATTAAAGGAGAAATAGGAATTTAACGTAGTTTGCAGTTATTAGTTTAGACATTAATCTTATGAATTCCTTTAATAATTTTCTTTCAAATCTTATTCAGGTTAAATGAACACCCAAATACAAAAATTTGGAATGGTATGCTTCAGATTTTTCATGAAAAAAAGTTTAGAAAGAAAGCATTTGCTTACAGGAGTTTTTTCTTTTACATCTCTATAAGTGAGTTTCAGTAGGGTGAATGCAGAAAGGACTTGGCTGAATTTGGACTAAAATTATATTTCTGAGATCTTCTCCCCTGTTAAAAAAAAAGCATCACTAAAAATGAATAAAACAGCTTTGGTTTAGATTGCTTGGAAATCCGTCCCTCTGCTACAATTACGGGATGAAATAGACATTAAGCTCAGAGGAGTTCTTCACTCAGTCTCTTTTGCTTCTTGCCTCTGTGAGGGACTGTTTCTCTGATGCTGTTATTGGCAGATCGCCACATTGCACCTGCTGATCCACCTGCCTCTCACTGGCGCACAGTATTTAAAATGTTACGCAATTAAAGTAAATGAGTTTAAAGGGCTGGATTTGCACTACACCTCCTGGGGAGCTGTTGTTTGTCCTTAAAAGTGCCTGATGACAGTTTGGGAAGCACTGCTGTTGGCCTGGCCCTGGGGTGCTGAATTGCTCCCCTTTGAAGAACTCTGTGGTGAATCTCCTCATAAGGATGCTAAATAGTGAGGAAGCATAAAGAGAGACATTTTCTACCCCAGGAATTTAGCCTTTATAGATTGAGACTAGGCGGCGAAAGAAAGATTGCAAAGTAACTAGAGCCATCTCACTGTTTCTTGATAAAATATAACTTTATCTCCACCAATTTTAATTTGTATTTATGAATTTTGTTTTAATTATTTCCTGTAAACCTGTGTGCAAAGTGCTAAGTAGAGACATCTCAAAATGGAAAAGTTATCTGCTTATCAGAACACCCTTTAATTTCTTATCATCTTCATGGTGGTCATTAATTAATGTCTAGTACCTATCTTACTACTGGCATGATGTGAAGTAAATTAAAATGAAGTACTTTGTGTTAGAATATTTTGTTCTTTTGGGTAGAAAGTCTGAACATATGTAGGGACATTGGCTGAGACCAAAAAGCTATGTTTTTAAAAACAAGTTAAATTGTTTATTCACTAAAAATACTTTTATATTCTGGGAACTGCCATATTGGAGATACAAAAAAAAAAAATGGTCCAGATCTCAAGGAATTTAATCTGACATTAGTGATTAGTAGCCACAGAGAATTAATTTTTAAATTCTACATATATTTTTTGACTTTATGGCCCTTCAAAAATACCATGACTATAGGCTACAAACAACTATAAGAGAAGCACATAAAAAGATACATGCAGGACTCCTGGCTTCTGGTTTGGCATGTAAAGAGTCTGAAAGTCATCACTCCCATTTTCACCAAAAGAAAAATGCTGAACTGAAAATCAACACTTGTCTTCAATTCACCAGAAAATTAAGGTCATAGGACAAACTTCTGTCCCCCAAATTTGAGAGATATATAGGCACAGACAGAGACTCACAACTTACTGGAAAAGAAGCATCTCCAGGAACCAGCACTGGGGTAGAAAAACCTGAACTGTAATTGATGGATTGCTGGAGGCTCTGTGTGAACAAGTTTGAGAGTTACAAATTCCAGGAGGGCTTGAAAGTGCTCATAAATATATTGGAAACAGTCATAGAAAGAGTCAGTGAACCTGAAGAAATGTCATTGGAAACTCCCCAAAATGTAAATGGAAAGGGAATAATAAATTGAGAAAGATCAGAATATACAAAAACTGAAATAATAAAGGTACACCATACACATAAAATGAGAATATCAGAAGAAGAAATAAGTAAATAAGTAAATAAAGAAATATTTGAAACAACGACTGAGAATATTCTAAAATTAATGCCACCAAACCACAGATCCAGAAATCTTAGAGAACACCAAGCAGAGTAACAACAACAATAAAAAATAATAATAATCTGTTCATAGGCATATCATATTCAAACTGCAGGAAATCAAAGACAAAGGAAAGAAGCTGGGGTGGGGTTAGGGGATGCCTGTCTGCAGAGAATTGAGGGTAAGAATTATATAAGATTTGCCTTCAGAAACTATACAAGCAAGAATGCAAAGTAAAATATTTAAAGTGTTGAAAGAAAACACTACACCAACCTAGAATGCTGTGTCCAGCCAAACTATCCTTCAAAAATGAAGGAGAAATAGTTTCTCAGACAAACAAAAATTGAGGAAATTTGTCACCAGAAGATCTGTGTGGTGAAATGTTAAAAGAAATTCTTTAGAAAAAAGGAGAATGATGAAGTTCAGAAACTCAGATCTACTTAAAGAAAGGAAGAGCATTAGAAAAGGAAGAAATAAAGGTAAAATAAAATATTGCATTTTTCTTATTCTTAATCTCACATATCAGTTTGTTCATAATAATAGCAATAATATATTTGGTGATTATAATTTTTGTATAAGTGAAATTAGCGACAGCAGCGATATAAGGGAGGAATTGGAAATATTTTGTTACAAGCTACTTGCACTACACGTGAAGCATGTAGTATAATTTGAAAGAGTACTTGGATTATTTGTAAATGTATATTGCAAACTCAAAAACAACCACTAAAAATGTAAAAGAAGAATAACTTATAACGGGGAGACAATAATGGGAATATTTAAAATACTCAATTAAAACCAAGAAGGCAGAAAGAGAGTGGAAGACAGGAAAAATAAAGAAGCAAAGAAAAAGGGCAATGAATATAAAACAGTAACATGGTAGATATTAATCCAAATACACTAATAATTATTTTAGATATCTGTGTTCTAAATACACTAATTAAAGGACAGAAACAGAGTGGATAAAAAAACACAAGACCCAAGTAAATCTTGTCTATTAGAAATCTACTTTAAATATAAAAACACAGATATATTAAATGTATAGAGCTACAGAAAGGTAAACTATGCTAGCTCTAATCAAAAGGAAGCTGGAGTAGCTATATTTACTTAAAGCAGAATTCAGAGTAAAGAAAATAAACAGGGATAAAGAGAGTCATTACAAAATGACAAAAGCATCAATTCTCAAAAGGCTAAACAATTCTTAATATAAATGCATATAACCACAGTTTATCAAAACACATGATGAAAAACTTGACAGAACAACAAGGAAAACTAGATTAATCTATTAATATAGTTGGAGACTTCAACCTCCTCTATCAGTAATAGATTTGGCAGTGGAGAGTCAGTAAGGACATAGTTCAACTGAACAATTAGATCCAATAAACTGGATCTAATTGACATCTATAACTAATTCCTCTGACAACAGCAGGATACATGTTCTTTTCAAGCTCAAATGAACATTCACCAATGTAGTCTAGAATCTGGACTATAAAGCATACCTTAACAAATAAAAGATAGCAATCATATAAAGTACACTCACAGACCACAATGCAAGTAAACTAGAAATAACAAAGATAGCTGGAAAATCCCCAAATACTTGGAGATTAAATGACACATTTCTAAATAATGTATGAATCAAAGTGGATTCTCAAAAGATATTTAAAAAATTACAAAGTAAATGATAATGAAAATACAATTTATCAAAATTTGTGGGATGTAGAAAAAGAAGTGCTTAGAGGAAAATTAATAGACACAAATGCATGTATTAGGAAAGTCAACAGATCTAAAAATCATTTAAGCTTCCCCCTTAGGAAGATAGAAAAAGAGCAAATACTAATAAATTCAAAGTAAGGAGAGTAATGAAAATTAAAACAGAAATTAATGAAATTGAAAGCAGAAAAACAACAAAGAATAATCAATGAAACTAAAAGCTAGTACTTGGAAACAATCAATAAAATTTATAAACTTCTAGCTAGGTTAACTAAGAAAAGAGAAAAGATATAAAATACTAACATTATAAACAAAAGAGGGGCCATTATTTCTGATACTATGGAAATTAAAAGGATAATAAAGGGATAATAAAGGAATGTAATGCAATTCTATATCCACAAATTTGATAACCTAGAAGAAATGAACCAAGTTCTTGAAAGACACAATCTATCAAAATTTATACAAAAAGAGACAGAAACATCTGAATAGGCCTAAATCTACTAAAACAATTGATTAAATAATGACTTTTGAAATTTTTTTTTAAAGACCTTATTAAGAAAGATACTGCTAAGAAAATCAAAAGACAATCCACAGACTAGAAGAAAAATCTTTGCAAAACACACATCTGGTAAAGGACAAGTATCTAAAGTATACAAAATCTCTTACAATTCATCAATAACAAAATGAACCAATTAAAAATGGGAGATATATCTGAACAGATACCTCACCAACAAAGTTATGCAGATGAGAAATAAGCACGTGAAAATATTCTCATCATCATATCATCAGGGAATTGAAAATTGAAGCAACAATGAAATACCAATTACGAACATATTATAGAATAGATAAAATCAAAAACACTGACAACATCAAATACTGGTAAGGCTGTGGAGCAACAAGAAATCTCATTCATTCCTGGTAGGAATGCACAATGGTACAGCTAATTTGGAAGATAGTTTGGCAATTTCTTAGAAAACTAGACATAGTTATACCACATGTTCCAACATTTGCAATCCTTGGAATTTACCCAAATGAGCTAAGTCCACACAAAAACCTGCAGAGGAATATTTATTGCAGCATTGTTAATAGTTGCCAAAATTTGGAAGCAATCAAAATGTCCTTCAATAAGATGAATGGATAAACAAATTATGGTACATTCATGCAATGAAGTATTATTCAGCACTAAAAAAAAAAAATGAGCTATCAAACCTTGAAAAGACAGAGGAAGCTTGAGTACATATTGCTAATGTGAAAAAAGCCAATATAAAAGGTCTATCTACTATATGATTATAAATTCATGGCATTCTGGAAAAGGCAAAAGTATAGACAAATTGAAAAGATGAGTGGTTACAGGAGGATCATAGGGAAGGATGGAAAGATGAATACATAGATCATAGGAGATTTTTAGGGCAGTGGAACTATTGCCTATGATACTCTGCATACTTATCATTATACCTTTGTCAAAACCTATGGAATGTACAGAGTGAGCCCTTGTGTAAATTATGGTCCTCATTTAATAATAATGTATCAATATTAGGTCTTCAATTGTAAAAAATGTGCCATACTAACAGAAGATATTAATATTAATAATAGGAGAATCCAGGGAGAGGAAATGAGGGGGTAGATGGGAACTCTGCTCTTTTCACCCAATTTTTTTTATCTTAAACTGTTCAAATATGGTCTATTAATTTTTAAAAAACACATGCCCTATATATTGACTAATAAAGTGCTAGCAACATATACAGAACATTATGGGAGCAGAACAAAAAGCAAACAGATGGAGTGGTGAGACAGGGACATTTAACAAATGTCTCCAGAGGAAATGGTACCTAAATTTATTCACAACAATGAAATGAAGTTTATCTATGGAAAGGAAATTCCAGCTGGAGGGAACAGTATGGGGAAAGGTAGAGCCGTGAGGTTATCCCCCTGACTAGTCTTACAGTGGTGTGGCATGAAGCAGAGTGATGTGAACTGCACTTGGAGATGTTGGCAGATACCACTTTCTGAAGAGCCTTCCTTGCCTTCAGCCTGGGATTCCTAGAGATAGATCGCAAAGGCAATAAGGGGCATGGTATATTGAAGATATTCAAGTTAATGTAGATACTCTACCAGGATTTCTGGAGATTTCTTAGGTTAGTATTTTTTTGAAGCAAGCATAGGTGTGAGGAGAGAGTGATGAGGTAAGGAGTTTCCAGGGGTCTTTACTAACAAATATAAAGTATAGAATCTTTTGAAGGCTATCATACCAGGTTTTGTTTAATGCATTTCTTCATTGCTGTTGCTTTACAGCATTCTAATGCAGTATTAAATATGATGCTCTAAAATTGCTTGATTTTCATAAATTAAAGTTTCTAATGAAAATAATAAACATTTGAGAGCAACATTTTCTAAGACTCTAATGAGTAGTAGCATGAATATCAGTATATATTAATAAACATATGCCTATAAATATTATATATGCATCTATATAGAAAAATTATATCTCCATATAGCAATTAGAGTTTACCGCCTCCTGGATTTTGTTACTGTAAGCTAGTTGTATAGTATATAATGCACAATTTATTTCACAGCTTGTAGAACAACAGAACAAATATCAATTAGCATTTTATTCTTTACTCTTCCAGGAAAAATAATATAGACTATTGAAAGTTTCCTCCTGGGTTTGTCTATGTGCATTCTAATGAACAGGCACACACAAAACATTGAACTGATATTAGAAAAATACCCACTTTATACATAAATTATTACCCTTGGGTGTGAAAATAAAGCTACTTTAGCTGATTAAAGAGTATTAAAGAAATATGTCAAATAAAAGGTCTATATAGTTTCTAATTTTAACAACTTGGTTATTTTAACCCCAATTTTAAAACTTATTTATATCTTAGGTTTTAATATATCTTAGTAGAAAAGGCATCATTTAAAAAAACTCTATATTTTATCTGCTTTTAAAATTATATACATTTAGTAGAATATCATTAAATAATCTTTTATATAATAGTTGGTGAATATAAATTCTAGTGACTTAAAATTGGTTTTAACACATAGGAAGCTAGGATAATGATATTTATGTATTCTTTATGATAAACAAGACTATTGTTGATTTGTGTATTTATTTGGGGGTGAATATTATTTACATTGAGTCTGTTTTTATCATGTTCTTAGAAATAATTTAAATTAATTCAAATATATCTGCAAATAATGCCATGTACTAAATTAAAATTATTCTTTCTAACTTATTGAACACATTTTGAGTGTACAGTATATAGCTATATTTCCATTGTTACTACTTTGAGTATTTTATGAACACAAAAGTAGTATAACTTCACTTTAGGAAGTACTATCTTCTGTAGGCTTTTATTAATTCAGATCAGTCTTTTCACAGTTAAGTCACATTTGAAGTAATTTATAATGATTAAATTTTTAACCATACAACCATGTTACTAAAACATACAGTTTGCTTTCTAGCAATAATTTTAGTATTTTGGAAAAAAATTCTCTTAAAGCTCACTTAAGTGTTATCCACAAATTCCCAATTTACTATCAGAGAGTAAATCTCGACTGTTAATCCTGAATCTTTCACAGACTTGCTCAGGTTATGTGATTTTTTTCTACTAACACAGGGAAAGACTAAATCTATCATTTGGTTTAGAAACTAAATCTGTCTGTGGTTGATGAGGTGTGTCTCCGTATTTATCCTCTCTTAAGATTAAGGAAACAGACAGTTAGCTGAAGGGGAATGACTTTCCAAAGGTTAAACTTACCAAATGACTGTAGGTAAATCATGAATCTTCTGAGTAAACTATAGGAAAGAAAGTATTGGTAACTTTTCGTGGAACTTCTCACTGACATACACTCTGATAAGCACTCTTTCTGCAGTATTTCCACTTCCACAATCTTAATTCAGGCCCATATTCCCAAGTGTTTTTGCTGTAAACACTTTAAAAAGTTTTTCTAAATTTATACTTCCGTCTTACAATATCTTATATATTACCTCTGGTGACATCTTCCTCCATGTGTGCTTTGACTTTTAATCACTTTTAAAAGGTCTAGAATTTTTCAAAATTATTCACCATAGTATATCTCCCCCCTTTGTAGTAAATGTTAATACTAAACTGAAAAACCTACAAACTATTCTTGATGATTTTATTTCCTTCACCTTACATCCAAATCAGTAAGCACTGTTAATTTACCTATGAAATCTATCACCAGTCTATCCTGTTTTTCTTATCCTCTGTCAGGGCTCATGACCAGCTCATTTACCTGTTTTCCCAGGACTACAGCACTGGCCTTCAAGCTGACACTATTTCCAGTCTTTGCCACTTTGATCAATTACTTCCTAGCCTCTAAAGTAAGCTCACTGGAATGTAAATAAGATCATGTCACTGTCTTGCTTGATATCCCCAATGCCTTTCTATTGCCCTAAAATAAAACCCCAAATATTATCATGCCTATAACTCTGCTTGATTTCATTCTTGATTTTTCTCTACAAACTCTTCTTATTCTCCCAACTTCTCTTCCTAACTCTTCCCTGGTTGTGTTACTTTACTGTTATATCACTCCCAAACCCTTCTCCTTGGGTGTGATTCATGAACCAGCTCTGATTCATTCTTCAGAGCAACCCATTGAGGACTCCTATGTAATGTGTAAGGAGGTGATATCTGGTAGACCAATCATTTGGTCAAATTTTCAAGATGAAGAAGTGAACAGAGATATTGTACTCCAAGTAAAGAAAAAGGTGGTTTTTTATTTGTTTCCTGGTGTCATATACCAGTTCATACACCAGCAATCTCAGTGAGACCTGACTTCTCATTTTCTTTCCTAGGAGCAGCACTCATTCAGGGCTCTGTGCTCTTTCTCCCGCTCTTATATTTGATTACATTCACACCTCACTTTTTCTTGCCTAAATCTTCCTTTTAAATCTGGCTATTACCTATTTCTCTTTAGCCTCTTCTGTATATCATTAATCACCCCTTCTGTAAATTATATTTCCTCTTCTAGTCAATTCTATACAATGTAACACTTAATTATTTTAAATGGATTCATGTGCATTAGTTTTCTTTCCTCAAAAAAGTGCTTTGATAGCAGTGATTTATTTTCATCTCTACACGATCTGAGGAACCTAGTCATCCTGTCATTCTCCAAATCTAAATATTTATCATGTCTTAATACCCATATACATTTCCAAGATGCTTAAATATTTCTGCTTTATTTCCTCTAATTAATAATACCATGTTGTTATAATTTCTCCTGTTTTTGCATACAATCCCTCATCTTATCTTAATATCTAATACACTGTTCTAAAACTAAGTTTATGATCTTTCTTACAGGCAGAGACATTAGTTTTTTAAAGTTATAGTAGTAAATGTTTTTTATTGTAAAACATTTGAAAAATATGAAAAATAGATAAAATTAAATTATCGTGTATGTTTTCATCATCCAAACAAAAAATATGCAACTCTTAAGTGATTATTACCATGATATATATCTAATTTTATTATTAGAATATAATTCTTATTAATCTCCCCTTCTATAAACTCTCTTTCCCCTTCTAGTCAATTGCATATAATGTGGCACATCTTATACAATTAGATTCTTCTCAGAATAATAATCTTTAAGTAAAAATCTGAAAATGTTACACACTCCCAAAATCTTTAATAAATTTATTTTACAAAGAAATAAAATATAAACTATGTGGCTTGCATTCAAGGCTGCCTATGATGTGGCTGGAAACAACTTTCCCTATTCTGATGCCCACTATAATTTGTCAAGCAACATTTACCATAGCCAGATGTTTCCCAAGTATACCCCTTGAGACATTCCATGAAAAAAAATGTGTGTGGTCAGATTAGTTCTTGGATATTCAAGAAGTTTTAACCATTCTGAAATGTAATTTAATAAAGAAACCTGTTTAATAGAGTAGAATTTAGCATTTCTCAAATTTATTTATTCATTTGTCCCTTGTTCGTATTATATCCAAGAATCAAATTTTGAAAAACTATGTACACTGCTCCCACTTTCCCATGTCTTTGGTGTAAAAATATAAAAGGAAAGAAATATCTTACTAAAATCATCCTTAGATATTTCAATCCTGACAACTTTTCTGAATTATAGTCTGTCAGATCATATCTAAACAGGAGCCACAGTAAGAATGAGAGGTAGGGAGGTAATCATTATATAAGTAAACCTGCTATATAAGGGTTGATCCTTAAAAGATTGATCAAAAACCTGAAGTCAGTAGACCAATACGAAGGTATTTCCCAATAGTATATACACATTAATCTTGTTAATGGTATTAATTTATAAAATAGAATTCTAATTTATTAATTGGAATTAGTTTATTAATTTACAATAGCTCTCCTGTGTTCCAGAATATGTGTGTGTGTGTGTGTGTGTGTGTGAGAGAGAGACAGAGAGAGACAGAGATCATAGTCAGCATACTCCCTTTCTTAGACAAACCTACTCTAACAGTCAATACAGACACAGAATGCTAGTTTAACAATTTACAAAGATAATGAAACTGACCCTTATAAAATTAATAAAGGGCCACAGGGTGGGAACTGTGGTAGGGAAAAAAATATATATATGTATGACCAGTCATTGTTTGCTAGCTTGCTCTCCTATAATTGCTTACTACTCAGCAGTCATATAGCTGATAGTCATAAAGATTTGTAGCCTCCTTCATTGCTCCCATAGATAACATGACCCTGTGAAACCTAAGACTAGTTTTTGAGACTTCTTCCAGACTCTGGATTCCAGTGGAACAGCTGACCCACCCACACCAAGGAACTGACTCAACTGGTCTTTTGGCCTCCACCCAGGAACTGACTCAGAAAAGAAGAGAATTTCTGTACCCGTATGGTTCTGTTCCGAACCCAGCCAGTTAGCAGACCCAATTTCCTAGGGCTTTGCCCAGCAAACTATCTCTAAAAACCCTTCCTCTCAAATTCTCAGGAAGGCAGATTTAAGAACTTCCTCCTGTCTCCTAGCGTAGCGCCTGTGATATTAAACTATTTGTTGTCACCCCTGCTGTCTCAGTGTATTGGCTTCCTCTTGAGCAATGGGCAATGAACCTGGTAAGGTTGTAACAATAACATTTATAATATTTCTAAAAAGTAGAAATGACTAATCTTGACTCATATTTATAGAGAAATCTAAATCATAATAGAAAGAAGGAATGGATCAGTTATAAAAGTAACAAAATAAATTAAATTTGAATATCTAATACATATTAGGTTGGTGAGTTCATCCTAAAATGAAAATTATATATTATTCAAAAGTCTTTCAGTTGCAAATTAAAACAATTTCACACTACCTTAAGTGCTTTCATTATTGTTGTTTTTAAAGAATGTACTGTCTCATATAAATTAGAAATCTAAGAGATGGAACTAGCTTCAAGAATAGCTTGATCCGGAAATTCAAACAATTTTATCATGCTGAGAGAGATCACACAACTCAGTCAATTTAACACAACCAGTCAGCAGGGAAGATGAAAGACATCTCCAGGTTATTAGATGTCTTGCCTTGTCCTCTATTTTCAATATACTCCTGTCTTATATTTTTGAGGAACTTTACATTAATGAATTTTATTACAGAAATATAAACTACTGCAATACTAATTGTAGTATTTTTATAATCTTATATTTATAGAACATCAAACATCAGTAAGCTATTTTATCCATCTTCTCTGTGGCAGAAAAACCAGTAAATTTGAAGAGACATTATTTTAAGAGGATGAAGGCGATATTTCTGGCACCAAAAAGTTTGACTTATTATATTTCTATGCTGTCAAAAACAAAAAGTTGTCTCCAGTCCTATTTTGGGGGTCTTGAATTATTGAACAAACAGCACAAAAAGCATTGCCAAAATAAAGGTGTGAAGGTCTCAAAAAATTCAAAGCCAATTAATGTATACATTGTGAGCTTTTTTTCTTTTCTCTATTTCCCGCATTGACACACAAAATGTAGACTGCTCTGTTTGTATACTGTACATGCAAGTCTTTTCTGAGCACCATATTTTCTTTCAAGGGATAAATGCATAATGATTTGGGAGAAAAAGAAGGATCACAGTCAGTATTCTTAAAACTGAGTTTAACCTGTCAAATCTATTTCAATCTGCATGATATTTTGTGTCTAGTGGGATCAAACAAAACGTAGCAAGATAAGTAGGCATTAAAAAGAATTCTGACCTCCATACACAAAACCCTTTTTAGAAAAAATAATTGTCTTTTATCGTTTGTTCTATTTTTTGAGTAAATAATACATAAATTACAATCTGAGCTACAAAGAGAACAATCTTAATGCTGATTTGAAATTCAGCAAACACACCAGATTATGCTTTCAGGTGGCAAAAGCTCCAGGGTTCCCTGGCTTCTTTTGTGTTCCTAGGCTCGTAGAGTGCTAGGAGCTGACAGATGCTTATCAAACATTCATGTAAACATTGCTATCAAAGCTGTACTCTGCAGCTTTGCCTTCACACAAGAGGGTCAGCATGGAACATCATTAACACTGGGCCAAAGATAGAAATGTTGTGCCAAGAGGTTTGTAATGCGAGAGAACGCCCATGCTGCTGTTCTAAGATACAGCACCCAAATTGGTAACTTTGCTGACATGAAAGGCAAATACAGAGGCAATGTTTAAAACACTGCTGAGTGTTTATTTAAGCGTAAATTCTGTTAGGTATTTTTGTCATTGTTTCTTCAAGGTATAATAGAGTTTTGGGTTTTGTTTGTTTGTTTGTTTTCATTTGAGAGGATGAGGAATTGTGGTTCAAATCTGAGAACTACATAATAGTGCTTTTGTGAACAAAGAAAATGTCTCTGTACTTAGAACTACAGAATTCAACTCATTTATAACTACTATTTTATTATAAGAGTTGAATTTCATAGTTCTAAGATTACTTAGAGAATCTTGAAGAACTTTTCTTCTTCACTTTCTCCAGATCTATATGCCTATAGCTTTCTTTATGTTCAGGGTTCACACAACTTTTTAGGATGACTTACTACAAGTGAAAAAAAGGTCATAAAGGTCATGTTCTGCAAAGTAACTTCACCTTTCTACATAAAGACCTAGGAGATGATTTTCTCCATTCTTAATTCTGGTCTTAATATATACCCAACAAGATTGTTACTTAGCCCACTTTTAAACTTACTAGCTTCACATACCTAACAGCTTCCCTTTGGCCTGAATCAGATATTCTATCAATTGTCTGTATAGTTGACCTTTGAACAACATGGGAGTTAGGGCATTGATTTCCTGCACATCAAAAATCCATGTATAACTTTTGACTCTCCCCCCCCAAAAAAAATTTAACTACTAATAGCCTACTGTTGACTGGAAGCCTTACTGATAACATAAATAGTTGATTAACACATTCTGTATGTTATATGCATTATATACTGTATTCTTACAATAAAATAAGCTAGAGAAAAAAAACTTTATTAAGAAAATTATAAGGAAGAGAAAATATATTTACTAATCATTAAGTAGAAGTGGGTCATCAGAAAAGTTTTCATTCACATGGTCTTCTCATTAAGTAGGCTGAGGAGAGGAGGAAGAGGAGGGGTTGGTCTTGCTGTCTTAGGGGTGGCAAAGCTGGAGGAGATGGAAAGGGAGACAGTAGAGGCAGGCACACTTGGTGTAACTTTTATTGAAAAAAATTATATATAAGTGGACTCTCACAGTTCAAACCATGTTGTTCAAGGGTCAACTGTATAGTAATCCCACCTTCTCTATGGGGATATATTCCAAGACCCCTAGTGGATACCTGAAACCACAGAGAGTACTGAGCGAGATATATATATATATATATATTTATACACACACACACTATGTTTTTTTCTATACATATATACTTATTATAGTTTAGTTCATACATTAGGCTCAGTAAGATCAATAGCAATAGCCAATATAAAATAAAATATTTATAACAATACACTATAATAAAAGTTATGTGAGTGTGGTTTCTCTGTCTCTCTCTCTCAAAATATCTTGCACTGGACTCTTTTTGTGATGATGTCAGATGATGAGCCAGATGGCTACTAAATAACTAAGGTACAGGTAGCATACACAGAATGGATAAGCTGGACAAAGAGATGATTCAAGTCCCATGTGGAGCAGAGAAGGATGGTGCAAAATTTCATCATGCTACTCAGAACAAAGCACAATTTAAAATTATTTATAATTTAATATTTTTGACTGTGGATGACTGTGGGGTAACTGAAACAACAGAAAGCAAGACCGTGAATAAGGGGGGATGCTTAATTACACAATGATGGCAGTTCTCAAGGAGTGGTTCCCAGGGCAGTGGCACGAGCATCATCTGGGTACTTGTTAGAAATGTAAGAGCCATTTCCTGGAAGATAAGAGAGTAGGGGAAGTTTGGGAAGCAAAAGGTATTTCTTTATCACCACTGTTTTCTGGGAGCCCAAGATCTCATGCAAGGTTCACTATTTTCTAATCCTACCCTAGACCTACAGAATCAGTAATTCTGGGGTTAGGACGCAGCATCTGTGGTTTAATAAGCCATACCGGTGATTATCATGCATGCTAAAGTTTGAGAACCATGGCATTAGGCTTTGCCTCCCAAACCTGCCCATCTACCTTGCTATCTGGCTGATTTCAACACTTTGCAGATGATTTTTTCATGTGCCCCTTTACACTCTTTTTGCAGTCCTACCTTAACTATAAATGAGTTCTAGTACCCTTTGATCCACTATATAGATTCTAAGAACTCATCACAATTGGTTGGAGATTCTTTTTTTCCCATGACACTGATTATACTTCTGTGTTCTATCTGTCTTCCTCTTCAGTTACATATTATCAGATACCCATCAAGTAATGATATTTTCCCAACTTTCTCTATGCCCAAGTCAGATTCATAAAATTTTTTTTCTCCAAGAGATTTAAATAATTGAGATACTGCCTGTGATTTCAGATAATGCTACATAGACCATTTGAAACTGAATGGTCCAATTGTGTTCCAAGAATGCTGTATACCTTTATAGATATTTTGAGCTTATTCAAATAAATGAATTATTATATACTATATATAATGTATAATCTAATTAGCTATTGTTTTATGAGCATACTATAAAATGCTCATCTCAGTCTTAAAGATCCATTTTGAATTGTTAGCTAAAAATAAAGAGAATAGTATAATAAGAATAATTATAATCCAAGAATGATAATTTCCTTTTTTCTCTCCTTGTCTACATTTTTTTCCTTTTTATCTTTCCTTATCTACATTTTTCTTTTGTAAAGAGCAGTATGCTGTTTCCAATTATGAAATAACATGATTCTGTTTATTTTATTTTATTGTATTAAAATGACTCATTGCCTCTGGGTCTGAGTCCATGGACAAAATAGAAATTCAATATTTTAAGCACAAACATCTTATTTGTTTGTAATGGAAAAACTCAGCCATGGGCTATACTCCAGGAATGGTGTAACAAGAGGATGGGCATTTCTGAAATATATGTGTTGCTTTGTAATGCTATGGTTTGTTGTGATTCTTAAATCTAAATGCAGATACTTTTGCTCAGCTGACCAAATCCGTTTCTACTGCTCAAACTGATAAGAAAAAGCAGTATTTAAGATTTATTTGGTCCCATAAAAAGGTTAAGTAGATTTCTTTTCTTTTTATTTAGAAAATAGAAATGTAAAATACTGATACTAATTAAAAATGTTTATTTCCTTCTTATACTCCAATTAGATCATATTATATAAGCTTATATTATGGCTTCGGTGTTGGCAAGTCCAGGCATAACTATTGAGTCTGTAGAAATAAAAGTGAAGTAAAACTAAATATGAAGGGAAAAAAAAGACAAATATAAGCCAGTTGTTGCGTAGAAAGTTTCTTAGCCAGAATATTAGAAAAATATCACAATGACTTTAAATAGTGACTTGGCTATTACATCCTAAGTATGCTGCTGTTTTAATGAAAGTGGAAAAGTTGTTGTTTTGAGTTTGTATTCCTATTCTTGGAGTGAAATACTCTCAGTTCTTTTAGTTGTTTCCTCTAGTATAGTATTTGCCTCCTTATCTAACATAATGGCAGTTGAATACCTTTTCATGATTCATCACATTTTCTAGTGAATTCCTTTTATTATGTTTAAAATTTCTATTCTTATATAGTTACTTTTCCTCCTTTCATCTTCTTGGTGCAGCTATATCTATTGGCTATTGGTTAGTCAATGTTAGATTATTCTTTATATGTAAATATTGTTACAACTGAATCAAGAATTATACTTTGATTTTTCTTTATTATAAAATGATTTTTCCCTCACAGTTAATAATTTTATTTCTTTCATTTGGTTCATTCTTCCGTAGCTCTTTCTGATTCTTCCTGTTCCAACAGACCTGCACATTTCTCTGCAGTTCTCTTGAGTTAGACCCCACTTTTCTAGGACTCTCTGTCTTTTTATCTTGGTCTTTGTCCTCACTGTGTGACACATATCCTCTACCTACTTCCTAAGGAAGAGTGTACAACAGGTAAAGTTTGTGAGTTTACATATTGTTTTAATAGATGTCAACATTCTCTTGATGGTAGGACATAATGCAATGACACTAGAATAAAGGAAGGGCAGGATGCTTTGTTACTTGCAGCTCTGAAAAAGAAAAGGCTGCCATGAAGGCCACACACAGAGAGTTACACCTGGGGGCGAAGTACCAGCAGGCTAGAGCTGAACCTACCAGGGACAGTTTATATGTGCAAGTGGTTGTGGTCAGGGGAAGCATTAGCTAAATGTTTAGCTAAATGTCGCTGGACACCCTATGGATTGGCTAATTTGAATAATTTCACAAGTTCTGGGGCATAGGAGGTTTCCCTAGTTGTTTGGTACCTGGCCCTCAGTAATTAGGACAGGGGCATGTCCCATAGTGTGAAAGCCAAATAAAGTAAGTGATCGGGGTGTGAAGTTAATCAGCTGCTTAAGAAGTGGAACTGATGATCCTTTAGTCAGAAAACCATGAAAAGCAAATATATGTTAACGAATTCTTATATGGTGAACACATTTCATATGCCTCTATTCAATTACTGCTGCTCCCCGACCAAATATCCACTATCTTGACTATTTTAGCAATTACTTCCTTAAGTTTTTTTTAATGGTTTTATTACACAAATGTGCCTTCTTTGACACTATAGTTTAGTCTTACCCAATCTAAACTCAATATATATTTTAGCTTTCTTATAATCTATAGGTTTCCCCTTCATTCTGTTCTTTCCCTTAGAATTTATATATTGAAAAATTAGGTCATTTGACCTGTAGAGTTTTCCTCAGTCTGACATTTACTGATTTTATACTCATAGTACAGGTTGACATCTTTTTCTGTTCTCTCTATCACCTGCAAATAATCAGCTAGAGCTTTGATCATACTCAGGTTTAATTGCTTTGGCAAGATCATAGATGGCATTCCATCCTATCATTAGGAGGTGCATTACAGTTAATTTTTGCTATTTTGAGCTATCCTGGTTCTCAGATCACTTTCTCCATCCTACCAGCAATCCACACCTTTTTACTTTTATTCTTATTTTGATTCTGCTTAATACTAGACTTCTTTCTTTAGTACTTGTGCAAAATTTTAAGACTGACTCGAGATACAAACTTATTGGACTTCTTTATCCCACCCCAAACTACCCAACCAAGGAAGTTGTACTTTTGAAAATGTTCTTGCTAAAAAATATTATTAATCATCTTCCCTACTACAGTACTCTTAGTTAGTTTCCACTGGCCTCCTCTGGTTGACAAGATTTTAAAGTTCTAGTTATAGTGTATTGTGATTACTTAAAGTTAGTTATTGTGTAGATTCCTCTAAGATGTGGGCCATTCACGCTTCCTAATTCATACTGCTACCAACTGGCTCAATGCATTTTAACAAAAAATTAAAATAGATAAAAGAAGTAAAAAGCAAGGGGCTTTTGAAATGATTTTATATTTTATTTATGAATGCCCTGTCTCCCAAACAGTCAGAAAATTCTGAATAGAATAATCACCTTTCATACTGTGAGAGAAACTATGTTAGAGGCAGTAAATATTTGGGGCAGTGTGTTTTAAGAAACAATGTAGATTATATTTCCAACCATGCTCTAGTAACTGGGGTCAAACTTATTCTCTCAAAATAAGTAACAGAAAATTTTACAAAATATATGAAACAATGGTTTCCAGGCATTGGAAAATAAGCAGTACAGAACTGAAATCAGAGAACAAAGAAAGTAACATTGTGAGTCCTACAATCACCCTACCTTTCTGCCTGATGGCACCTGCAAGACTATGCGGCATTAAAAAGAATCCCAAACTGAGCACAGCAAACTCAGTGAATTGAAGAGAAAGAATTTGAAGTTTGCAGAAAAATTTTTGGAGAAGATTACAGAAGAGAAGAGAGCTATGTAGAATAAGAGGTCCCTTTCTGTCTATTGCTGTATACTAAGCAACACATGTATAAGGGCAGGGCCTAGAACTATCTGAAAAATGGGTGATGCTCAATTCTCAGAGTTTGAACAGGACAGGGAGGTATTCCTGTTGTATCCAGCCAGAGTGTGGAGTCTTCATCAAACACTAGGGCCAAGTAGTAGAGAATCAAGAAGGATTACACCTTAATAGGACTAAACTACCCTTCCCTAACAGCATTTGAAATAAGAAAAATGAGATGGATAACTGCATGTAAGAACAAACTTCTTTTGAAGAGGAAAAAATAAAATACAGATTCTATCAGACATAAAATAATTAATATCTAGCATCCAAAAATTATATATAATGCACAAAATCAGGAAAATGTGAGGTATAACAGGAAGAAAAATTAGTAGGTATAAACAAATCCAAACAGAACAGAGAATTTGACGGAAACTATAGTTTTAGAAACCCAAATAGTTCAAGAAACCCCAGGCAAGAGAATCACAAAGAAAACCATCCCTGGCACATCGCAATCAAATTTCTTAAACCAGTGATGAAGAGAAAATCTTAAACACATCCAGAGGAAAAAACACACAATTAAGCAGGCGACCTTTGTTAAACAAAATAAACTTCAAATTTCTCTTAAGAGTAAAATGCAAAAAATATTATTTACCTCACATGGTATTTGTAAGGTTTAAATATGCTACGATGATTGTAAAATATGATAAAGACAAAAACAAATCAAGCCAGCTCTTGTTAGGATGATTCAAAAGCATATGTGTTTATAAAACATGACATTTAGATTAAAATATGGTTTTCCCCTGAATTCATCATTGTCTAGAGTAATTGTCACTTTTGTGGGACAAACAAAATCGTGTCTTCTTTTCCATTAAAAAATAAGAACAAAATGTACTTAATGAATTTCTTGTTACTAAGACCCAACCAATTACTTTTTTCTGGCACATTTAAAATTTTTGATTTATCTTCTGAATTCACTGATGCTACAACAAGATAAAACCAAACGTTTTAGCAGAACCATCATGGAACTTCCCCGAGGGTAAGAAAATGAAATAATTGCTCTACAAGAAGAGTTACATGAGCTTCCCAAAACCCCATCACCTCCCTGAGCTTTGGGTTGTCACTTATGCTTGCAGGGTAGAAGAGTAGACATACATTTTGGATTTCAAACATAAAAATTAAAAAGTACATTCACATCTTCATGTGTTTGGTATTCATTGTATATTCTTTGAATTATCTGTTCAAGTCATTTACTTATTCTATTTTTTGTCTATTACTTATTTGTTAGAATTATTTATGTATTTTGGATAGACATCTTTAACGAATTTATGATAGAGATTTACCTTTTAATTTTCTCCAAGTTGTCATTCAGAGAGTAGGCATTTTTATGGCAAACAAGTTTATTTTTAATGTTTTTCTTGTATGGCTAGTGTACATGTGTCCTGTTTAAAACACCTTAGCCTATCCCAAAGTGTTGAAAATATTGTCTTGTAATTTTTACAAAATATAATAATTGCAGCTTTCACTAACAGGATTATGGCACAGATCAAATTAATTTGCTGTGTATAGTATGAAGTAGGGATTAAGGTTTATTTTTGTCTCTCATAATTCTAGATGTTCCAGCAGCATTTGTTGGAAATTCCCTATTGAATTACCATAGCACCTTTGATGAAAATTAATTGATGATATGTGTGTAGGTCTATTTTTGGACTTTATTTTGTTCCATTTATCTTTTTGTCTAATACAATATTATGTTCATTTCTGTACCTTTATAGGAAGTCCTCAGGTCAGAAAATGTATGTCTAATAACATGTATTCTTTAAAATTGTGCTTTTTACTTCTAGGATTTCCATTTTTTGTTTCTATTTCCTTATTAAAATTCTTACCCTGTGGAAACATTGATATGATACTTTCTTTTAACTTTTTAAACCTATTTTCTTTAGTTCTTTGAATATCCACATCAAACATCTGCTTTGCAGTCTGTACTAAATCCAACATGTGGGTCCACTAAGAAACAGCTTTCATTGACTTTCCTTGAGTATTTGCTACACTTTCCTGTTTTTTTTTGCATGTATGTCTCATGCTTTTTTTGGTGTGTTGTTGAAAACTGAATACTTAGATCATATACTTTAGCAATTTTGGATTCTGACTTCCCTCCATGAGATTTGCCATTGCTTTCTCTTTATTGTTTAGCGATTTCCTGTAATAAATCTGTAAAATCTGTCTCCACAGGGGTGTGTAAATATTAATGTCTCTGCTCAGTTTTATTTACTTATTCTTTTTATTTTTAAACCTTGAATCTTAGAGGTCACCTTTTTGTTTGTACTGCTTAGCAGTCAGACAATGATGAGTAAGAGGCTGTGTTCAAGCAGGCTGGGTGTGCCTTGAAATATCTGGCAGATTTCACATCTGCCAGGCTTTTCTCCGGGCCCTTTTGTATCTCCTCTGAATAAATGACCAATCTCTTGGTCATTTAGGGATGTGTGTTTATCTTGGGCCCTCTCTGGTCTCTGGCCTTTGCATGCAAAATGTGGCCGGGGATGTGTGGGGACCTTGTATAAAGATGTCACATTTCCAAGATTTGCCTGTTAAAATTCTGGCTAGTTAGCTAATCACTTGATTGCTCTAACTGAAAGTGTAACCTCAAGCAATTAGAACTGCTGATCTCCATTCACTTGCTACTACTGATATCGCTACTTTTACTGACAATCAGGGCATGGGTTTTCTGCCTTCCACTCCAAATTAAGGGAATCACCTCTGGCAGTGAAGCTGATGAGTTTCTGCATCTTTCCCAGTACTAGTAGAACTACAGCCCTGCAAGGCTGGGTGGGTCGAATAGCTTCAGGCAAGTATGCCACTGACTTCCACTGGCTTTATTCAAAGTTCCATGATTTTTCAAGAATGGATTTGTTTGTATTTGGTAAATTTCTAGGACTCTGAAATAATATGCTTTTAAAAATTTTATTGAGTATTTGTAGTTGGTTTTTGTGCTTTTAAATCAGATCAAACAAGTAAAGAGATACCTAAATATAAGTATTCTAAATATTTTTAAATTGACATTTTTATAATTATAATTTTTATATTTAACATTATATTTTTTATAATTAAAACAGTATTTTGAGGTATTCTTTCTTATTTTATATTAAAGAAAAATTTAAAGGTAATATAAGGAGCTAATTAAGAGTGTGGCCAGATTAGATTAATGAATCCGTTCTTTTTTCAAAGTACATCTCTATCCAGCAAAACATCCAATGTTAGAGTATGGATATGGGATCCTTATTCCACTGATCTTATGTTAAGCATCAAGCTATTATGCTTAGATTTGGACTCTCATAGTAGGCCTGGGTATCCAATCATTTATTTAGTGGCCGATACAGGAGTGCTGTATTTTCCAGTAAACGTAGAAGAAAATCTTGAAGTGTAGCCCTTGAGCTTCATGCTTAGTTTTAAGATGTCATCAAGAGTAATTTCTATTTACTCTACTGACAAGAAACTCCATTCAACAGCAGGGAAATATGAATTTTCCAAGGTCAGAGTACAAGTTAACTGATTATATTTATATTGATTCAAGCACAACTTAAGATGTAATTTCTGTTGTATGTGATATGGAATTCAATGTTACTTTTAATATCTGATGGTAGATTTTTGGCATTTTCCCATATACATATTGATGACAGATTTCTTTGTGGAAGAATAGTCTTGATAATCTTTTGTATTTTAAAAAAGTACAATAATATGATGGCAGTGAATTTCAAAAATCAAACTTAAAATTTTATTTTAATTATATTAGTTTATGTGTCACTGAATGTAAGTGTCTGGTCAGCAGTTGTCTGTTCTCGGTTCTTGGTGTGCTTGAAGAATGACCAGACACACCAAAAGCAAGGCAAGAATGAAATGAAGTTTATTGAGGAAGAACAAGATAGGTTTACAGAGCCAGAGCAAGATATAGGTTTACAGAGCAAAAGCAAGATATATTCGTCACAGACAACAAATGATTTCCCCTGTCATAACAAAAGGGCTCTGGTCATGGTCTGGGCTCTTGTTTTATAGTGTCTGAATTGGGCCTTTCTCGTGGTTTAGATGTCACCACTGAACCACTTTGACGGACAGTTAACAACATGATAATTAGCCTTAGGTTACTTACTCTAGGTCCCTTTCCAGATCCAACTGTGCCTGGGCTGGGGAATTCCCTGCATTCTTCTGCAGATTGGCAGGGTTTTCCTCCTTCTTCCCAGGTGTGGCAGTTGCTTAAGGCAGGATTAAGGTGGGGCAGCACCAAGATGGGTGCCTGTCTTTGTCCCTAGGAGAGCCAGAATCCTATCTACCTAATGTTTCCCTGCTCTCTAATCTAGAGGCCCAAATTGTTGAGTAGGGGTGTTGACTCATCTGGTTGCTTCCTGCTGAGTGAGGGTGATGATTCCTATTAGGGTGGTCTCTTGCAAGTTCTCCAGGGGTCTTCCAGGGCACTTCAGTATATGTCCTTGGTAGATGGTTGTGGTCACAGGTGTGAGGAGGAGGTAGATGCTGGGGCTGGTAGAGAACATAAGACCATTTGTATCTTGATGGCCTCTAGGTAGTATGGAATGAATTTAGTTGGAGAAGTTATGAGGATCAGACCCAATATTAGAATTCCCAGGGTGCAAAGTAACGGAGTATCCAAGAGAATTACCAAGCCATATCAACCAGGGCCTAGAGGCCTCATCTCACACCTGGAGATTGGAGGAGGACTCTAGGATGGCATTGATACTGTCTTGAACCTGTCTAGACTTGTTAACAAAAAGGTGATACTGTTCTTTTAAGAACAAGCAGGTGCTCCCATGACTTAGTGGACTGGCATATCCAGCAGGTTTGATTGAGCATTAAGATATGTGCAGTTTGGTTTGCCACGGCAAAAGGTGTCTCATCCATGGATAAATAGTTTGTACTGCTTATCTGAAGGAGCTACAGGAGAAGTGTGCTTAAACAAGTACTGGAGATCCTTCAAGGGAGTCCACCAGTATTTGCCTGTGGTATTGGAGTCCTCAACTGCAGGAGCCAGATGAGTTTCATTTTGGTCCTTCCACAGCTTCACCTGAGAATGAGGAGTTCAAGTAGGTATCCCTGGGGCTTTAATAACAATTGGGGTAGAAAGTAAGACTGGATAAGGACCTTTGCACACTAGAGTGTAATCCCATGGCTATGACCTTGGGAGAGAGCTGCTCAGCCTATAGGATAAGAAAAATTGTTCCAAACACCTGAGAGGTCATTTTCTGGCTCAGATTAAGCCAAGAGGTTGTACAGGCAGCTGGGCAAGCCCAGAGTGTGCTAACCCATCTTTCTCAAGCAGCATCTGGGCACCCAGGAGGGACCAGGTCTCAGTCACGACCCTGAGGAGAATTTATCTCTGCCAATTAGGCCAGGCTCACTGAATGAGGCCCTGGAGGCTTCTTCCAGAAGAGACAATAGGGGAACCAAGTACATAATTGTGAAGAAATTATGCTCCACCACAACCCTCCCTGGGAAGATCTCTCCTCAGTCCCCATGGCTCAAACCCATCAGTGGTTTACTGATGGCCATAGTTCTCCTACATGAACCACCATTGGGCCCCTTGTGTACTGTTTTCTTGGGCTTATGGACCTTTGTGGAATTTGGATACCTAATTATGGGCTTCTGGCTAAACCCCTTTATAAAAGCCTAAAAAGAAACACCAATAAGGAACCTCTAATATGGGGGCTTGAACAAAAACAGGCTGTTCAGGCATTGAAAAAAGCTTTACTCTAAGCCCTGGCCCTGGGCTACCACACCCTTGGAGAACCATCTTTTTATATGCTCTTGAAAAACAAGGAATAGCTCTAGGGGTGTTAACACAGCTTTTGGGGCCACAGTTACAACCAGTAGCCAGTTTATCAAAGAAATTGTAACCCCCCGGCTGCAGGATGGCCTGCCTGTTTGAGGGCAATAGCAGTCATATCTTTACTCTTACCAAAGGCCGCTAAATTCACTATAGAAGTTTCCCTTACTATTAGAACCTCCCACCAGGTCTCCAAGCTCCTCCAGAGAGGGGCAACAAAATGGATTTCAGATAGCTGCCTATAAAAATTCCAGGCTATGTTTTCAGAAACCCCTGACTAAGATTGAAACCTGTCCAGGACTTAACCCTGCCATCTTCTTCCAGAAGAGATGATAGGGGAACCAAGCAGGCTAGTGCATAATTGTGAACAAATTATGCTTCACCACTACCTTCACTGGGCAGATCTATCCCCAATCCCCATCACTCAAACCCAGCAGTGGTTCACTGATGGCAGCAGTTTTGTCAAGGATGAGGAATGGAATGCAGGATACACAATAGTAATCAAGAGTCTAGAGGTGATGGAGGCCCAGGCTTTACTGGCAAATACATCTGCCCAACTAGCTGAACTCATAGCTCTGACCTGAAATCTCCAGTTAGCCAAAGATAAGAGAGTTGCCATCTATACAGAACCTAAATATGCTCACTTGGTGTTACATACCTGTGCATCTATTTGGAGAGAGTGAGGATTCCTTACCACTCAAAGAATGCCAATGAAGTATGGGCAACAGATTCATGTGCTTTTAGAGGCTGTTCAGGAACCAGCTGAGCTGGCAGTCATCCATTGTAAGGGACATCAAACGGAGATGATCTAATAGATCAAGGAAATTGGGCTGCAGATATGGCTGCCAAATGGTGAAGTATTTCCTAACCTAGTTGGAGCTCTAGTCCCTTCTAATCCCAGTCTTCCTATTCCAGCTTATTCCACCTCAGAAATATCCAACAGGTTGACTCAAGGATACAACTTGGGCCCCTCTGGATGGTTAGTTAAAGGAAACCTTTAGTTGTTACCAGCTAAAAATGTCAAAAACTTGGTAGAAGCCACCCATAATGCTCCCCACTTTGGCACGAAATCACTAAGACATCTCCTGGAACAACATTTTGTTTCTTCTTTATTGGCCTCCACTATTAAACAGGTCACCTCACTTTGTACTATCTAATAATCCTCAAGAGGCTTTGAGGGCAAAATTTGTCTCTTCAGCCCAATGAAAGGGGACCTATCCTGGCGAGGACTGGCAGGTAGATTTCACCCGAATGCTTCCCTATAGAGGATTCAAGTATTTAATAGTGTTTGTTGACACTTTTACTCATTGGATTGAAGCTTTTCCTTGCAGGACTGAAAAGGCCACTGAAGTTTCCCAAAGACTTCTGGAGGACATCATACCTTGTTTTGGCCTCCCTCAGTCCTTACAGGGTGACAACTGTCCTGCCTTTGCTTCATAGATTGTGCAGGGAGTTTCTAGGGCCCTGAAGATCTCTTACTATCTGTATTGCTCCTGGAAGCCTCAGTCATCAGGCCAGGTGGAGTGAGTTAACCAGAGCCCCAAGATGACCCAGGAGACCAGACTCAGTTGGTTACAACTTCTCCCAGTAGCTCTTTTGCATTTACGACTTACAGCTAAAGCTCCTTTTTCTTTGAGTGCTTTTGAAATGCTCCAGGGACAGCCCTTGTTTTCGTGGGGATGAGAACAAGCCTCAGGTAGGTCACCTGAGGTTGAGCCAGTTGGGCTTTGGGATGGGACACCCTGTACCCCCTCTCAGCCAGGAATTGTAGGACTCAAGTGGTGTGTTCCCACACCTACTCTAAACTCATGGAGCAGATCTATAGGTCATCAACATATTGAAGCACCACACCCTGGTGAAGTTGGAGGTTGGCTAGATATTTCCCCAAGACCTGGCCAAAAAGATGAGGGCTGTCCTAGAACCCTTGTTGGAACACTGTCCAGGTTAACTGGTGAGGTGTTCCATGCAGAGGCATCCTACTGGAGGGATATTTGCCTCCCTGTCCTGTTGATCTTGGCCCAAGACCTCTGAATCTGTTAAGAAGCATAAGAGGCTCGGTTCTCCCTGAGGGCAGAAAGGAAATTGTGCTCATCATTTAGAAAGCAAGTCATGTCCTAGCAGATTGACAGGACAAGTAGGAATTACCAGAAATGAATGTTCAATAATAATGTCCTCCCACAAACAAAGCAAAGGGGGAGTAAAGAATTATTTGGTAGGGACCCCAGAGACTCTGTTGACCATACAGGATTGAGTGCTCAGTTTTCCAGAGTAGCTGAGGAGGACAGAGTAGGCAGTTCCAGTATCAAGAAGAAATTTTACTGGCCTACCTGCCAGCAGAAGGGTTACCCTTGGCTCCAGTCCAGTGATAGTCATCTGCTAGGGGGCTGACAGGAGAGCAGGTTCCTTCGTTGTTATACCATGATCCAGTCTGCAGACCAACTCTCCTCCTGGAAGGATCCCATTGGTCAGAGTGTGTCCCAGTGACCTGTTTAATGGCACTGATGACAAGGGGTCTTGGTCTGCCTATCCTTATTGGGGCAGTCTTTGGCCCAATGTCCTTCCTGTCAGCAGATGCAGCACCAGAGATCCCTTCCTTTGGTGGGGGCTTTGGCTATTGGTCTGAATGTGTGTGCCAATGATGCCAGTAACTGGGCATGCTAGCCTTCTTCCTCCGCTTCTTCTCCCAAGCCTGAGACTTGAGCTCAGAAGTTCTGTTACAGAAAATAGAATTAGGGATAGCCATCATGTCATCCAGAGAGTAGGGTCCAGGGGACAGGATTCTGGAGATTTTTCCTAATATCTGGTGCTGCTTGGGTTAAGAATTTGGCTTTTAATATCACATGTCTCTCATACAAGTTAAGATTCAAAGTGGCGTGTCTCTCCATTGCCTCCTCGAGCCATCCAGAAAGATTATGAGGTTTTCCTCAGGCCCCTGGGTTATGGCAGAGACCTTGGAATAGTTGACCACCTTTTGCCTGGTGGCCTTGAAGCCAGCCTGAGCACATGCTAGAAAGTGCTCTCTCTCCCGTTTCTCTTCTGAGGAATTATTATCCCACCCTGGGTCAGTCAAAAGCACCACTGGATATCTAGGATCTGAAAAGTGTAATCCAGTGGCAAATTTTTATGCCTCTGTTAACACTCTAGATTTCTCAAAATCATTTAAAGTCTGGCTTACCATAACATGGGTATCTTTCCCAGCCAAGTTATAAGCTAGACACAAATGGTGGAATATCTCTACATGCCTGTCAGAATGATCAATGTAGCTCCTCAGATCCTGTTTTATTTGTTTTAACTCTACTAAACTAAAGGGCTTATGGACCACAATTGGTCCAAGCTCCTCTGCTGCTTCCACCAAGGCTAGGAGCTGAGCTGCCTTTCCACCCAGTGGAGGTAGAGATGGTACCACCTCCCCTTTTGTAGGGCCCCCTTTAGGCCTCCCTGAGTATGGGGGCAGCTTGCAACAGGCGAAACCTGAAGAGGCTCTCTTACTTGGCTCCCATGACCCCTTGTACCCCCAAGGGCTTTCCCGTAAATAAAAGAAAGCCTGTATATACGGTATTTTGGCCCATTTTCCTTCTCTTTTGCAAAAAAAGGTCCAATTGTAAGATTATAGGGTAATTTAGAGTCCCACGTGGTAGCCTTGTACTGTGGCCAGGCTGTTGTGCAGAGGAAGACTAAACACTTCTTTAGAGTGTCTGGATCAAACTTGTCCCAGTTTGGGAGAATGTGCCCCAAGGTGTGTTAGGAGGGATTTTTGATCCCTGTGCACCCATCTAGAAAGTAAGGAGGGAAATAAAAATGAGGGAGAAGGAGAGACTTTTCCAGCTGGGGTCTGTTATACCTGAGGGTCCCCAGGTAACAACTCAGGCCATTTGGCCAAGGAACAAAGGAGGAAAAGGGGAGAATCTGTACCCACTGGGGTCTGTTAGAGCTGGGTGTCCCCAGGTAATGACCAGGGCTATTTGGCCAAAGTAGTGGTCTGGACATCTCGTTTTTGATTCATAGGAAAGGGGGCCATGCACGACCCCTCAAACCTAGGAGCCTCTCTCTCTCTCCCCCCCTTTTTTTTTTTTAAGTGTCAGAACTGTTGGTATAATGACCTGGTCATTTGTATAAGTACTAGCACTAGAGATTGGGCGGCCAGCCAAGATAACAAAGTCACTTCCTGGGATAGAGTGAAAGAAGCAGCTTGAAGGCGAAGGAGAAAGGCCCTAGAAAACCAGGGGGAGGAAACATGGTTTAACCTTAATACAGGAAGGGGCCAGAAGCATCCCATCAGATTAGAAAGAAAAGTACATTGTCAAAACCAATGTGAAGCCCAGAAGCACAAGAGTTACATTGTAAGCCCTCTTCCCTAAAGTGAAAAAAGTTAAAAACTTCTCCCCTACCATGAAGGACACATCCCCAAACTCCTTATCACACTCCTGGGTTTAGCCAAGAACTTAACTGTGCAGTCTGAGAAATGGCAAAGGTGGAAAAGCAAAAGCAAGCACTAGTGCCACATCAGGCCCTGGCTGCAAGGCAGGAAGATCTGTAGCAAGAGTGTTTTCATGGAAAAAGGTAAGCTGGCTTACCTAGACAGAGTGATTTGAGTCACGGCACTAATATGTCAGGTTGGCAGTTGCCTGTTCTTGCTTCTTGGTGTGCTGTTGGCTAAAGAATGACCAGACACACGAAAAGCAAGGCAAGCATGAAATGAAGTTTATTGAGGAAGGACAAGATAGATTTACAGAACAAGAGCAAGATGTGGGTTTACAGAGCAAAAACAATATACGTAAGGAATTTAAAATCTAGTCTCTGTGGACCAAGCCTAAATTCAAAATTTTGCTTAAATGGTCATAGGCTTAAATAATGTAGAAACTTCATTTTTGCAGTATGTTTATGCAAACTTTGTGTTTAGAATTTCCATGATTAAGGAGAAAAAAAATAGTTCAGATAGGTTAACCTAACCGTTTCATGTTTCATCAGCAACTGATCAAATTTATGCAAAAGAAAGAAGTTACATTTGGATGGCACTGAATTAGGAGTATTAACAGATAATTTAAAATTTTAACTAAATATACATAACAAGGTACAAAATGGCATATATCTCCACCTACCAATGATTATATGAAAATATTATGCTGATACGGCTTTTGCAAAATGTCTTAACATTTTAGGAGCACATAAAAATTTGCTGACATTGTTAAACAACAAATATGCTCATTTTTGTACTAATTATCCACCCAGAGTCTTTTTACTTTGTGTCTGTCATACATGTACATTTCAAATAAAACATAATTGATAAATAAATACAGTCATGCATTTTATACTAAATGTAGCTGGGCTGAAGTAAGTTTCCACATCTCAGCAAATCAATAAAATTATTATTCATCACTTTATAATGATTCTTATAATCAGAGAAAATGTACTTTTCTTTATAAAATCAGAGTTAAATAATGGGGTATGTCTAATAACTGTCATAAAAATTTAAATCTAGGATGGCAGGGTTTTTTTTTCTTTTTTTAAAATGAGATAACACATAAAAATGTCTCTCTGGGTGTTTTAAGCAGGAATCGCTTTCCATAACCTGTCTTTAATATAAATTCATTGGTCATATGTAGAAACAGACATTATATAATAGTAAATGCATTGTTCAATATAATAGCAAACACTAAAGAATATTTTTCTATATGTTAGGCATTCTACTGGTGCTTTATTTCTATTAACTCATGAAAGCCTCTCATTAATACTATAATTAATACAGTAGTTACTATTTTTATTCATATTTTAAAGATGACAAAATGGGGGCACAGAAGGGTCACACAAGGGGCAACTGACAGAAACAGAATTCAAACACAGGCAGTGTGCCTTCAATTCTATACTTCACTACAGTGTACAGTATTTATATACATTTATATACATTTTACTAACCCTGCAAATAAGATAAATTATGTTATCAAGGAAAAAATTATATTAATAGTGCACAGTTTCTTCCTATTTCCCTTGGGATTGATATCAGAACAGCTCATTTCACAGTTGAAGCTCCTGGGGAAATACAGAGAGAAAAAGGGGATGGGGAAAATAGTAATTAATTTTTGATTCCATGGAATTAAATGATAAATGCTTACATCAAATTCTCAATGCTGTGAGGTAGAGGGGCAAGACAAAGACGAAAGTAATTAAAGCTTTTTTACTGGCAGGTAAATTGGCTCCTCTCTTCTATCTTATATCAAATAATTAAGTCTTGCATATATAAAAAATGTACGACTAAAATTCATGGAGAAACACCAGGAGGGAAGAAAAATTCTAGAATAAAAATTGTTATAGGAGATCCATGATCTATTATTCAAATATACACTGGATAACATCGTTTTCAATAAAGAATTGTGTCTTGATATTTGACACACAGGCAATTCCCTGGTTTGAAAATCAATCATCTTTTTTCTTCTTAGAATCTGATACAGACAAAAAATGTTTAATTATAATTGCAAGAAATCCTCCATGGATTTTTACAATGAATTAATCATGATCTGCTTTGAAGCAGAACATAGGAGTAAATGAACATAATCATAAATCATAAGAAATATTCCAAATCTTTTATTTTGAACATTTAAAAAAAAAGTTATCAATCTTCTGTTGTAATACATGCATTTCAGATTGTCAATACTTAATTATACACTCCCCTCTAGAAAGTTGTGAAATTGATGTATATAAACATCTTTTAAGAAAAATCAATGGATCTAATGTCAAAGGGAATGAAATTTCAATGCATGAGACCTTCCATCTTTCCAATAGAATTGGCCCTAAAGATGTCTACTTAATTACATAAAAAAGTTTTCATTAGTGAAAAGTATTTTCCATGCCATATAATAGTCAATTAAATAAAATAAAAATATTAAAATCAAAGTGATAATTAATTATAGAGTTACAAGTGGAGCTAGATTGGAGGTGTTATTTAGTACACTGACTGATCATCCACCTATGCATGGTTTAAAGTTTTGGTAATGTTTCTAAGGAATGAGCACTGTAATCTCCCCACAGCAGTTTCTGTTTGCTATATATTGTTTTGTCTACATTTTGAAGCCAACTTTGAATTTATATATCTTCCTTCCTTTCTTTCTCCCTCCCTCCCTCCCTTCCTTTCTTCCTTCTTATCTCTGTTTATCTATTTATCTGTGATGTTAACTTGATTGGGCCAAGGAATGTTCATGTATTTGGTCAAACATTATGGTGGATGCTTCTGTGAGGGTCTTTTTGGATGAGTTTAACATTGGAATCTATAGGCTGAGTAAACTCCCTAATATGTGGTCCTGAGTCAATAAATTGAAGGCCTGAATAATAAAAGACTGCTTCTCCCTCAAATAAAAAAAAATTTCTTCTGGCTAAGTACCTTTAATCTAAGCCGTAGGTTCTTTCTACCTTCTGTCTCAAACTGAAACATCAGCTCTTTCTGGGTCTCAGGGCTGCTCACGTTCAGATTGAGACTCCACCAGTGGTTCCTATGGTTCTCTCAGGCTTTCAGACTTGGACCAGAACTAAACCATCTACTCTTTTGGGTTTCCAGCTTACCTACTGCAGAATTTAGGATGTAGATGCTATCTTACCCATTCAGATTTCTATAACAAAAATACCATGGACCAGGTAGCTTATAAACAATAAACATTTATTTCTCATATTTCTAGAGGCTAGAAATTTTAAGATCTGAGTACTTACAGGTTCAGTGTCTGCTGAGGTTTCTTATAGAGGGCACCTTCTTGCCGTGTCTTCACATGGTGGAAGGGGCTGGGCAACTCTCTAGGGCCTCCTTTATGAGGACACTAATTCCAATCTTTAAGGGCTTCTCTTTCATGATCTAATCAACTCCCAAAGACACACCCCTCCTAATACCAGCACCTTGGAGTTTAGAATTTGAACATATGAATTTGGAGGAGAAACAAACACCCAAACCATAGCAGCCTCCATAATTCCATGAGCCAATTTCTTTTTTTTTTTTTTTTTTTTTTTTGAGACAGAGTCTCACTTTGTTGCCCGGGCTAGAGTGAGTGCCGTGGCATCAGCCTAGCTCACAGCAACCTCAAACTCCTGGGCTTAAGCGATCCTACTGCCTCAGCCTCCCGAGTAGCTGGGACTACAGGCATGCGCCACCATGCCCGGCTAATTTTTTCTATATATATATTTTTAGTTGGCCAGATAATTTCTTTCTATTTTTAGTAGAGACGGGGTCTCGCTCTTGCTCAGGCTGGTTTCGAACTCCTGAGCTCAAACAATCCACCCGCCTCGGCCTCCCAGAGTGCTAGGATTACAGGCGTGAGCCACCACGCCCGGCGAGCCAATTTCTTATGATAAATCCTATTGGTTCTGTTTCTCTGGAGAACCCTGGAAAATACGTATTTTCATTTTAAGAGAGTTTCTAAAGGAAGGGGATTTTAAGGATGAGTTTTCTGAATTGGTTCTGGGGTTTCTGGAATTGGCACTCTAATCTGATTAGATTTAACAATGCTAATGGCCATAATTCCAGTAGTAAAGAGAGCATTGATAGTACATGACATAATCTGGAAATAGAGATATGCAAAATATCACTGTGAATACTTCTAATCAGCCACTTCTAAGAAACAAGGATCTGGGTGATGATCTATATGATGTTTTTGAACATTTTTGTCAAACTAATGACTATAATGAGATTTAATGGTTGCTCCTAACATCACTGGACAAAGTTGGAGGGGTAGGATGAACTCAGAAATTTAAATTCCCAGCTCAAGTGTTACATAAATTATGCAAAAGCTTCTGTGTATTCCCTGAAGAAGGCCTTTATCTCCTGTTGTTGCAGGGCTGAGATTGTTTAAAATCAGACACTGAACCTTACCCTGTGACTGGCTGAATTGCAAGGCCAACCATACTCACAGCCTTGTAGGGTTATCTATGTTAAAGTGAGGCCATAGGCTGGGAAGGAATGGGATCCTGAAGTTTGGTATGGGGATGTGTGAGAAGACCCTGATGAAACTAGGGACATTGAGCGCCTAAACTCTGATGAGACTTCTTCGCCAGTGGAAGGGGCTCCTCCATCTCTGGTGGAAGCAACCTCTTTATCCCCAACTGAGGAGATTAACCCTACATCACCTGTGTAAACTCTAATGGCCTCTTCTGAGGCAGTTGCCATGTAAGACAATGCTGAGTCTCCTCAGGACACACCACTTCTCTTATCTTCTGGACCTACAACTAGATTCAAGTAGTAGTAGGAAACTAAGGGTGAAGCACAAAGTGCAACCTGTGAGGAAATATGCCACACCCCAAAGACTTATTTGAATTTTCTAATTTATATAGATTAGAAATCTGGGGAACACATGTGAAAATGAGTATTAAGGTTGTGGGATAATGGTGGAAGGAATATAAAGTTGGATCAGGCCAAATTTATTAATATGGGCTCACCAAGCACAGATTAGTTAATGTTGAAGCTCGGGACATTAGTAAGCACTTTAACAGTTTATTTGATTAATTAAATAAAACATGGACCAAAAAGTGGCCTATAGTGAGTGAGTTATAAATGCCAGAGCTGTCTTGGTTTAATGTAGAGGAAGGGATTCAAAGGCTTAGGGAGATTGGAATGTTATAGTGGATTTGTTATTTGAGACCTACTCACACACTGTGGTAGCATCCAGAAGACATATTTAAGACTGTGAAAAATAAATTTGTGAGAGATGCCGTTGCCTCCTAGGGTAGTTCTGTGATCATTCTTCCAAGTAGGCCAGATCTTATAATGGCATTTGAAGTCCCTGAATTGGGAAACCTAAGTGCAACAAGGGTAATTGGATCCTGGGGTGTCAGGGGGCAATTAGCAGTGTCTAATCACCAAAAGCAAGGTGGCTGTTGTTCTTGCAATGGCAACAGAGTCAAAGTAGCAATCTGAATAGTCCTACTCTCATAGCCAATGGCATTGGCTAGTTAATCATGATGTTTCTAGAATTGAAATAGACAGAAATCCTACTAAATTCTTATTTGATCTGTATAAGCAAAAAATGTCTAGGTCAAAGGAACAGAAGTCTAATCTGAGTCATAAAAATGGGCAATCCCAGCCCCTCAATTAATTCCCAGGCTTAAGCCAGTTTATAGACCCAGATCCCTTTAAATGAAGGGGAGGCTGGAATGTATAATTGGAATAGACATATTCAGCAGCTGATGGAATTTCACATTTGTTCTTTGACCTGTGGAGTGAGGGCATTATGGTGGGAAATACCAAGTAGAAGCCACTAGAACTGCCTCTACCTAGGAAAATAGTAAACTAAAAACAATAGCACATTTCTGGAGGGCTTGCCAAGGTTAATGCCAGCAGTAAGAACTGGAAAGATGCAGGGGTGGTGATTCCCACCATGTTTCTATTCAACTCACCTATCTGGCTTGTGAAGAAGACAGGTGGATGCTGAAGAATTACAGTGGATTGTCATAAAATTAACGAGGTGGTGACTATTCCAATTGCAGCTGCTGTATCAGTTCAGTTTTCAATGATTGACCAAGTAAACACACCCTGTGGTACCTAAAAGGAGTTATTGATCTGGTAAATGCTCTTTTTCTTGTACCTGTAAATAAGTATCACTAGAAACATTTTGCTGGCAAGGCCAGCAATACACTTTCACCTTTGTACTTCAAGGGTATATCAACTCTCCATCCCTGTTATAATTTAGTTCACAGAGATCTTGATTGTTTTCCCTTCCATGAGATATCACATCCTTCCATTACATTGTTTACCTTACCCTCATTGGACCTACATAGCAGGAAGTAATAAATTCTCTAGATTTGTTGGTAAGACATTTGAGTGTTGGTATCTGACACATTTACTGAGAGACCTTAAAAGCTACTAGTTTTGAGTGGGCCCAGAAAAAGAGAAGGCTCTGCTATTGGCCCAGGGTGCTATCCAAGTTGCTTTGCCACTTGGGCCATATGATGGAGCAGATATAATGTTGTTTCAAGTATTAGTACCAGAGTGAGATGCTGGTTTCAGCCTTTGGCAGGTCTCTATAGGTGAATCACAGTTCAAGCCCTTAGGATTTTGGAGCAAAGTCCTGCTATTCCCCTGAAAATAACTACTCTCCTTTTGAGAAACAGTTCTTGGTCTGACACTAGGTTTTATTAGAGACTGAACACTTAACCATAGGCTACCAAGTTATCATGGGACCTGAGCCACCCATGATAAATTGGGTGTTATATGACCCATTAAACCGTAAAGTAGGGCATGCACAACAGTACTCCATCATCAAATGGAAGTGATATGTACATCATTAGTCCTGAGCAGGCTTCAAAGACACAAGTAAGTTATGTGAAGAAGTAGTCCAAATACCCATTGTCCTGATTCCTGCTATACTACCTTGTCTCTCCCAGCCTGCATCTGTGGCCTCCTGGGGAGTTCCTTAAAGTCATCTGACAAAGTAAATCAGTCCTGGGGCCTGGTTTATGTGGTTTTGCACTGTATGCAGACACTGCTTTGGGAACATCCCTGAAGGACAGAGATGAAAGAAAATCTTCCCAATGAGCAGACATCCAATGTTACATCTGGTTATTTGCTTTGCTTGAAAGGAGAAATGGCCAACGGCCATATGTGTGATTGCATACTGATTCATGGGCTGTGGCCAATGGTTTGGCTGAGGCCAATGGTTTGGCAGAATGGTCAGGGACTTGGGAGGAACATGATTGGGAATTTGAATGAATGATATATTCAGAGACCTCTAATAATACATAGAAAAGTGACAATATTTGTGCCCAAGGTAAATGCTAACCAAAGGGTAACCTCAGGAGAGGAGACTTTAATAACCAAGTGGATAATATAATCCATTCTGTGGATGCCAGTCAGCTTCTTTCTCCAGCTACCTTTGTCACTGTCCAGTGGGCTCATAAACAAAGTTGCCAGGGAGGCAGAGATGGAGGTAATGCATGGACACAGCAACATGCACTTCCACTCACCACGGCTGACTTGGCTATAGCCACTGCTTAGTGCCCAATCTGTCAACTGCAAAAACCAACACCGAACCATCAATATGTCATCATTCCCTAAGGTGATCAATCAGCTACCTAGTGGCAGGCTTATTACATTGGATCACTTGCATCATGAAAGAGGCAGAATTTTTTTCTTACTAGAATAGCTGTTCTTGCATGCAATGCTCCTGCCAAAACTACCATCCATAGATGCACAGAATGCCTTATCCACTGTTACACTATTTCACACAACACTACTTCTGATCAAGGAACTCACTTCAGAGCAAATGAAGTCTGGCAATGGGCCCATGCTCATGGAATTCACTGCACTTATTATTTTAGCCACCTGATGAAACTCTCTTGGTACAAGAGTGGAATGGCCTTCTGAAGACTCGGTTACAGTGTGACAATACCTAGAGGGCTGGTCAAGGTTCTCCAGGAGCCTGTGTATGTTCTGTATTTACTATATGGTACTGTTTCTCTCATAGTCAGGATTCACAGGTCCAGGAATCAGGAGCGGACACCACTCACTCCTACCTCCAATGACCCACTTAAAAAGTTCTTGCTTTCTCTTCCCACAACCTTATGTTCTGCTGACCTAGAAATCTTTATTCCCAAAGGAAAAATGCTTTCATGAGAGGACTCAACAGTGATACCACTGAACTGGGAGTAATATTGTTGCCTAGCCACTATTGACTCCTCATGCCTGTGAATTAAAGACAAGGAAGGGAGTTTCTCTCTTAGCTGAGGTGATTTCTTCTGACTAACAAAATGAAATTAGACTCCTTCTCTATAATGAAGCTAACGAAGAGTATGTTTGCAGTATAGAAGATGCTTTAGGGTGTCTCTTAGTATTATCATGTCCTGTGACTAAGGTCAATGGCAAACCGAAAAAAACCAATTCAGGCAAGACTACTAAGGAACTCTTTAGAATGGAAGGTTTAGGTCACATACTCAGGTAAAGAACCATGGCCAGCTTAGGTGCTTGCTAAAGGTAACAGTAATACAGAATAGGTAATGGAAGAAGGTACTCATAAATATCAGCTACCACAACAGAATTAGTTATAGAAATGAGGACTGTAATCGTCATGTTTCCTCTTTATTTTGTTAAAAATATATATTTGTGTGTGTACATCAAATATCTTTGTTTTCTTCCTTCTCTTATTTCCTTTATGTAACATACAATATATTGACTGTATCATAGTATTTAACTATGGTTAATTTTCTATCAGAGTATTTAAGTTATAGCACATCAAGAAAAAGAGTAAACCTCACTTAAGGATTTTTCCTCCTTTTCTGGGGATAGGATTAATGCATTTTCAGTTTTATACACCATAGTTGTATCATGTTATGGAGAATTATGACCTTGCCATTGTATTCATTTGGAGATAGAGTACAATTTAAGGAGATGCTAATGCATGCCAAGTTAATAAAGGATGGACTCATGCTAGCTAATTTTATGTGTGAATTTGAGTGAGACATAGGGTGTTCAGATATTTTGTAAAATTTCCTTTTGGGTGTCCCTGTGAGGGTGTTTTTGGGTGAGTTTAACATTTAAATCAATAGAATGACTACAGGAGATTGCCCTTCCTAATATGGGTGAGCTTCATCCAATCAATTGAAGGCCTGAATAGAATAAAAGGCTGATCCTTCTGCAAATAAGAGGGAATTCCTCTTGCCTGACTCCCTTTGATCAGCTATAGGTTTTTTCCTGATTTAGGACTCCAGTTGAAACATCAGCTCTTCCTGAGTGTCCAGCCTACTAGCCTTTGGCACTACACATTGGCAATCCTATGTCTCCAGCTAACCAATTGCAGATTTGGGGATTGTCAGCCTTTATAAAAGAAATAGGAACTATCTCTATAGCTACAAATATAGATCTCCTATTAGTCTATTGGTTTCTCTGGAGAACCCTAATACTATCTATCTATCTATCTATTCATTTGTCTATATATCTATATCTGTCTATATACCCACAAATATATATATAAACGAATGTGTGTATATGTTTGTGTATGTGTTGTTCAAGTAAGAATCGCTGCATATGTATAGCACTTCTTACTAAAACTAACCTTTCTTGGCCTTTTTTAATACAACTGAAAAGAAGAGTTTGAGGACATACAAGAAAAATATCTTTCCCTAAATAACAATGAATTTTCATTTTTTCCATTATTTGTTGGCTAATTTTTACTAAAATCTTTTTTTTTTTAACTTTTTTTCTGGAGATTTAGACCCAAACCATCTTGGCTAAGAACATCAGCTCTGCAGTCTTACAAACCTAGCTTTCACTTCAGGTCCTGAAATTTAGATCCTAACACTTATTGCCTCTCTATCGTTGGGAAATTGTTGACCTCCACTTAGACTCAGTTTTCTCGTCTATGAAACACTGACAAAAAAATCATCAACTTCTAAGTTGTTGGATACAGTGCCTCGCACTTAATGAGTTAAGAAATGATGTTTTCTTTTATCAATTATCTATCATATGCATACATAGTTTTTGTATTAATATGTTAAGTCTACAAAAAACATAATCAAATGCTCTGTTAGATATTTCATCCAGTGAGTTAATTCAGCCAGTTATTCTTTTTTTTTTTTTTTTTTTTCCTCCTGGTTCTCAATTATACTTCTGTCAAAACTTTATTTTAAGTCATGCTGTTTTAGGCTACCACAACATTTTTTAAAATGATAAAACTTATACTTAAGTGACAAAATAGGATGCACATACCACTGTATTGGGGGAGGGGTGATACATTTTTCTTCTGTGTCTAAAAGCCACATATATTGAATGCTTCAGGAATTTGCATGTCATCCTTGTGCAGTGGCCATGCTGATCTTCTCTGTGCCCTTCTGATTTTAGTATACGTGCTGCCAAAGCTATATTACAAGGCTATAGTAACTAAAACAGCATGGTACTGGCATAAGAACAGAGACAATGGAACAGAACTGAAAACCCAAATATAAAACCATCCTCATGTAGCCATCTAATCTTTGACAAAGCAGACAAAAACATACACTGAGGAAAAGAATCCTTATTCAGAAAATGGTGCTGGGAAAATTGGATAGCCACATGTAGAAGACTGAAACAGGACCCATACCTTTCACCTCTCACAAAAATCAACTCACAGTGGTGGATAACAGACTTAAACCTAAGGCATGATACTATAAGAATTCTAGAAGAAAATGTTGGAAAAACTCTTATAGGCATTGGCCTAGGCAAAGAATTTATGAAGAAGACCCCAAAGGCAATTACGGCAACAAAATAAATAAATAAATAAATGGGATGTGATCAAAATAAAAAGCTTCTGTACAGCCAAAGAAAGTATTACAAGAGCAAACAGACAACCTACAGAATGGGAGAAAATATTCGCATGTTACACATCCAATAAAGGCCTGATAATTAGTATCTATATAGAACTCAGGAAAATCAGCAAGAAAAAATCAAACAACCCTATCAAAAAGTGGGCAAAGGAAATGAACAGGAACTTTTCAAAATAAGATAGACTAAAGGACAACAAACATATGAAAAAATGCTCAGTATCTCTAATCATCAGGGAAAAGCAAATCAAAACCACCATGAGATATCACTTATCTCCAGTGAGAATGGTCCTTATCAAAAAGTCACCAAACAATAAATGTTGGCATGGATGCAGAGAGATAGGAACACTCATACACTTTTGATGGGACTGCAAACTTGTACAACCTCTGTGGAAAGTAATATGGAGATACCTCAAAGAGCTACAAGTAGAATTGCCATTTGATTCAGTAATCCCATTACTGGGCATCTATGCAAAGGAACAAAAGACATTCTATAAAAAATACATCTGCACTAGAATGTTTATAGCAACACAATTCACAATTGCAAAGATGTGGAAACAATCCAAGTGCCCATCAATACAGGAGTGGATTAATAAAATGTGGTATATGTATACCATGGAGTTCTACTCAGCCACAAAAAACAATGGTGATATAGCATTTCTTGTATTATCCTGGATAGAGCTGGAACCATTCTACTAAATGAAGTATCACAAGAATGGAAAAACAAGCACCACATGTACTCACCATCAAATTGGTATTAACTGATCAACACTTAAGTGTGCATTTAGTAATAACATTCATTGGGTGTTGGGTGGGGGGCAATATATTCACACCTGATGGGTGCGGTGCGGACCATCTCGGGGATGGACACGCCTGAAACTCTGACTCAGGTGAGCCAAAGGCAATGTATGTAACCTAAACATTTGTACCCCTGAAATATGCTGAAATAAAAAAAATTAAAAATAAAAATAAAATAGAAACCACATATAATTTAGGAAATAGATACAAATTCCTCCTCAAGATATTTTTCTTGATTCTCTCCAAATTCCTCTTCCCAGTTGCATTAACAAGTGCCAAGAGAAGTTAATCTTTTAAAATAGTGCTAAATCCCCAGAGTTAAAGATACATTGCCTGAAGTTGTAATGGGTCATTGCTGTTGGATTCTGTCACAGTAACCTAGATAACTCTGTGAAAAACCAGTTGGTGTTGTTCATTTGTCCAGAGTGTAAGGTTGTCAATTATCATTTCCAAGTGTCCCATCTGATCATTCAATAACCTGGAAGCAGAAATTAGTATAACTTTAAATTAACTTTATAACATGATGTGTTTGATCTTGAAATTATTTTTTACTTTAATTTATCTTGATTGTTCCCTTCCAAGGAAAAGCACAGCTGATTGAACATAATCTATTTGTATGATAAACACTAAAGAATTCTTCTTTATCTAAAAAATAAGGCAGGATGGGCATTTAAAAATTTTTTTCCTCTTCTTTGTTTTGTCTCTTTACAAGAAAAAGTCATGCTATAAATAAAGTACATTATTCTTTAGCATATTTCATGGTTCTCTGGGCATAGCACTATGTTGTCGAAGGTGTTAATGGGCTCTAAAGGCAAAGTATTCCATACATCAAATTTACCTTCCCATCTCTTGGAGATCTGGGGAGATGTACTTTACTAGACTTAAATGTCAGAGCTCTGCTCTGCATCCCAGCGTGACAGTCAGCAGTGTACAGTTGCACAGTTAAGCATAAATGCCTGCCTGGCCAAGTGTCTGGATAAAATTAATGGTATTTGTTTATTTTAAATAAATCTATCTTGAGGCAATGTCTTGAGTTGTTTGCCTAGTTAATACCCAAGGCTCCTTGAAAGGCTCTAGAATAAACATAAAAGGAACAAAGGATTTTCTAAATGTAATTATCTCTAGTCAATAATAATTAGTCAATGGGTAGATTGATTGGACATATGTCTTGAGCTCTTTTTGAAGCCTGAAAAAATTAACATTAGATTACTTTCACTTATTTTTTTCAGCTCATAAACTTTGGGGATGCTGAACTGTGTTCGGGTATGGTCTGTTTTGACAAATAATGGAGTATTTCCTTTTAGCTAGAAATTATAGACAATAATAAGGAGAAGCTCTATGCTCTGTGGATCCTCATTTAACTCTTCCATGCCTCCTTGAGTCCATGTTTAAGAATACTAATCCAAATTCACTTCTGTCCTTTCAGGAAAGGACAACTGATCAACCCAGAAATATGACTGCAGCTCTTTTCTGAAAAAATAGCAGTTTGTTCTGAGATAATAAATATTATCTTTTTGGTTTTCTTCATATTTTCCTTCTCTGCAAGTTTCAAACAGTTGAGCATCTTCACCTATAAACTTTCTGCATATTGAGTTTTTCAGAAATGTGGGGCACTTTTTATCTCAGTCTTTAAGTGAAGGAAGGGGTAGGATTAAAGAGGGAGTGGTAACTAAAACTGATGACCTTATATAAGCAAAATGGTTTACATATATAATCCTATTTAATCTTCCTGTGAACCCTGCTTTAGTAGGTGTATTAGTTTGTTGGGGCTGCCATAACAAACTGGGTGGCTTAAACAGCAGAAATTTATTTCCTCTTAGTTTTGGAGGCTAGTAGTCTGAGATCAAGGTTTTGGCAGGATTGGTATCTTCTGAAGGTTTCTCTGCTTGACTATACAGGCCATCTGCTTCCATTGTTTTCACATGGTCTTTTGTATGTGTCTGTGTCCTGAGATCTTCCTCCTATAAGAACAACAGCCATATTGAACTATGGCCCACTCATATGTCCTCATTTTATCTTAATTATTTCTTTAAAAGCCCTGTCTTCAAATACAGTCATATTCTGAGGTACTAACCATTAGGACTTCAACACAGGAATTTTGGGTGAAGACAATTGAGCCTACCATCAGAAGTTGCCTTATATAGAAGGCAACTGTGGTTCAGTGAGTTATGAAAGGAGTTGGTTGTTTCAGAAATTTTCTGTGTATGAAGTCAATAACATACCTCTTACCTGGCTCTTGTTCTTGTCTTGATCACTAATTTCTGAATGGCTTTGAGAAAGTACCTGAAATTTTTTGCTCTTATTAATTGTGCAAAATGAGGAAGACAAATGCTATTGTATTCAAGGAATCTTGCAGTTTTAACGTTCTTCAATAAAATAATAGATTTTTTGTTGTTATTGTTGTTGTTGTTCCATAAGTCTCTATTCCCCAATTACATTGTAGACTTTTTATGGGGTGAAACCGAATCTCACTTTTTTATTCCACCAATACTTTGAACAACACTCAGTTTCTGATTAGTTAATCAAATTCTGGCTTTTTAGTTTACCATTACAATCAAGAAATTAAGGGTTTTCACGTCAAAATATATATTGTATGCTGATTTTGTAAACACATCTGAAGATTTCAGTCAAAATTAGCAACAGAGAAGCAGCTATAATGATAGAAAATTGGAAAAAACAATATTGTGAACTAAAGACATGTTATGTGATAATAATCATTCAAATAATTTCCAGTCTTCATTGGATATAATACACAACTTTTCTTTCTTTTTTTTAAAGGTTCCACACATTAATAAGTGGAGAACATACAGCAAGATCAGGATATGGGTCCTGTAACTGATTACTAAATAGGTTTAGTTTTTAGGCTATAGACTATATTTATCTCAGTTAGCACAAGGGTCAGTCTAAATTTCACTGTGATGTGAATTCTTGACGTTGTGAAAATTTGAGCATATTGTTGTAATGCTATATATATATACACATATGTGACTCCTGGTGAGTACTGGCTTCTTGAATTGCATTTATTTTTAAATAATAAAAATGTATTTTTAAAGGTATTTCATTAAAGGTTTTTCTTTAGGTTCTATTATGAGTATATTCAAATATTTTCCCCTTTTATATTTTGTAGTTGTAATTTATATTGATAATAGATATAACATCAAATCAGTCACCTTGATTTGATTTATTTCCTTTACTAGTAACAAAATTTAAGTTTTTATTATCCCTCTGGTAGAGATCACAAATGCAACAAATATGTATTAGAGTTTAAGGGCTTTGACCTTTTTTTTTCCCCCAGTGTACAAAAAACTCTTACCATCAATGCACTAGATCAATTCAGATCTGCTAGATATTTGAAATAATTGTTTTGTGTCAGGTATTATGCATATAATACTGCTCAACAGAAACCATCTTTTTGTCAAGATTACATAAACTAGATAATTTATTCATTGCCTGAATATTAGGCTTTTTAAGACTGACTACACTATGCTTATTTTATGGTTCTGTAAAGAAATATGTTATCCTCAACCTTGACCTACAGTAGAGATCTTTTATATAGCAAAGGTGTAATTCCTTTTTAAGGAATTCCTTAATGATATATGCACAGAAACTATCATTCACCCTTATTAAGAAACTAAGCATAAATATAACTTTATTATGTGATTATGAGAACACATCAAAACAAATGTGACCCTAATCCTTAAAATAATTTTCTTAGTTTTATAAGAGATGAATTTTTTCCCTAAGGTAATAATGTGTCTGTAATATTTGGATTATTTTTCATTGTTTAAAGTATATTTTAAGCAAAATATATGATTGCTTCCTAAATATTTCACATTTTAAGGTATATTAAATATAACAACATTAAAACATTTGAGAACAGATGTTTTATTATGTCCACTTAAAAACATAGTTAAGTTTCAAAGAGTCAATCTCTAATTTCCATATGTACCTTCTCACAAAAATGAACACAAGCTACTGCCAATATTTTTACTTAAAATTGAATTTATTTTTATTTTAACCTGATTCTTTCTATTTGAAAATATGAGGGTCATCCCTCTTGCCCAGATAATGTAGTAATTATATATGAAGCTATTTAGTATGATATTTAAGAAAATAAAAATTTTCATATATCATGTTAAAATTATCTGAAATCCAAAAATAGCTCCCTTTTCTCTTGCTATATTTTATGCCTGATCTATAATATCCCTCTTTAAATACATAATTTAACAGAATTTCTAACCATCTCAAGTATAAAAAGTTTCTTATACAATAAGAGTATTTTAATAACATCAATAAGACAGTGCTTGATATGTTCATTGTTAATTACTTATAGATGAGATTTTCTACCAATGTCTGCTTGGTTCATTTTTCTTTTTTTTTTTTTTGTCATTATTGCTATTATTGTTGCCTATATTTTGTTCTAAAAATGTCATTAAATTCTTCCTTATATTAGACTAAAACTTCTCTCTTTACTTACACACACTTTTGTCTCTTTGAATAAAAAGTAGGTATAATTCTCTTCCATGTAGATCTAAATAGTTATTATTAAATTATGGGATATTTATTCTACAGAATAATCATTTCCAGTTTTTTTTCCCAACAATTCATTCCCTTACTCTCCCCTAATCTATATCAAAATAGCTTTGGTTTTTAATTTATTTATTTTTATCTAAAACTATTATGTTTTTGGTTCATGTATTTGGTTTGTTGGTTGATTACTTACTTGTTCAGTTTGTTGAGAATGTAAAGAGCTGATCCTTGAGGATTTCAATATAGAAATGTATTTGTATCCCTTTTGAATTTTACAGCCTGTAACTAAGCTTATCTTTTTAGCTTGTGAAAATCCTTTCAGAACCTGTAATTGTCATTTATTATCTTTTAAGTTTCATGCCACTATAGCAATCATTAGTAATATTAGTAAATATTCTAATTCATCTTTTCCTCTAGACACGTGATAGGATTGGAGTTCCCTGCACTCTGAAAATTAAATGCATTTTTGTGATTTGCTTTTTCAAATAAGATGTAGCCAAATTAGGTCATTTCTGCAAAGAACTGACAAGAATAGTTATTTTTCCCTCTGTCACTGTGATTGGCAACATTAAATATAATGGCTATTCCAACAGTGTGGGTCCTAGAATGAGGATGACTAAAGAGACCTCCTCACAAACCTTAGATCAATGTGATGTAACATAAAGAAATAATTCCTTTTTGTTTTAAACCACTGAGATTGTGTGTGTGTGTGTGTTTGTGTGTGTGTGTAATTTTACTGTTGTTATGTATTAGGATAGTCAGGTAGCAGTAACAAAATGTCAATGACTTAATGTGATAAAATTTCATTTTTTGCTTATATTAATTGTTCATTGTGGGTTTAAAGGGCAACTTTGTTCATCACAATCACTCAGAGACCCAGGCTGATGGAAGTCCATGTTGATACATGATTTCATCATCTCTGTGGCAGGCAAAGTGGGTGTGGGGAAACCTGTAAGTACCCTTAAACTCTTAGAGTAATATATTGCTCAGAACTGATACTGTACTTCTCAGGTTTCATTGACCAAAAGAAATCGTAAAGCTACCTCTGATATCAAATTAGTAGAATGGCTGAATTATGCATTAGCAATTTAGTATAATAACCATACTCTTTTAAAATCTCCTCTACATAACAGTGGAAAAGTTTGGAACTATATTTCCTAGAGTCTTCTTTTAGAAAGAAGGAGAGAAACAGAGGTCATTATTCCCTGGAAGTGGTTACCAGCAAACAAGTAAGCCGATGTGAGAACCACAGCTGCTTCTTGGTGAGAATTGAGAGCAACTGCTATGCTGCTGTCAACCCAGATAAGTGGAGGAAACTTTCTTAGAAATTCCTTAAAAAAGGCAACAATTTCCAGCTAGCTTTTGACAAACACCTTCTTCAAGATGTCATGCTGAGATGTTTAACTCTGTTTACCTAATCTTATGGTGGCAGCTTCTCTGTCTTTTTACAAGGGTGTCCCCGTGTTTTGCTTTCCCATTTCCTCCACATTCATATAAACTTCAATTCTTAATTAATTTATATTCAGAATACTTAGATGTGTTTCCTTACAACACACACTTATAACAGCAGAAACATGCAAACTTAACTATATTCTCAGAAGGAGGATATTCAGAATATTTATGATCAGCCCTAATCACTACCATATATATTATATTTCTACAGATAACTATATATATTTTTTTCCATTTGAAAAACAAACAAACACAAAGCCCCATCAAGTCATACATCAAGCCTATAGGCCTGATTGTTTGGGTGATATGCAACAGTAACTAGAACTAAGAATGTATAATGCAGATTTTTTTTATTAGATCCAGATGTAGTATACCCTTATGAACTGAAAAACAAAGTAAAAAAGTATAAAAGAAAAACACACATAGGTCTCCCCACTCCCCAACTCCAAAACTGTTTACAGTAGTGGGATAGAGACAGGAAAACCATGACTGTTCTTCCTAGTCCTTAGGCCTTTGCTCATTGTTCTCCATGATCTATGGTTTTTCTCTAGACACCATTTCAGCCTACTGACTATGTGACTATATGATTTCCATTGCCAATAAAATGTCAGAACTTCCTCTAAACGAATGAGTAAATCATTATGCTCTCCTTTCCTCTGCCTTGGTAACCAATAATGATAAAATTGTGTACTCTCCACCATTCCTGATCCTGGAAAAAGGAAACAAGAAGCAGACACCCCAGATCAGGACATGTGAGGGACACATACTTTTTAATACTATTTAGGGGACTAGGGTGGCATTCATTACTGCAGCCAAACAAAGATTATCTTGGCATACACAATTTTGAAAATATATATTTTTATATCTTTATTATCCCTTATCTATTCTAGAATTTATTGACATCAATAACTAAATCTTTAAAGCATTGATGAGCACATTCTATAAAACTCAGATGTTTGATCATATTAGTTTTTAAAGCATAACATTAAAAATATACTTATTTGTCCTTGAATATAGTCCCCTTTTTACTGACGGATAGGTGTGGTTTATTTTGTGTGTACCTTGCATATAACTTACTTGGAGAGAGTTCTGGAAGTTAGCTTCAATTAAACTTCTAGATGTTAGTAGGAGTCAGTAGAGCTTGTAGAATCTGTGGCTTAATGTCTTCTGACACTTTGGAATAAATTTGGTCAACTTTTCTTTCAATTTGGTTTCTATACTTACTTCTCTGTTCTCTATCTTTTCTGTCTCGGATTCCAATTACATGTATATTAGACCTTTTGACCATGGTGGATATTAAGAATTCAATAGATGTATTTAGTTTGATAATACCATTTCTGGGATTACAAATATATGCAGAAGTATATTTTAGTATAACAAATAGTACAAAAGGAAAGAGCGGGAGAAAAATTTTAAACTGTTTTATGGTTTTGGCAGTATCTGAAACAAAACAAAACAAAAAGATCAAAGATACCCTTGAGGAATAACAAAGTTGGAGGATGTACACCACCGAATAACAAGACCTATGTTAAATCTAATTTAACAGTGAGATATTGATTGAAGGAGAGGCAAATAGATTGATGTAGCAGAATAGAGAGAAGGGAAAGGGTTCCATGCAAATATGGTCATCAAGTTATGATAAAGATATTACTACAGTAACAGTGGAGAAAGGATGGTCTTTTCAGTCAACTTCACCAGATCAGTTGGTTATCCATACAAAGACAACTTTGACTTCATCTAATATTACGTACAAAAAATAAATGCATATGGATTATAAAACTAATTTGAATAGTAAAACAATTATGTTTCTAGAAGATGGATGCCATATTTTTCTGACTTAGCACTGGGTTAAGATATTTAAACAGATGAGAAAAGCACTAAAAACATTAAAGAAATTGACTGATAAATTATATTTTGTTAAAATTCTGTTCCTTAAAAGATACCTTTAAGAAACTAAGAATTCAATCCAACAAATGGAAGAAAGTATTTTCTTTTCTTTTTTTTAATTTCAGGGTATTATGGGGGTACAAACATTTTGGTTACATGTTATGACTTTGCCACACCCAAACCATGATTTGAGGTATGCCCTTTCCCCACTACAATGCTCACCACATCCATTAGTTACTGGTGGGAAGGTATTTTCAATATATATGTAAGACAAAGGATTCATATCCAGAACATATATAAAGAACTCTTATAAATCAATAAAAATATGAACTACCTATTTTTTTTTTTTTTTTAGAGATGAGATCTCATTATGTTGCCCAGGCTGGACTTGAACTCTTGGGCTCTAGGGATCATTCTGCCTCAGGTTTTGGGTAGCTGGGAGTACAGGTCCATGCCACCACACCGAGATATGACTTAATTAAATGAACAAACGGCTTAAGTAGTTACTTATCAGGGGAGGATATCCAAAGTACCATTAAGCATATACCATGTTCAATATTATCAGAGATCAGCAGACATGGATGTACTTTTGTAAAACCTAGGTATTATTTACCTACTACTTAGTTACATAATCTGTCCACATGGAAAATATGAACTAAAACCTAGAAAATTCAATGGAAATAGAAATTATGTAAAATAAACTTATGCATTTAATTTTTATTTATTGAAATATTTTATTACAATTTATATATTTAAATTTTTTGTGATTATGTACTTGAACTTTTTCAAATATTTGAAATATGAAGCATTCTTCTAAAGTCATGACCTGTTAACTTTAATTGACAGATGTAGTGGCTAAGAGCTAATTATCTGGAAAGTTTAGGACAAAACTATTTTCATTAGGAAGAATTTGGCAAACATGTTTTCAGGTATCTTCTGAAAGTGTTTTGAATAATCACCTCATTTCTACAGTTCAAATTGAATGAATGGAGATAATCTCGGGATTTTACTTCATAGATACATGTATATTAAGATTAAAAAAGAAATGCTATTCCAAATATTGAAAATGCATGTATGTCTGGGATTAATTCATATTTTTAAGATAAGGAAAATGCATACAAAGGTATCACAATAGTCAGGCCCACACAAGTTTTATTTAATCTTAACAACCATGCAATGTAGGGGGGTGAAGGAAGTACCAAGGATACATGCAAAAAGTATTGTACTTTAAGTTAAAATCTTTAAAAGAATAATAAAACCAACTTAAAAGACTTGTCAATTCTAAATAAGGACACTGATAAAATACAGTTTCTTTCCATTGTGGCAGACGGTTTCTACTTCCTTTCTCTTGGGATATCACTGACAGGTGCAATCCATTTTGTAGGAAAAATTGGCATGATAGAGATATGATGAACCCACATCAATTAAAATATTAGATCTAAACCAAATTATTTGTCTTCTTTATATAAAACAATAAAAATGGTTATTTGAAAATGCCTACTACAATTTTGATTTATTTTTTCTCAACCAAAATCATATGCACATAAATACAGACTTTCCAACTGAAATAATCAAAATCCATGAATGTAACAGCTAAATAACTAAAAATTCAATTTAGAATTATTTCATAGTGCTTTGTTATCCTGTTTGTTTACTCTTCACTGGAGATATTTTTAACTGTATGAGAAGACATCACAAAAGTGATATGCTGAATGCAAGGGGTTTAGAATAGATTTGTACTTATTTATGTTCAAAATGTTGTTGAGCTTAAAGTCCACCCACCCCACTAGAAGAAAAAGTTAAACGTGAAAGAGTTGTTATGAAAGTATAAATCATCAATCATATACACATATGCATTCATCTAACAAATGCATAATATTACTCAGCCTTCTGAAACTTTAATATTGAATGATTCTAAAACTTTGCATGCATTGCAAATATGTTTTCTTTGTATGTGGTAAGAGATTATTTGAAGGCTTCATAATGCAAAAAATTTTAGTGATCTATTAGAAATTTACTTAGTGATAAAACTCAGTTGTTAATGCATGTACTAAAATGTTAAACAAATTCTACTTATACAGCCTTAATTCACACTGCTGGGTTATTCATAATGCCTGTTAGTATTTTGCCTAATAGAAAAATTTATTTTATATCATGCCAGTATATAAGCCCAAAAAGGATTCATATACCTGATTCAGAAACTACTTACTGAGGCATCACTTTTTAAAAATACTGTCTTGCTGCCAAAGAATATATTAAATTATAATATAATTGAAGTGCAGGAATAATAATTCCTTAGATAATTTCATGGGAGTCTTTTTTTTTCTTACCAATGTTGTTTTATTAATAAGAATTCTAAATTTTAATTTAATTGCAGACACATACTTCACAAGGGCAATAATAAGATAAATGAATAATTTATTTGTAAATATTGTGATATGAGACTTTCAAATTATTTTATATAGGCTGACTCTGCACCTCTAATGTTGTCTTTTTATTGTTTGTTTTGTTCACTGAAGTAAATGTCAATAATGCATTACCTAACTAATTAACATGGAAAGAATTATATTTCCTACCAGTGGAAATGCCAAACTATTATGACCTATAATTCATTTTCAGATCCTGAAAGATACAATTATACTGCAGACAAACTATCTCCATTATACAAAAACATCTCCAGTTGAATTCACTGTAATGTTGGTACCTAATAGCATGTAGTCCAGATCTTAAAAATAACTGGTTAAAAAAATAGTAACCCAGAAATTCCAGGTGGAAGGCAGAAAGGCAAGAGATCTGAAGAATCAACCACCAGAAACTAATTTCACCAGGCCCTGACACAAATTAAAAAGCATTGAAAGTTAAATTGAAAACAAAACCAAAGGTAAACTACAACTATCAAATTCAAAGAACTAGAAATGAAAAGTCTATTGCCAGCTGAGAGTATTTAAGCAGAGAGGGTATGCCAATCATTATATAAGAGATGCTGTTTTAGCTAAGAGTAGGTCAGTGTATTCATTGCAAGAATGTACTTTAAGAAATAATATTTAATCACGGAAATCTAAAGTTGGCAGAAAGATAAAAAATATTAGCTACTGAGTGATGAAGCCAATGAAGCCAACAAGGGAAGATAAAAAGAATCTAGACACTATATCTGTGTAATTTTACTCATTTATCTATTATTTATTTTTCTAAATCTACTGTTTCTATTTTGAAACCCCTGCTTGTAATGGTTAATTATTAATTGATATTTTTCAGACAAGTTTTGCTCTAGTTTATCTTTTCAATCTTGTTTTAGGTAGCTTCCATATTTTTCCTACTCTAATCAATGCTTCTCCTGTCCCCATAAGTGTTCCAACCACAATCAATATCTAGTAGAGACAATGTTGAGGAATTTCATGAATCAGAGCAATAGTTTGTTTCTTAGGTTCCCCTAAAGTCTAACATTCTATAAAATACAGATTATAGTACATCTATGATAGTGATTTCCTGGGGCTAAACATTTATTAGTAAAAACAGATGTAAGTACTCACTTTCAGCAAAGTCAGGTGCTGAGAATAGGAAATAACCAAAGGGATGAAAATTACTGATGAATAAGAAAATAATAATCTATTTGAAGATTTCAATCTGATATTTGTGGGTAATGTACTAAAGTATTTATAAAATAACATCTCAGGGACTATAAACTCATATTGTATATTTGTAGTAATCCAATATTTAGCAAGACCAGGACAAAACCAAGTCTTCTATTTCCTCATCAAGTACATTTACATTTCCCTGTGATGACTTCCTGTCAATAAGCAGCAATTTAAAATAAAATAGTCACATACAATAACTCTTAAAGGAAGTCACTGTAGTCTAGGGCTAATAGTCAAAATGCAAGTCAAAACCATTTGTGGGTAAATTTAGTGAATTTTTATCAAAAATAAAAAAAGTCATAAAATAGAATAAAACCAAACAGCATAGAACAGAACTGCATCACATACTGTTAAGCTAAGTACTGTTTTGTGAAACATATTTTGCATACATGTGAGTATGTGTTTCAGTTACATATCTACACATATACTATTACAATGTAAAAAACTTTTCTTCTGAGTCACAGTCACAGCCTTTTGAAAGTTACTGTGTTAAGCTATGTGTAATCATTTTGACAGTAACATAGTTTAATAAACAAATAAATTTGAAAATTATTTTAATAGCAAAATTTATAATGTATTGAAATAAAACAAAAGTTCATAGGAAAGCCATCCAAGTAGATGTTGTTGTAATATAAGCACAAAAGAAAATAGACAATAAGTCAAACAAAAGTTATTTTAAGGAGAGAAGGAGTTTTAGAAAAGACTAGAAGAAAGAAATGATAAAATGGAACAACTGTTTACTCAATTCAGAAGAATTGGAAATATAATGATGGCATTAAAGATATTTCAAAGTATAGTTAATGTAATGAAAAAATAAATTCTCAAAATGTGTTTTTGTAGAGTATAAAAGGATCACATGATATATGACTATTAAAATGCAAATGTTTAGGCCTCCTGCCAAAAGTGTTAACTCTAAATCTATAAAGGTGCCTCCCAGAAATATATATTTTCAACAGACACCTCAGGTGATCCTTATGTACATGAAAATTTAAGAACAGCTTCTTAATATTCTAACTTAAAAACATTTCCTTTTATCACTGAAATTTTTCACTGAGAGCATGGTTTTACAATAAGCCAGGTCACAATTTTCTCACAAAGCTCACTATGTCTTAAGTGTTGCAAGAGACAAATATAAAATGGCATGAAATGCATTCTGATTAAATTCTAAAGATTATAAAGAGAGTAAAGTCATACCAAATGTGTCTGGTATCAAAATTTTTATAAGTGTATAACATCGTGTTCCTGCATATTAATGCTATAGAATAAGAATAGAATAGAGTAGAAAATTAATTCCAGCAATTGTCAATCTCATGCTTTCTCTAAAGTATGTACTTTGATATTTATTTATTGGGATGCAAGAAGAACTATGGAAGCATTGAGAGCCACTTGGTATTTCAAAAGAGAATTAAACATCATCTAGTTAAAAGTTCTGTTTGAGGTTGATTATTTGTAGGCAAAGCACTGCAATTAGCATTTAAATAATTCAATGTTAGAAACCATTTTCTCTGAGATTAACAATGATTCATTCTCACATGCTGTGTTTTTAATCAAAGAGGTGAAAGGTATAAAGCATGGGACAGGAACAAAGATGTCTAGTTACAAACTCACTCTTGCAATTTGCTAGTAATGTGCTTGCCTGAATGTTTAAAAGCAACTCAGAAGAGTGTGGTGTGCTGCCTATTCAATCCTTAATGAGAATGTAAATGAAGGATTATTGGCTCCACCAGCAGATAATATTTCTTTAGAAATATTGCCTGAGCCTTACTCTATTATTTAGCAACTTCCAAAAAATCTGTACAATAATGCATCTCATTAATGATATTGTCATTGTCATTTAGGAAACGTGGGGACTTGCAAAGTCATTATTAATTATAGCTACATGCATCAAAGCAGAAACATTTAAATTCATCACTATATTTGTTAATTAGGTGAAAAATCAGTTGTACTTTATCACTATTTTTGTGAAAATAACCCTATTATTATTAGTATTTTTTTTGACTAAGGATAAATTATTTTTTCAAAGTGGACATTGATAAGAAGAATCATAATATACTTTTCAACATAAACTACTCAATTTATTCTGGCCTAAATTATCTCATCCAAAAGGACACAGTATATATCACAATAGCAAGGTGTTTTTTTTTTTTTTTCCACTCTGCCTCCATTTAAAATGGTCTGATTGCCCCTTGTCCATTTCTAAATGATAGATAATAACCTCTTCTCTTTTGCTTTTCTTGTCTATTATGTCCTTTATAGAAAACCTAAAATGAGGCATTTCCTGCAAGCCTGCAGAGAAAGAAGACTGAATAGGAAACTGAAAGGGAGTATAGAGACCAGGATAAAAGGCAGTTATTAAATTTGTGAACTCTATCAGAAGACAAGAAAATAAACTGTACCACTGGCTGGAAGGGTAGTGAAGTATGACATTTCATTTTTATGCAGGTCTCAGCATGACAGAAGTAACACATTGAAGAACACTGTAAAAAAGCAGTTAGTGCATTCATTGAATGCCAGCATGGCTCCTCTGCTGTTCTTTGGTTGATCCTTTTCTGTGTCCTTGTGGAACAGTAGTTCAGAGATTCGTATATATGAGATCAGACCCACCATCAACCCTTTGTGAATTTTCATGATGAGAGGCTGAAAACTCATTCTATGTAACTCCATGAGATTCAGGTCCAGGTGTGCTTTATATTATCTCCTTCAATATATGAATGCAGCCTCATGCAGTCCCAGTCTCTCTCTCTCTCTCTCTCACACACACACACACAGAACCTCATATAATAGAAGTGTACATAATGTTCCTATGTTTAAAATTCTTAGACATTTTAGTGGAAATATAATTTCATACTTTATTTAGTTCATGAAAATAACACTAAAACTATTTCTTTTTCTCTTTAACTCTTTCGGATATTACACAAGTAGGTATTAGATAAGCAAGTGTGGTATCCTTTTTGCTTATGTATTTATAACTTTCTACAAAACTTTTTAAATGACCTGTGCTAAATAGACAGCAAATACAACATAACTTAATATTTTTCTTTTCCTTTTCAACATATCTGCTTTCTAGTCTCCATATCTCCTAAACTTGGATGAAATCTTGTACAGGACCAATTGCTTTTCAGATACTATTCAGGCACAAAAATGGTCTCAGATCTTGGGTTAATAAATGAAAAGGCTCATCCTGGGTAATTTTAATGATCCAAACACTTAAAGATCTTAAACTTTCCCTCCTTCTGTAGGTCAAGTCTCACCTAACCTGAAGGCATAAAGTAGGGAGAGGGGCTTTATAAGATGGTTACTATGTTTTAACTCCAAAACACCGCACCAGCCAGCCAAAGATCTTAGGACTTCTTGGAAGGATTAGGAAAGGAGCAAGAAAAGTCTTCCACTCTGGACACCCTGTGGGTGTGAGATGTTCAGTTACTGAATTTTTCTCTTTGGGCATTTTGTGTGTGTGTGTGGATTCTTGACAAAACTTTGAGACCTCCAACTATATATCTTTCATACCTATTCTAGCCAACTGCTTTCAGTAGTCTCTTAGTCCTGGAAATTGGGCAGTTTGCCATTTCACTGAGATCTCCTTGCTTTCCAGGTGATCCTTCTATATAGAATTCCTGTTAGTATGTCCAGGTAGGTCCACATCCAGTCCCTGGTAAATAGGCAGGTCTTTGGCCCACTGCACTGGGGAAGTACTGGCTCCTAGTAGTAGATTCCTTCCCTCCCTCCCTCCCTCCCTCCCTCCCTCCCTCCCTTCCTTCCTTCCTTCCTTCCTTCCTCCTTCTTTCTTCCTCCTTCTTCCTTCCTTCCTTCCTCCCTCCCTCCCTTCCTTCCTCCCTCCCTTCCTTCCTTTCTTCCTCCCTCCCTCCCTTCCTTCCTTCCTTCCTTCCTTCCTTCCTTCCTTCCTTCCTTCCTTCCTTCCTTCCTCTCTTTCCTCCTCTTTCTTTCTTGGCATCTCAAGCCATTATATTAATAGCCACAGTCATTTATATTTAAGCTTGTTTATGTAGAATCTGAAAGCAGTCCATATGTCCCATACAATTCAAGCAACATGAGCCAATATCTCTTAATTTTCCCTTACAATTCCCTTAACTTATTTTGAAAAGAAAGGGGAAGTATATCTCTTTCCCCCAACTTTTAAGGAAAAGCACGACATACACCACTAAATATAAGGCACTTTACTTTTTTCTTAGTACATAGAATTTTCAATTCTCTTAAAAATCCCTAAAGAAAATAATAAGTTGTAAAACTGATTTTGGTTCAATTATACTTCATTGATGTCAAAAAAGAATTTTATTTGGAGATATTGCTTTATTATCAGGTTTGGCCACCTTTGAAAAAACTCACACTACAGGAAAAATCTCATTTACTATCTGTAATCACAAAGAAAGCTATAGTGTGTCAACACTGCTCACATCAACAGATGTATTAGCATTGTTCGTGCTATATTAATCTTAGCCATGTTGTTGTTCCTTAGCAGTCGTCCTTAACTTTGCACATTTAAAGTACCTGGCAATTCCTAAAACACTTAAGCATTCACACCCCACTTCTAAGGATTCTTATTCAATTGATTGTTGTGTTGTTATACTACAGTAACATCTAGCACTATTCTCCAAAAGCCATTAATATATGGCCATACTTATTTCATCTTTACCTCCTCCTTTCTCCGCCCTCCTATCCTCCTTAATGGGAGTTAAAGCAAATCCTAGAAATGATATCATTTCATCCATAAATAATTTGATACATACTGCTAAATGAAGACACATTTTATAATACAACATTACCATTAGAGGAGGAGACTAACAGATAAGGCTGAGACTAGATGTAGGGGCTGGAAGATTGGCTGCAGGTGTTAAGGTAAACAACCTTCAAGCAGAAGCTAAGTAGAAGAGCTGATAACTACAAGCAAGAACTGGCTTCAACCAGCTTGTAAGCTAACTCTACTACCTTACATGAACTTTGGCTAATTACAATATCATTTACAGTGTGGTTTTAAAATGTCTCCACCCTTAAAATCACCATCACATTTCCAAAACAACCACATAAAATATGAAAATGGGAGGGAACCCAATTCTAAGAATTACTACCTAAATTCTTAGTAAAAGCCAACCCTTTGGCTTGAATATTCCTCCCCTCCATTAGTTAGACTACAAATGATCTAAAACCACCTCCTCTCTGTGTGGCTGCTGCTCTCTCAGTGTAGCCTGTCCACTCTCCTCCCTGAGAGTGTACTTTTGCTTTCAATAAAAAGCTGTTGCTTGATTGGCTTGCGTGGTGTGTCCTGTAATTCTTTTCCCAATGGACACCAAGAACTTGGGAGAACCTCTACTCAGAGGCCAGTAACATCTTTGTGGTGAGCTAGCCAAGAGACTTTGAATAAACCTTGAATGTCATATCATACTTTGGATAAGCACATTCTTGGGTCTCATCTCTTTTGCAGTTTCTCAGTGAGTTACAGGTGCCTAACCTCACTCCATCTGGCTGACCTTGGCTCCCTCAGACTGGGGTGGCAGAGGGTCATTCCTCAGGCTGTCAAATTCAAGCAGTCACCAGATGCTGGGTGATACCAGATGAGGGAGCTGGCAGGGGTTTCCCCCCACCATACAAGAGCCCAAATACTCACTCTCTAAGCCATAGCAATTCTGTCCCTAGCCTCTGTTGCTAGATTTCATTCTAACATCTCTGTACTGATTCTCCATATTTGGGGGCTTGTGATTTAATATGTCACCTTGTAAGGCGGGATGTTCCCATGCTGCTTGCCCTTATAGTGCTAGCAAATTTCCCCCTATTTGATGTTTTTGTGCTTGGTGTTTTTTGGAAGGATTATAGGGAAAGACAGGGTAACCTGAAGGAAAAGGAATTTGGACTGTAGTCTTGCTTGATCAGACCCTTGATTGAATGCCACAGAGTAGAGGTACTTTGGGGTAAAAGAACTACTATGGAGGTCAGCTCTTCATATATAGGAGCAAAACTTGATGAGATCAAATGTTACATAGAGAATAAAAAGGAGCCATGTAGACTCACAAAATTCTGCTCCCTTTAGCCACTTTGTTGGGGCTAAAAAGGCTCCATCAGATTTGGGAGAGAGGATGGTGGGATTATCAGAGGTCATAGAACCTGAGGGATGCCAGTTCTAGAGCAATATACCCCAGCGTAGGCTCACTCATAATTGTACATGGCCTATACCTCAAGTTCCAGGATAATTCCTCATCCCAGCCCCTGAGTTTGCAGATACTAGGACAGGGACCTCCCTTGGGACAGCAACCACTATGGCGAGGATGTCCTCTTCACAGGGTGAGGAGGAGTTTCCAGGGATGCCTGGACTCTATAGGGTCACACAGTTGACCACAGACATTGTTGCAATGGGTGGCAGGCAGGGAGAGGACAGGGATGCCTGTGGCCTTCCCTTTACCTGTGAGCCTCAGGGAGGCTCTACTATTACCCCCAACTTGGGTGGTTTCCACATCTTTGCAATTGTGAATTGTGCTGCTGTAAACATTCTAGTGCAGATGTCTTTTTTATAGAATGTCTTTTTTTCTCTATAGGTAAATAGCCAGTACTGGAATTGCTGAATCAAATGGTAGTTCTACTTTGACTTCTTTGAGGTATCTCCATACTACTTTCTCTCCATACTACCATAGAGGTAGTACTAGTTTGCGGTCCCACCAGCAGTTCCTATCTCCCTGCATCCATGCCAACATTTGTTGTTTTGGGACTTTTTGATAAAAGCCATTCTCACTGGAGTTAAGTGACATCTCATTGTGGTTTTAATTTGCATTTCCCTGATGATTAGAGATGTTGAGCATTTTTTTCATATGTTCATTGGTCATTAGTCTATCTTCTTTTGAAGAGTTTCTGTTCAGGTCCTTTGTCCACTTTCTAATGGGGTTGTTTGACATTTTTTCTTGCTTATTTTCCTGAGTTCTATATCAATTCTAGTTAGCAGCCCTTTATTGGATATATACCATGCAAATATTTTCTCCCATTCTGTAGGTTGTCTATTCATTCTAGTGATAATTTCTTTGGCTATGAAGAAGCTTTTGAATTTGATCAGGGCCCATTTATTTATTGTTGTTTTTGCTGTGACTGCTTGTGGGGTTTATTTCATATACTGTTTGCCTAGGCCAATATAAGAGTTTTTTCGAAATTTTCTTCTAGGATTCTTATGGTTTCATGTCTTAAGTTTAAGTCTATTATCCATCTTGAGTTGATTTTTGTGAGAGGTGAGAGGTGTGGTTCCTGTTTCAGTCTTCTACATGTGGCTATTCAAATTTCCTAGCATCCTTTATTAACTAGGGATTATTTTCCCTAGTGTATATTTTTGTCTGCTTTGTCAAAGATTAGATGGCTATATGAGGATGGTTTTATATCTGTCTGGGTTCTCAGTCCTGTTCCATTGGTGTATGTCTCTGGGAGAACTACAAAACAGTGAGAAAGGAAATAGCAGAGGATGTAAACAGCTGAAAAACCATGCTATGGTCATGAATCAGTAGAATTAACTGTGACAATTCCTATTCTACCTAAAGTGATCTATAGATTCGATGCAATCCTTATTAAAATAACAACATCATTTTTCTCAGATCTAGAAAAAATAATTCTATGCTTCATATGGAACCAGAGAAGACCCCTTATAGCTAAAGCTAACTTAAGCAAAAAGAACAAATTGGGAGGCATCAATTTACCAGACTTCAAGCTGTACTACAAGGCTATAGTAACCAAAACAGCATGGTACTGGCACAAGAAGAGAGGAGAAAAATTGATTGATCAAATTGAGAAAGGAGAAGTCAAAATTTTACCTCAAGCATCATGAAAATGATATGGCAAATTATTATTTATAATCCAACAGTGATTCCATATGCTTTATAAAATTAAAAAGATACAAAGAGCTTGACTTTTCCATTATTTACTTGTTTCTGTAATAAACAATATGATATGGTGACATATCTGTCCTAACCTCTTTTGTCACTGTTATATCCTTCTACAATGAGCCTTAATTAAATACTGCTCTAAGTAACAGAAAACTGAGTTTAATATACCATTAATTTTAGCTAATAAGATTTTTCTTGTTATCATATGATATAGCATGAAGAAGCAATGTTTTAGCATATAATTATTTTCCAACAGTTCTGTTAGGCTCTGAGGGTCCAAAGATGAATAAATAAAAATTCCCTAAGAAGATCACAGTCTAGCATCAAGGCAAGCACTCTAGTGTCAAGGCAGATTTGCTTTTAATAATATGAAACATTCCTATCCTCCTAGACCCAATAAATTCACTACAAGGAAAGCTGTCTTCATTAAAAATATCAATGTTTACATAATTCCTCATTAATGTTTTGCAAATAATGGAGAAAATTAATGGTGTGTTTTTCTGCATATTTCAATTGTGAGTGATAATCACAAAAACAAAGCAAATAAAAATAAACAAACAAAAGCAGTCAGTATGAAAAGTAGGAATGAAATCCATCCACAGTTTGATAGCACTAGTTTCCCTGCAGTCTTTCTGCATGTACTATAATATATTTATGGTAAGCACTTGTGATAACGCCAGCAAAAATTTTCCATCTTGCTGCATGCTTAATTTCATCTAACTTGTTTTATGGCAGTGTACTGAAACACAGAGCGAAGTTCTGTTTAAACCATTTGTCTCTGTTTCTCTTTATAGAATGCCAACAGATCTGTTTAAACCAAAACAAAATGCATAAACAATCACATCGTCCTTAAGCTAACTATACAATCTAAATTGCAGAACCTATTTTTGTAATATGCTGAAATTCAGTAACTCAGTTATGGTTCTTTTGTTAAAGACTTCCTTTTTTGCTATTTTATTCTCTAGGTGAAGAATGTTTACTCATTTATTATTTAGATAACTGTCCTGCTTATTGTTTTTGTTTTATAGATTGCATTATTCAAATATCCACATTATTGAAAGTAGGGATATTTCAGGGCAATGGTAGGTTAAATATAATTTTTTATCTGGTTTTTAAAATATCAGGCCTCAAATGTGCTGTCAGGCTCCTGTTATAATTTAAAATTTTGAGAACACCTGTAAAATTCTTCCTGTTTAGGTGGCTAGCATCAAATTATTTACTACAACATTTAGTTGAGTGGAATCTCTTTCACATGTAATTTGCAGATAAGCAGCATCAGCATCATCTTGTAAGAAATGAAGAATCTTAGATACCTCCTTAAAGTTACCCAGAAGCTGCATTTTAACAAGATCCTAAGGCGGTTAATATGCACATGAAAGTGTGAGAAGCATGGCATTATTGTTGAGAGCTAGGTGAAGGAAGCAGATTTGTGAAAAGGAGGTTTATTACCATAGTAGGTCTTATTGGTAGTGGGTGTGGATACAAAGGACTGGGTAGGTGTAGCTTTGCTTAAGAGGAAAAGTTCATAGAGTCTTATATGATTTGATCTTAAAAAGACTTTATGTATTATATAATCAGTAACCCTATTTTTACATGAGTAAATTGAAGATAATATTGTTTTATCACTTTGGTATTTTGTGAAAGTAGCTAAAGATGTATATAGATTCTTGTAAGAATCATAAAAATTATGTATTTCTATACTGACACCATAAGTTTTTCCAGAGAAGTTTTACCCCTAAAATTTTAAAATGGTACATAAAATATAAAATGATAAATAAAATTAAAATAAACAAATATCAAGCAAGAATATAATATCTAGCAGGGTGAGGTGGCTCACGCCTATAATCCTAGTACTCTGGGAGGCCAAAGTGGGAGGATAGCTTGAGGTCAGGAGTTCGAGACCAGTCTGAGCAAGATCGAAACTCTGTCTCTATAATAAATAGAAAAATTTTACTGGCATGGTGGCGCATGCCTGTAGACCCAGCTGCTCAGGAGGATGAAGCAGGAGGATCACTTGAGCCCAGGAGTTTGAGATTGCAATGAGCTATGATAACGCCACTGCACTCTAGCTGGGGCAACAGAGTGAGACTCTGACTCAAAAAAAAAAAAAAGAATATAGTATCATAATATCATAGAACTAATGGAAAAATATGTCTAAGGAAAATGAATGCCAAATTTAGCTTTAAGATTTTTAACTTCAAAAAAACGAAAAACCTGCTAGTTAGGCAAATTTACTGCAAAGATAAGATCAAAACAAACCAATTTTTTTTATTGCTAATAAAAAGTAGATTATTCTTAGTACAAATTGCAGATAGAAATTTCTCTGCCGTGTAATAAACAATATTTTCAAATTATTTTTAAAAGAGACACAGATAGAAATGAGCTCTTTGAGACTGTATTTTTTATATAATGGCAGTTAATATCAATTGGCAATATCATGTAGAATTACATTTTGGGTAAACTGTTCTGTTAGTGGGCCAGTGAGATCTGAATAACCAGCTTTTGCTGATTTAACTGCAACCAATGAGTAAATAAATTTCAGCTATAGAATATTTTATGGAAAACACTTTCTCTGAATATTGTTTTGATATTACTATTGTATTTTTGTCATTTCAAGTACAACTGGTGCATATAAAAGTTTTGTTTGTATACTTGCTCACTCAATTCCTGAGGGCTATAGAGGAGGAGATTTTCTTTACAACAAATAGTGTTACACAACCCAAAGGAGATAACGGAAATATAAGATAATTACTCTCTGAAGTCCTCTAAATTCATTCCTGCTATAGTGTAATTGCAAGATCATACTATTTGCCTGTAAAGGCAGAATCTTCCCTCTCTCAGCATAATAGGTAGTAGGTGTCATTACATATGCATTTCTTTGAAATATCAATGAAAATGTTGTAGGACACTTAATGAAGCTTGGAGTTAAATACAATATGTTTTTAGCTTTTTCAGTAGTACACCAAATAAATACAACAAAAAGGAACACATTATCTCATTGGTTTACAAAATTAACTTTTACTTCTTGCTCATATTAGATAAGAACTGCTGCTCATTGGCTAGAGTTCCACCAGACTCAGCTGGAATCCATGTGTCATCCTAGCAGGGACCCAGAACAACTGGTCTCTAGGTGCCAAGCTGGAGCTAGAGGGGAGAAGCATAAGAGAGCCAGAGATGACCACACAATCATATTTAAAGCTTCTGCTATAATGTGTCAATGCTATTTTACCCCATCTCATTGGCCAAAGCCTGTCATATGGCCAAGCCTAAAGTCAATGAGATAGGAACTCACACATATATTATAGGATGAACTACAAGTTGGAAAAATTATTCTACGTGATATAATAGAATAAAATATTTTTAATTAAAAGGAATAATAACTCCCAAGGGAAGTGATGTAAGGCTGACGGGGAAGTCAGGTGCCATGGGTTTGAATCCAGATCGATCAATCTCTGTGTTACTTCAGAAAAGTGATTCAAAATATCTCAAACTTAGATTTCCCTCTGTAAAACGAGAATGATATTCTCATGATTATTTGTGATGACAATAAGTAATTGACTTTGCTTCCCTTTTTATCTTCATTCAATAGTGATTAGAAGGTCCAAGTCTAAATTATTTTTATTCTTGTTTTTAATTTATCACAAATGAAAATGATCTTTTTCTCAAAGGTGGGCCACATTATAAAGGGACAATGTTCTCTTTTGGGTACTTATAATGCTTGTTTTTTTCAAGCATGCCAATCAGCTATTGATTTGTATTATTATTGAAAGTTAGCTAGTCAATGTCCATTTCCCCAATGTAAATCAGTGATTTTTAAAAACCAATTGGAAAGTGTCGGATTTTTATACTTCAAAAAATAATTTAAAACTGATAGAATCTCCTTAATTAGAATACTTTTTAAAATATTAGACAATATTTTTCATGTCTTTCAAATGTTCAATTTTAGATTTCCTAAAATGGTGACATCCTTATATTTCCTTGGGCCATATTCACATATAATAATGGAGATTTCCAAAATATTAATAGTTCCAAAATATTCTCTTCGATATGAGGGTTATTTGAAAAATTATTTTTAATACTCTCATTAGGATGACACATTTATACTGAAGAGCAGTTGTAAGTTTTACATATTTTTTAATGTTATGTTGCATTTTCATCATTTATACTTTATAATCTTGGCTGACCAATAACTCTTCCTGGGATGGCAGTGCCCCATTTACTTTTCCTCATCATTTTCTTTTGCTTGCCTTGTTAATATTTTCTTGCATCCATGTTTTTGTTTAGATATTTTATACATTTTTCTACTTGATAATGTTTAGTTAAAAACTAGATAATATAGTCTGTGACTCTACTGAAATGCAATATGTCAAAAAACTTTGAAAGCAAAATAAAAACTGGAAATGTCACTGCAAGCTCCTCATCTTTGTATAAATATCACTTATTTCTGAGGATACCCAAAGAGTTTGTCAGACATAGACATAAGGGAAGATGCTAGTGTTACCTGCATATTAAATATTATTAAAGCTTAATTTTAAAATTTTTATGTTAATTAAACACATATAAACAGATATTCTAAATTTATATTTCTATCTTGTACTACATTATGCTCCTCTAGGGTGCAAACACCCACAGAAGAGATCAGTAGATAAAGTCCAAATGCTAACTGCTATAAAAACAGAACAGAACAAAACAAAACAAGGGCAGTCAACAGTGGGAAGATGTTCTGCAGACAGCTTCTTTCACAGGAGTTAGTAAGCAGCATACTTTGACTCAGTCTCTTGTTGCACTGGAATTTTATGAATGTGTTGACTTTTAAATTCTCAGGTGGTTTTCTATACACTTACGTTGACTGTGAGGTAAATCAGCCTCTTAATCTGTTCAGACTGCTGTAACAACATACCATAAACTGTGTAGCTTATAAACAACATAAATTTATTTCTCACAGTTCTGGAGGCCATGAAGTTCAAGGTCAAAACACCATCAGATTCGGTGTCTGGTGAGGGCTCATGATCCAGTTCACAGACAGTGCCTTCTAATTGTGTCCTCACATGGTAGAAGGGGCCAACAAACTTCTCTGGGTGCATTTTATAAGAGCATTAATCCTATACATGACCTAATCACCTCTCCAAAGGCACTACCTCCTAATACCATCACTTTGAGTGTTAGGATTTCAACATATGAATTTTGGGGGCACACAAACATTCAGACAATAGTTCTCAGCAATTCTTAAAAATTGAGATTATTCAATCAACTAACTCAACAACTTTCATTTTCAAACCATTCTTTTCTATTTTTTATAACAACTTTATTGAGACAAAAGTCACATTCATAAAACATACTTCTTTAAAGTGTACAATTCACTGATTTTTTTAGTATATTCCCAAAATATACAGCCATCATCACTATCTACTTTAGACCATTTTCATCACCCTCAAATGGAACCCCATACTCATTAGCCGTCGCTCCACATTCTCCACTCCCTCAGTCCCTGACCATCCTTGATCTATTTTCTCTCTGTTGATTTACAGGTTCTAAATACAATATTGATAGAATCATACTATATGTGGCTTTTTGTGTCTGGATTATTTAACTTAGCATGTTTTCAAGGTTTATTCATGTTGTAGCATGTTTTATTACTGCATTCCTTTTCTAGATGAGTAATATTTCATTGTATGGATAACCACATTTTGTTTATCTACTCATCAGTTCTTGAAAAATTTGGGATTTTTTCACTTTTCAGATATCATGAATAATATTATTATCATTTGTGTATAAGTTCTTGTGTAGACCTATGTTTTTAGATCTCTTACATATATATCTAGGAGCATCCCCTTGCTGGATTATATGTTAATTCTATGTATAACTTCTTGGAGAACTATCAAGCTCTTTTCCAAAGTGGCTACAACATTTTGCATTCTCACTGACTATTTACAAGGGTAACAATTTGTCCATATCTTTTCTAATACTTGTTACTGTCTGAGTTTTTTATTATAGCAATCCTAATACATTTGAATTATGTCACAATGTAATTTTGATTCCCAACTCCCTAATGATTAATGATGTTGAATATCTTTTCATGAATTTATTAGTCATTTGTATATCTCCTTTGGAGAAATTTCTACTCAAGTTCTTTGCCTAATCTTCAAATTTTCAGTTATAAAACATTTTTTTATATTTTCTGAATACAAGTCATTTATCAGGTATATTATTTTAAATATTGTCTTCCATTCTGTGGGTTATCTTTTACTTTCTTGGTGGTATCCTTTAATGTACAAAGGTTTTTAACTTTGATAAAGTTCAATTTATCTATTTTTCTTTCTATTTCTTTTCATATCTAAGAAATCATCACCTAATGCAATGTCTCAATGATTTACTCCTATGTGTTCTTCTAAAGGTTTTATAATTTCAGACATTACATATGAGTCTGTGATCTATTTTGAGTTATATTTTGTGTAGGATATTAGATAGGCATCAAATTTCATTATTTTACAGGTGGATATTCAATTGTCCCAGAGTCATTTGTTGAAGAAACTTTTCTTTACTCCATTGATTATCTCAACTCCCTGTCTAAAATTAGTTGGCCATAAAATTATAAGGGTTTATTTTTGGAATCTCCATTCTATTTCATTGCTTTAAATGCTTATTCTGAAGCCGGTATCTCATTGTCTTGATTATGGTAGATTTGCAGTAAGTTTTGAAATCACAATGTGAATCCTCCAACTTTGTTCTTTTTTTTCCAAGATAATTTTGGCTATTTGGGGTTCCTTGAATTCTCATATGAATTTTTGAATCAGAAAACTTCCACGAAAAAATATAGGTAGGATTTTGACAGAACTTGTATTGATTTTGTAGATCAATGTGGGGAGTATTGGTAACTTAATAATATTAAGTACTCTAGTCCATGTAAAAACTGGATTTCTTTCCATTTTTTAGATATCCTTAAGTTTCTTTTAACATTGGTAAAAATTGTCAAAATCAAGTACTTTTATTGATTTAGATAATGTAAAATTATATTCAAAGACTTTGGCAATCACACTATTGAGCTTCTTAGTGGTATATTACCTTTTAGAGTATTTTTTAAAATATAGTTAAAAAATTTAACTTGGAAGACCATTTTAAAACCATGGTAAATGAATATATTTCTCTTTAATAACAATAGAAAAATTCAACAAACTCAATTGTTTCATAGTTAAATAAATGCTCTTGGTGAAGAACCCCCAAACATAATATTGGAGAAGTGTTATAATATTTAAGATTAACTTTATGGTGCTTTTAAAATAGGAGGATTATATGGTGATAAATCACATAACTGATATTTCAAATGAATATTTTAATTACATTTCACAGAATGTTAGATCCTTGGATTCAATCTAGAAATACTTATCTACAAATAATGTTTGAGTTACCATATTCATTGCAGTGAATAAAGCAAACGTGACTCAGATAATTTAAATAACTCCACTAACAGTGGGAGGAAAAAGGAAAATTGGCAAGCAGACTCCTCTACTACCTGCAATATTACAGTTATTCTACAATATTATCTTGTATTTATTGTTTTCAAAATCAGAATGCTTTATGGTTAGGGTTGCCAGATTTAACAAATATACACACATCATATCCAGAAAAATGTGAATTTCAAATAAACAAGAACTAATTTCTAATGTAAGTATGTACTAAATATTTCTATATTAAATAAGTATGGAACATACTTATACTAAAACATTCATTATATATCTGAAATATAAATATAACTGTTTTTTCTGCATGTTATCTAGCAATCCTATAGATAATCTGTGTCTAAAATATGCTCTAACATAAACTTGATTAGCAATTGGATAATAGAAAAAAAGAAACAGTTAAATTCAAGATTTTTCGTTAGCAACACACACTAAATGCCACTTATTAATTTGAAGTCACAGGAAAAAAGAACTCCTATGAGCCAAGATATTATCTGCACAGTTTTCTTGGGAAGATGTTCTGCAAAAATAACTATAAAATCATTTCAATACAAAGATTTTTTAATGCTTTACATAACACGAAATAGAGCCTGGCACTTTATAGGAAACACTTTGACATGTACTTTCTTAATTATATTCAATCTTTACAATTTCACTGTACGTAACTGAAAGATGTATAATTTTTTTCCCATTGAATACAGGTAAGGAAGCTGAAATTCAGATAAGATAATTGCTCAAGGTCTTACAGTTAGTGGTACAGGTACTATGTATTAATAAAATTAAACATTAAATTGTCTTACCTTAAATCCTACACTCTTTCCCTATATGCCTTCTTATGTTTTAAAATGTTTGTATGGCTTCCAAATTTGGTAAATATTTACTTCATTTTATGCATACACACCTGCACTTTAAGATATTAAGTATCTAAAACCAAAATATACTGATTAGTTTAACATTGAAGATTTTTAGTATTGCTAATTGCATAAAGGTTCTTTACATTCTTTATAATTCACTAGTAATAATTTATTCAATTTTATTAAGTGGAAAGAAGAAAAGTGGAGACTGAAATTGGCTTGTTTATTATTTTAACCCTTCTAGAGACATTTCAAAAGAGAGATTTTAATTAATCTCACTACATGCAGTTATTCCTTGACATAAAAGCATTTTAAATAATACCACATTACTAATTAAGGATGTACCCTAATATTTTATTGTATTTACTATGTTGAAACCTTGCTGTTTCTCATTATTGCCCCAAGGTAAAGAAATATTTATAATTATAGATTACCACCCCTTTGGTACATAGTGAAGTGAAACATTAGCACTACTTGTAATTTACTGGGTGCAAGTTAAGTTTCACTGAGATGATAAAAACTGCTTTTCTAGCACAATTTCCCTGTAGTGATTGAACCACCAAAAAATATCAATAAATTATAAATGGAATTTTGCTTTAGGCTGAATCTAGCTTAATCATATTTTTGCCTGAAAAATTCTTACTTATAAGGTTTAGGGCTATCTACTATGCATATATTATTGGAAAGCATCCCCTACTAACTATGCATCTGTGATACATTTTGAAAGTGTCCAAGTGGAAAATAAAGGCTTATATTATTACTTTAAGAAATTGGCAGATAACAAACATGTCATATATATTACATATGGAAAAACTACAACGATCTGCAACAATCTAGGCTTCTAGTAATTTATATTCCAAAATTTCAATGCTTACTATCTTTTTCCTCTAAACCTAACAATCTCAGCCCCAGGTTTAGCCAAAGGCAAAGGTATAAGATGTTTGAAATTTGCCTTTATTGTCTTCAGCTTCCTTCCCTTACACTCTTCTCTCAGAGCAGCACATCTTTGCTCTATCATGTGGCCTAGGCCATTAAGCTTTTAAGAATCCTTACAAACTATTTTTAGTTTTCATTCACGAGTCTGTGTTATTCCTTGTAGAATTATTTATTATTTTACAGCTGTGTTTTTGTTCCTTCTACATAAATTTATTGTCTACTCTGTACAAGTTACTAATGCTAAGTTCTAGGAACCAAAGCTCCCTAAGAAGCTCATAGCTTATTGGCTAGATAAAAACAAAGAAAAACAAGAAATAGGGATATCTAAGAGCAAAATGAATAAAATAATAGGTTAAAACTCGAAGGGTGAGAACAAAGAAAAAAACTAAAAGTAAATATAGGAGTTCCTGAGATTATTGTAGACTACAACTAGAAGAGATATTCATAATATGAAAAATGATCAAATGTAAGTATCCAAAATGTTTAAAGTAGTCTTATAAATCAGCATGAAACCAATAGAAAAATGGACTATATGCATGTACAAGTATTTCACATAAAAGACAAATGTCAAAATCAAATGAAAGAGGTTCAAACTCATTAGTGATCACGAAAATACGTAAAAGACCACAATATATTATGACTTTATACCCATCAGATCAGCATAAAATTGACAACTTTTATAATACTAAGTTTGGAGAATATATAGCAACAGGAACCTTTATGTATTTTTAATGAGAATATAAATTGGTTCAACTTCCTTGGAAAATAATGTGATGTTACTCAACAAACATATGCATGCTCTATGGTTTAGCAGCTCAATTCCTACACTTATCTCACTAAAAGATTCTTAGGTACATGCACATACATGTACAAAATGCATTGTTCATGATAGACAAAAACTATGTGACTATAAACAATCTAAAGCTTCTTTTACATGAGATTTAATAAATAAAATGTATTATATAATGGATTCTTTTATAGATGTGAAAATATATAAACTATGTCAATATATAGATCATTAATATGGATGAATATTAGAAGCATATTATTGCATGAATAAAAACAGGGAGCAGGAGAACATATAAAACGTAATACTATTATTTACAAAACTTCACAAATTCCTTTTAACACATTTATATATGTGATAAAACAAGCATGCAGTGACTCATGCCTGTAATTCCAGCATCTTGGGAGGCTGAGGCTGGAAGATGGCTTGAGGTCAGGAGTTCAAGATGACCCTGAGCGATATAGCAAAACCCTGTTTCTATCAAAAATACAAAAATTATCTGGGTGTGGTGCTACACATCTGTAGTCCCAGCTACTCAGGAGGCTGAGGCATGAAAGAGGATTGTTTGAGCCCCAGAGTTTAATGTTTCAATGAGCTATGATGATGCCACTGTACTCTAGCCAGGGCAACAGAGCTAGACCCTGTCTCAAAAAAAAAAAAAAAAGAGTATATTCCAGATAAGAAATAAATTAGAAATATAACAATGGAAAATGAGGTAACAATTATTAGAAGCCACTAAATAAGTTTTTAATAAATGCAACAAATTTTCATACTCTGAAATAGAAAGAGTCAATGTTAAAAAGTTAATACTTTATAGGAGATCTGAAAAAGTAAGACTTTTCTTAAATGGACAGGTTGACTTTGATGTTTACATTGAAAAAAGTAAACAAAAATAGCTAGCAAAAATTAAAAATAAACAAAAACAAAAATAAAAAGAATCAAGGATGCTAGTTTAATAGTTATTAAAGCATACATATAAAGTAATTAAATATTTATCAAAATAATTACTTGGTTATCTTAAGCCAGTTTCCCTGGGAAGCACAGTATGAGTTGGGGATTTGTGTGCAAGGAGTTTATTAAAGAGTGCATTTAAGATAAAGTTATGAGGGGAAGGAAATGGATAAAGATTGAGCAAAGGAAGGAGCTGAACTTTGATGCAGCCAATCGTACAGAGAATCCTTCAGAGATGTTCCACCTGAGGCAATGAGGCTACGGTTTTAAACCCTACCATCAACCAGTCACTGCTTGTGAGTTGTCTCCAAGGTAGGGATGTGACCTTAGAAAGGAAATTCTCTTTGGCTAAGAGTAATTTTTATTCACATTCCCAAATGGGGTATTGGAGATCTGGGTGTTGCATTTTTCTTCTGATTTGGTTTTGAAATGTGTCTCTCTCTCTCTCTCTCTCTCTCTCTCTCTCTCTCTCTCTCTCATTCTCCTGTATAAACTTTAGCCCTGCCCTGATAAGGTTCCGGTAGAGGTAGTTGTAGACATTTAGAGTATGTCTGTTAAGGGATACTTCTTTATCCTGGTAAATGATCTAATGCCTAAGCATCCAACCCATGACTAGATGTTCCTCTCATAGGAAAGTTGTTTATACTGACAGACATTCTTGTGCTCTCTTGTCTGGCCTGTGTCCAATTTATTCCTATCAAGATAGCTCCTCTCTAGGAGAGCCCTGACCAGGAAAGAGGTTAGGTTCAGGTGTATCTGTCAAAGGAGACATAAAGGAAGCAACTGAATAAAACACACGAAATAACAGAAGCAGTTTATTACTTACTGATTTTAGAGAGACGAGGGCAGCATACCTTGAATGGCTGACAGGAAAGGGGGGTGTCAGGACATGCATGCTCAACCAGATGGTAGGGAGTATGCAAAAGGGAGCAAGGGACATGTGGGCCAAGGCTTTTACTGAGGTCCAAAGTATGACCTGGGTGGATTTCCCCACAAGAAGTTCTAACTGGCGATTTAGAGCAAGCAAGCAAGCATGAGTTCCATGGCATCACACTGTGGCTGCAAAGTGATTGCTGTGGGAGTTAACAGGGTGGGACAAATAAGTTTTGTATAGCTGTCCCATAGGGAGGTGATCTTTAGGAGTTGGTTGTATAAGGTAGATATCTGGATCAATCACATAGAGGAACCGCAAGGAGGTGGAGAACTGGAAACTGTGTCAAGGGTGACTAACCTGTGCTTCTGGTATAAAAAGTTAAACCTATATTCAAAATGGATGCTGAGGAAACATCAGATTATAAGAATTCACTACACTGGGCAGCATAGCACATCACCCACTACTAGCTCATATTGGATCCACCTGCACCACTCATTTACACCTACATCATATGAAAAGTTCCAGAAAATATTACTCTTCAGAAAAATTTGAAATAAAGGTTGCAAATACGATACCCATTTACCCATAGGTGGTTTGATGTATATTTCCTGTGAACAAGGACATTGTCTTACATAGTCACAGTACACTTACCAAAATCAGGGTAATAGAATTTAATAAAATTTTTATATGTATCAACTGTTTCTTATTCCTCATATGCTGCTTTCTCTTTTTCCTATTCCAATTGGTGCTTTATCCCCGTTAATCCACTAAAACTGCCCTTGTCGAGGTAGCCAACACATTGACAACTTTGACTATTGACTATTGAGTTATTCTCTGTTCTCTTCTTATTTTATCTCTTTTTAGCAATTGTGCAACTGTTCACTCTTTATTATTATTATAATATTATTTTTATGTAGCCCATAGTGTGTCACATCCTCTTAGTTTTACTGTTATTTATGTAATAATTGTTTCTCAGAGCCCATGTTGTAACTTCTCATCTTCCAACCTCTAACATTCTGAGAGTTCAGGGCTCCGTCATGAGCTTTCTCTCATTTCTGCCTACACCCACTCCTGGGTGGCCTCATACTGTCCAGTGAGTTTAAATAAATTGATGGCCTCCAGGTTATTATCTTCAGCCATGATCTCCCCTGTGATTTTCAGACTAACATATTCAAATGCCTACTTGATAACTTTCCTCTAGTGTTAATAAACATCTTACATTTAACATGTAAAGCAGAACTCTTATTTTCTCCTTCAACTCTTCAAACCTGTTTCTACATCAGGCTTCCCCACCAAACATGTTGTTACTGCCTTTTCCCCAGGTGCTTAGGCCAAAAAGCTAGTATTCATTATTTATTCGTCTCTTTATGTTCTAGTTTGCAACCAATCCTTCAGCATAAAACTATATATTCTACTAATCAAACTAAATTTTTAACTCAATCAAATTTACTTTTTCTATCTCTGAATTTTTCTAAGCCATACTGATTTTTCCCTTGGACTATAGTAATAGCGTCTAACCTAGCCTCTCTTCTTCCACTCTTCGTCTCTCTATCTCCCTACAATTTATTCTTCCCTGCCTAGGAAGTGAGATACTTTAAAAGGAAAATAGATCATTTTTGTTTTCAACTCTCTAATGCCTTTAGGTCACCTTTGGAATAAAATTTGAAGTCTGTAGCATTTCCAAAGGGCCCTGTATTAGACTTCTGCCAAAGTCTTTAGCTTGATTTTCTAAGACCCTCTACCCTGGTCATTCCTATCTGGCCCATTTGTATTTTTGTGGTGCCTGGAACGTATTGATCATGTGTTTGCTTTAAAGCCTTTGCTTGTGCTGTTATTTCTCTCTAGAATATCCTCTGTAGAGTCACGTGGCTTGCACATACACATCATTTCAGGTTTTCTCCTTTTCAAAGATGTCTCACTGGATCAGCCTATCACCCATCTCTATGCCCCATTTGTAAACCTCTATCCCACATTACTAATATCTCTGTGTTCTTATCTGGTTTTATTCCTTTTTAAATCATGAATTAAGGGAATTATACTATATATTTATTTGATTGTGGTTTGTCATCCTGACAACAACATAAAGGCTCCATCCATAAAGGCAGAAATTTGTGTGTTCTGTTATTACCTCAAGGCCTAGAAAATAATTGATAATATAAATGACAGCAATATTTATGTCATTAATTATGACATACTTAATATTTCCTCTTTCCTTTTTAGCATCCATCACAGAATAGATGTTTGTGTTCACTATTTACACATTTCTTCTCCCACTCTCTCTTTTCTAAACTGCATTTAATCCTCATTAATCCATCAAAACATCTCTTGTTTGCATATAAGAGAACAGATGTTTTCAATCACTGGTAGTTATGGAGACAATTGGTAAACTTTGCAATATCTAATAAAGTTTCCAAGTGCTTATATGCTATAACTAAGAAACTCTGTATCTAGCTACATGCCCTAGAGAAAATATAAGGAGTCATGTGCAAAGATGTTGATAGCAGCATCATTTTTAATGGAAAAAAAGTTGGATATAAATGAAACACCAATAATTAGAAGAATGGGTAAATATCCTTTGGTACATCTGTATATTCTTATGCAGCAGTTATAATCCATGAATTACATCTCATTCCCCATATATTAAATGAAGAAAGCAAGTATTATAACTCATTATATTTATAGAAACTGAAAACATTCGCTAAATAATATTATATTTGTGGAGTGCGTGCAGTGTGTGTATAGTTAAAATGTAAAAACATGAATTGGATAGTTTCCTGATTAAACAAACTGAGCCAGGAAAATGACATAACCTAAAGTCTCATTCTGTCTCTATCTGCCTCTGTCTTCCCTCCCACTTTCTGCAGCAATGCATAAATACATCAACATTCAAGTTCTCAGTCTTTTTAAAATTTATTAACCTAGAATTTGAATAGTGATTTTCTGAATATTCATATTTCATATTAAATATCATATTTAAAATATCTTTGTTCTGATATTTTGCACTTTATATAATCCTAAGGTATCTCTACTTAGAATGTGTGATCGGCATATAATATCCCATGTTGTGATATCTTCATCTGGATTTGACATAAAGACAATATAGATCTTATACAAAGTTTTAGATAATATTCTCTTTGTTTGTATTCACTGTTTCTTAAATAAGTTGTAGAATTCACTGGTGAAGACATGTGTGTGGTCCCCAAAGTTTAATTGGGAAAAATTTTCAAATTAAGCATCTAGGCTGAGCACAGTGGTTCAAGGCTGTAATCCTGGCACTGTGGGAGGCCATTGTAGGAGGATTTCTTGAGGCCCGGAATTGGAGACCAGCCTAGACAACATAGCAAGACCACATTAGTCAAGAAAATCTTGAACAACAACAATAAAAATAATCCAGTTACTTAATACTTATAGAACTAATTAAATCTCTTATTTCTTTAGGTGTCCATTTCAATGTGCATCTTTTTAAGAATATTGCCATTCAATTTTATTTGCAAATTTCTTTTTACAAAGGTATTCATAATAATCCATATATTTTAAGTATTTCTTTTTTAAATGATATAATATTTAGGTACAGTACAATAATATGCACAATCTCGATTTATTTTACTTGTGTTTTGCTTAGACACACACCTACATAACCACCCCACAGACTAAGATATTGGACATTTCCATCACTCCCACAAGGCTCCCTGTGTCCTTTCGCAGTGACTATTATTATGATTTCTATAACCATAGCTTTTTTCTTGTCTGGGAGTGCATATAAATGTAAACATATGTTAAGTTGTCTAGCTTTTTTAGCTCAAAGGACTGTTGGGTTTTTTTAATTTAAATTTATTCATTTTGTGTGTATGTTTTTTATTATTGTGTATTATCCCCTTTTATGACTTTGATGCAATTTATTTATTTTCCACTAGATAAACAGTTGGGTTGTTTCTAGTTTTGTACCATTGTGAATAAAGCTGCTATGAACATTTCTTCACATATTGTTTTATGGTAATATGCACCCTTTGCTCTTATGTATATACCTAAAACTGGAATTTCTGTATGTTTAGTTTTAGATACTGTTGAATTGTTCTCCAAAGTGAATACAAGAATTGCATTTACAGCAATTATTTATAAGATTTCTAATCACTCTACAATGTCACCAACAATTAGTAATACTGTCAGTCTTTTTTATATCAGATATTAGGGTGTGGCTATAGTGTTTATCTCCTTGTGGTTTAAGTTGAATTTCTCTTTATAATTATGTTAAGCATATTTAAATATTTTTTCCTTATCATTTGGCTATCTTGTATTACAAGGTAATCCTCCATAACTTTTCCTCTATTCTTTGTTTGTCTTTATTATTGATTTGGAACAGTTCATATTTTCTTATATATATATATATATATATATGTATATATATATATATATCCATATCTTTTATCAGATTTATGTGTAGCAAACAGCTTATACCAGTAGTTGGTTTGCCTTTTTATGAGTAATTTCCTTTGTTGAACAGAAGTTCTCCATTTTAATTAATCCTAATTAAATCAGTATCTTTTTTTATAGGTAATTTTTGTTTCTTGTTTCTCAAATGAATGTTTACCCCAAGTTCAAAAAGATGTCTATTTTTATTCTAGAGAATTTATCCTCATAAATTAACTTTTGAGTATTGTGATAGTGTCAAGGTTCATATTTTCTGTACAGATATATTATTTATCTCCAGTACAATATATTGAAAAGAAATTTATTTTCCTAGTGGTTTACAGCAGCATTTTATCATGTCTGTTAAATGCATATGTGTGCCTCTGTTTCCAGACTATGTTTTGCTTTTTTTTGTCTTTGTGCACACTTCTGTGAATAACATGCTGCATTACTTACTGTTGTTTGTATTAATCCTTAATTTTTGATAGTATAGATCTTCCCTCATTATTCCTTTACAATATTATTTCTGGCTTATATAAATCTCTCATATTTTCACCCAATGAAAATAGGGGTGGAGAAAAAAAGAAAACAAAAAAGGAGAGCATTTTCTGGGATTCTGAATGCTACTGTTCTAATCCCTACATCTATTTGGATAAAATTGACATCTCAAATATTGAGTGTTCTAATGCAAGATCATAAAATGTACCTTCATTAATTTGGGTATTCTATAATATCTCTCAGTAATATTTTAAAGTTTTCAGTATGGAGATTTTTTATAAAATTTAGTAGATTAACTTCTGTTTTGTATTTATGTCATTATAAATAGTATTTTTAAATATTGTCTGTGGCATTTGGTCACTTGGCTGAATGGAAAGCAGTATACATAAATCAATAAATTTCTTTTGATATTAATAGAAATATAAGGAATTATTAATATAAATATCCTTTTTTGCACAAATCATATCACTTAACTGCCAATCATTTTATTGCTCCATTGTTTTCCTTCTTTTTTTTCTTTCATTCCTGCCCTTTTCCCCAAATGCCCTGAGAGGCTTCATTTATTTTTCCTCTATTACTCACAATCAGGGATTCTTGTGGCTTAGAACTCTCCAAAACTACAATACCCACACTCTTCATGTCAGGGAAATGAAAAGATCCTGTTTAACAAAATCTAGTCAGCTTAAAAGGCAGTTGTAGGCCGGGCGCGATGGCTCATGCCTGTAATCCTAGCACTCTGGGAGGCCGAGGAGGGCGGATTGTTTGAGCTCAGGAGTTCGAGACCAGCCTGAGCAAGAGCGAGACCCCGTCTCTACTAAAAAAAAAAAAATAGAAAGAAATTATATGGACAGCTAAAAATATATATAGAAATAAATTAGCCGGGCATGGTGGTGCCTGCCTGTAGTCCCAGCTACTCGGGAGGCTGAGGCAGAAGGATCACTTGAGCCCAGGAGTTTGAGGTTGCTGTGAGCTAGGCTGATGCCACGGCACTCTAGCCCGGGCAACAGAGTGAGACTCTGTCTCAAAAAAAAAAAAAAAAGGCAGTTGTAGCTATAAATAGCATGTTTTCTCTTATAATTAATGGAACAACTTTGTGTTATTTGAAGTGATACTTTACTGAAATCTATAAAACTCAGACAATTCTTATTCAAAGTGAATGCAAGAATTGCATTTCTAGCAATTATTTATAAAATTTCTAACTACAGTCTCACCAACAATTGATATTAATATTATAAGTCTGTAATAAAATACCCCATACCTGTGGCAGTATTTTAAAGTACATACTAACAGAGAAGCATTATCAAAATAAGGATTTCAGAAATGGTTTCATATAAGCAATGCTTTCAAGAAAAAGAAAAGACTTCAAGGAAAGGCTTCCATTGAGAATAGGTTGGATATTCTTGCAGAGCCAGTCTAGAGGTGATGAACTACCTCAGCTTTCGTTGTCTTGGAAAGTCTTCATTATTTCTTCATTTTTAAAGGACGAGTGTTTCAGATATACTTAGGTTATCAAGTATGAACTATCCGATTTCCATAATTACTAAGTTTGACAGTTGATATTTCTGACATTTCACTTTGACACTTCTTGTTTTATTTTCATTGTGAAGGTACATCCTCAATCTTCTAAACACACAGTTTGGCTTGTGATTATATTTCAAATTTTTTTGGAGCAATTTTTATGAAACCGTGGATAAGTCAAAATTTCATGTTATTTTAGAATATGAGTTTCATCATGGAATCAATGCAGAGCAGACAGCTTGAATTATCAATGAAGTATTTGGGAAGGATGTGGCTAATGAATGCACAGTAAGCTGATGGATGGTTTGAGAAGTTCTGTTGTGGTGATATTAATCTTGAAAATGAGCCACATGAGCAGCTTGAGACCAAGGTGGATAATGATGACCTGAAAGCTGTAGTGGAAGAGAATCCACCTCAACCGACGTGTGAATTACCAACAAGGTTTGATGTTACTATTCCAATAATATTGGTCCATTTGAAACATATCAGCAAGGTAAAGAAGCTGGATAGATGAGTTCCGCATGAGTTAAACAAGTGTCAGAAGAGAAATCGTCTGGAAGCTTGCCTTTCTTTGCTGTCATGACATACAGGCAAACCATTTCTACAATGTATTCTTACATGTCATGAAAAATGGATTCTTTTTGACAATTGCTAGCATTCAGCACAATGGTTGTAGAAAGATAAAGTGCCAAAACACAGTCCAAAACTGAATATTTATCAAAAAAAGCTAATGCTGTCTGTTTGGTGATCCAGCACCGGTATTATCTACTATAGGTTCATGAAACCTGATCAGTCAATTACAGCAGGTGTCTACTGCCACCAATTGGACAAAATGATGACTATGTTTGCAATTAAGCAACTGAGATTGGTCAATAGAGACAGGCCAATTCTCTCGTAAGACAGCGATCGACCACATGTCGCACAAACAATGCTGCTTAAACTACAGAAGCTGGACTTGGAAACTGTCTGTCATCCACCGTATTCATGACCTTGCACCGACTGACTGACTACCACTTCTTCCAGGCTTTGAATCATAAGGAAAAATACTCAATTCTCAACAAGCTGTGGAAAATGCCTCTTGCGATTTCATCACCACGCACTCTCCGGGCTTCTTTACTGCTGGCATAAACTATTAAGATGGCAAAACTGTGTCAATAGTTTAGGTGCCTACTTTGATTAACTGTACTGCTTCCTTTTTGACATATAATAAATGATATTTTTGATTCAATGTCAGACATTTCACATTTAATGACCCAATAATATGAATAAGAGCCAAACTAATTCTAACACTTAAGCTTTCATATGTCAGTCTTTTGTTTGTTTTTCCTACTATTTATTTATCTCTGTGAGCAGCTCTTTTTTTAATTAATTAATTTTTTTAATTATTTTATTTTATTTTATTTATTTATTTTTTTTTGAGACAGAGTCTCACTCTATTGCCTGGGCTAGAATGCCGTGGTGTCAGCCTAGCTCACAGCAACCTCAAACTCCTGGGCTCAAGTGATCCTTCTGCCTCAGCCTCCCGAGTAGCTGGGACTACAGGCATGCACCACTGTGCCAGGCTAATTTTTCTATATATATTTTTAGCTGTCCATATAATTTCTTTCTATTTTTAGTAGAGACGAGGTCTCACTCTTGCTCAGGCTGGTCTCAAACTCCTGAGGTCAAACAATCTACCCGCCTCGGCCTCCCAGAGTGCTAGGATTACAAGCATGAGCCACCTCACCTGGCTAATTAATTTTTTTAAAATTTCAGAATATTACAGGGGTACAAATGCTTTGGTTACATAAATTGCCTTTGTACCATCTTTGTCAGAGCTACATGCGTGCCCATCCCCAGAATGCGAACACCGTACCCCTTAGGTATGAATATACGCATCCTCTCTGCCCCCCTCCCACCCACCTGACACCCAATAAATGTTATTTCCATATGTGCACATAAATATTAATCTAGCTTGTAGGGTTTCATTTGAGAAGTCTGCAGTTAGTCTGATAGGTTTTTCTTTGTAGGTTATCTGTTGTTTTTGTCTTACTGCTGGAAGAATTGCCTGTTTCATGTTTACGTTGGGCAGCCTAATTAATTCTGTGACATGGTGTTTGCCTCTTCACATTAAGTCTCCCAGGAGTTCTGTGTGGTTCTTCAATCTGGATATCTATGTTTCTGGCCAGGCCAGACATATTTTCCTCCACTAGTCCAAGAAATAGATTTTCCAGTCCTTGTGTATTTTCTTCTTCTCTCTCCAGGATGCCTATAATTCTTATATTTGGTTCCTTCACATGATCCCACATTTCTTGTATGTTCTGCTCTTATCTCTTGCTTCTGTGTTCTTTTTCTTCATCTGATTTGTTTAGCACATAGGCATTATCTTCAGGCTCTGAGATTCTCTCCTCAGCGTGATCCATTCTATTTTTAAGGCTTTCCACTGTGTTTTGAAGTTCCTTCCATGCCTCCTTCATTTGTAAGATTTCTGTTTGGCTTTTTCTTAATATTTCAATTTCTATAGAGAATTTTTCACTCATTTTCTGTGTTGTTTTCATGGTTTCTTTGTGTTAGATTTCTATTTTCTCTTCAATTCTATTGAGTTTCCTTACAATCCATATTCAGAATTCTTCCTCCATCAATTTAATCATTTTGTTTAAATTAGTATCTGATTTTGAGGGTCTCAGGATTTCTTTTAGGGATGACTTTTCTCTTCACTCTTTCATATTTCCTGTGTTCTTTCTCTGGTTCTTTCTCATCAGGGTAATTGATTTAGAACTGTGGAGTGCTAGGACTGGTTTGTTTCCTTAACTTCAAGCCCCTAAGGGATGTTCCTTACCAGTGGTGGGAGGAGGCATACTGGTCTTGTATTGCCTTAGAGGTGTTTTGGAAAGTTGGGTTACCTCTGATCTGTTGTCTTCACCTCTTCCAGTGGAGATTAGTGAGTTTGGTCCCTCTGCTTAAGCTCCCATGTGGTGAATTGCGTCTGTCTGTATAACTCCATTGCCCTCTAATAGCTTGAGATGGAGGGCACTGTGTTAAGCTGTGGGGTTACCTTCTTTGTCATTGGTTGTAGATTGTGTGGAGGAGCCAGTTATCGAGGTAATCTGATGCCTCTGTGCTGTTCTCTGGTCCCTGGGTGAGGAATCCTAATGCCCCAATCTTTAGGAAGGATCTTGCCACTCCTGAGGGTTACTTGGACCCTATTGCCCCTTAAAGTGGTGGTAGGAACAAGGCAGATCACAGCTGCTGCCTACCAGCCTGGATGTGTGTGCTTCTATGCTTGCTTGATCTGCTGCTAGGGGAAGCCACTAATATGTTATTCAGGGTTCTTCCACCACACTTGGGAGGCTGCTCCTAGTAGGAGGGGTTACTTGGTACACCTGTTGTGGCCTCTGGCCAGGATTTTCCTTCCCTGACTGTAAAACCCACTGTTGGCAGCTGCCCGCATGCGGAGATCAGGCCCCAGAGTTATGATCCCACTGGATGATGTAAGCAGGTCTGTCAGGCTGAGTCACTGGGCTGTCAACTACTGATCTGCACTAAAGCCCTGCAGATTCATGTCAGTCACACAGGGAAAGTGGCTTTTCTTGTCTCTCCCTACCTCCAAGGGTGGAGCCTACCATTTTCCCACAAAACTCATGGCACTGGGGCAGGCAGTAGGGGGGTGGGCAGGGTGATGCCCAAGTCCGTCCAGCACCTCACCACCCGTGAATCCTGCAGATTTTAGCCTCCCTTGACTGCAGAAGTACTCAAAATTCGCCTATCAAAATGGCCTGATTAATTGACAATAGATCGCAGAAGGGTAGGGCCTGCCGAAAGAGTCCCCTGGCTAGAGAAAGGGTGCTGCCCCAAATCATAGTGCACCACAGTGTCTGGGTTGTGGACCTCAAAAATGACAGATGCCCACCTGCAGAGCCCCAGCACTGGGGAGGGGGGTGACTGTTCAGGAGTTGGTAGATGCCGGATTGGGGAGTTGAGTCAATAGGATGCCTGTTGTCTCTTGTGTGTCACCCTCCCGCAGTCTTGTGCCTGTCCAGCAAGTAAGACAAGTCTTACTGTTTCTGACTTGCCCTGAGCCAGACTAATCGTCTGCAGCAGTTTCCAGGGTAAAGCCCCCTTTTCAGTGTTCACCTCATTCTGGTCCCACTGACTGCCTTAGGTGAGGAATCTGTCTCCCAACTCCCTTCAGTGGTAGCTCAAACCAGTCCCTCCCTAGCCCAGTGCAGTCCCAGCACAGAGTTCTGGGGAGTTCAAGATGGTTCCAGTTATTGTCTCCTCTCCACAGAGCCCAACGATTCCTTCTGCAATTTTGCACCAACTTCAGGCAGATCCCTTTCTGAGTGGGTATGGAGGTCAGTGGGGAAACAGGACATTCTTCTGTGGGTCAGAGCCCACTGCACTTGCTGGTCAGGTGGGCATAGCCATCCCACACTCTATTGTTTTTCTTGCACTTTCCAGACTTTGCGATCCTATATCCCATTCACCTTTTTTTCTTTTCTCTGTTTTGTGTCCCACACTGTTTCTCTGCAGGTTCACAATGCTGTTCTTGCATGGGAGTGACCGACTCATGCATAGCAGACCGAGTTCTTCACCTCTTTCTCTGGGAGCAGAGAGCCAGAAGGTCACCTTTACTCCACCATTCTTTCTTCTCCTCAGGTACCACATTATATTAATCCACTCATATATTGATGGGCACTGGGGTTGTTTCCATGTCTTTGCAATTGTGAATCATGCTGCTATGAACATTTGAATGCAGAGGTCCTTTTTATAGAATGTCTTTTTTTTCCTTTGGGTATATACCCAGTAGTGGAATTGCTGGGTCAAATGGTAGTTCTACTTTTAGTTCTCTGAAGTATCTCCATATTACTTTCCATAAAGGTTGTACTAATTTGCAGTCCCACTAGCAGTGTATGAGTGTTCCTATCTCTCTGAATTCATGCCAACATTTCTATCATTTATTAATTTTAATACACAGCACAAATAATTTTGTTTGCCACCACTCTAAATTGTCTTAAGTTTCAAATTAGTGCTATATAAATCCATGGAGATGTATTCTATCTTAAGGAGAAATATTTTCTTGACTGCAGTGTGCTCATCTGTTGACAAGAATTGTCTGTTCTTGTAAGAGAACAGTCTACTACTTGATTAAATTAAATACATGTTAAATACATTGTTATTTGTTGAAGAAAATCCATTTTTCCTCCAAGAGTGAAAAACATAATATTATTTCAAATAATGACTTTTGTATGAATATAATACTATGGAGAACTTTTTTAGTTTAAAGTGGCACATGAGTACAGCTATATTTTTCAGATATATCAAATAGATACCTTATTTTAAAATAAGGACTTTTGTCATAATTTACCTTTTTTGTTATGATCTTTGTGTATAGCATCTAATTGTGTATGATCTTTATGTTCCTTTGACATTTATATTGGCACAAGTTTAGGCACCTTAACAATATTGCCTTTGTGTATAGTTAATGTCTTTCAGATTTGAACCCTGCTGATTTTCTAGAAATCCAATATTCTCTTATTCTACTTGATGATAATAAAACTCTACTTCAGTATATTGAATATGAGTATTTAAAGCATAAATGCACCACCCTGCATGCATGCAACCACACAAACAAGCACTGTGTTTGAAACTCATTTTCTCCTTCTAGAAGACATGTTCTTTTTATGGAAGGACAATTACTTTTTGTTTCTAATAAAATATTTTTTTCCACATGATTACCAACATTTTGGGCTAATGAGTGTAAGTTGTTTATTTTTAACAAAAGCTGACATGTCACCTCTTTTAAAAAGATGTCATTTTTTAAACATGTGGACATGAGGATTTCAGAATGAAACATATAGATCCAGAAATATTAAATCTGTCAAGATACACCTGTCTTGCATCTATGCCTACTTCTATTTACATTTGGTTTGGTTTTCTTAAAGTATATGGATTTAGATACCTGTCCATCTATGATAGATGTAAGCAACAGAGGTTTTCATAGCTTCTATATGCGCATGTATATATATATATGAACGTGTTTGTGTATGTGTGTGGTTATATTTAATGGGCAAGTTTTAGAGGAAGAAAAGTCACCCTATGTCTAAACATGTTCTAAAATTTTGCTCATATTTCATTTGTTTCTACTTTCCCTCGTCCTTTCTCTATCCCTTCCAGGAAAATTATATTATTTATACACATCACTATATGGGTATTATTTGCTAAATATTATTTAAAATAACATAGCAGTGTAATTTTATCCTTTTTTGCATGATAGCAATTCATCTACCTTTCAAATGATTTATCTTGATTATATAGTAAGATTTATTTTTAGGATTCATGGCAATAATCATAAAATGAAAAAAAGATACCATGTAACTTCAATGCTAATTTTTTTGTTGAAAGAAGAAAATAATCTAGATTTGAAGTGATATCCAGTTGTCTACATTTGTTATACATGATTGCTTATTTTTTGAGAATGTTCATGAGGCATTTTATCATGATGATAAACAGTAAAGATGATTTTGCTTAATTTCATTTTAATCCATTACAGACATTTAATTAAGAAAATAAAAGTAAAACAAAATTTTCCTTATTAAAATCATATCAGGATTGTGCCTTTTGGGGAGAACTGAGTTTTAGGAAATTTGTAAATGTCAGTTGTTTAGACTTTGTGACTTTAGCCACTCTTAACATGTGCTTGAAACTTACCAAATCATAGAGGTTGATCTATCAAATGAAACGCTCTTTGTCAGATCTATATCAGTAAGTTTGAGTACCCTAAAAGTGTGTTCAGCTTCTGTACCACCGTCTACAGTCTTCCATTAAGTAATAACAAAATTATTTGTTATATCTTGGGAAGAAGCTGTCTTATAGAACTGACTTGATTAAAACAAAACATAAAACTCCAAAAGAAAAGACTCTCTTTGTATTCTCTAAAGCTATTGTCATACTTCTTACTAAATGTGATAATTTCTGACATAAAATATTTTTCCCTAACTTATGTTTAGTTACTTATCTTGTTTAAGGTTTAATTTAAAATAAAAGAACAGTACATTCTGCTCAAAGAAGGTAGACAATTAAGGGACGTAATGCTGCAATTTACTTTGCCCAATGTGTGATGAAGTGCTAATGAAAGCAAACAAAAAAATACAGATATATTGACATTTTAAAAGATAAACATTAATTAGTGATGTGATAGTTTTCTAAATATATCAAAGCATAGATATATCTCTAAAACAGAATTATATGAACAAAGAAGAACTTCTATTTCTTAGAAGAAATCCAGCATGTAAATACCTCTATGTTTATGAAATTTTATGTATTTTCTTTATTTTAGGTGCAGATTCTGTATATATAATTTAAATCAATCTTGCTAATTATTCTGTTCATATGTGTACATATTAATCTTTCTACCTAGGTCTATTAAATAGCATATGGAGCCAAGTTCAGCATTTGCTAGATTTTTAAACATATCCATTGTAACAATATCTGTGTTCCATACATAATAAACTTACCCAGATAAGAGAGGCTTTATATGTATGAACACTAGAATTTTCTTTTATTCTTCATATTAAATTCATGGTACCTCATTTCTCTGGTCCTCAAGTCAATATGTCTTTGGGAACATTTATAGCGGAAGGAAAAGTCAAGGAGATTCCATGCATGAGAAGGATTCCACTTGCTATTAGTGGTTCTGTAATGCAGGACCCATGGGCAAAGACCTGAAAGAAGATTCTTGTAGCTAAGGTGGTCGCTGATTGACAGGCAGTGAGGAAACAAGGACCTCAGTCCCGTATCTGCAAAACAGTGATTTGGCTAAGAACCTAAAAGAGTTGTTCTTTCTCAGAGCCTCCAATAAGGATGCAGCCCTGTGATAATCTTGATTTTAGTCTGGTGAGACCTCTGACATGTTTCTGAGCTATAGAACTGTAAGATAATAAATGGATGTTATTTTAAGTAATCAAGCTTGTGCAGTTTGTATGGCAGCAATAGGAAACTCATACAAGCAACTTCAGAAGAAGCCCTAGGGAAAATTTTACAGTATTTCTAACTGTCTGTAGTTTTGGCCTGATAGTAACTCTATTCTCAACCCCATCCAAATACCATTAATAGCTTCTTATTATCTATAGGGTAAACCTTAGAGTTCTTGGCCAAACACTTAAAGCATTTGTCCTGACTATTTTTTAAATCTAATGAAAAAAGTTTCTCCTAGATGACTATTTGTGACTCACATTTCTAAGCAAACTAGAGATTTTGTAGCCAATGTAGAGTTTTCTGATTAAATACAAAACATAACATATTGCATTGAATATATTAAATATTAATATGTTAAGTATATTAAATGCATTTAATATATTAAATATGGATGGATATTTAGGTTTATTTTTTAATGGAGTTTTTCACAGTAATCTGCTTTATACCTTAAATTCTGTAGATGGCAATTTTATCTCATAGCATTTACAAAGACTGGTTATTTTTTAGCAAATATTTGGGATCTGAAATACCCACAGAAAAGTATCAGATTGACAGAGAACTCATCTATTCATGTGCTATCTTAAAACATAATATAATAAATGTACATGAAGCCTTTTGGTCATTTGTTGTCTTGGAAATAACCTCTATCACTTCAAAGGATAGTGACAAATTTACAATATAATAAGATATAATCCATCTCACTTCCTTATATCAGCTATGCATAATTTTTTCTCCATTAATACCTTACAAACACTTTCTATTGTCAAGGAAACAAAAAGACATACTAACTAGGAGAGAGGAAAGAAACTCACAGATATGCGATAATTGAATTTTGTGCCACCACTGGCCTTTTAGAAAGTCACTTACCAGGTGAGAAAATAATTTCTATTATGCACTGTTACAATGTCTATGGGATTCATTTACATAGACTCCCTTGACACTATTATTGCCTCTTCATCTTGATAGTAGAAATGATTCATTGTTATAGATAGTAGTGCAAAAATGAGTATTTATAGTTGCAACCTTTGCTGAGTTGGTCTTCATATGTATTATTAAACCGTCCATTAGAATTATTTGCTTATATTTAAGTGAATATATTTTTGTGTATTTGCTAATAAAGTTTTATCTGCTCTTATTTTCAGTTCCAGTTCTAGGAATTTCATAATAATGGGTTTAGCTGAGATCTCACTTTTTATAGCAGTAAGCCAGCTGTTGCCACTTGAGGAAATATTTAATAATATGGAATGCTATTATTTGCATATGGAATGCTTCTTGGCTATGAATCTATACTTGTAATCGTGGTATCTGGAGTTGAACCTAATCTCTCTCCTCTATTGCACCACCTCTATAGCAATAGCCTTGAATAAAGTCTTTTTTTTTTTTTTTTACCATTTTAATGTGGTAGAATTTTTTTTTTTCTTTAACAGTTCTTCAGAAAAACTGAACCAATGGGATATAAATATATATAGAAAAGGAGTTATTTCAAGGAATTAGCTGATAAGATCATCAAGGCTTGTAAGTCCCAAATCTGCAGGGAAGATGGGCAAATTAGAAACCCATATAGGACTACTATGTTACAGCGTTGAAGCAGAATTCCTTCTTCTGGAAACCTCAAATTTTGCTTGTAAGGCCTTCAAGTGATTGGATGATGCTCACAATATTTAGGATAATCCTCTATGCTTAAAGTCCACTGATTATAAATGTTAATTACATTTATAAAATACCTTCACAGAAACATCTAGACTGGTGTTTGACTGAGCACCACAGGTTTGCTAAGTTGACACATAAAATTAAGCATCATCAAGTACAAAGGTTATTCTGTTGTGTTCCAAACAAGTCACCATACGAAAAAACATTTTTTTAAAATTATAAGGGCATATCCCAACTCTATTTAAATAAGTATTACCGGTACTTGCTAAACTGCCTTTATCAACATTCCACTATTTGTATATCATTGATTAATTTCTAACTGAAATTGAACTTGGAATTCAGAGTATGATCTCATGTTTCAAAAAGATTCATCAGTACGGCATTGGATAAGATAGGAAAGTAGGTGATTCATGATCTTTCTAAAAATCCTGATGGACATATTGCCATCATCTTACAAGTCAGTTATGTTTTTACAGAAAAAACATTCTACTGAAGCATTCTTAAATTTTAATACTTGGAGTGTCTTGAATCCTTTAAGCTGTTCATTGGTACAGTTTATGGCAGTATTTACATAACTCACAAAAGCCTTACAGAAAATCATAGATTTCAGGGGCCTTGTTGGCTGAGTTTAGGGCTCTGATTAATGATGCATCATAGCTCTAAATAAAGAGGGGAAATGATCATATAATCTGTGCCCAATGACTAGCAATTATTTTATTTACTTAACTATTTATTCCTCTATAAAATTTACTTAGATTATGACAACTTGCTATCTCAAAATTAAAGAGACAGTAGAAATAAAATGATAACTGATTACTTAAACTTCTGTTTTTGGATAAGAAAGTAAAATTTTAGATTAAAGAAATGATTTTGTTAGGGGTATGAAGGTCATAAAACTCTGCTCAGAGTCAGAACTCAGGCAGACACAAAGTGGCAGCTAAGGAATTTGAGGGGTAAAACATGCAGAGAGAGGAAAAAAGAGGACTGTGAAAGCTTGTCGAGAGGAGCTGATAGTTTCCATAGTAACAAAGCATGATGTTCTTTCAATGTAAAACATCCTATTTTGAATGTGTTATTGGTGATTCAGACACACACACACAAAATGTACTTGAAAGAAGATGACATATGAATTTACATACCACAAGTCTTAACTCCAGGAAGTAATGAGCTGTTAAGAATACATTTCTAATTTCTATTGTTAGATAGTGTGCCTATAAGATATGTATATTTGATTTTATTTTCTTCCATGTTTGAGATGATGGATATGTTAATTTGCTACACTAAGGAAATCTTTTTTGCTATCTTTATATATCCCAATGTATCATGTCATATACCTTAAATGTACACAATAAAATTCATTTAAAAATAATGTTTTAAAAAAGATATTTACACAATAATCCTCCTTTAGCCATGGTTTTGTTTTCCATGGTTTCAGTTACCCTTGGTTAACCATGGTCCAAAATATTAAATGAAAAATACCAGAAATAAACAATTTGCAAGTTTTAAATTACATGCCAGTTCTGAGTAGTGTAAGGAAATCTCGCACCATTGCTCTTTATCCCACCCAGGCTGTGAATTATCCCTCTGCCCAGGATATCCTCACTCTCTATGCCACCTGCCCATTAGTCACTTAGTGACCATCTCAATTATCAGGTCAACCGTGGCAATATTGAAGTGCTTGTTTTAAGTAATCCTTATTTTACTTTATAGTAGCCCCAAAGAGCAAAAAGTAGTGATGCTGGCATATTAATATAATGTTCTATTTTATTATTAGTTATTATTGTTAATCTTTTACTGCACCTACTTTGTAAATTAAACTTTATCATAGGTATGTATGTATAGGAAAAAAGAGTATATATAGGACTCAGTAGTATCCATAGTTTTAGGCATTCACTGGGAGTCTTAGAGACAATCCCCTATGGATATGGTGGGACAATTCTATTTTGTGGTGCAACTTATTTAGTCTATGAGTACTGTAGTGAGCAACTACGAAGGATCTAACATTTAGCACTCAGTTTATTTGCCAAACCTTGCATGTAAGAAACATGTCAATCCATAAGAAAGAACCATTTTTTTCTAATCAGCACATGGGCTAGTTGTAGCTCTGTGTGTGTGTGTGTGTGTGTGTGTGTGTGTGTGTGTATGTATTGAAGAGAGAGAAATGAATAAAATTCTCATTAAAAAGTATATGTGCCAATATAATACCAAGTTGTTTCAAATTAGATAACTATTCAGAAATGTTTACTTCAACTCTATCTCACCTCTATGGGCAGCGGGTACTTTCTTACCCTTGATCTTCAGGATTAGTCATATTGTTTGCTTTTGTCAGTGGAATATAGCAGGTATAAAGTAACAAAAGACCTTAAAACACTTGTATTATTGATCTTGCCTTCTTGGAACTCTTCTGCCACCCTAAGAAAAACATGTATAGTCTAGCTTGTTGGTGTAATAAATGTAAGAGAAACATGGAGAATATGAATTTTAACTGATTTGATTCTACATGAACTAGCCTCAGCTGAACTTAGGAGTGTTTAGTTATGCATCAATAGTCAACCATTACTAAAGTTGGCAACTAGAAATGGAGGGTTGCCATAATAAAGCCTTCAAATATGTGACAGCAGCTTTACAATTAGAAAGCAAGTAAAGACAGGAAAAAACAAGTAAGCTCAAGAAAAAGAAAAAAAGGACAGTTTATAAGCAGATTTTACAGAGAAAGAAACTCTGTTCTTGTCCCTAAATTATTCAGTCAGTAACACACTCTCAAACTAAAATTCAGTCTTGAAGTGTAGACAAAATTCAGTATTTCACGGTGAACGTGGTCCTAGATAAAACACTAAATTAGGATCTGGCTATAAAACACTTTTTTAGGAAATTTGATAAAACTAAGTTCCTCTCAGACAGAATAAAGGGCTTTCAGGAATCTTAAGGGCATGTTCCAAAACAGCCTGATGTGCTCAAAATATCATATATCAAATATAGAAAGAGAAGCATTTCACAAAAGCTAGTACAGGTATGATTTTATTTCAGGGCATGGATTGAAATCATATACATAAAAAACCCACAAGGATTTTGATCAAGTTTTATTTCCATAGCACTAATATTCTGAATTCAAAGTGGCTGAGATTGTCCCAAATGTAAAATTTAATCTTGAACTTATATAGTTTACAGACAGGAAGCAGGCTGACAATGCTGTTTATTGGTCAAAAATATACATTTTCTAATGCCCTCCCCAGAAGTTTTTATAGAGGGTAATTGAAAAGAAAGTTCTGATTCAGTGAATCCAAGAACTGGGGAAGAACAATGGACTGGGGAGGCAGTCCCAGCCAGCGGAATCAGATCCTCACCATGAAATATCCTCCACCCACAGGACACATAATAAAAATACTTGAGAACAACATTTGCCCAGAAGTATTTCAAAACTGCCACAAACAAGTATGTGCTCATCATTGATTCTCTTTTCAATTAGGAATTGTTTATTTTAGTTATCCTGTTCAATTGCACCACTATGTGATGAACATGTAAAGGAGATGGGAAGGAGTGTGAAAATAACTAATAGTTCTTACTTCATAATTTTCTAGATCAAGAGAAATTATATCTAGACATGGTGTAGATCATGTAGTTCCTGGTCTTTGAACAAAATGGTGTGATAAAAAGAAAAATTATACATCTTTGGCCTAGGTTGTGTATTTTAACTGTTGGTGGAAAAGATAATATTTGTCAAGAGGGTAGGTTCTGAACAATGACATTATTGTTCAGGAAAATAAATACTTCTCCTTGATCCCCAATATAATGGGAACAGTGTACTTACCTGACTTAGAATGTGACTTGGTTTGGCCAATAATATGGTACCAGGATAGATGTGACCAAAGGCTTACAAAGTGCTTACATGATTGGGATTACTGTCTTGAGCTTCTGCCACATATAGGGGAAGTTTCATAAGATTATGAAAGCTGATTTCTCAGCAGAAACTTTGCAGACCAAAAGAGAGTAAGATTATATATTAAAAGTATTGAAAGAAAAAAAACCTGTCAACCAAAAATACTGTATCTGGCAAAATTTCCCTTCAAAAGCAAAGCAAAAATTAAAACTTTTCTAGATAAACAAAAACTGAGGAAGTCCATTACCATTATACTTGCTATAAAATAAATTTTAAAGGAAGTTTTGAAGTTGAAGCAAAAGGGCAAGAGACAGCTACATGAAGCCATTAGAAAAAAATAAGATTCTCCAATAAAGGTAAATACATGGACAAATATAACAACCTATACCCTTATAATTTTGGTGCACAGAATTTAAATAACAAGAATGTTGAAAACAAACTACAAACATATGTAAATGGGTATGCAATATGTACAGATACAATTTGTTACATCAGTGAAATAAAGTGTGCGTGAAGCTGGAAAAGAGTAGTTTTTATATGCCATTGAAGTTGTTATCAGTTTAAAATAGTATGTTATAAATTTAAGATGTTTTATGTAATTATGACAGTAACCACAAGAAAGTATATATAGAATATATACAAAAGAAAATGAAAAGGCCATCAAATCATATTATAAATAAATCAATGACACTTAAAGGAAAACAGTAAAAGAGGAAAGAAGGGACATTAAAGGTACAAGATATATAGAAAAAACAATTACCTAAATGGCAATAATAAGTCCTTCCCTATCAGTAATTACTTTAAACTTAAATAAATTAAACAGCAGGCTATGAAACTATAATCTTCCCTTTTTCCCCACAAAACTGCATGTTTACTGAAGTCAAAAGGTGCCTTGTTTTACAGCCTTATTTAGGCATGTGTACTCACTTCCTATATGGAGACTGGCAGGAAATAGGTACTTAGCAAATTTAGGTTCATTGAATAAATATATGAATGAATAAGAGATTCAGTCAGTCTATATTTGACTCAGATATTATGACCCAAATAAACCTAGAATGCCATTAGCAGCAAACCATTGTTGTTTTCCCCAGGTCTTACAGTTATTTGTGAATGTTTAAATTGATATGTTTAAATTTCCCTTCTCAATATAATAGAAAGTTGAGTCACTGGATAAAAGTCAGAGCATTCCACTTCAATAGTGAAAAAAGTGCAGAATCTTTGGTTTGGATTTGAAATGCTATTATGTCTAACTGGAGAAATGACACATTAAGGTGTTCTTTCCTTCTTGGAAATTTAAATGATCCCTCAGTCAGTAGAAACTGTAATAGCTTTCTAGAAACCTGCTGTGGTGGAGAATGAGTTGGCCATCCATGAGTGGTTAGTAGTGGTCTTTCTCACAACTACATTGCACTGACATTAGCTACACCCTATGGCAGGATATTTTTCAGAAAGTTCATGGATTGAGCACATTTAATAACTGAAAAATCCTACCACTTTCAGAGCCAGTCTCAATAGGGTATATTAGTTTTTAGATTAGCATTTCTTTTACAATACCCATTTTACATATCAAATGATCTTCCTTGTTTTAATGTTATTATTCTCATACCTTTATTGTACAAATTTATTTATAAAAAAGCCTATCAAGAAGTATAAAATAACTAACAATATCTTATTTCAGTTTTAAATCTAAACGCAGACCATAAGCCTTTCTAAATTGATTTCCTAATGCAACTTCATTTCATTTTCCTGTTTTATGTTAGTAATCTGGCAGGCATTGAATCATTGTGTTTATTTTCCCTATAACTTGATTTCTTTCCTTATCCAATAGGGTTCAAAACATGAAAAATATTAATTCTAATTAAATCACATTCAGTCTATAATTTTTAAATATTTTTAATTTTTCTTTTCCTCTAGGGTTAGGGTAATTTTTTTATAATGTTAATATATATGAGTGTGATGAGAACATTTATAAATTTCTCATGATTTTAGATCAGTTGGTGTTTATATCCAGAGGCTTTTAAGACAATAGCTCTCAAGGAGTGTTCTCAGGAACAGCGATACCAATATTACCTGAAAATTTGTTGGAATGCAAATTCTTGGGCCATACCTCAGAACTAATAAATCAAAACCTTTGGAGGTGAAGCCCCAAAATCTGTATTTTAAAACACGCTTAGGCATACTAAAGTTTGAGAACCACTGCCCAAGGGTGCTAAATGCTAAATGTGATTTTAGCATATTCTGCTCCAGGCAAAACGAAGAATATGCTTTATAAGTCAGATTTCTTTTTCCTATTTTTTATGGTTTTAAGTAATGTCACTTTTATTAAGGATTACATAAATGTCATAAATGAAAAATTTGATTTCCAGGTTATTTCTATAATTTACCTGACTTTTTTTAGTTCTCTTGTTTTTGTTTTTTATTACAAAAAATCCCTACTTTTTTCAAATAGACCTAACATCTTAGTTTGAGTAGAGAAATACAAAATTGGTTTAACAGTAAGTATAAAAGAACTGAAGTACAATATGTATGCAAATTTTAAATAAAATTATTAAGTGTATCTTTTAAATTGCAATGAACACACAATAAATTGAGTCTCAAAGAACAGAGATATGTTACCAGTTCTGTCATATATAAATTATAATTCTCACAGTGTGTTCAATTTAACCAGTATTTATAATTTGTCTAATATCAACATAAGACTTAATGGGAATGTGCAATCACAAATATTGTGTATTATATGACTAAGATAATATGCTGCATAAAATTAGAAAAGGTGACAGCAAAACCTTATTAAATGCAAATTTATCCAATTATATTATACACTGACAAAAGAATTTTTAAAATTCACCAAGAACATTCAGTAGGATCTCAATCACCTACGAATTTGATTTTCTCTATTTTATGAAGAAAAAAAATTGAATTACACTAGATACTGTGCTTCTATAGGAATACATAAGCTAATGTCTATATATTCGCAGTATTTGGAAACTTCCATGTTATATATTAATTTATGACATTACAAAACATGAATTGGAATATAGTACACTATTATGACTTTTTTGTAGCAGTCTATTCAGTAGTATGCTATTGAGAACACCTTCCAAGTGTCAGGCACACATTTAAAATTAGCCTACCCAAAACAGGTACTTTATTGGTTCATCTGGATGCTTTGATAAGGCCTACATCCATAAATTCAAACAATATAAGAAATCTGCCTCTCTTTTTTGTAAAACAGCTCACCTCTGCTTTCATATTGTAGTCAGGCCAATTCTCTTTGTGTAGCTGCGTGGTGGCTGCTGCCAGTTCCCAAATTATTTGAACTCAGTACAGCTCAGAATACTGAAGGAAAAAAATGAAGGGTCCTTCTATATTCTATAGCTCTGGCAAAATTCACACAGAAAATTCAAATTATTTCAGTTTGGGTCAATTATTGCTCTCTAAACTAATTACTGGTCAACAAGGTGAGTACTCCCATTGGCTAAGCACAGTTCATATACATACATTTAAGACTCCGGGGGAGCAAGAGGGCAGGATCGGTCCAAATGGGTTGGTTCACTAAGGAATGGGGAAGAGGTAGTTACTTAAAAGAAGATTGTGGGGCAGAAAATTGTACATGCCATAGTATTACTGACCGAGCCTAGCTCACCTTTACCATAAGAACCTAAAAGTGATTCTTTATTTCAATGTTCTTTATTTCTGGTTCTTTATTTCAATGTTTAGTAAATCATGTAAAGTAATTATTTGATTTTTTTAGGAAACATTGTCCAGAAGAAACTGCTTATTTTAGTGATGGAAGTAAAGAGGTTTATAAGGTGTTCTTAGGAAGTTTTGCTTTAGTGAGATTATGGTGGTAATAATAGGAAACATTTATATAAATTACACAAATCTTTATATAGATCTTAAATTTTATATACACACACACACACACACATTCCTCACAACAGTTCTGTGAACAAGTGATATTGTCCCTGTTATTCAGATAAGGAAATGGAGACACAGACAATAAGTAAATTTTCATGTTGCTAATGTAATAGTTTTATATTACTGTATAAAAAGTTACCAACATATTACAACTCAGTGTCTTCAAACACCACCAATTTATGAACTCAGTCTCGTGTAGTTCTATGATTTAAAAACCCATCAGGGCATAAATGAGTTTTTAACTCAGTGTATCACAAATCTGAAATCAAGATATTGGCCAGATTAAGTCCTTTTCTGGGGGGGGGGTTGGGGAGAAATCCATGTGCTTAAATAGTATGCTAAACTGCTCCATTATATTCACATAATTGAAGTTTTATTAGGACTAGTACATATTCCTCATGGATATTAATTTTCAGTTTTCTCTTTAAATTCCCATTTATTTACACGTGGCATAGGCATAGGTATACTAGCATTCTCTTTACGCACCTCAACTTTTAATAAAAAGGAGGTTTTTGTTCTGTTTGGGTTAATTCAAACACAAACTTTATTTTTCATTGATTCAACAAGTATTTTTTTGTGTTTTAATTTTTATTTCAGAGTATTGTGGGGGTACAAATGTTTTGGTTACATATACTGCCTTTGCACCACCTGAGTCAGAACTGCAGGCATGCCCATCCCCCAGACAGCGTGCACCACACCACCCTTAGGTGATTCAACAAGTATTTACTAAATACTGTGTATATAAACCCTGTGCTGAACAATGAGGTAAAGAACTCTCTTGTAGCTATTATACAATGAACCAGGGAACACAAATATTAATTAAATGATTACACAAATAATTAACTACAAAGCAGGCCTATGTTGTGACTTCCGTGAGCTATCTGTACTTTTGCCTTTGTTGCCCTCTTTCTCCATAATCTACACACATACACACACATATATTAATATATGCACAAATATATGTGTATGTATAGATATACATGTATGTGTATGTATATATTATGATTGTATTGTTATAAAGTTAAATATATTAATATCATATGTTACAACATTTTATTTGACCTAAAGTTCATTCTCTCTTTGTATTTTAAAAATTTAAATCATTTTTGCAGATGTCTGAGAGTACTGTAGTCCCTAGGCACTATGCCCCACTGCTTATTAGAATCTAACTAACATAATTTAATTTTAATTAGGCAGCTTAAAATAATTAAGAAAAATATTAACAAAAGGCTGGAGAATTCTTCAAATACCAAGAAGAAGCAGGGTTTGAATCATTAACATTTAACTTCAGGAGTTTTCTTAAAAATTTTTTTGGGTGACTTAAAACATGACATATGTAGGTCTCTACCTTTGTTGGAAGAAAGAAATCTCTAGTAGCGTATTCCACATGTCAAATAATCGACTATCTGAGGAAGCATTTGAAACAAATAAATACATCCTTATGCATATTTGGGATAGTGAGAAAGTCTCATGGAGGCAATTGAAATTTAACCCTCCATATTACCTTTCTGTTAAGAGTGATATGCAACACAACCTGAGAATAAATCAGATATTAAATAAGAGTCACACAAAAGAAGAAAAAAGGTTGCAGTTATTCCTCATCATTTGTGCTTTAGGTATTTCTGTGGCCCTTTAAGGTATTCACCTAGTGACTAATCTACAAATAATAATTAACAATGGTGCCAAATGATGCCTTAATTGACTATAGATAAGAAAGACCATATTAATATTGTAGTAAAAGTAAGCAGTGTTCATTTGGAGGCAACTCTATTCATAAATGAAAAAGATGAATACATATAAGTGTAATTTGTAAGTGTAAAGAAGTAACCAGTTACAGCAAATATTTGAAAAGGAATAGGCAGTAGTGTTAAGGTACCCTAAGGAATTGTTATAAGCATTTTCTTTACTTCTAGACCTTAAATCAATTTTATTTTCATATAAAAAGATATGGAGCTCATAAAAAATTAAATCATTAATAATTTTACAGTAGCATACCTGACAATTCTGACAGCCACATGTGGTAGCTTAGAACTATATTCCTTTACCAGCTATTAATAAAATATTAATAGTACATTGACTAACTATCTTTCCATGGTCTATAAGGCCCAGAAGTTATTATGAAATCCCGGTTTGCCTTCAGGGGATTTGGCTTTGTTACTATACCAGCAGGTAGTTTTTGTGTATTTGCTTTCTAAAGGATGGATAATTTTTGAAGCAAAGGCAGAGAAGTCCTAATAAATCATATCTTTATGAAATATTCATTATATCTGTGTATTCTTTACAAGGCCTCTGTCAGAGAATTTTTTTTAAAAAGTATGATTAAAAAAACATTTAGGAGCAGATTGACAAGGCACTTTATAAACCTAGAAGAGTTTTGTGTTGCAACCATTGAAGTTTTCAAGAGAAATTCTGTCCACTCTTATTATACAAGTAGAGCAAAAATGAAATCAAAGAGCAAAGGAGCCCCAGATATAGCTAAATTGCCCTTTTAAGAGGTAAATTATCTCTTAATACACTCTTTTGGACATTATCACTTTTACCAGAGGACTCATATTGTTCACTGCTTAAAGCTGATGATTTGCTAAACACAAAATATTAGTAAAGGTTAGTCTTCAAGTCCCAGAGAGCTTCAGTGCAGGCCTATGGAAACAATGATATTATATATCCATGTGTGGTGTTAGCAGGTTCTTCAGCCTGACTGCTTGGGTCCAAATTCCGGCTTTGAAAAGTAACCTCGCTTCTCTTTGCTTTAATTTCTTCATCTTCCAAATTAGATTTTTATTAGGCACCAAGCTCATGTGGTTGTTTTGTGTATTATGAATAAATATATGCCTAATAAAAGAACAAAGATTAAGTATTATGAATCTTGGTTTAGGCAAGTATTCTAATGGATAATAGCTTTAGAAAAAAAAATATACACTACCCATGAACTCAAATGAATGGTGATGAAGTGTGTTTTTGTTTTTCTTTTGTGTATTTTAAATCTTATATTTAATCTTATATGTATATAGCTAACCCCACTCATGGCTTTTTGTTAGACAGAGATGAAATGCAATGCACATTGCCACTGCCACTCTGCTCTAAGGTCATCTTGAATGGCTAACCCATGGCCTAAAGTCCCTGACTATGTGGAATAATACTCAATTTTTTTTGCTGGATGGTGCCAATACATCATTGTCCAGCTTTTAGCCAGCCCCTCTCAGAGGAGATGTATTCTCATGAATACAATTTTCACATTCTTAGGATTCATTTCTGGATAATAAATGACTGTCTTACTACCCCTCCAGTTTAAATAGCTCATGTGCAACCTGCTGAGAAACTCTTTACTTGGGCATAGAAATTAATGACGCAGACCATTTTATTTCTCCCAAGTGCAAGGGTCTATGAGAAATAAAAGAATGGTGCTGACAGACAAAGTAAGTTATAGTATTACACTGCTGTGGAATATATCGTAAAGCTTCCATTGTCTTAGTAGTGCAGACGCCTCCAAGAGTTCACTGTAATTGTTATGAAAGAATTAAGGACAGGAAAAGGAGACACATTTTAGATCCTAAAATTAAGAATGCATTTATTTAAAGCAGAATTTTATAGGTGAAATTTGACAAACATACAAAAGAAATTCTCATCTCCTTAGAAAAGTAGAAAGGTAACATTGAAAAAGATAAGAACTTTTATTTCATGTTATTTCTCCAAAGCAGAATTTTTTTAATCCAATGTTATTTGGAGTTGAGTCAAGGATATAGATGCAAACAGAAAATTTTTCCTCCAGGTTCATGGCAAGCTCAAAGCAGTAGCTAAAAACATGCACAATACTGTGAGTTTAGGTGTCACTTTGAACAGCAAACAATATTTTATCTGAAGCTGAAGAGAATATTATGTCATCTGTGCTATTTCATCCTCCTTTTTTGACCTTCAATTAGGTCTAAAGTAAAAGGAAAATGAAGTAGGATTTTAATAGAAGCCATTATCCTAAATTATAGGGATACATGATTGAGTGAAAAAACACCTAAGTCAGGAGACTTCAGTTCCATGCCATGATTTCAATTCCCTGCATTGTATTAGGCAAAAATTTTAGAGGTAGTTATTTTACCTGGAACATGCAATTCTATAACATACAATATTGAGACAGTAACATTTATGTGGTTCTATTGCATACTAGGCATTGCTTTAAGTCCTTTTTAGGACTACAGTGAAAATTAAATAACTGATATGCATAAGCTTTGATATTCATAAAATCTATACACTTGTTAGCTGGCACCTATGATAACCCTCATCTTCCCTACATCATCAGATCTGGATATGTTTGTTTTGGACTTAATAAGAATAGATGCTAAAGAAAGTATTCAAGTTTCAGCAATCTGTGTTTTAGGATGGCGTTCATACCAACTTACATATAAAAATTTCTAACAATATTCCTAATGACATCATTAGACTATTCTCATTTAATACTATGAATTACATATTTAGGAGTTGCAATTTTACAAAATTAGCCTCATTTATTCTTTGCCATGAATTTTTTAAGAAATTGTTTTTTGTTTTTTTAAAAAAATTTTTAAAAGACAGTTAAAACAACTTTAATATGAATAAAAGATCATTTTTTTTTAAATGGCATTTAGCAATTTGGAAATGTAAATAGGAGTAATAAAGGATAGATTTTTGCCAAAAAACTGTGGCTCACCTGTTAATAAATACCTTTATACTTTGTCCATAAAAAAATATATAAATTCTAAATTCATGATAAAATTACTTTCCATCAGACCTTGGCCTATGCTGGTAAGAATGCCTTTCTTTTTGCATTTCTTTGTAGAAATTATATATATATAATTCCATATGGAGTATACATTATACACATAAATTATATATATAAATTTACCAGTTAAAATATAAGTTTGCTAATATGTGGCTATGGTACAGATAAACCTGTTAGTGCTACCTCTTTTGGTGGACAAAATGAGAAATTTTTCATTGGCTTCTTCCTCTCTATCAATTAGCAAATTTTTAGACAACCCTGTTTTCTGAGGTAATTTTATGGGTCTCAACACAGATCTCTAAAAATTTAGGCAGTTTCTGGAGTTCTATGGTTGTGTTTAAGATAAGTATATATACATATATATATATATATATAGTCACATATATACACATGTATGTATGTACATAGATAATTGTTGACAATGAATTTATATAGAACATATGTTTTAGGTGAAATAGCATTCTGCTCCTAGTCTTCATAGTAAAAGAACAATCTGTAGTAAGAGACTAAATTTTTATTAAATAGATTGTTAATTTTCATTCTCTTTTTTATTAATTTTTCTCTTTTAAACATGCCTGGAGATGAGTTTATTAACTGTTCAAAATAAACATAATTTGAATTCAAGGTAAACTATGTCTTTGGAATATCAATGATCAGTTATTATAGAGGAGGGATAATATAAAATGCCAGTTTTCTAACTTATTTGTTTTACTTCTGTGATTATCAGCTTTCCGTTTAAAACACAGCATGCATTTTAAGCATAAGTCCAGACGGCATCCAGTACATTTGGTTTAAAATCCAGGTTTACAATGACTTTATCTTCCAACCAGCCAAAGGCTAGTAGCTGGTGTCTGCCATTGTGCATATGCTCTCCTCAACTCCTGACTGAGGAAACATGCCTGGAAGCATTTCCCTTCCTGAGATTATATTAAAAATCCGTACCTGTGCTAGCGGCATGAGTTCGAGTTGATTATTGTTCTAGATCTGTGACTTTCCATTTATCCTCCTAAAGATGTAAATGCTTGCTTTTCAATAGGCCACATACATAGGAATGATTATGAAGGCTAAGTTTAGTAATGATAATATGCACAGTAATCTATCGAGATTGAATTGGAATACCCACATTAAACCCTCTTAAAATATGAGGAGCAGAACACATAAGAGAAAGCAAAAGAATAACTGTACATAGCACAGCTGTGGGTTGCATACTCTTTCTATTCTGCTATAATACCATCAGCATCAATATTACTGAAACTTCTGGGGAAGGTTTGCCACATCGTATCTTGATGTGCATTTGTTTTTATATTATACTCTGAAAGGTAAAAATACCTCCATGGAATAACAAAAGGGAGCATACAAAAAAAAAAAAACCTCTCAGAAATGGTAAAAGTAGTTAAATGTAATTTTAAATGCCATATTTTTCTAAAATTTACTTCCTTAAGGCTTGAAATTGGGAAAACACCTAGGAAGTCAGTTAAAGGCATGTCTCCGTTACTTCAATTGTGACCTTAGACTAACATTACATGGCAGGAGATGTCTTTCATTTAGGAGGCAGCAGCCTGTTCAATTTTGGGAGCTGTAACTGATAGAAAGTTTAGGTTTTGTACTGAGCCAAAATTTAAATGCCTAGCCATAGGTTTTAGAAGCCAACCTCAATATCCAATTTCTCTTTAACACAGTATGCCTTCAAATGCTGTATGACTAACAAACATCATGCTGCTTCACCTAGTCTTTTCAAAGCAAAATATCTTTAATGCCCTTGTTGTAGCCTGTATTTCAAAGTCTCTAGATCTTTTAGCAACAATTAATTACATTAATAAACTTCACTTGTCAAAGTTTTTCTTACAATTTTTAAAAAGTTGGATTGTTTTTCTCTTTTGTGTTGGGAGATAATTATTCTATTATAAGGTAATGCATTTTTATTTCATATCACTATATGAGCTCCAAAATACCATCTGAATCAATGAGTTCTCCAACATGAGCAGTGTTCATGTAGAAATTTGATATAATATTAATTAGGAGATTCAAATATGGCATGTGTGAAAAGTTACTGAACTCTACATCAGAACAAGCTTGCAGTACATATTTTTACATGTGACCTTTTCATTCAACTTCGTATTTGTTACCCATGCCCATATTTTTCTGTGTAGTTGAATGTCATTATTTTTAATTTATTATATGAATATATCAAAATTTATTTATCTATTATATTTTTAATAGGCATATGGGATATTTCCAATTTGGCCCTGGTATAAATAGTGCTGTTATGAATATTTGTTTACATGTCTTTGGGTAGGTATATGAGAATATAATTTCTATTGGCTACATACCTAGAAGTAGAATTTTTGGATCACATGATGTAGGTATATTGCTCAAGAATTTTCCAAAGTTATTGAAGAAAGTTATACTCCTAGCAGGGTAGGACTGGAATGTTATGTTAGGATTAACTAAATATGATAACAGTGACCCAAAACTTATAATGGCTTATATACAATAGAAATTTATTTTTGCACATGTAACTATACTGGAGAAAGAAATAGGATAGTGGAATAAAACTCCTTTAATGAGATGTTCGGGCTGAAGTGTTTGTTATCTTCAACAAGTGGCTTTATGGTATCCCTGGGTATCTATTATCTAAATAACATGTAAAAACAAAAAAGAAAAATGAAAAATAAAGCACGAAAGTTAAATAGTATGGTTTCAGGTTCAATGACATAAATATGCTTATTATATAAAGGTATATAGAGTCTAATATTTTATTGCCTATAGTGTTTTCATAGTAAAACACTTCCCAGAATTGGATGGATCAGATTGAGGCCCCAGTCTTGCTACTCATTAGCTAGGTAAAATTGAGCTTTCAGGTTTTCAAGTTCAAATATTGCAAGCAAGTAAGACTTCTTAGATATTACTTGAGGATGATAACATCTACCTCACAGATTATTATGAAAATTAATAAGATGATTTATGTGGACTAGCTTTGGAAATTGCAAAACAATGTGTAGACTTAAAAAAAAGGCATACAAACATCGTACAACTGTGTTAAGAGTTACATTTTCTCATGCTTTAATTTTCTGACTCCTTTGTCCAGTGTTTTACAAAGGAGGGAGAATACGTTTGAATCTGCCAGGAAAAAAAAAAAAAACATGAAATTTTGTAACATTAAATTGTTAAAAACCTTATTCAGAAATTTTAAAAAAAGAAAATCAATGATTGATTGTAGTTTACTAGATGATCTAGCCCACATTCACCTACCATAATTTAACAATTTCTTCTCATCTAATGAGGAGAAGGGGAAATGTAGTAACATAAGGTAAATGATCTGCAGGAGATACACACCAGAGTTACAAGGGAATGTCACTGAATGCAGAGGTCCACAGACACACTGTGTGAAGGAGGAACATCGAGAAGAAAGACGTTTCAGATTTTCTTTTTCTGTTTTCTTCTTAGTTTTAAAGTCTAATGGAACACAATTTTCTCTACAGTAAACCTTGAGTGAAAATCAGTTTCGGATTGTGTTACTAATTACTTCACCAAGAGCATTTGAAACTCTAACATGTTTTAATGCTCAAAATAGAAGCCATTATATTTATAGCTTAATACTCTCATGAGGTCAATTAATGCCTCCTCTCCAGACTAACATTTTGAACATTATTATTAACACTGCTGTCCTGAAACCATCAACATTAGCCTGTAGTGCAACCAATTTGTTGATGGCTAATAAAGCACAATGTTCAGCTGCTGCCTGAGGGCAGGATTCAAAATTGCCATATCAATGCATAACCACATTTTCATTTTTTTGAGCATGTTGCATTACTTAAAACTAAGTTTCATTTTCTAATTTTAATATCTAGATTTTAATATTAGTGTATGGTTATTGAAAAACTGAGTATATATTATTCAGTTATATTTGTGTGTGTAACTCATTAAATTTCTTATAGTGTATATTATAGTTTAATCTGAATGAGATTATTGATTAGGAAAAAGCTAACAATTAATAATAGAAATTGGCCAACCTCAATTACTAAACCAGAATAAAGTTTATTTAACTTTGTTGACTATTTTTTAGTCACTCTGCAAAGTGTTGGGAAGAGAATACTATAAATGATATCGGTGGCTTCATTTGCTTGTTATCAGTTTATCAAGGCTTATAATGTCCATTGTTCATCAATAATCACATAGATTTGCATGACTTCAACATTATGCAGATTTTTCTCAGTCTTCTCCATCTTTTCCCATCCATTTTTCTGTGCTTTTTTTTTTTTGCATTTAATAGAAACACACACACCTATGCTATCTTAGTTTAGTCTGAAGCACATTAAAGTTTCCTCTTGCTCTCCCATAATTCCAAATGTCTCAATTAAATTTCTCATTTAAAAAACCAATCTCTTTTTTTTATCTTTCAATGTAGAAGTTTTAATATTGAATTGTCTTTTGATACCAGCACTTTTTTAAAAGATATATAAATCTGGACTCTTTTAATTAAAATAAGGACATCTTTATAATCTTTTAAATTTCATTTATCACTATTAAATATTAAAACATGTTTATTCTACTTACCAAACTTTGATTCTCTGCAGAATGCTATATATATATGTGTGTGTGTATATATATATGTGTGTATATATATATATATTTGTTTTTTGAGTCAGAGTCTCACTTTGTTGCCCGGGCTAGAGTGAGTGCCGTGGCGTCACCCTAGCTCACAGCAACCTCAAACTCCTGGGCTTAAGCGATCCTCCTGCCTCAGCCTCCCGAGTAGCTGGGACTACAGGCATGCGCCACCATGCCCGGCTAATTTTTTTCCATGTATATTTTTAGTTGTCCAGATAATTTTTTTTATTTCTATTTTTAGTAGAGATGGGGTCTCGCTCAGGCTGGTCTCGAACTCCTGACCTCGAGCAATCCACCCGTCTCAGCCTCCCAGAGGGCTAGGATTACAGGCGTGAGTCACCGCGCCCGGCCAGAATGCTATATATTTTTAATGGGCATTTCAGACAATTCTTTTTGATGCCAAATGGTGAATTTTGAGATATGTTGATTACAATAAAAAATAGTGACAGTAAATTTTCAGGAGTTTTAAAAACTTTATTTCGGTTAAATATTTAGAATCGTTTTACTTATAGATTGCACCTCTCTAAGGCATTTACATATTCTCACGAGTATATGCTTTTGAACCAAATTTTGACTGATAAAAAAAGGCAGCATAGATCAAAACCAAAAAATTCATAAAATTCTCAGTAGGCTTTACAATTTTACAAAGTCCCATGAATTTTCTATGCAGTATATATTCTATTTTTAAGAGGTAGTTTTAGCAGTTATTTCTTATCAAATAAATTTTCTATACTTTGATGGAACAGCAACTCAAACCTTGTCTTTCTCCTTCTTTCTGCTTGGAACATATATATATATAATAATTGAGGAAGACCCATATTCTGACCATGAAGGAAAAAAACACAAATTAAATAGTATTGAGCAGAAATATGGAAGATCCAGGAACCATGATGCTATCTTGACACCACTATGCTTGGTCTAAACGACCTATATATGCCTTTCTTGTGAGAAAAATACATAATCCACTTTTTAAATAAATAAACACCTGAACACTCTTCTAAACTGATACAAGTACTTTAAAAAACACTGATGAATAAAACATACAAATATGGAAAAATCTTATATTACTTTATTTACTGTCAATTTTGAAATTATCTTTATGGATCAGTGAGTTACGTAATGCTTTTTCACTCCTGAGTCCACACTATAAATTAAAATTATGTCAGCTTTGAAGAATAACCAATTTAAAGTTATGATCTAAATTTACATTTTGATTTTAACTAATAGTAAGATCTCTTTTTACCATCTTAGTTAAAGGCTTAATGTTTGTAGGCCTTTAACTCTGATTGTGTGGAATAAACTGTTCTTCTCATGAGTGTAGAATATCTATATTATATTTAATGCATTTTATTTTTTGAGGAAAAGGAGACTCTTAATAATATAGCCTCAAATATTTGTGTTTAAAAAATGAGAGAACAATTATATTACAGAAAGACCTTTGGATTTATTCTCAACATATACTGAGCTGAGAAGTTGTCATTCCTGGACTTACAATAAGAAAAAGCTATACAAATTGAAAATCAATGACTTTTTTGAGCCTATCTGATAACCGACATAGCAGTGCAAACATCACCATAAAACAGGCAAGCCGGAGAGCTATAGCCAAGATCTACTTCTAATGCAGAGGGTGCTGAAGCCATAAACGTACGAATACTTAACTGGTAATTTTGACTAATTGCTAGAGGCTGAGTATGGATTGGTATGAGGACAGAAGCTCCTGGGGGACAGTTTTTTGTGCACTTCAGACATTCCTGAGTTTGACCTTTAGGAACCCCCCTGGGTTCTAACAGTAAAGAGCTGAGAAAGATCCTTTTAAGGCTCTGGCAGAGGAAGAGGAAGAGTAATCATAGTGAAATACAGCAAGAGCCTTATTCATAGGAAAAACCTATAGTTTAGGGAAAAAGTTATTACCAGGACCTTATCACACCCAGAGAAGGGCATAGTCCATCCATTTAAACATCTTGTCTCACAAGGAGGTAGGAGGCAAAATATATACTATTGGAAATATACTCATAAAGGTCATAACCTGAGAACATAGGATCAATGAAAGACTGAGATTCAATAGGAACATTATAGAACATTTTTTCTCCCTCACACCATAAAACTGAAATGAATGGGATTCCAGCATAAACCAAGGGGATAAAGGCTTAAAGAGCTACAGGGAACAGACGCTATTTGAAGGTGAGTGCTTAGGGAAAACCAAAGTCAAGAGAGGGATAAAAACAAGGACACTAGAGGAATTTGAAGCCTCTGGAACCTTGATCTATAGCAAACATACATAGCCCAAGCCTAGACACATTAGTATATATTCTCACACTAAAGATCTATTTATCTCACTGTCTTTTATGAATATATCAAGTTGGGTTTTTAACAACAGCAGCAAAATTACAAGTCATGGCAAAAGGCAAGAAAAAAACACAGTCTGAAGAGAGAAGATGATCATCAAAAAAAGACTAAGTGATGATGCAGATTTTGGAATTATCAGTCAAGAAATTTATAATAACTATAATAAAAATGTTAAAGACCCTAGTGGAAAGAGTAGATAATATGCAAAAATTGATGGTTAATGTAGGCAGAGAGGTGAAAACTCGAAGAAAGAAACAAAAGAAAATATTAGGAATCAAAAGAATTGCAACAGAAATAATGTGTTTGATGGGTTTATTATTAGACTGGACACAACTGGGGAAAGAATCAGTGAAATTAAAGACAGGTTAAAAAAAATTAAAATCTTACCAGACAACCAATTCTAAGGGTATAGACTGCTCACAAAAAATTATAACTGTGATTATTATATATATGAGATATATATATTGACATTTTGACATATATCTATATATTATATCAGAACTGTATATTATTGTTGAGGAGAAAGAATGGAAAAAGAATACTTTCATAGGTCTATGAATAGGAGAAATTGGGTAAGGCTATGTCTATATATATTCTCAGCACATGGGGTTAACCAGGAGGAGGGCTGCAAATATACAACCCCAAGACTAAGAATTTGAGAATTAAGCATTATAAAGTAATCTAAGGAGTCTAAAGTCCAGAAGATTTTACTATGTTTGGACTGAATTCATTAATATGGCTCAAGAAAAAGTCTGTCAATTAAAGGAGAATTAGTCGCCTGTGGAAAGTGAGATGCATATGAGTCTCTAAGGCACCCATCTGTATTCTCTATCAGTGGAAGTTCAATTCCTGAGGTAGGAAGGAGTTCTGGGCTAGTGAAGTTGCTAATTCCATTGGTAAATCTTCCTATCATGGAAGTGCAAGTGTCTCTTTATTTTAGCTTGATAGCATTAAATATTCTAATCATACAACTTTTATTTTTTGACTTATTACATACTCAGCTATCACGTGGTTATATTTTGTTTTCCCATATAGTTGTGCCTTTGTGTGGAAAATATGTACCATTCACAGTGAGGTAAAAATTTTATTTTGTATAATATAATTATTGTTATAAATTAATAAACCAATATTCTGATTATCTATAGTCTTTATGGGTTGAATTGTGTCCCCAAAAGATGTGTTAAAATCCCAATGTTCGTACTTGTGAATGTGACCTTATTTGGAAATAGGGTCTTTGCAAATGTAATCATGTTAAAATAAGGCCATATTAAAATAGCATGGGCCCTCATTTATTGACTGGGTTTCTTTATAAGGAAATGAAATTAGGACACAGAGAGACACACAGAGAAGAATGTTATGTGATGACAGAGGCAGATATCGGAGTGATGAATGCACAAATCAGAGAATACCAAGGATAGCTGGCAACCACCAGAAACGAGGAGAGAGATGTAGAACAGATTCTCCTTCAGAGCTTTTCAGAAGGAACGCACCTTGCCAATACCTTGATTTAGACTTCTAGCCTACAGAACTGTGAGACAATAAATTTTTGTTGTTTTAAGCCACCCATATTGTGGTATTTTGTTAAGGCAGCCCTAGAAAGCTAAGAAAATAATTTATCTCCCTATGGCCTATAACTTTAAAATAACTTTTCAGAGTATTTTTATTTTATTTGTTGGTTTTGGTTTTACAGATGATAGACCAAAATCTTTACTAATATTTTTCTTAGACATTATTTTTGGAAAGATTTTTTAAAAGACTCATGGAAATCTTTAATCTCTTCTGATTGAGTATTTCATTTAAAGAATTTGACATTTTTCATAGTCATTACTGGCTGTTGCTGTACTATGCCTATTGTCTTGGATGTTGTGTATATAACTTGAAATACCAACTCTTGTTGATGTAGGAAATAACCCTTCTATGGTTGCTTTCAAGCTGGGGCCAGATTCTTAGCATGGCAGAGCAATAAGTGTGTGTGTGTGTGTGTGTGTGTGTGTGTGTGTGTATTGCAGAAGCTACTATTATATGTGAGAAATGTTCAGATATGCTTTTATTTCAATTCTTCAGCTGCTCTTTTAATTAGAGTGATTATTGTTGTTTTAGTAAGAAAATAATGACATATATCATCAATAAAAGTTAAAGGAACAAGGTGAATCAATCTAATGGGAGAATCTAAATCTTGCCAGGGATCTATCTAAGTCCATAAGAAGAGTACCAGTTGATAGGTAACAGCAGGGGATTAAAGACTGAAGCAGTTTACTGCAGGCTATGAATGACCTGATCCCTTAATCCATCTGTCTTTTTATATGAGAATGTTATGCTAATTAGCTGCGTAAATTGTTTCCTGATGACATTAATTTTGTGCCTTTTTGTTATTCCAGGCTTTGACTTTTCACTGTGATAAAAATATACTAAGGGACATTTCCAATTTAGATGGTTCTGATCCTGACAAATTCCAACGCAGAAGTAATGTTGTGGGGAAATATGCATAAATAGCAAACTTAATCAATCCTGACGATAGATGTAGAGGACTTTGGCTTCCTATATTATCGTTCCCTTTAGCTTCTAAAGCATTACATTAACACACTTGAAATGTTGAAACATAATTCAAGGAGAACTTTAGCAAATGCAATTTTCATTGCCCCATTTTCTTTGGAGAAAATCAAGACTTGAATATTAACATGGAGGAAGTAATGGAACAGATAGTCGTGATGTGAAATCTTATTAGTAAACAAGAGCTGCATCTGAAAAAATATTGTCATTAAAAGCTATGTAGTAGTTAATTGAGTTTGATATGAAATTTAGTGCTGGAAAGTTAATGACTAATGCAGCTATTTCACAGAGCTTGGTTACTGCAGGCTCCATAATGATCTCCTTTTGCTTCGGAGCAACAATGAAATTAACCTCTCTTTTGTCCTGCAGGTGTTGTGTTCTGATAATGCATATCCTTTACAAGTTTGAGTAAATTATTTGCTTTGCATATAAATTAACCCCAAAGCTGAATCAATATAAGAATAATAAAAATGTAGAGAATATTTTCATTCCTAGGAACAAAGATTTATAGCAAAATATATCAAAATCTGAGATACAATTTCAGGAGGATGTATTAAAACATATTTTCTATGCTCTAAAAAAAGAGAGAGAAAAGAGAATAAAATATAAACAATTGAGAGGAAGAAAGAATGCTTTTGGAAAATATGATATTATTTCATTTTTGTTACATTAGGGATAAAATAATTGAGAATTAATATATTTGTTTCCAGTATAAAAATAAGATGTACTTACTTAAAAATTCTTAAGTGATATCTTTTGAGCTTCAATTTATTCAGATATTGTTCCTTAGTTAAAATCTAATTTCAAAATGTGACACATTACAGGTATAGCGTTGTCTTAGTCTGTTTTATGTTGTTATAACGGAACACCTAAGACTGGGTAATTTATGAAGAAAAGAAGTTTATTTAGTTCATGGTTCTGGTGGCTGGGAATTCCAAGAACATGGCACTGGCATCTGCTCAGCCACAGATGAGGGCCAGGTGTTATGTCACAACATGGTGGAAAAGCAGAAGGGAAAGCAGGCAAGCTACTTTTTTATAAAAGAAGAAACTTGCTTTAGAATAACCTGCTACTGCAAGAACTAACCCATTCCTGAGAGAACTAATCCATTACCACAAGAACTAACCCAATCTCAATAGAAAGACACTAATCTGTCTTAACAACCTAATCACTTCTTAAAGGTACCACCTCCCAATACCTCCCAACACCATAACATTGGCCATTAAATTTCAACATTAATTTTGAAGAGGACAAACCATATCCAAACCATGGCAAGGGTAAAGACCCAAATTTCACTTAGACACAGTGGATTAATAGTTATGTCTCACTGCAATTAAAATTTTTCTCTTATTTTGCAACTCCAAAGATATTTTCCCCACCTAGTTTTCTCTATACTTTCCTTTCTTTGATATATCTTCCTTTAAAAATGTGTGCTTGTGAAAATAGCTTATGAAAATGACAATTTCATTCTTTGAAATAATGGCTAAATTTAAATTACTTTTATCTTCTTCAAAATTCAGAAGCAAATTCAGTAGTGACCTATTAAATGTTTGATAGTGTCTCACACCACATCAGGTGCACAAATTCTTATGAAGAGGAATATAAAAGTTAGCACTTTTTCTAGTTTTATGTATTTAAAGAATATGTTTATCAATAGATATTGGTGAAAAAACTTATTGGTACTATTTGGATAGTAAAATGAGAATAAGCGGTATTATGAGCTCTTTGTCAAATGATAAATTTAGTCTTTTATGTTTGCTTCTGTTTATCTTAGCTGTTTATAGGAATAATCCTGTTTTATTCATTTCAAAATATTCATTATTCTTCATCTCCTTCTTGTCAAGCATTGGGTATATCTTTGATATTCTTGGTTATTACCCATTGGGCTCAATGTTCATTCTTTGTTTTTAAATTCCAAAAGCAAAGTTGATCCTAAAGTAAAATAATAATCATTAATAATTTATAGAGTGCCCATCTCCAAAACAGAATCATGAATGCTATAGACAATAATAAGCATACATTAAACCAACTGGGCACTGTGCCCAGAAAATCAGCCAAGTATACACAGTAGGCAAGAAAATAGCTTGCATGTATGAGAGGAAAAATAAGAAAAGGAAAACATTGCATGAAGACTTCCCAACAGAGCATCCAGGGAGTCAACATATTTCCAAACTTTCATAAGAAACACAAATATTTTGAAGTCATTTCTGCTGGGTCTACTAACAGTCTTACAATGTATGACAGATGCGAACACCAACAGAAGAGGCTGAAATAAAGTAAATATATTATAAAAGTTTCAAAATTACTAAGCATAATAGATTTTAGGTTTTACAAACTACCAAGTAGTGAGTTCCAGGGCCACAATATAGCTACAGGTTTATGGGTTTTATTTTTATTAGTGCATCTGACTTAAACCAGCCTTTTTTTTTCATATAATTTATTGAAACTAAGCACTCTACATGGGCTGGTATGTGATTATGACAAGGAGGAACAAGGAGTCAGTCTCATGTATGTATTTTCTCATTTCCTAAAATAGTACCTGGTCTTTTTTAGGATAGGTCTCTGCCAGCAAATTAAAGCAAGAAAATACCCCCATGAACTGAAGAAACCTATGGAGGTTAGCTTTTTGAAATGTCACCTGAAGCTTCGTTTGTGGGGCTTTCATAGGTTGTAGATCTGATGAGCAATAGTAAACACAAAATGCTGAAAATATTTTTACCCCACGGGATAAGTTCCCTCCAAATATATTTCATGTAGATTTAGAGTTGGACACTAATTTTATTACCACGTACTTATTATAAAACACTACTTAGATAGGTACAACACGGCTATAATTGGCAAGAGGGCGACCAAGGATATACATTTCCTTTTGTTTTTATACCCAAACTAGAAGAAGAATAAATAAAGCAAGTCTTTAAATAGAAATAAAAAGTTAATATAATGCATTAATTTAATTCTACTCAGTACGTATAACATTTGGTACAGATTAAGGAACTTACTATATATTCCATCCCTCAATTTGTAACCAAAGCTAATGACAGTATGAATCTTGGGATGAACCAGATAAATAAATTACTTTTTGGAATATGAATATTCCTTTTTTTTCCTGGAGTAATATTCAGTGAACTGAGAAATTATTTTGTTAAACTGACACTTAGATTTCAGGGAAAATATACTAAAGTAGATAAAATATTTATATCAAGGTTATAATTTTTACTCCATGCAGTATATTATTTATTAGAAATGTATGTCATTAAAACTTATTTTCAAACCACATAAATGAGAATGACCCCTGTGCCAATTTTTTCTTATACTGTGAAATCTTATGTTTTCAAAATGTACAATATTTAGGTGTGAAATTCTGGAAATCTTTGAGCAAAATGTTCTCAATTAGTCACACTATAATTAAATCCATTTTCTCTAGGGTGTGTGTCTTGGGTAGAAGGGCAGAGAGGCTGGAGGTAAATATCTCGCTAAGAGAGATGGTATGCCTAGTAACTAAAAATTTACTTTTTGTATTTGTTCAATTAGTTGGACTACCGTCAGTTTGCTGTTTAATTGCTCAAATGTTTGGATAATTATCAATAAGTATAGAAAACAGCAGAGCTATTGTTTCTGACAAAAACTATAAAAAAGAGGGAAACCTTACTTATGCATAGGCCATGAAAAGGGGATTTTTTTTTCTTCTTACATTACATAGCTTGACCCACCCAATTTAGCACCGTTTTATTGAGACATGTCAATATCCTAGTGACAGGAATGGACACTCATGATTCACTGAGTCAAACAGACTTAAAATTTTGTTTCAATTGTTTTACCAAGTAGCTTATGAGGCCTCTTTATATAACAACTCCATTAGCCCATTGTTTAGTGCTAGACATTGACAACACAAATAGTTAAGTTCCTAAGATTATTGAGGCAAACTGTAGAAAATAAAAGCCTTTGTATGACATTATTTTGAAAGCATAAAGTGATTTCTATGCAAAATAGTTTAAAGCTGAAAGTTTTTTCAGGACTATTTATATCACTTAGCTATTTTTGTTTATTTCTACCCAATGTCAAGTTTTCTCATCCATTCACTCAACAAACATTGATTGAATGCCATTTGTGTCCCAGGAATCAATGATGGATAACACTCTAAACTTCAGCAAGCATACAGTTGGAAACTAAATAAAGCACAGAAACCAAGGCAATTACAGTACAGTGTTTTAGTGATATATTAGTGTTAAGAACAGGGAGCTATTAAAAACACTGGAAGAACATCTAACTGAATCTTTGGGAAGTTAAGAAAAGCTTTCTTTTGAAAATAACCTCTAATCTGAGATCTAAAGGACAAGTAGGAGTTATCCAGAAAAAAAGGAGAAAGAAGCAGTCAAAAGGACTTGTTCAAATTCTGGAAAACAAATTATTAAAATGTTCACCAATATACATGGTTGATTTTGTTTAACATTTTGAAACTAAGGTCATGTAGTCCACAGCGTTAGTTCAGATCAAACACTTTAGTACACATAACCTTGTTTCTGTAAGCTATGGCTAGGTATCACTTGAATAAAAATGGGGGTAGTCAGTGTTCATATGTGTTTGGGAAAAACATATGCTACTGAAATATTTAGGATATTTTTCCTGTATGATTACCCTTTCATAAATTAATGTACAATATGAATCTCTAGGAGGTGTTAATAATATAATAAGCAATAATGTCCAAAATTGTGTGACCAAGAAACCCTTTACTCATAGACTAATTCTTTGAATAACTTTCCTGAGGAATATGCTTCATGAAATGCTTCTCTAAATATGTGTAGAAATAAAGTTCTCTGCAGTATAGATTACTGAAAAAAAGCATGAGAGAAAACTGTGACTTTTGATAGGGAATTATAAGGGATTGAATGGTTTTTGGCCAAAAGATACGTCCTCCTGAAATCTCACAGTTTCAACTTATTTATGGAACAAGGGTCCTTGCAGACATAATTAAGGTAAGGATCTAAGGTACGCTCATCCTGGACTACATTTAGTCCTAAATTCAATGGGCATCCTTATAAGAGATAGAAACAACAGAGAGACACAGAAGAAAATAAAAAAGCCATGCAAAGTCAGAGGTTGGAGTTATGTGTCCATAAGCCAAGAAACACTAAGAATTGTTAACGGCATGGAATGGGTTCTTTCTCAAAACCTCCAGTAGAAACCAATACTGTCAACACTTTGATTTCAGTCTTCTGGCATCCAGAACATTAAGGGAGTAAATTTATGTTGTTTTAAGTCACGAAGTTTATGGTAATTATTATGACAACTCTAGAAACCTAACATAAGGATATATTGTTTTTAGAACAAGTTGTATTTGAACAGATTCTAAGCTTAGCACATATTATTAGCAAATGGTCTTCCCCAAATCCTTCCCTTGCATTGCCCTCCCAACCTGAATGTAGGTTAGCCTTATGAATTTCTAGAACCAAGAGAGTGCAGCAGAAGTGACAAGGAGACTTTGTAGTATACATTTTGTTTACTCTATCATCTGTCCTGAGCCACTATGCAAAGATGTCTTAGGTTAGCTTCCTTGAGGATGAGAGGCCCTGTGGTAAAAATGATCAGGGGGAATGAAAGACCAAGAAGGCAGAGAGGAAGGTCTAGTCAGCTCCCAGTCATTCCAGCCCAACATCTGAATAGGGCCAGCTTGGATCCTCCAGTCTTAGTGTAGCTGACCACTGAATACAAACACCTAAGAGAATCCAGCACACACCATCTGGAGGACAGACAAGGCACCCAGCTGAGTCAAGCCCAGATTATAGAATCATAAGCAGGTCAATGTTTGTTGCTTAGTTGTTTTAAGCTGCTATGCTCTGGAAAGGTTTGTTGTATAGCAAGAGAAAGCTGAAAACGTCTTGTACTATCTTCAAGTATTTGTTTTTCAAACAATGATAGACAAAAATGATTAATAGATGATTAATGATTAATAGCTGGTAAGCTATAGCAAAGACAGGTCTGACTTTTTTTTTATCAGTTAAGAATTTTGATCAACTCTCTTGTCCTTTGTTCAATTCTATCCTCCATTAACAATATCTTTGGGAAAAATTCAAGACACCTATAAGTAAATAGTGATTGTGGGCATGAACACACAAAGAGAAAGTTATATTAAAATTCTGTAATGTATAGCCAGAATACAAAGACATGAAATAGATATTTAGCATGTTCTACACTCATCCTTTATTAGAAATAGATAAATTACAATCTAATCTCCAGGATTTATTTTAAAAGGCTGTACCAAAAATATAGCATAGACTAAGAGAATCTCTTATTTTGCCACCTTTATCTTCAGATCACTTCAGACAACTTATATTCATCATGACTCTGCATGATAATGAAATGGCATCTGTATATTAACAATTAAATTCTGATCAGTGTGGTTTTAAATATTTAGCTATTTATTGATTACTTTAAATTTTCAATTTAAATTAGATGTGTAGTTAACTATCAGGTGATCAGACATCTGATTAACATAATCGTGATTTTCAATTACTAGATATAATCTGCTTAGAAATAAAAGTGACAACTATTGCCACAAATACATTTTATAAAAATAGTTATTCAAATATCTGTCTCTCTCTCTCTCTCTCTCTCACATGCATGCACACACACTTTTGTATAGATATGCCTGTGGAGTCTTAGAGAATAATAGAGTGGGAGTAAGTCCACGAATACAGAATTATATCAGAATTCTTGCAGCAAATTTGCTCACAAGGACATTAAGTCAACTTAATAACTTAGTCTTGTTCTTGTAAAGAACACTTTCTCTTTCCCGACCTTGTCTTCTCAACTAAATGAAAGCTGCACACAATAGCCACTCCTTTATTTTCTATGCACATGAATTGAGTAATATATAGAAGAGAGAAAATAATCATGGTTTTATATAACATATAGATTAGAGAGCTTGATAGATTGGTATAAAATTGAAGTTGTGAATAAATTTGTGTATAGCGTTGCTCTGTTAGAGTGTTGCTACTTTTGGTATTTTTCAATCTTATTTTATCTTTGTATTTAGTTTTATTTTTCATAATCATCTCCCTCTTTCTTCATTTTCTTCTCCTTTTCTGCTTCTTCCTTCTCCTCTACCTAATTCTCCTCCTTCTCTTCCTCATTCTCCTCCTCCTCCTCATAATCTTTCTCCTTTGTTTCCATTACAAAATATAATAAGCAATCAGAAAAGTCCATACAGATACCACTACTTATCTCTAGGAACCTGGATCTAACTTAGTGTTGCTTTTTTTCCTCCTCCTTCCTCCTCCTTTTCTTTCCCTCCTTTGTCTTCTATTTTACTTTTTAAAAAATAGATGATTTAACTCTGGTTTTTGATCTGCTTGCATAAAGGATCCTTAAGACTAAAAATCAATTTTAATGATGTTTCATATAAGACAGAAACACAGTAAAGCATTTTGCAAAATTTACTATATATAATGTAAATAATAGCCATTCCTATTAAGATAATACTGCAATTGCTTTTCTTTCATCCCCCTGCAACATTTTTATCTGATACAGTCTCTGCTATTTCTAAGTTCAACGTCCTGCAGCAAGCATTGCCAGCAATACAGAATACTTTCAATTAGTAGTTCTCTACTTCTCTGGTCGCTAAGCAACTGACCTATGGTGAGGAATACATAATAATCTGCACAGACACCTTAGAGTGGTAGAAAGTATAGGCTTCACAAGTTTCATTTGCTCTCTTGTGTTAATGCTATAATAAACAGTTAAATGCATACCAATATTTGATATTGGATGCTATAATAAACTTAATGGTTAAAATAATCCCTGGGAAAGGTACGAACACACATGACACAAAATACCACATTCACCATTCATTCATATATGTTGCTTTATTGTTTATAGGGAGGGCAAGCAATCAAGTTAATATTTTATTATATATATATATATATATATATATATATATATAATAACCACGAGTGAAGGCAGAATGCAGTAAGTAGCAGAAATGGTGAAAGGGCCGAGGAAAATACAGACAGACAAAAAATGGGAAATTAAAACTACAAATAAAATAAAAATTACAAATGAAAAATATCATGTCTGAGGTACATGGGAGAGTTTGGAACAGTGTCTTCATATGTGTTGAAGAAGAAATGGAAATATCAGCTGGAATCAGCAGAACAAATTTATCACTTGACCTGTGGATACTTTTCATTCAATTCATCTATCATATCATCATTGGTTTTTATTTCATCAAATGCTATATGCACTGACCCTCAGTAAATCCATTCACACACAGAGAGGCAAGATTGTATCTCCTCTGTATCAGTAGAGCAGCTTAGGAAGATTTTTCTCCCTATTTCTTGTATGTATTTTGTCCAATTTATATACTGTATTTTACAAGCTGCTTTCGGAACAGTGGAATGACTTTCCTTTATACAATATAGAGCTTTTGATATATTTTGAAGAAATAAAAAATAAATGATCATTTGAAATTTATGTTCTTGTATATGCAAATATTAGTAGTACCAATACTGCTAGGATTAATACAAATAGTAATTATAATACATATATATTCAAACTTAGCAAAAAAGCCCAAATATTTACTGAAAAGCAACAGATAACCAAAATTTCATATTATGCAATGAAAATACTTGAGCTGTTAAATAGGACATTCACTGCTTTTGATGATACCATCCTTTATACATAAAGTCCTAGCATACTGTGAATGCATCTGCAAAACTACCTATAAATATACATCATAACTTTAATTACATATCTTCAGTTGGATCCATTCTTTTAGTTTAGCACGTATCTATACAAGGCTATTCTATTTGGTAATATGCAATTTGAACACACACACAAACTAAAAGACCCTGTCCCCCACCATTGCCTGGGTGGTATCAGAGAAGACTGAGTGCTAATCTAGGACTTTCTTTGCTACTAAGTGTTAACAATGTGCACCTCTCCTTCCCCACCAGAGTGATGTCCAAGGAGACCAAGTGACAAGTTGGAACTTTCATGTCATCCAGTGGTAGCATGATCCAAGGCCTCCTGATACCCATACTTCCTTCAGTATAGGCCATGTAGGAAGCAAAAACAGGAAGGTCCCCATTCTTCAAAGGTGATTGAGCAGGGAACCTGCACTTTTATACCCACCTAGCAGCAACAAGACAGCCCCCACTTTCAAACTGTTTCAGAGAAGGTTTACTAACCAAGATTAAAATAAAATACAGAGCCTCGTAGCATAACATCTCAATTGGCCCAGATAATCAAAAATTATTCCTCATACCAAGAACCAGAAAAATTTCATTTTGAATGATGAAATAACACACATCAACACAGAGGTGGCACATATATTAGATTTATCTTACAAGTATTTTAAAACCACTCTCATAAAAATGTTTTAATGACCAATTCCAAATATGCTGCAACAAATGAAACAAATGAAAAGCTTTACAAAGAAATAGAAGATAGCAAGAACAAAATAGAAATTTTTGCACTGAAAAATATAATAATTGAAAATTTAAAAAGTAACTTGTACTCAACAGCAGAACGGAGAGACTAGAAGAGAGAGTAAGTGAACTTGAAAATAGAACATTACAGATTTACACATTCACCAATTTAAAAAATAGAGAGATTATAGACTGGAGAAACAAACAAACAGCAACAAAAAACAACCTCAGGGGCCTGAAGGACTATAACAAAACTATAATAATGTCAGCAGAGTTCAAGAAGAAAAGGAGAAAGAGGATGGGGCTAAAAATGTATTTGAATAAATAACTGAAAAGTTTCCAAAGTTGGCAAAAGATATAAACTTACAGATTCAAAAAGTGAGAAAATCTGGGATGCGAGGGCGATCTGACTGCGACATCTGTCACCCCATTGATCACCAGGGTTGATTCGGCTGATCTGGCTGGCTAGGCAGATGTCCCCTTCCTCCCTCATAGTTCCAGGTGCATCCCTCCCGAAGCTGAGCGCGCTCGGTGGAAAAGGATGACCTTCCCCGACAGAGGAGGACCGTTCTTCGGTCAAGGGTATACTAGTAGCTGCGCTCCCCTGCTAGAACCTCCAACCAAGCTCTCAAGAAGTGAGAAAATCCAAAGCAGTATAAAACCAAACAAAACCATACAAAAACAGATCATAAAACCTCAGAAAATGAAAGCAGAGAAAAAAATCTTGAAAGCAGTGACAGCAACACTTTACCTACGCAGGACAAACAAATTTAATGGCAGTGATTTCTTATCACTTCATAAAGTCCAGAAAAAAGTAACATATTTTTTGAGTATTGGAAAATGACAAGGACTGTGTCAGGCAAAACTGCCCTTCAGGAATGAAAGAGAATTAAAGACATTCTCGAAGAAGGAAAACTAAAAATTTGTTGCCAGCAGACATTCCCTAAAAAAATAGTTAAAAGAAATTCTTAACACAGAAAGAAAATGGAATAAAGTGTCTTAAATCATCAGAAAGGAAAAACAGTAAGAGCAAAAAATATGAGTAATACAATAGATTTTTCTTTCCTTGAATTTTCTAAATTATGTTTGACTTTCGAAGCAAAAGGTGTCACATTGTCTGATGTAGTTCTCAATATCTAAAGAAAACATATTTCAAATTTTTATTATAAACAAGGATGGTAAAGGGACTTCCAAGGAGGGATTTCCAGGAAGGTACTCTTTTTACACTTCAGTAGAAGTGTTGGATATTTTGATGGTGGTGGTGGTGGTGGTTACAAAACTTTACACATGTAATAAAATGACTTAGAACTATTCACAGGCACTTTATCATTGCCAAATTACTGGTTTTAATATAGTACTATAGACGCAAAAAATGAAACTGGGCAAAGGGTATGAAGGACCTCTCTACTTTATTTGCAACCTTTTGTAAACCTATAATTATTTCAAAATTGATAGTCAAAAAATTAATAAAAATATTTTCAATAGACCAGTAGTTTCACATGGAGGGCAAAGTGATAGCAAAAGAAGATATTCTGTTTATATAAATAAGTAAAGCTATCCATGAAAGAGATTAACATTTGCAATTAAATAAGTCCAATGCTGAAAGAACATGGACATACTATGGTCTATATTAGATACTTCAGAGAGTCAAAGTCATCTCTGTTTGATAAGTTCCACATTAATAACACGGAGAACCCTGAGAGAATTCTCAATCTTCAAAATTATACCATTTCTAGAATATGGGTAAATATTCTCTTTACCTTAAATAATTGAAAACTTAAGACTATTATTGATAATCATTGCTCTAGGGGAGGATACCGAGATGAAGAAAAAAAGATGTGGAAAAAGAATATCCAATTTTAAAAGCTTCCTCAGAGAGACAGAGTTTCAGATGGATGTATTTTAACTGAGACTTTGCCATGATGATCAAAGAAAGGTTAATAGAGGAAGTAAAATTTGAACATGGTCTTTGGAATGACTTTAGAGGAAAGAGAAACGAATGCTTTACAGGTGATTTAAAAGACAAGTACAACTTTAAGGTGATGAGATCATACAAAACATATTCAGATGTGTATACAATGTATAAATTAGATAGAAGAATGTGATTGCTTCAGAATATTTGAATATAAAATTAGAAGTAAATGGTTATGACAAATTATAGAGGATTTAGAAAATGAGACTAAGAAATTTGGAATTTATCATATAACTAAGTGAAAAACAAAGAAATGATTGAAAATTGCCAAGCAAAAATGGACCATCCTCCAAAAGATGAGTAATAAAATAATAACATATATTGTGTATCTCCAAAAAGAAATTGGAAGACTGTCTTCCTCTTTCACCATTTAAGTGTAAGGACCACAGTAGGTAAAGAAAGTAGAAATGGATTTGAGAAATCATTGAAAAAAATATGTATATGAATAGTTGTGGAAAAGCCAAGGAAATGAAAATATCTGTGACCTCAAATTCTTATTCAGATTGACAATGGTACTTTTGGCATAAGTAGGAGAAACTTGAGACAGGAACCTTGTCCTTTACCTTAAGCACCTGGCATGGGAGCTGGAGCCAGTTTTAGGCTTTGGGTAGTTTTTATTTTCTTTATACATATATCAAAATGAGAAATGTAATGGCCAGAAACAAGTTGGAAAAGTGAGACTTGGGCTCATGATAGGGATCATGACACAGATTTACCATGCTCATTTAGAAAGAGATGATGAAAAAACCTGCAGGAGTTAGGTGAGACCTCTGAAATAGTGGTCAAAACTTAAGAAGGACGAGATGGTGCCTTATGCCATTTTGAGAGATGATGATTTAGATGAAAAGTTAAAAACCAAGAAAAGATGTAAGAGGCATTATATATATAGAAAAAGATTTAGGATACGGTCATGTCGTGAAAGTCATGGTAAGCAGTAATGTTAGAAAGAAATTGATGAAAATCCATTCCACCAAACATGCTACCATAATGAAAATAACCCAAATCACAATTTAATCAAAGCTATTATCTTTTTCTCTAGCAACAAATAATGATAATCATTATTTATCACTGCTATAGAATTTTGATACCTTCAGGTTCATAAGAAAGGTGTAAAATATCAAATGATTCTTAGCCCAAAATAAGAATAAGGGGTGAGAGATACCCATATATTATTATTAAAATAATAGTCATGATTATGCTAATAGGTAATAGTCTTTCTTCAGTATGGGATTGGATTGTGTTTGTCAAAGGAAAAACATTAATTACTTTTGCAAAGTTTGTTTAAGGAGATTGTTAAGTGAATTTACCAATTCACAGATTTTATTAATCAGAAAAATGAACTGGTATTTAAAAGCACATCCACATTTCCTCCTAAACTTGAGTCAATTTTCTTTGGAAGCTGTAAAATGGAGAAACACTGATACCAATTTGTTTAAAGTCTAAAGTGTTACTTGCATTCATAGAACTCAATATTAAAAAAAAAAAAAGGAAACCTATACTTCCTCTTATAAAAAAGGCATATGTATATGTGTACATATATTTATTCCTGTATGGGCAGTGGGTTAGTGTGGCTACCCTCAAAAGCAAACAGATTAGCTTGCTTGTGGTCAGAGAGGAAATGACAATGGAAAACCCCTGAAAGAGAGACACTTTTCAGTGAATGATACACCATAGATACTTTACAAAGTGGTAGAAGGACATGGCTCAATTAATTATCTTCCTAATGTTATAGTACCTTTCATAGACTGTCTTATCTTTCAGAAATAACAAGAACCACATTAAAATGACAGTAGCATTTAGTGAACATTTACTCTGAACCTGACACTAAAAATATTAATTACTTTATAATTATTGTTCTAATTGATCTTCACAAATATCTTATAATGTATGTTCCATTGTTGCTCACATTGCTTGATGAAAAAATTGTGAATCATAAAGGATAAAGAAATTGTCAACTTTACACAGCTAATAAGTGCTAAGGCTGGGATTTGAATGCACCTTCTCTGATTTTAGAGATTATCACCTTAACCACTATGTCATACTTCCTTCCTAAAGTGTTATTGAGTCGCACAGACACATAAATATGGTGGTGGCTGATGGAATTATACACTTAGCAGAGATATGGGTTGGCTAGGACCTGTTTTCTCAGAGAAAGAGATGGGAAAATCTATTCCTTGAATGAGATACCAAACCAAACTTTATATACCCTAGTCATAGAAGACTGTATTCTTATAATTCTTTTTTTTTTTCATTTCTATCTAAGTGGATTTAGTGGGTAGAAGTGGATTACTGTTACATGGATGAATTGCATAGTAGAGAAGTCTAGGCTTTTAAATTTATCTGTTGCCTGAATAATGTACATTGTCATGTGCCCAATAAGTAATTTTTCATTCCACACTCCCTCTGACATCCCCATTCTGAGTCTCCAGTGTCCATTAAGACACTCTGCATGATGATGCATACCCATTGCTTAGCTCCCACTTATAACTAAAAGCATACAGTAATTTGTTTTTTGTTTCCGGGTTACATCACTTAGAATAATGGCTTCCAGTTCCATCCAAGTTGCTGCAAAATATATTATTTCATTCTTTTTCATGGCTGAGTAGTATCCCATGGGGGTTTTGTGTGTATGTGTGTGTATGTGTGTGTGTGTGTGTGTATACCATATTTTCTCTATCCACTTGTCAGTTGATGGTCACTTAGGTTAATTCCATATCTTTTCAATTTTGAATTGTGCTATGATAAACATATGAGTGCAGGTGTCTTTTTGATAAAATGAATTATTTTCCTTTAGGTACATACTCAATAGCAAGAGTGCTATGCCAAATGGTAGATCTACTTTTAGTTCTTTGAGAAATCTCCATACTATTTTCCATAGAGGTTGTATTAATTTACATTCCCACCAACAATATATAAGCATTCCCTCTTCACTGCATCCATGCCAACATCTGTTGTTTTTAACTTTTAAATTATGGCCATTCTGACTGGGGTAAGGTGGTATTTCATTGTAGTTTTAATTTGCATTTACCTGATGATTAGTGATGTTGAGCATTTTTTCGTAAGTTTGTTGGCCATTTGTATATCTGGTTTTGAAAAATGTCTATTCGTGTATTTTGCCCATTTTTTAGTGGGGTTATTTTTTTTTTTCTTGCTGAGCTGTTTGAGTTCCTTGTATGTTCTGGATATTAGTTCTTTGTCAGATGAATAATTTGTGAATGCTTTTACCCATTCTCTAGATTGTCTATTTACTTCATTAATTATTTCCTTTGCTGTTCAGAAATTTTCTAGACTATTATAAACACCTCTATGCACAGACACTAGAAAATTTAGAGGAATTGAATGCATATTTAGAAACACACAATCTCCCGAGCTTGAATCAGGAAGGAATAGAAATCCTGAACAGACCAATAACAAGTAGCAAGATTGAATCAGTAATAAGAAACTCCCAACAAAAGAATCTCAGAACCAGATGGATTCACAGCTGAATTCTGCCAAACCTGCAAAGAAGAACTGGTAACTATGCTACTGAAATTCTGAAACTGTTCCATAACATTGAGAAGGAGGGAATTCTCCCTAACTGACTCTATGAAGCCAGTGTCACGTTAATCCCAGAGCCAGGAAAAGACACAACAAAAAAGATAACTACAGACTAATATCCCTCATGAACATAAATGCAAAAATCCTCAACAAAATTCTAGCAAATCACTCTAATAGCATATCAAAAAAAAAAAAAAAAAAAGGTCACCACAATCAAGTGGGTTTCATCACAGGGATGCAAGGATGAATCAACATATGCAAATCAATAAGTATGATTCACCACATAAACAGAACTAAAAACAAAAACCACATGATCATTGCAATGGGTGCAGAAAAAGGATTTCATAAAATCCAGGACCCCTTCATAAATGCCTCAACAAGCTAGGCATACAGGGAATATACCTCAAAATTATAAAAGCTATATATGGAAAACCTACAGCCAATAACATACTGAATGGGGAAAAGTTGAAAGCATTCTCCCTAGGAACTGGAATAGGACAAATATGCCCACTGTCACCACTTCTATTCAACACAGTATTGAAAGTGCTAGCCACAGCAATCAGGAAAAAGAAAGAAATAAAGAGCATCCAAATTGGGGTAAAGGAGATCAAACTATCCCTGTTTGCGGATGTTATGATCTTACATCTAGAACACTCTAAAGATAGCTCCAAACGACTCCTAGAATTAATAAAGGAATTCAGTAAAGTCTCAGGTTACAAAATTAATGTGCACAAATCAATAGCATTTCTGCATACTAATAACAGCCAAGCTGAGAATCATATCAAGAACTCAATACCATTTAAAATAGCTGCAGAAAAAATTACCTAGGGTTATACTTAACCAAGGAGCTAAAAGATGTTTACAAGGAGAACTAAAAAACACTGATGAAAGAAGTTGTTGACAGCACAAACAAATGGAAAAATGTCTCATGTTCATGGAATGGAAGGACCAATATTGTTAAAATGTCTATATTGCCCAAAGTGATTTACAGATTCAATGCAATTTCCCTCAAATACCAACATCATTTTTACAAAATTAGAAAAAAAAAATCATAAATTCCATATGGAATTGAAAAAAAGCATGAATAGACAAAGGAATCTGAAGCAAAAAGAACAAATCTGGAGGCATTGCATTACCCAACTTCAAATTATATTACAAGGCTATAGTAACCAAAACAGCATGGTACTGGCATAAAGTAGACACATAGATCAGTGGAAGAGGATAGAAAAACCAGAAATAAAACCATACATTTACAACCAACTTATCTTTGACAAAGCAGACAAAAACATACACTGGGGAAAAGATCCTCTATTCAATAAATGATGCTGGGAAAACTGGAGAGTCACATGCAGAAGAATGAAACTGGATCTCTCTCACCATATACAAAAATTAAATCAAGGTGGATTAAAGACTTAAATGTAAGGCCTGATACAATAAAAATTCTAGAAGAAAACTTAGGAAAAACTCCTCTGGGTATTGGTCTAGGCAAAGAATTTATAACCCCAAAGGCAAATACAACAAAAACAAAAATAAATAAATGTGACCTGATGCAACATTAGATTCTTGATTTCTTAGTAAGTTATTTATGATAAGTTTTAGGAAAAAATCAATAGGAGGTATAACAACACACAAATTATAAGAGTAGGTAGTTACAGATGAAAGATTTTTAATGCAAGAAGGCAAGGCTACAAAATAGTAGCCATGTCAAGGGAAGTCTTTCAGGATAAACTTGCACGAGTCTGCAGTTGCTATAAAAGGAACCACAGAAGATCAGAAGTTTACGGTTGCTAGACACAGAAAATTTGGTGCTAGAGATGAAAGAAAGAGAGTGGATTCAGACTTATGGTAGAAAGTTTAATTTGGAAGATGGACCTCTTGAAAATTCAAGAATGGAAGAGAAGCAAAAGTGGGAAAACGTGAGATAGGAAGAATTATAGGCAAATGAAGGAGTCCTTCATAGACATCATTATGGTCTTGACAAAGTTGAAATGAGTTCACCTGCCAACAATAAAGAAACTGGGGTAATTGGGCACTTAAGGTGGTTGGGAAAAGCCTGGCCCAGCTGCTGACAGAAGTATAACAGAGAAGGAACAGGTCCAATCTTACTGATCTACATTTATTTATTTATTTATTTGCCCACTTGTTCATTTTTTTTATTTAGCAAAGGATTTGACTAGTCATTATTTTCTTAAAGTACATTTTTATCAGGATCAATAACCTGGATATTTCTTGATTTATTTAATCTAATCATTTTTATGCCTTAATCTCTCCTCCCTACTGTTATTTCCTTCTGCTTTTTTCTCCCACTCCAATTTCATTAATGTGTTTGTTATAGGACCTTGAATATGTATGCATGTTTGAAAACTATGTAAAATTTTGTGATTTGGGGGGAAGTTATGTGGTTATTTTTAAACTTTTTTTCATTTGACACTGTATTATTAAGCTCTATTCTTGTTATTGTGTGTATCTCTACCTCAATGTTTTTTTTTTTATGGTGCACAGTGTTTTATTTTTGTCAACAATTTTATGTAAATGTTAATATTTTTCTTATTAGTAATGGATTCATTGGCTCCTTCCAACTCCCTGCAACAACAAATAAGCCTTTAAAGGACACCACATCCTTTCATAGGTTCAGGTGTAAATTTATTTGGCATGTGGATCAAAAGCAGGACAGTTGTTCATAGATCCCAGGCTTCATTCCACTCCAGATTGCTCTCTGGATGAGCTGCACCCATTTGTGCTCCCAGCAGCAGTATATAAGTTTTCTAGTTCCTTGAAATTTTCTTTGATACTTGCTACCTAACTGAACTTCATCTTCCCTTTCACTACTGAGCCCCTTTGACTTAACACTTTTGATGTTTATACCATATATTTACTCCTTCCTTTCAAGATATGGTTTTCATATTTAGATTGCTAATTTCTTCTTCAGGCTTCACATATTTTCCCTTAAGTCTTGAAGATCATTTAATATATGAATTTTAAATTATTGCTATTTTTTATACATTAATCTGGCTGTCTTTATTTTATAGTCACTTTATTTTAAAGTGGTGGAATTGCTTTAAGATCTAATTTTTTCCTAGATTTATTATCATGCACTGATAAAGGATACACAGCACAAGACTCAAGCTTAACAACCCCACCCCCCACACACAGTGAGTTTAGAATGAAAGATACCTTAGGGAACAGCTAGATTATACCGCTCTTTGTTTCCCTACCTCCTCCATAACCATTCCATTCTAAAATTCGGTGTATGCATCCACCCTGGGTGTTGCTGTTTACCAAGAGAGGTGTCTCTCAATTTGAATCACTAGCCTAATTCTCCTTGTATGGAGTTGCAGTGTTAGAGAATGTCTAGGGTTCAGAAAGTCTTTCTGCACTTGTCATTATTCTCTCATTTTCAAAGCCAACTCGAGTAGCAACCTGCCTGGCAGACTCCAAAATGACTTTAAGAGTTGGCAATGGTATCTATTCTACTCTGTTCCCACTGGAATGGAAGCTCCATTTGATTAGGGTTTTGCCTCTTTGGCTCTCTGTTTTATTCTTACCATTTAGAAGAGTGCCCTGCACATCATGGGTACTCTAATACTGAATGAGAAGCAAAAAACAATAAATTCATGCAAAGAAATAAGCACAACTAAAAACTTCTGCCCAGCCTACTTTGGTATTTTTAGAGCTCACTTTTCTACTCTCTGCTGCCATTTTTTTCTCCATTCATAGACCTCACTATAGTTCATAATTCCAAGAGTTTCTCACATCTTTTAGTATTAGATGCTTACTTCTGTAAAATTTCTAGGGTTGTATTCATGGAAGGAAGTCCATATCATGTTACTTCTCCATCATAGCAGAGAAAGCTTAGCTGAGCTTACTTTAAATTTTTCATGATCTCCAAATCTCTCATGTCTATTTTCTGTTTAAATTATTCCCATTTATGCCAATTTCTTTGAATAATTTTAAAATTTCAAGAATCTAATCAATCATTGATTAATCCAAGATTTATATTTGTCTCAGATAGGACAAATCCATGATGAACACAATCCTTACTGCATTTTTCTGAAATGTCACACAGCCAGTGATAAATCATGAGCAAATGGTAGCTTCCACATCCCTCAAAGTGATGTTTGCCAATTATTTTGCTGTAAGAATACAAATACAAATATGTTTAAGAGTGAAATAAAATAAGTATCCCAAAAAGTAAAAGTACTCTTGGACCATAAAAAAAGTGGAACAGACAAGAAAATATTCAGACTCCTTTTGTGACCCTTAATCATTATGTAATTCTGTGGAGCACATTTCTTCTGAGGCTTAGTTTTTACAGAAGTAAAATGGGAACAAAAACAGCTTCTCTGCCTGGCTCAAAGAATTCCTGTGAGAATAAAAGGCAATGAGTGTTTATGAAAATATTTTATAAATACTGCAAAGTACCATAATTATAAATATAGGAGGAATGCTTGCTTCTTTTTGTAAACACTTTTCTGTTTCCAATGCTTGTTTGGCTTTTAAATTTTAATATTATTTTCTGTTACTCAATATTTGACTACTGACATTCTTATATAAATATTTTTTGTAAAAAAAGTTGTATGGGCATAAGATAATTTAATGCTCTCAGTTTCTTGATTAAAAATACTCTATTGTGATTATTTGTAAAGAAAATAATTATCCTCTAATTTAGATTTTATGCAAATCATAACAATTAAATATTTGGATTAAATAAGATAATGTAAGAAGGCTAATTTTTGTTGTAGTTGTACTGTTAATATCATATCACTGATTATTTATTCAAACTTACTAATTGTTCCCAATCAGAAATGAACTATTATACGGGTATTAATAAAAAATTTGGTCTAGAAAATTTTGGTCTATATATTTACACAATGCCACCATTATCCTCTTTATGCTTTGGAAAATGTATTTCAAATTACCTAGAAAAAATAGGTTGATTTTACAGTTTTATTCTTTTTTCTCTAAGTCTCAGGTAAAAATAAAGGGAAACAAGGAAAAACAAAGGCAAAAAGGAAATTGTACTCAAGTCACATAGACATCTAAAGTCTCAGATTTATGCGAAATCTTCTGTTTGGTAGAGGATATAGAGCAGAGAAAGGGATATTGAATTTCTGACAACCTACGTGCTTAGTGCTTTGTCTACCAATGTGGTGAGCACATATTAATTTTTTCCCGGTGCTTTCTGCATTGAGACCAGTACATTATAAGCTTATCATACAAATGATTTTTTGAAAAAAAAAAAAGAAGAAAAAAAACACTTGCCATTTATTTTCTATTAGTTCTTTTTCTCCTGAGTTTACTGCCCTACACAGAGCTATTTTAACCTCTCATGTCTTTGACAGTGGGAACATCTTGACATGACTCCAATTCCAATTCTGATGTGCTAGAAGAATAAAAACACATTTACTTAAAAATTCTAAAGCATATTAATGACACCATAGAAAGACATCTTGCTTAAGATAAGTCCATTAATTTTACCTTTGTTAACATGTTTCGGCATGACTATGTGATTAAGGTTTCACTCCGCATAGACTGCAGCTGTAGCAACTCCAGCTGCCAAGAAAAATAGCAAAATATTTTAAAAACTAAAGCAAACAGCAAGGCTGCCACGTTTCATTGTTTATTCATATTTTATATTTTGTTTTGTTGTATTTTTCTTTTTAGTTTAAGTGTATAATGAAATAACATCATCACTGTCATCAACCCTAGATTAAAGCTTAGAGAAAGGAGAAAAACCTATCCTAGCATTGATTTTTTCAGGCCATTTCACTCTGGACGATCAAAAACAAGAGGATTTTCATTTGCTTTGTCATTGGAAGTTGGCTGCTGTGTATGTATCTTCAGTGAAGGCAGCACAGATCTCTGTTTGTATTCTGGGGATTATTAGCAGCAGTGACCTGTAAAAGTAAGAATGTGCAGCAAAAGTATTTATGCAAATCATTAGCAGGGCAGAGCCTGTTTGCCTGGTCTTTTATCAGCTTCGTGTCTGCCCCAATTGCATCAAGGCTATGGATGGAATAAGCAATACGAAAAAGCCCTAGAATGGGCCTTGCTAGAGATGGTGACACTTCTGACAACTACAGGCATACCAGTCCTCTGAAAATAATGCAGTGCTTGTGACAAATAAAGACTTCATTTAAACCATGAATCTGAAAATGTGTGTGTATTTTACTGCAAGAGGACTTCCTTTTCTTTATACTCTGTTGATTTCAGCTTGCTCCGGACCTATCGTGTAAACAAGCTAGTGATAGTCAAGTAGGATTTGCTTTTTTCTCTTTTCACTCAGGATTGAAATTTGCTTACTGCGGTTTGCGATGCAGAGGCCATGACATGTGAACCCATTGTGAAAAGCCGCGAAGGAAGGGGAATTCATGAGTGAGAGGGCACGCTGGACTTACTGGCCTGTCTGACCTCTATTGCAAATATTACTCACAGAATCAGTAGCATTCAAAATGCTGACAGAAAGATCGCAAGAGGTCAGCAAAGGGTGAACCTGCATGAGCATCTAGGGACCAAACCTTTAAGAATTACGATAAACTATTAGCTATATGGTGGCCACAATTGAAATGCAACTGTTCATTTAGTTCCACTTTTGCTTTGTGTGCATGTGTGTGTGTGTGTGCCCAAATCAATAGTGAATATTTTTCTTTTGTTGTAGGAAAAAAAAAAATATAAAAGACTCAAAAGAAGTCAAGCCCGGGGATGCTTTAATAAGCATTTGACAATGAATAAAAACATTACTTGAAAAAGGAGTGTAATACAGTGCTCCAGCTTTGCTTGCTCTGTCTCCTTTGGTTGCTTGTCCCTTACTGAGAATCACAAGGCTACCTACCATTGTAATTTTACTTTCTATTTCAGGAAAATGTGAGTATTTGCTAGTTGGTGGCATTTTGCAGATTTTCCAGATACAGGGCAGTGCCAGGCCAGGGAAATGCTAATGAATCAATTTCATAAATGTTTATTGTTAAATGTTTATTGTTCAGCTACTATATACACTAGATAGAAAGAAATCTGAAAGACATGTTCTTTTCCCTCTTAAGCCCAATTTAGCAAGGAGAATGCAGGTTTGAATAAAATATGCATTGACTGAATTTTATATTACCAAATATATTTTTGGTTTCTATCTCCATTTCTATCAGGAAAAAGAATGTATGGCTATGGGAACTCTTTTCATAGATTCATTGCATCTTAAAAGTGCCTTACCTCTGGTTTCCCAATTATAGTTTATCTAGACCACCTTTAAAGGAGATTCAGGCTTTGTGGGAATTGAAGCTTATAAAATGTACACGGTCCTTCTATAGGAAAAATGATACAAAGCCCTAGCAAGTGAGAGGATCTATCTGTAGGTAATTGTCCAAAATTTTGGAAGCAAATGAACTTACCCATGGTATATTCTGACTTCTTTTCTGAGTGGAAGATACCTTATGCATCATACTGATTCCAAATAAGCTTAGTTTATTTTTAGTTTGTAGCAAAATAAATGTATGTATATTACAACCTCCAAATGCTTCCTTTAGACCTTATGGTTTAAGTTCAGTATAAAAGAAAAAGTTTCTAAAAGTATTTTCTATTTGCATAATAGTTTATAAGCAAAAATATACCAGCACATATAGTTAACAGTAAAACTTAAAGTATTTAAATATATGTTGGAGAAATAAAAAAACTAGAAGAACAGGAAAATGAAAGAACAAACAAAAAGTAAGTGAAAGATTTTATGAGAGTTCCTAGATGAAAATCAAAAATTAAACACTTAAATAAAAAATAAGCAAAGTCTAGTACATGCATGCATATACACATGACATAACTTAAATGTTATTATGCCTGCTTTGCCTGCATAAACTTTCAGGATATAAGTATACATTAGGCCATAATTATAATAGTTAAAATGATTAAAAATATCATTCCCCATACAACTAATTTCCTACACATTTTGATTACTGGGAGATATTTAGAGTCAGAAAGAGGATGCTTTATTGTGAATTTTAAGGTAGGTGGGAGGACACCAAATTTGGTATTGATTAAAACACTTCAATTAAGGAAAAGTGACATTTACGTCAGTTTATATTTCTTTAAATCCTGTTTGAGGTATTTTCCAATTAAGGAAAAGTGACATTTACGTCAGTTTATATTTCTTTAAATCCTGTTTGAGGTATTTTCTTATAACTTTGTCTCGTCACTGTAGGAAGACATTTATAATACGTATTCTATATTAGTTAATGCAATTGAGTGAAAAATATTTATTTTTCTTTTTTGGTAGTATTTTTGTTGAACTTTATTGGAGGACAAATACACATAATGTGATGCACATGCATCCTGATCATTAATGCATAACTTGATGAAATTTTATCAAGTGACTAATACTCAGAATGCAGATTAAGGAAGACAATATAAAAACCTCATAACATTCCCTTCCTGTCACTATTTATGCACAACTCTGCTCCTGTCCTCAAAGGCAACAGTTACTCTGAATTTTAACATAGATTCAATTTATCTGGTTGTATTTGTACACATGCATCCATATTGTGTGTGTTCATGTGTACGTGTAACTCTTCTTTTGATATAATTTTAAACTTACAGAGAAGTTGCAAGAATAGTAGAAGAAACCCCCACATACTCTTTTATCCAGATTCATTCTTTTTAAAAATGTATTAATTTTCATTTATTATGGGCACATAATAGTTGAATATATTTATGGGGTACATGTGATGTTTTGATACAGGCCTACAATATGTAAATGATCAAATCATGGTAACCGGGGTATCCATGACCTCCAATATTCATTATTTCTTAGTGTTAGGACATTATGTTGAGTCAAATAAGCCAGGCATAGAAAGACAAATATTGCATGTTCTCATTCATAGGTGGGAGCTAAAACAAAAAAAAAAATTGAATTCGTGGATAAAGAGCAGAATGATAGTTACCAGAGAAGCTGGGAAGAGTAGCAGGGAGGGGAGGATCAAGTGTGAGTGGTTAATGGGTATAAAGTTACAGTTAGTTAGAATGAATAAGATTTAGTATTTGGTAGCAGATTACATTCTTAATTACATTTTTATGTATTAACAGTGCTCTCTTTCTATTTTTTCTAAACTATTAGCAAGGTGAAGTCACCCTATTTTCTTTACCCTAAATAGTTCATTGTACATTTCCTAAGAACCAGGACATTCTCCTATATAATCACATTCTATTATACACTTACAATACAATTATCAAAATCAGAAAAATTTAAAGTATATTCTAATATTTTTCAAAATTTTAAAACACACTAGATATTATTTCTTAATGGATTTAACATAGGTTTGGAACTAAATGGCTGTAATGAGGACACTCTTTCTTTGTAGAAGTTATTGTCATGTTCTCAAGGAGAAAAGGTGAAACTCCAAGGTGCATGCCTTTTAAACTCACCATTTAACACAAGCAATAGCTAGTAGAAGAGCAACAGAACCTGGGTTCTATATTTCAGTGGGGGCTGAATTATAGAATTAATGTCAACAATTTTAGAATTAATGTCAAATCTAGTCCCTGATACGTCTTTTTCATTTTTTCTTAATAGACTGACTTCAGTGTCCATCAATTATTCCATTAAAAGTCATCTTCTTTCATTTTCTTAATCAGCTATCAGTTGGTTTGTTGGTATAGCTGCTGATGATGCTATTTCTTAATGTATAATAATGGACCAACTTACCATTTCGAGTCATTTTTTTATTCATTAAGCTGAAAATTTTAAGGAAGTCTGGGGTCTAGCATAGTGCTCTGCACATAATGCTTTGAAAAATACAGATGTGTGAAAAGTATCCTTGCTCTTAAGGACCTTCAAAGCTAATTGAAAGACAGACCTCTCCTATAAGAAGAATATATTATATGTAAAATAGAGTAAAAATGCACTAGGGATTTTGATGAGGGAAAAACTATTTCTACTTGGGTGATCAGAGAATACTCTTTGAAAGAGCTAGCATTAGACATGTGCTGTGAAAGTTACATAGGGTTTCCATGGGTGATAATAGAAAACAAGTGCAATTGAAAGCGATGTTTGTGTGATGCCACAAAGGAAGAAAAATGCTAGATGAATTTAAGATACTGAAGAGACTGATGAGAAAGTGGTTTAGCATAAGCAAAAAAGAAAAAAATGTTACTGGAAGAATTGTGAAAGGCTATAAATCACTGGATAAGGCATTTGGATATTTCTAAGAAGGTATAGGAGACAATAAACATTTCATTTTTTTGAATAGATAATACATTTAAATGATTCAAAACTGGAAAAAGTCTCCATTCTGTCCTGTCTATTGTCTGCCCACTTCTCACTTTTTATCATGAGCATGTGCTATTTTGCATGTCTTAAGTGTCTTATGTATATATAAGAAATATCAATATAAATTATCAATTCCTTTAACATCAAGATATATGTCCTATCTGCACCTTGCTTTATTCGTTAACAATATATTTTGAAGAGCATTTCATGTTAATGCATATAGAAACTTTTCATTACTATATCAATACAAGTAACACTGTATTGATAGTTTTGTTTTTTTCCATAATTTTGTTAATATATATATTTTCTGCAATGAATATAATTAATATATAAGTCATTTTATATGCAATTAGTTATTTAGGATAAGTTGCCTAAGTGTAATGGATTGGAAATGAATACATGCATTTTTATTTTGGTAAATGTTACCAAGTTGCCATAGATAGATGTGCACAAATTTGTATTCCAACCATTGGGATGCATGGATGGAAACACCTGTTTCTCTAAATGTTTACAAATCTTGTGTTATCAAATGCGTCACTCTGATAGGTGAAAGAATCTTGACAGAGTATACTTTTAATTTCAGTTTTCTTATTATGGGTGAACTCAGACATTCTTTCATATATTTAAAAGTCATTTGTATTTACTTTATATAAATTGTTTCTTTATATGCTTACCTATTTTTCTTTTTGATTGTGACTCCTTTGTTCATCTATTGCAAGGAACACTTCATAATTAAAAATTATAAAAAGAGCAAATATTGTTTCTCAATCGGTCATTTCTAGTTTCACTTTGTTTACAGTATTTTCTGTTACATGAAGTTTATATTTCATGTATTCACATTTATCTACCTTTAATATTATGGCTTCTGAACTTTTAGTCATATTTAGATAGACCTTAACCACCCCAAGTTTTTCTATATTTAATGTTTTAATCCTTTTGGAAATCTTATTATAAACAGTAGGAGGTATACATCAACCCAAATTACTTTTCTATTAAATGGTGACTCATTTTTCTATGTTTATTTGAGTGCTAATATTAATCTTTTTGTATTTTCTATTCTTTTTACTTTACCAATCTCTGTTCATATGGTATGTTTTATATTTTACTAATGGAGAATTATTACCAAATAACCTATGATGTTTTAATAGATGAATTAGCATGAGGAGAGATAGGGAATGATAAATATCTGAAATATGGTGGTGGCACAAATTAGAAGGGAAGTGTGGTTTGCAAGGGTATTGTGGTGAGAAAACTCACATTTTTCCAGTGGTTGGATATTGAGGAAAGGTAAGGAAGGAATACAAGTTAACTATGAAGTTTCAAGCCTGAGATATTAAAATAGGCATAAAATGGGAAAATCTTCAGATGTGTAGAATTTTGATTTGAAAGATAAAACAAGTCCAGATTCTCTAAAAAACTGAGGATCTATTAAAATCTTGCTTAAGAAATTTTCTGTTGCTCTTCTGTATCAGTCACATGTATTTACATCCTTGGATCTGCTTTTATTGTAATTTATATCCTTTACTTTCAGCTGCAAGTAACAGAAACCCTATATCAGTGAAGAAGAGATTATATATTAAGAAGTAGATAGGTAAATTTTCAGCTGTGGTTGATTCAGGTTCACAGATCTTAGCAAAGAAAGATATTCTTTCTGCCTCTCCACTCTGCAGTCCACCTATCTATCAGCCTCATCCCACATTTGGTTCCCCTTGTAGTAGACAACTGCTGGCGGGAGCAATGAGTACTATAGTATTTCTCAGGCAAATCCATTGAATGAAAGGGAAATAGTGTTCCTCTTTTATGAATAAAAAACTTTCTTTTCCATATAATTGAAACCATTTGTACTATCTACTTATTTCCCGATAACAATTGGACAAATCCATGTATGGATTGATGTATGTCTGATTTTCTGGAAACACCCCCCCCCCCCCCCGCAATGGGAAAAGAATTACCAGGATTTCCTTGGAATAATTAGAGTAATTAGGGCCCAAATCTAGAACTGGGAAATAAAGCCAGATTTTCCTAAGTTACAAGGACTATTTAGGAATAGAATAGACTTCTTACTGAAATGGAGAGGCTGTTAAAAAAGAAAAATGTATGTGGGTTAGGTAACCAATAGTGTCCACTAGACATTGTTTTCTTGAGAATTCTATCAGGGGCATTCATTGAATGCTCCACTCCGTACTTGTGTCTCATCCACTCTTCTATCCTTCATAAAATTTACCTGTGTGAATTGGTTTTGTGACTAATTTCTGTGCTTCCCAATGGCAGCTAACTACTTGAAAACCTTTTTTAACCTGAGATTTTGACAGCTGATAAGACATATTTCTTCTAGTTGTGGAAATGACTTGAAAAGCTAATGAGTTAATCATGATATAAAAATGAAATGGGTTATTGTGTTCACCGACATTTTATGCTTTGGTCTACGTGGTGTGGTAACACACATTTCTTAAGATTTATTTGCTTAATCTAAAGCTGTGATTAAAATGGTGATTACTTTTGCTATAAGAGAATTAACTGTTAGAAATATATTTGTTTTTAGAGGATGAGATACTTCATTAGTCTCAAGTGAATTTTATACTTTTACTGTACTTAAGTTTAGGTTTACGTAAATATGGAGTTTGTGATATCACCTCAGAATTCATTGGAAGTAAGAGTACTTTTTTTCTTTAACATAGCCTTTGAGAAAATTTAATTTATCTCTTACCCTTCCTGGTCACATCTTTGTTGTTGTTTTGAAGCTCCTCTATTCTGTAGGCTTTTGAGGAATATAGGAGCTGATTGACTTCCTTTACTCTTGAGATAAAATTCAAAGACACATTTTCAAAAAACATACAAACAACAACAACAAAAAACTAAATCCTTCATTAGGAAAGAAAGGAATAAGAAGCAGATATGCTAACCAGACTCTTCTCTTCCTTTATAGAAGGGAGATGCAGGAAATAAAATAGTCATATGCATGTCATTATGAAATGAATTATGTTCCCCACAAATCCATTTGTTGAAACTCTAACCTTTAACGTGCCTGTATTTGGAAGTAGGGCCTTTAGTAAGGTTAAACGAGGTCATAACAGTGGCATCCCTAACTCAATGGGACTAGTGTCCTTATAAGAAGAGGAAAAGGAAGAGATACCAGTGATGTGCTTGCACCAAAGGAAGGCTGTATGAGGACACAGCAAGAAGGTAGCTATCTGCAAGCAAAAGAGAGAAGCCTCAGGAGAAACTAAAACTATTGACACCTTGACCTTAGAATTCCAGCTTCTATGATTGTGAATAAATTTGTGTTATTAAGCTACTCAGCTGGTGATGCTTTGTTATGGTAGCCCTAGAAGATTAATACATTTTTAAACATACTAATGCAGACTTCCTGGCAAACAAGCTAATGGTATTAGCTAGTGGGAGAGTCTATCTACAGGACATTTTTAGCAGGGTGTCCCTGGCTGCCTAGCATTTCTTGTGTTACACAAACCTAGAATCTATCGATATATGGAGCATGGCTTCCTGGAAAATACTAGGAAAAATATGCATGTTGTGTGCCTATTTGTGTATAAATGGAGATGTTTTATGACTGATACCTTTTCATCTTTTGTGTAAGCAGTGTGCCCGAGCCTAGTCAATGCAGTAAGAAGAGGTCTAGAGAGTCCTAGACCTTTCTTATTTCTCTCTGGGCCTCTATCTGCTAGACATTTATGTCCTCAAAATTATTAATAAATCCCTGATTCATGAGTCTGATTTGAAATTTTGATTCTTTGTAATATCTCACTGATCAAATTAGGAGTTATTTCATGTTGAATATAGAGGTTCCTAGGTGAGTGGGTTAGAATTTTCCCATGTTAAGTTTATTTAGAGAAAAATGTATGCTTATTATTAACTGATGATAGAACATAGAATAATGACTTTTCTATACGTCCAAGTTGTTAGAAAAGTTTAGATGTGAGAGTTAGACAAAGTGACTACATTCCAACAATGGACAACAACTTAACTGGCAGGAATATCCACTGAAGTGTGAATACTTTGATTTTATGGTATCAAGAAAGAGTATGGTATAATCTTCCAAAAGAAATAAACTATCATCAGTTTTCTTCATCACATGATTACTGCATTGGAAATAAGACTAAGAGATCATGTTTAAATAGTCATCTACTTCAAGAGCTTCTGATTATATACATCAGAAAAGGAAAATTACATAAGCACAAAATATATTCAAAGGAGTCTCCCAAACATCCCACAGTAACAGATTACAAAGTATAACAACCCTAACAGTCAAAATGATCTATATAATGTCTCAGTGTAAAACATTCCTGTTATAATTGAAAAACATGCCCTAATTTCTTGCCCTTGGTGGACAGAAAAACAAAACAAACAAACAAACAAAAAAAACAAAGGACAGCTGCTCACCATTTCAAGCCGTGTTAATTATTTAAAAAATGCATTGTATGCCAGTAAATTTCATACATATTAATATATATTTTGATAATAAAAATAAAAGTTATTCCATAATGGTACTGATTCTATGATGCTACAGAAAATATTACTTGCCTTTAAAACTATACTGATAATATTCACAGAGACTTTGAAAACACTTTAATGAAATATACAAAGTGGTTATCTTTATGTTAAAAGAAGCATTCGAGTTGTAAAAAACAATTTAATGTTTGGATTTGTTAAGGATGTTTATCTTGCCCAAATCTCTATCCTAACTACCCCAGCTAGCTGTGAAGCTGTGTTATTCTTAAAAATTGTCATGAAAAGTTAATTCCACAACTTCTTTGGCATTATGTGTAATGTAATTTACGTTCAGAATACCCTCTTCATGTCTAAACTAAAATATTTAGCTGTAATTCAATACAATTGATTCCAGTTCCTCTTTTTCCCCCTCCCTCAATCCTCTGCAATACCCTCCCTGCAGAGTTGGTATGTTATCTAACTTCTCCCTTTAATTTTACTCTTTTTGTAACAAAGATACCATAAGATGCATTATCTTAAGGGAAAGGTTTTATTTTAATGGTGAAAATTTTTAAACACTGCAGGAGGCCATCAAGAGATTTGTTTCATTGTCAAAGACATTTTAGCATGAGTCAAGTCACATGAAAGTCAATTTTATTCTTTGATTACATGTACATATACAATGAATTTCAGCTGTGGGAGAACTTCTTTTCATACCCTGCCTTATTCTTTCTTCTCTCAATCTTTACATTCTTATTTTCATTTTTTCCTAAAGTATTTTTTGAGTAATGACTATGTATTAGTCAGTTTTAGGAACATGAACTTTAATCTATCAAAGAAAATTTCATGTAAATAATTTCTAAAATATTTGTACTAATGGGAAAATATGTGAACTACCCAGTCTTACTTTATTGGATTCAAAGTTAGTTTGCGTGTGTGTGTGTGTGTGTGTGTATTCACCTGATATCGCCTACTGTTTTCCCAAGTCAATGTGAAACTACATGCTGATCTGAAACATAAAAATAGATGTCATTCTTATCTTGTATTTTAATTGTTTTTTTTTCCCCTGGAAATGGCATCATTGTAGAATGAAAAATGCATTGCAGTGAAAGGAAGGAAATTTGATTCCACAACTGACTGACCATGTGAACTTGACCACACACATAGGCCCTATATATCTAAATTTGTGTATCTGTAAAATGAAGATTATTTGATTTTACATAGTTTCTAAGATGTCTGTTTTCTTTGATAGTCTCCGAAGCTCTAGCTGATTTTCTGTCCTAGTCTATAACCTTAGGTGAAAACTATAATGCTTGACCCTGAATATTAGAATAGTATCCTATGATATGTATAAGTGTCTTGATGTGTAGAATTCTTAATTTTTGAATAACATTTGTTTCCCAAAGTGGAGAACTATTGTTTGCAACATAAATGTATTCTGCGGGAATCATGTAAATCAATATGATTACTTGTTTTGGAAGATATAGACAGTATCACATAGCTTCTTGCCTCAAGAATATTATCCCTTAGTAAGTGAAATAAAACAATCATGCAGATAACTGCCAGCAGGCAACACTAAATGTCCTAAGTGATAGACAGACGGAGAGGTAAGAAGGGTCCCACCAAATGCTAAAATGTTAAAAAAAAGAAAAAGGCCAGATCACAGGCAGTGGTGTTAGGAATCAAATAAATTGAACAGGTTTAGGAGAGATCCATGAAGGAAATAAATCTGTATCCGTGGGATCTTTCCATTTTTGAGAACATATTGTATTTGAATCTCTTTCGTTAATGGTGTGTGGTTCGCCTTCCCTTTAAAATAGTTACAGTAAAACTTTCATTAAAATATTGGATTTTGTCAATCATAGCAGACAATAGCAGAATTATATGTCCTGTGAACAATTGTATGCATAATTTCGGAAACAAGCCACAAGGAAAGCGATCTTCTGAGCAGTTAGAAACAAAGGGTTTCTTTATCTTTCTTTCTTCTTTCTTACCTCCATTAAGGTTGTCTTTTCTCCTTTAAAGCTATAAGAAATATTGTGAATACTAATGTGACAGAACCATATGCAATCCCCAAATACCATATTTGCTTAATGATAAATACCTAGTCCTTACCTTTAAGGAGATTTAGACAATTCAGTTTGTCCTTTAGCCTTGGGGTAGTCAGGAAAGTTAGGCACAGTGTTTTAATGCTCATTCCTCCTCTTTTGCTGTTAGCTGTCATTAATCCCTAATGCCTGGAACTGCATAAATTTCTTCTACAAAAGAAGCCCACAGGTCGTTTTTATTTGGAGCACTTTTTTTTTTATATGCACCACAATATATTCCGTTATGTATTACCTCGTCTGAATGCAAAACTGTTTTATATGCAGATTTAAGGTAATGAGCACTCAAGTTTAAAAAATGGCTCTGGTATCCTGTAGCTTCTCAATAATAATATACTCTTACATTCCAACAGAGAAGGATGGATTATGGGTTTTTCAATTTGCATCAGGCATATTAATTGCAGAGTAGGGCTTCCACATAAAATATCAATGTACTGGAACAAACTGTTAATGTACCAGAATATGAACACTTACATTCATTTCTGGAGCTTTAAAAGGAATCGTCCTTTTTTTTTTCTTCCTATACCTCTGGAGATGGTACAGTTTTTTAGTCGGTTAATGAGAACTATGTAACCCCCCTTTCTTCAAAAATCCCTAATTAGATTAAGTGCAATAGGGCTTTTTTTAGTCATTTCTGCTGGAGAACAATACAACAAGCCATTAGGGAAAGAGAATAATTTAGAGGGTTTGGAAGAAACTTATTTTAGAGTTTCTTTCAAGAAACATGGCATGGAAGATCAACTTTATGTTGTAGTTGGAGGCAGAGAAGCACACTCGACTTTTATTTGCATTATATTTCTCAACTGTGAAGAGAATACCTAAACTAGTAAAACTGTAATTGGAAGTTTTATAAGTAATTTTCAGCTGAGGTTTTGCACTGTAGGCTTAATTGTACAGAACTGTGTATTATGGTACTTTATTTCTTGGAAGTACCTGAATTATACATTCTCTTGTTAACATAAAATAGTGAATGTCCATTTAAAAAATGATTATAATAATAAATAAAAACTCTTCCATTTTTTTAAATTTGCTTTTTAGGTTTGGTAACTAACATAAATTACAGATACATTGGTTAGACTAGAATACACAATTAAATATTTAAAAATATGTTCTCTAAATTCTTTAATACGGACATTTCCTATGTTGAAAAAATAAAGCAGCAGGAAGAAATAAAGTTGAGATTTAAACAAAGACTGCATTTTTCCCCGAAGCCTGTGCCTACTATGTAAATGCTAAGTGATTGGTAACTATTCATTGAACAAAATTCTCATTTATTGGATCCTAAATAGTCACTTCTTTCATTGATAAGTCATCTCACATTTTTTGATATTTAATGAAATTTGTGTTTGTATTATCCTCAAACAATAATAAATTGGGGACCGACTTTTCAAAACCATTCTGAGAAAGACAATGTTTGAGTTTGCATGCCACAGCTATAAGCAACGAATTATCTCATTAGGGAAGAGAAGAAATACTACCCACATAATCCAACAGGAGACTGCATTCATTTTGTGTCTGGAACAATCACTGCCATGTTACAAACTGAAATGAGTTTCCTTTTCCATCTTCAGGTAAAAAAAAGTAGTGAGAATGACCTGATTTTTTGTTTTTTTATCATTGTAAACTTTTTCATCTCTTTGTTAAGAAATCGTGTGTGTGTGTGTGTGTGTGTGTATGTGTGTGTACTCGCTCATGTGTTATTTTGCAATATTAGCTTTTACCTCATTATGCTATTATAAGGCTAAGTATGTGATGGGTCAAAATGAAGAAGGCAAGACAGACTTTTTTTCAGCATTAAAGTACAACCTAATATATGATAAAAGTAATTTTCAAACTGGTTTAAAGAACTAGCCCTGGGCAACATGAATGTTCTTTTGCTGTAGCATTCGGGCTGAAAAACAGGAGTAGATATACGCTCAACAAAGAGAACGAAGTAAATCACTAGAACCATAAGCTGTCTGCATCTGCTGGGTGCTAATATTTCGAGAAATGCTGAAAGTGTGTTACTCTAGTTTTGCATTGCATTCAGTAGGTGTATTTTAAACTCAAAGAATTTGATTTCCAGCAAGAAGCCCAAATAAAGTATTGCAATTGTTTTATTTATGGGTAATTCTTTCAACTAAACACATTTCCAGATGTGTTTTTCCCCTTTGTTTGGAATGCTGCATAACACAAGATGCTGCCTGTTTTGTGTACATTTTTATATTGCACCCACAGATAACAAATAGATTCAAATACCTCATTTGAAAATCTTTTACGTAATTTCATCCACTGAAGAGATGAAATCATATTTTCAGAATTTGCCTTTCTGGGTAAATATCACCTACAGAACTTTAATGTTTATGGAGGATACCATAAATCTTAATTTGGTAATACAGTGATTTAAGTTTTTATAAACTTTTGCTATTTAATAAAAACTGCCTTGGGATTATACAGGATGATTTTAGAGGTCGTGATTAACTGCACCTGCCCCTCCTACTGAGGCATCTGCCTTCTGTATCCTCTGATAAAAAGCAAATGAAAATTAATCTCAGGTTCAAAGTGATGGTAACTGCATTCAGGCATCTTATGATGTCCTTTGCTTCCTTTGAAGCATCATTTGACAACATAACTACAATTTCAGCATAGCTGTTGATTTTTGATTGTAGGTTTTATTTTATTTTTTTATTTTTACATTCTTGGGAGAGAGGGATTTAATCTCTCAACTTTGTTGGTAAATTACATTGATGAATGCATTCTGACAGGAAGCTTTACTGAAATGAAAAGGACTCATGTGTAAGGGTGGGAATAACTATTCTAAGAGCTTTTTCATGGCTCTCGTTGCCAGGGAAACCACTGCTTTGTCTGTACGTGTTTGGAATGGCTGCCTCATTAGAACTCAGGCTCCCAGACAGTCACTTTGTAATATTGATGAAATGAAAGAAATGAACCTATTTTAGTTGATTAACTTCAAATTAAGAAAAATAGCATATTTAAAAGACAGATTTTTAAAAGCTAAACATACAGAATTATGGGGGAACTGTGAAGTTAATATTGATTAGGTCTATTCAGCCACTTGTGTGACTGAAAGAATATTTTTATTTTTTACTTTCCCTTTGCCTATTTACATATTTATGGGAGAAAGCAAATGGAGTATTATATGTTAGTGCCACCAAATAAACTTGGATGTGAGAGATCCTGATTTTTACACAAATATGCAGATATTTCTTTTATTAACAATTCATTTTTTTCTTGCAGGGACTGGCTTGTGTCATAGCTACAATATTATCAAGTTAGATTGAATTCATTGATTCTTAGGGACATAAAAGGTAGTGAAAACATATATGGGAAGCCCATGTTGTTGTAGTTTTAATTTCTCTTCAAAGAACAAAAATGGTAGCATATTCATGTGAACTAAAATAAAATCTTAAGCCTCCAGCGGATGGAATGGACCTCCTCTTGGCCAAGGGACCCCAGAAAAACCTTAAAGCTGAGTTGTCAGTCACGAGGTGAAGGGAAGATAGACATGCCTCACTTTTGGAGTTACTCTTTGTCACAATAAGATACAAAATTGTTACCAGGCCTGAGGCCCTGAAAGACAAATCTTAAATGATATGTGCCAGCCATCAAATATTACTTAACAGATCACTTGAGATTCCTTAAATGTCCGGTGGCTTGTCTCTGATTAACAGACATCCTTATGTGTTAAGCTGAAACATTCCAAGCCTTTAGATAAAGTTTCATTTCTTCAACAAATTACAGATGATACAATCTGTAAACCCACCTATAACCTGTAACTCCCCCAAAACTCCTACTTTGAAATGTTCTGCCTTTTAGGGCCAAACCAATGTACATCTTCCATTTTCCACATATTGATTTATGATCTCATGTATAATTCCTGTCTCCATGCATGTATAGAACCAAACTGTAACCCAGCTACTGTGGGTACATTTTGTCAGAACCTCTTAAAAACATGTTTTCCAGGTCATCAGTTGTACACACTTGGCTCAACATAAACCTCTTTAAATCATTTCACAGAGTTTGGGGATTTTTCCATTAACACTCAGAGATTATATGAACCAATATTAACAAAGAGGATAATATAAGTTTTATTATTTTTCAAAATTTAAAATATATTTTTTAAAAAACAGCAAGCAGGCATGAAAACATCTCAAGTTCAAGGAAGCTCAGATCAACTCCCAAAATTTTACTACTTCCTTTTTCTTTTTACTATGAGCCAAATTTTCTTTGCAAAGTCATTGCCATTTAAAATTTTTGTTTTCTCAAAAAAAATGGAGCCTATTTATAAGATTGTTTTTCTTCCAATAACAGAAGTTCCATAAATTTCTTCTGTCATTTTACATTTTACATATACTCAAAGTACTGGAATCTTAAGTGTTATTATTTAATGGTTTTTCCCGAAAGGGAAAATACATATAAAATACAAAGAAATATTGCCATATTTCAAAAAAACCTATATTGCTCTAATAAATTAACGTCAATCACATTGGCAATATTGATTTATTATCTGTGGTACTATTTTAAGAAGACAAATGTGAAAATGATATTCTGGACTTTTCAAGCCTAGCTTTGTTAGAAATATCAAGTTTAGTTTATCTATGTTAAACTTAAAATGGCTTTTAGCCATTCGAAAGGAGATGTTAGATTAAGGGATATTTTACGAAGACAGAATTCACAGGACTTGATTTTTAATTGACTCTATAATAAGAGGCAAGTGGGATAAAGTCTGAGTTCAACAAGACTCCAAGACCTAGATAAGTAATTGTGTGGAAAACAGTGCCGTTCACTGAGATTGAAATCGCTAAAGCAGTAGTCCTAAACTTTGCCTACTCATAAGTATCATCTGAGGAACTTTAAAAGATGATAATTCCTGAGATCCAACTTCAGAGATTTTTATTCAATAGAAACATTTTTGGGTCTATAATGATATTTAAAAATTGCTCTTCTGGTGATTCTAATGTAAACCATTAGAGTTCATTCTTGTGCTCCTTAACCTTGCCAGAACATTAGAGGCATCTGAAATATTTTTAAAATCCCTATGTCCAGGCAGCATCCCAGATCAATTAAATCAACAACTCTGAAGATGAGTCCCATAATTTTAAGTTTCCTCAAGTGATTCCCATGAGAGTTAGGGCTGTGAATTTTAATACTAAAGAAAGAGTAGTTCAAATAAAGAAGCCTGTGTTTGAAAGAAACATTGCATTTGACAATTTGACATGGATCTGGGACATCAATCTGGAAGTACTTAGTAAGTACTTAAATATGAACCTGATGCTACACAGCAAATTCTAGATTAAACATATGGGCTGCAGAAACATATATGTATAATAATGGAACACTGCAGGAGAAGGGAGCCACTCTGGTGATTATAAAGAAAGAAAGGAGAAAAAAAAGCCCCAAAAGCAGAAACTTGGGGAACACTGGCCTTTGAGAGGAGGGAAGGGGGAAAAGAATCTGAACTAAAAACTGAGGAAAATCATAGGAAAAGATTTGGAAAGAACAATGTCATAGAAAGCAAGAGCTTTTAAAGAAAATGGAGGCCCAGTATGCAACAATTACTATGAAACCTGAAAATAGGTAACTGGACTTAGAAATCAAGGAGATGTTGGTGACCTTTAAACGAACTGTTTTAGGGGAGAAGGAGAAGTAGAAACTAGTTGGAGTAAATGAGTAGGAAATGAGAAACTATAGTCTAAGTTAGTAGAACAGTGGTTTTAAAAATCTGGCTGTGTGTACTAGAATCACATGAGGATGTTAAGAAAAAAGAAACCCAATGCCTACACTCTATCCTAGACTGATTGTTTCAGAATTTCCTGGAGAGGGAAATGGGTAGCAGTATAGTTCAAAAGCTCCTCCAGGTTTGATGGAATATTCTTTTCAGAAGCTTGACTGAAAACTAAAGGAGAGAGATAGAGGGCAGTTTCTTCTTGGAAGTGGAAATTGTGAGAGGACAATAAGAGAGTTGACAGTAAGAATTATGACAGAGCCAAATGTGTCTGAATATTAGTTGAAAATACTTGAGATTAAGATTCAGGCTAGAAGACATGAAAGTATAGAGATCGATATCACTGGTGGAGAAATCTACCCTAAACTGAGAATGGTGAACATCTCACCCTGTGTCCCTTGAAAAAAAGATGTGAGAGTGAGCAAAATTATAATTCTGTTACTTTTTTGTAGTTATATAAAGATATTAGGATAGAAAGTTGAGGGAATTTGACTACTAGCCACAATTTCCCACATGGTTATATTTACTTGTTGCATCAGAAGTATTTGGAATATAAAGGATATGAAGAGATTTATATACATTTGGAATAACTTATGTGGGGAATGGGAAATATAACCAATTAAGATAATTTTCAAGTAGTTCATATTGAGCAGATGGGATTTAGTGCCATAATCTACACAAATATGTGATTTTCTCTAATGGCATTCTGATATCAAGATATAGAAGGAGAAAAAGAATGGTACAGTGATTGAATACTTGTGGTTATCAGAGAAAATAGGACATAAAAACAAGGTACTTTTGCCTGTATTTTTTAAATTTTAGAATATTACGGGGGTACAAATGTTTTGGTTACATGGATTGCTTTTGTACTGCTTGAGTCAAAGTTTGTAAGTGTGCACATCACCAGATAGTGTACATTGTACCCATTAGGTATTATTTCACGCATATCATCCCCCTGTCCATATGATTTCTGTTGAGTTTTACTTCCATCTGTGCACATGAGTATTGATCACTTAATTACAACTTAATAGTGAGTACATGTGGTGTTTGTTTTTCCATTCTTGCAATACTTCACTTAGGAGGACAGTCTCCAGTAACATCCAAATTGTTGCAAAAGGTAATAATTTATTTTTTATAGCTGAGTAGTACTCCATGGTGTGTATATATACCACATTTTATTAATCTACTCATGAATTTGTGGACACTTGGGTTGATTCCACATCTTTGTAGTAGTGATTTGTGCTGCAATAAACATTCTATCGCAAATGTCTTTTTGATAAAAATGACTTTTTTTCCTTTAGGTAAATACCCAGTGGTGGGATTTCTGGATCAAACAGCAGGTCTACTTTTAGTTCTTTTAGGAATCTGCATACTATTTTCCATACAGGTTGTACTAGTTTGAGGTCTCACCAACAGTGTATAAGTGTTCCTTTCTCTCCACATGCATCCTAGCATCTATTATTTTGGGACTTTTTGGTAAAAGCCATTGTCACTGGGGTTAGGTGATATCTGGTGGTTTTGATTTGCATTTCTCTGATGATTAGTAACACTGAGTATTTTTTCATATGTTTTTTGGCCATTAGTTTATCTTCTTTAGGGATACAAGGATGTTTCAGCATATGTAAATACACAACTATGATTCACCACATAAACAGAAGTAAAAACAAAGACCGCATGATCATCTCAATAGATGCAAAAAAATCATTTGACAAAATTCAACACTCTTTTATGATAAAAACTCTTAACAAAATAGGCATAGATGGAACATATCTTAAAATTATAAAAAGCCATATATGACAAACCTATAGCCAGCATTATACTGAATGGGGAAAAATCGAAAGCATTCCCCCTTAGAACTGCAACAAGACAAGGATGCCCACTCCCACCACTTCTGTTCAACATAGTCCTAGAAGTCCTATCCAGAGCAATCAAGCAAGCGAAGGAAATTAATGACATCCAAATGGGGAAAGAAGAGGTCAAACTATTGCTCTTTGCTGATGATATCATTTTATATCTAGAAAACCCCAAAGATTCCACCAAGAGACTCCTGGAAATAAATAAATTCAGCAAAGTCTCAGGCTACAAAATCAATGTACACAAATCAATAGCATTCCTATACACCAATAACGGTCAAGCTGAGAATCAAATGAAAGACTCAATACATTTCACAATAGCTACAAAGAAAATAAAATACCTAGGAAAATATTTAACCAAGGAGGTGAAAGCTCTCTACAAAGAGAACTATGAATCACTGAGGAAAGAAATTGCAGAGGATGTAAACAAATGAAAAAACATATCATGTTCATGGATTGGCAGAATCAACTTTGTTAAAATATTCATACTACCCAAAGTGATTTGCAGATTCAATGCAATCCCAATCAAAATACCAACATCCTTTTTTGCAGAACTAGGAAAAATAATTCTATACTTCATTTGGAACCACTAAAGAGCCTGAATAGCCAAAGTAACTAAGGCAAAAGGGACAAATTTGGAGGCATCTCTTTAACAGACATTAAGCTATATTACAAGGCTATAGTAACCAAAACAGCATGGTACTGGCACAATAATAGAGATATAGACCAATGGAACAGAACAGAGAACTCAGGTATGAAATCATCCCCATATTACCATCTGATCTCTGACAAAGCAGACAAAGGCATACACTGGGGAAAAGAGTTCCTATTCAATAGATGGTGCTGGGAAAATTGGATGGCCACATGTAGAAGACTGAAATCCATATCTCTCACTACTCACAAAAATTTATTCAAAATGGATAGCAGACTTTAAGAAATGAAACCATAATCATCCTAGAAAAAAATGTTGGAATAACTCTTCTACATACTGGCCTACACAAAGAATTTGTGAAGAAGACCCCAAGGGCAATCACAGCAGCAATAAAATGAAATAAATGGAACTTTAATAAATTAAAAAAAAGCTTCTGTACAGCCAAGAAAACAATCAACAGAGCAGACAGACAACCTACAGAATGGGAGAAAATTTTGCGTGCTATATTTCTGATAAAGGGGTAATAACAAAAATCTATAAATAACTCAATCAAATCAGCAAGAAAAAATAAAACAATCCCATTAAAACAAGAGATTTAAACATCAAGATTGCAGGCATAAAATTTTTCTTTAAAATGGTCCATCAATTGAATAGATGGAAGGGAAACTATGGGGAGAGTTTGTAAACTGAGATGAAAGGGAAGAATTTGCATCTTTCTGTAGGTCAAAGAACAGATATACATACATAAGTACAATCTTCCCTTAGTATTTGTGGGAAATTGGTTCCAGGACCCCCTAAGATATCAAATTCACAAATGCTTAGTCTCTGATATAAAATGATGTAGTACTTGTATATAATCCACATCCTCCTTTATACTTTAAATTATCTGTAGGTTACTTAAAATACCTAACACAATGTAAATGCTGTGTGAATAGTTGTTATTCTGTATTGTTTGTATTTTTTGTTGGATCATTATTTTCTTTTTTTTTCCCCCCTCAAGTACTTTTCTTCTGTGTTTCATCAAAACCACGGATACAGAACTTACAGATAGGGAGAGCCCACTGTAGTAAAGGAGTTGGAAGACAGAAGAATAACACATTATTTTTACATAACACTCTTCTAGAGATTGAAGTTTCAAATTTGAAATAGCTTTGGATGAAGGATAGTCTGAGAATGGCCATGAACACTATAAGCCAAGAGAGTGGTTCTAGGATGTATAAATATAAGAGAAAATTAATAATTTTAAATTAAACAGTTTAGAAGTTATATTACTGTATGTTTATCAATGTAGATATTATCTATGATAAAAGCAGAATTCAGTGTGGAAATAAATAGTAAATGTCCAATAAGGAGTGGGCAGTGAGGGAGAGGAGAGAGAGAGGAGATAGAATAAAGAATATGAATAATCTGGGTTCAGGCTTCAGCTTCTGGATAGAATCATAGTTTCCTGTAGTGGATTATAGCTTCCTGGAGAGGCTACAAATTGTTGAAAGCCATCCTTGAATAGATTTATCTTTTTAGGTTTAAAAATATTCATAAATTCTCATTCCTTTGTGGAATTACAGTAACTCAAAGCAACCCTGAGTTTATAGCAACAAGAAAAGCTTTATTTCATATATTGATGACTTTTAGTGGTGGGAGGTTGGGAGGATTGATTGAGTAGAAGAAATTGATACTATTTATTAGGTATTAGAATTATATAAACTTCACATTATTTTAGAAATATTGATAGTTTCATAAAACATGGATTTAAAGCAGAATCTAGATACATGGAGGTTAACTGGAAGAACATTTATTAATCAAAGTGTAGATGGTAAAGACCTTGGATAAAAATCTTGAAAGTAAAAGTAGATAAGAAGAGACAAATGTGAAAGAGTTTGACATGATAAGTGGAAGAACTCAATAGCAGGTTAAATTTTACAGAGAAGAATGAAGAGAAAAGGTGATTTCAAAACATTTAGTTTGAACATTGGGCAGATTTGTGTAATAGGTGACAGTATAGGATAGTTGAAAGAAAATAATGATTTGAAGAAACCATTTTCAGTTAAGACATAATAATTTTGAATTTACTGGCTGGACATTCTGTGACTACTAAGAGTAAGTGCACTTGTCAATGTGGCACTGCAGCATATGGGAAATGCCAGGACCAGAGATGTATGTCATCACGCAGAAGTGAACATTCAAATCTTAAGAATAGGGGAGATGTTTAAGAAAGTAATCATAAATGATTAACAGTAAGAAAGACAAAGACTTTTGAGAAAACACGGTATTAGGGAACATGGAGCATGATGTAATGAGTACACAATCTCTGAAATCAGACTAAATTGTGTTTGTGTCGTGGCTTCAGGACTTGTTATGTTATCTTGGGCATTTTTCTTAAATGGACAGCTTCATCATATTCTTCTTATAAATTAAGAATAATATTATCTTCCTAACAGGACTGCACGTGTGTGGGGGGGTGTAGATAGAAACAGAGAAAATAAAAATTATTATTAAATAATGTTTCCATTTTATAGTAGATTGTAAAGATAAACTAAATCAAAATTTAAATCAAAGTAGCCAGGTGGATTATAAGGTATAAGAAACAATTCAGTGTTTTAGAAAACCAGGGAAGATAGTGTTTTAATGACAGTGCTTAGTCAAAATATCACTATGAAAAATTACTCCTAGAACAGAAGGGATTAAGTCAAGGCATTACAATGACAGTAGCCTAGTATTACATCTGTTAATTTGTTATCTCAAAATTGAAAAATACTTCTATGCATATTATCTCATCTCTCATTAATGTGTAAGAAAAAAGGAAGCAAATGCTTTCCAGATTTTGAAAGGCATATATTTTCTATTTTATTAAAAATCTCAATTTTAATTGGAAAAGTGACATGTGAACAAGATAAATAAGACAATGCCAAATAGTTTACTACTAAAAGGAAGGTTTACCCCTGACTACATATACCAGATTTTTCCTCAGCAGCAATTGCTGTTGGTTTTTCCTGTTAGCCACTCATATTTTTGTGTGTATATGCACCTCTGAATATGTTTATTACCTCTTTTTTTTTTTTTTGCAAAATGGAGTGTGTGTGTGCAGGCTTGCACCTCTCTCCCCTCTCTTCTCTCTCTCTCTTCTCTCTCCTGCCTCCTCTTCCTCCTCTCTGCCCCCTTTTCTCCCTCTGTATTTCTCCACATTTTGGAGATCATTCCCAACAGATCTTTTGCTTTCTCCTTTCCTCCTTCTCCTCTCCTCCTTCTTCTTCTTCAAGTTGCCTAATATTTCATTCTGTGGTATGCCAAAATTTATTTAGCCAATTCTTTATTGATGGACATTTAGTGTCATACAATTTCTGTTAAACCTCTGTAAAATATATCGGGTGCCATAATTAACAGAAAGCTTTCATATTCTAATTGAAACTTTAAGAGAAAAGTAAACTTTCCCCCAGCTGTGCCACAAGCTTAAAGCTAAACAGATTCTAGAACTATCAGGATATTGATGGATTTCCACCCTGCTGAACTACAATTCAAAAAGTGAAGGATTTTTGAAGTTAGTACGTGCTGAAACTCTCAAAATCAGTATTGCAACAGAGAAGTTGCATTGGGAGATTTATTAGTATCTTCCTGGAGGGTATTGGTAGTGAGAAAACCTGATATATGGGACTCCTATGGCTGACCAAATTGCATTTGTGTTTTTGGCATAGCAAGACATTTTGATTGACCAATGCCATGTGTGCAGGGAATATGCTTGCCTTGTCTCACAGGAAGGCAAATACGCAACTAGTGTATTAAAGCAGATGGACTACCTACTATGGGATAGGTAGACTGTTTTTCTGAAGTTTTGGGCCATATGCAAGAATAATATAACTTCCTTATTTTGGCTCCAACCTTTGAGAATCTCAAATATGAGAAAAATTACATAATTCTTGATCTTTTGTGATTTGAGACATGCATGATCATAGTATTGGCAGAAAATGATTCAGATTTATATGTTTTATTGATATATCTCGCCCAATATTTATAATTAGTTGATTTTAGATTAGCCTCTCCACCTTCAAAAGAACTAGCTATTATTATTTTTTATGGATGGTGATAATTACAAAATATAATTAAGCTGAAAGAAGTAAAGAGAAATCAAAGCATGAAAATTCCCTTCCAGAGAAGAATATCATTTGCACAAAGTTCTTTGCAATTTTTACTAAGATAAAATGAATTTCTAGTTGTGTTTGTAGATTTATATCATTCTGAAAATAGCCATTTCCTAGGTCCTCATTTTCCGTATAAAAACAGTGTTAGCCAGGAGTAAATTTCTTTGATTTCTGAATATTCACAAGGTGAAAATTGTGTTCATCTCTATTTGAGCAGAGATTCTCTGAACTGTAATTGGGTGGACTAATTTGGTTCATGGACCAAACCTCAAATAGAACATATCACTGTTAAATGATGTATTGTAAAAAGACCCAAAGTGTGTATGCACATGTGTCTGTGTGTGTCAGTGTCATAGGGAAGCTGTAAAAGGAGATAGATACAGAATATAAAACCTATGCATATATATAACATGATATTCAAGTAATTAGAAATGAAATCATGTATTCAGTGGAGAGCAATACATAGAAAATTTTAAATCTTTAATTTTTTAAATTTTTATATTTAATTATTTCCATGATGAGCTCTGTTTTTTCAGAAGAGCTACTAAAAACTGCAAGTAAATGTAAATGCATTTGAATTTTTATTTGCATGATAATATTTGAATTTTGCCTAGCTGATGTATTTCTTAGTAGGACATATTAAATCAGCATTTTTGTTTTTAACATTTATAAATTATTTAAGATACCAATTACTAAATTGTCATCGTTATTTGTAATGTAAATACATTTTAAACAATCTAAATGTCTACTACAAAAAGAATAAGTGGTGATATAACTGTGCTATAAAGTACCCTGAAAACCATTGAAAAAATTATATAGATCTATTTGTGTTAACATGGAAAGGGTATCTATAAATTGATAAATTATTTCATTGAATGAGAATCATCCTATTTGAGTAAATAAAATTATGTATCTGCAGGGCTGTAGCATCATGCAACTGGCAGGTACATAATTCAGTAGAGCTATTATATCTGCATTATAGATATTTCTGCATATAAATACACAGTGAAGTGAAACGATTAAATGTATATGTGTTTTTATGTGTGTAGAAAAGGTTGTAGGAGTAAACACTGAAAATTATCAACAATGGCAACTGAATGGGAGAGAGTAGGGGTGAGGTTAATTTTTTACACACCTTTGTATTTCCTGAAATTTAAAACTGAATTTGCATTACTTCCACAATATTTTTCTTAAAAATATAACTATAATTCAAAATCTAGTTTGTGAATTGCACACATCCTGTTTCACTCATGTCCATTCTCTTTAATCATTAGTTTTTTCACTGACTTCACAAAAATACCAGAATCCTCTTAATTAAAAAATATATATATCAAAATAAGGAGATAAGCAAACTAGAACCAAACTTTCTTAGTGACATCACCCTTTATTCCAGGAATTGAAATGAGATGGTATAAACTCTGTTCGAACCCTCCCCAAAGATACTTGATATGTTCCCAACTCAACAATGTCCCTCAAAGATAGATTTTACTTTACATTCCATATAAAATACTAGCCTGATTCAGGCATTTATCTTATTTGGATTATAGTTAGTAGCTTCTTCACTGGTTTCCTTGCCTCTAACTTCTTACCTTTGCAGTCACCCCTACACATTGCCATACGTTATCTTCCTAATGCATAGATCAAATCATATTACTATAGTTAAAATATTTGTGGACTTCATCATCCACAAAGTAAGTTTCAAATTTCTAGACATAACATCATGTCCTTCATGTCCTAATGCCAGCTTGCCTTTTTAGCATCGCTTCAAGCTTCACTCTTTTATTCACCACAAACTTCTATAAATATACAATTTTATGCCCTTAGTCTCTTATTATGTTGTTTATTTCTCTTATTCTCTTCATCCTTCAAGGCCCACCACAAATATCACTTATTGTAGAAAATTATTTCTTTTATCTGACAATGGAATGGAATACTCTTGCTCTGATAGTACACTTTACTTTACCTATATTATAGATGTTATTTCATCTACATTTACCATAGTTGAATTTTAATCTGTTTCACTCTTCACTAAATAATTTGTTTCTTAAAATCAAGACCCACCTTCAATTGACCTCTGAATTCTCAGGATTCCTAATAAAACTGAAATCAGTGGAATTTTTTGCCTTGTTTTACCCAAATATATTTATAATTCCTTTTTCCATACACTTATAAGAAAACACTATTGATGAGTTTTCTATATATGAACATAGCTATGGCTAAAATAAATGTTACCTTGGTTCCATTCTAAAACAGGTAAAAATCCTATCCATTTTTAATAGACTTGACATTACTGTATTTACAACTATTTTTGGATTTTCACTTTTTGCTGCTTTAAAACTGTGCTGTCCAATATGGTAGCCAATAGACACATACAGTTATTTACATTTATATTTAAATTACTCAAAATAAAATAAAATAAATTCACTTTCTCAGTTGTGCTAGCCATGTTTAAGGGCTCAATGTCATATATAACAGCAATTTCCACCATCACAGTTTTCTGTTCAATAATGCTTCTCTAAAATTTAAGCTCAAAATATAAATTATTCCTATGCTAAATTGGTGACATCCTGATACAGAAATGCCATACTTTAAAATTAAATCTTAGCTGTACTTCTAGTTCACTAAGCAATTGATACAGGGACTAATATTATTATTCCTTCAATGCTTCAAAATTTACTCCCATGAACACAATTGATTGCATATATTCCTTTACAGATTCAAGTCACATGGATCCGTACACTAGCATCAGGTACTTTGGAAAGAGAGTGTGAGAAATTGACTATGCATACTTGTGAAATGCATGTTATTAAACAAAAGTCTCAGCTCCCTGTAGTAGAATATCTGACGATTCTGAACATCCTGTGGGTCAATTTGGGGAAATAATCTCAAAGAAGGGGCCAAGAGATGGTGAATATGTAGGGCTCAAAATGTAAGAGTCTATTTGTTCTCACCTCTAGTGTAGAAATGTCCCATCCTAACATAAAGATCACATTCAATGCCATATCTTTAATCCTTATATCATGACATTTACTTTACTTTCTCTCCCTATCCTTTGAGGTTCACCTTAAACTATTTTTTTCCTAGTGTTTCTCCATACTGGTTAGGAAGTCTGCAAGTATAGAATGTAATGAAAAAGGGAGATTTCTCTCTGTAGGAATTTGATACCATATGTTGGATCCTTGATAACAGCATTTTTTAAATGTGGACTCAATATATATTTGATCATGTAACATAGAAGTTGAAAGTTTGGCATCTGCTTGAAAATTACCACTTTGCTGATTCCGTTTTACACCTACAAATTTGCTGCTCTTTTTGTTAACTAGATGAGCTATATAGTTCACTTTGAAAAGACATGTCCCTGACACTTTTATGATGAGATACTGCCTCGTAACATTCATCTATCTCTGTTATTAAGGTAGCATAGTTTTGATATCATAATTTTAGGAGAAATTCATTTAAAAATGGAGTGAATGAAAATCTAAGAATGGATCAAATCATTATTACTGGAAACATAACTTCTACCAACTGACCTTCAGTAATGGAGAGACTCCTCAGTGGGGAGAAAGCTTTCATGCTGATATTTTTAGAGAACTCTTTGCATGTATAATCAGTGAAGTATGTACAAGCTTCATATTTGATATGAAAAGTAAAATTATCATAGAAAACTATAGAATTAAGTACTGTTAGTTTTTTTTTCAGGCATCATACTATTAGCTTCTTTCAAGAATGGAAGTAAAAATGTTACAGTGGAAGATACCCTAAAAAATTTAGTCTAAACAAGTGATAGTTTCCATAAAAATATTTGAAAATATTCATCCCATAAAATTAATTTTTGCTAGTTACATTTACCAATTTCCTTTCTATAATGCAGTTTTTAACATGACAATGCTTACTTTAGTGCATTATATAAAATACCAGGTACATGTAAATTGCTGTGGTTGAATTGCCTTAAAAATAAGGTAACCATTCAATGTACATGTATTAACACTAATGACAACAAAAAAGAAAAAAGGAAAATTAAGAAGCACTTTCTTTTTCTCTATCTCCCTTAGACCTACTGACATTAACCTCTTATGCCTTAAAATTGATTGTATATAGCTATTCAAATATATGTCTTCTATATAATTATAGAACTTAATTTTAATCAGGAAACAAAATGAACAAATATTCACCATCATTTTAACTTCTTTATTTTTGTATCATTTTATTTTTCCCTGCATTTGTGATTTTATAAGTTTATCATAATGTAAAACCTCAAAAGATTTCTCTGGGCAACTTCTAAAGATTATTGTGTTAGGATTGATAAACAAATGTATTCAAATGCATTTTCATGACTGAATTTTTATTAAGCAAGTTCAGTGTTTACCTTTTCCTTGCTTATATGAAAATTGTTATAGGATGTTTCCAAAAATAACATCATCCAGATTAAAATGTTGAAGATATCCCAAAACACATAAGGCTCATAACCAGTGAGAGAAGCAAGCATGCCAGCTAATCTAGTTCCCATTCTCATAAAAGGCAATGGTGACACTTTAGAGCCAGTATATCTATTCATTTTCGTTGTAATAAAACCACTCCTGAAAGTGACTTTGTCCAGAGTAAATGGTTCTGTGTTATAACATGATGTACTTTAGGGGTGGTTTGTCATAGATCACTAAAGAATGTGACCATTTTATATCTTAATAAAAAAAATTTCTGTTCAACCAAGTATCTTTTTGCAAACTGAGACTATTTTCCTTTGCCTTCCCCAAAACTTATCTCTCTGTTGCGATGGAAAGAGATCTAATCTAACTGACATTATTGCCATTAAGTGGAAAAAGATGCAGAGAAAATAAAGAAGTAGGTGTTTCTCTGTTCTCATAGAGAAACAAGTGAAATGCATTAAAACAGCAAAAAAACAAAAAAAAAAAGCTGGCATGCTATAAAAGATACAATTCTTATAAAAAGGTTATTGATTAAAAGTAAAAATCATGGAAGCAGTAGTTGTATATAATCAATGCATATGACTTGCTTCTTTTTAAATAAGTGTTTTTTAAAAAGTATTAAATTATAGTAACTTTTAAAATATATTTATTTTGTTAATTACATCAACCTTACTAAGCTCAGTCACTTAAGTAAAAAAAGTTGGGCTCTGTCATATTTCTGTAAAATAAATTCTGCATGACGATCACAAATAATATGTAGGCCTGTATATAACATGAATATATTAAACAATTGTATTTCTGGATTATAATTATGTAGAAGAGCATTTATATTCTCAAGAATATTTTATTATATAGTTTATAATAACCCATTCTACTAAAGTGAATGAGGAGTAGTAAATAATTATAAAGGGAAAAGACAAGAGAAGGGAAACAGTAGGGAAAAACAATAGAAATATTCCTATTTTTCTATTAAACTTCTAATTCTATTCTTCGTGCTAATAAGAGTCTGTACACCCACAGTCTGACTTCAGTGTTATCCTGTTTTGTTTTAAATCGAAAAAAAAGGAAGGATAGAAAAATCATTCACTGGCTAGAAAATGCTTTTGGTTGGGTCATAGATGCATGTTGCTTTCAATACATAATTCTTGTTGTCAACTGAAACAGTGCTAATTGAGCACAGTATTGATTAGTGGTTCAGAGACTAAAGTAGCATAGTTCTGCTAAAGGGATTAAGAAGAGCCACTCTTCTTTCATTTTCCACCAATACGCACAGGAGAGCCCAACAGAAGGTAGTTACTGCGTTCCTCAATCACATTTCTCTTGGTGTATAGATTATCTACGGCATGGACTGTGGCCTCCATGGACCCATACTAGTAGTCATTTTCTGTCTAAAAGTGGTTTATATCAATGAGTTAGGAGTAACTTTTGTGTGGATTTGTTCCACATCCTTATTTATTTCAAAATTTTTCTAATATAAAGAATTTCTCACACAGAGGCACAATATTAGTCTCTCATTGTATTTAGTTCTGTAAAGGCACCTACTTTTTACTGTTGCACAATTATAACTTTCAAATGATTCAATAATTTTAATATATTCAACATTACAAATTTCAAACATGGGTACAAGTTTGCCTTCTGAAGCAATCCTGAGTAAATGTATTTTCTTTTTGACAAGTCAAACAATCTTTCAGTTATTTGAAGACAACTAAGTTCTGTGGTTGGTTGTGATAGCTGTAATTCTGCTACGCCATTTGCTTCTTCATTTTGCATTTTCTTTGGACATTTCCTTTAGAGATCTTATCTCGATGTCAGGTAGTCTAGGACAGGTTTTCTCAATTTCAGCACTATTATCATTTCAGGACAGATAATTCCTGTGCATGTTGGTGGAAAGTGAAAGAAGAGTGGCTTTTCTTAACCTCTTTTGCAGAACTATGCTAGCTTAGTCTTCAAATCACGAATCAATACTGCGCTCAATTAGCACCTGTGTATTACAGAATGTTTAGCAGCATTCCTGGTCTCTAAGCATAGATGCCAGCAGCATCGCCCACACATTTGTGACAACCCCAACTTTCTCCAGTTATTGTCACATATCCTCTGACAGAGCAATCAAAGAAGACTCTTCTCAACATCAATGCAAAAAGAATTCCCTGTGGATTGAGAGACTTCATGGAGATTCATATTTAAGGTGATAATGACTGTGATAAACATCTTTGGCCTCTCCAATCAATTATTTTTTTCTACCTATTAACAAAAGCCTGACTGTATTTGTGGTGATATGAAAGTGTTGAAAAAAACTATACTTCTCAATCTCCTAAACAGTTGGAAGAAGACATTTGATGCATTTCTGTCAAATGAATTGTAAATAGAAGGTACTAAGTGACGCTTCTGAGAAAGCTCTTTCAAGGAAATAGAATTACCTAACATCATTTGTCCTTATCCTGAAATTTTCTTATTTTCTGAGCTATAGATGCAATGTCAAGTGAAGCGAAAACAGTTTTGTGACCATGAAGCCTAAGCAAGACTCTAAGAATATGGGAGTGAGAAGATTCCAAGAGTCTTAGTTTTTAATTACATCTTCACTCATCTTGGCATTAACCCTCCAGAAATCTTGTTGAAGAGATGATAGTGGTAGGAGCTAATGTTTTTAATCCACTAGTTTTATTTAGCTTTCTATAAAGCAATTTAACACAATTTCTAACTGATAGTAATAGCTTTGCTTTAAGAAAAAAAAAACCCAGATGTCTATATTATAAATATCTCAAGACTCTTCTCATGTTCAAGCTGTTTTCATATTTTTTTATTTTTACCATCATTCCATGTTATCATGTTTCAGCTGCAATGGACAAGATCCCCTACTTAGTACCACAGATAAAAATATAAAAGAAGCAATATACTTCCTCATAGAGTCTCTTATGATAGTGAAAACAAAATTAATGGGATTGCTGGTGTTTTGTAATAATCATGTGTAAAATTATCAGAATAGGAGAATATTAGACAAGATAGAAGATGAACTTCAGTAAGAAAGAAGAAAAAGCAGTAAGTCTCAGTGTTGAATTATTTAAAATATATGATAAAGACAGGAGTTACTATTGCTGAAAAATTCATAATTTCATATCTGTTACTTCAGCATTATATATAAGGACATGAAGCAAAATCTGAGTTTCACATTTCCAAAATTATCTTTTTACTATCCACTGGATTTACCTTTTATTGTATGTCACAGACTAGTATACTTTCAAGTGCCTAACTAGGCTCAATTTTAGTTTTTGTTCAAGTTTTATAATATTTAATAACATATTTTCTTCCCAAAGACATTAGCTGAGAAATCAAATCAATTTTTTTTTTCCGGAAATCCGCTGTTAGGAACAAGCTTTCTGCTAAGTATCCCTCCTAAGCGACATGTGGATGTGCTCCTGCCTTCCTTGTCCATGTACCCTCGCGTGCTGATTGCATTCCTCTCAATCTCATCCTCAGATTTGCTTCACGAGCACTAGACTGTGTCATTAGTTATGACTCATCGGTTGTGGCATAATCATATCAATTCCAGCCCAATGTCTTCTGTCCTCATTTAAATACAAATTTTTCTTCTATTGCCAAGCTATCAAATATATTTTATTCACTGAGTCTTTGTAATAAAAGGTGAAACAGCACAGTCTGCACTCAGCAGCAAGATTTAAAAAAAAAATAAGAAAAGGTTGTAACATTCACATTATTACATGCATTTTTCTAAGCTACTTCTTTATTTTTGAACAATCGAACAACTGTAACATCAGAACTGTAATCTGCTGATTACAGTTAGTAATCAGAGGAAATACTTATTAAAAACCCATGAAATTGTTGGCCATATCAAGTTGTTAGTTTATTGGTTGGTTTTAACCAATTTTCTAGCCCTCTTGGAATTGATCCAGAATATAAAGATCCTTAATTAGAATTGTCTTAATCAACTTTCTGAAAGGAAAAAGAAAATCTAGCCTTTCAACCCTAAAAATCCAGTACATTCAATATTATAAATTGAAATTCTTTATTTTAATGAAATATAATGAAAAGTGGACATACTCATTTTCAGTGTTTTGTTTACAATCCTCTTTTAATTTAATCTACTTAAGCACCGTCGTCACCACCATTACCATTGAGTTTTATTGTATTCTGTTCATATTTTTGGTTTTTTTTTTAAATGTTGTGAGTCCCATTTTTCCCACAATTGTCATTTTAGTCCTAACCTCCAATTTTTCAGGGGTTTGTGTTATGCGCACGTATAATACTTCTAAGTTTCATGAGGTCAGTTACCACTGCAGTCGACACAAATTGTGGAAAATTTTTAAAAAAGTAAACACAAATTTCCCCCAAGAATTTTATCATATATTATGATTTTTAAATTGTCACTTATATAGTTTTTACATTATTAAGAGATTGAAGTTCAACTCTAACCAATTTTAAAAGACAGATGTACAATTGAGTTATCACGTAGTTTGGCTATGATTCATATTAACATTATATTTTGATATTTCTTGATACCATTACCAATAATTTTCTGATATCTTAGACACATTTCAGATATTTTTATGTCTATATAACAAAATAGAAACAATTCAGGAAATTAAACCTGGTAAAATTACAGAGTAAATACATACATTGTTTTAATGAACAAATTTATCTTTGCAATATCATTCAATGCAACTTCATTTTTGTCTTCTACTCTTCCACAGTTCTTCAAAAATGTATTCAGAAAAGGTTTCCTGATGTGCTGAAAATTCTAGCAGCTTTCATGACTTTTCTGGTCATTGGTATTTAAATAGATGGTCACTTTGTACTACTCAATCTCATATCAGAAATTAGCATATTAATTTCTATATTTAATTAGCATGCAACTAAAGTAAGTTTTCTGTTTTACCTCTCTCATCCATAAAATTTGGGAAAGGGATCATTTTTGCTTTCTTTTCTCTTTTCCAGCTTATTTTTCACCTTGTTTACCTCCTCTTCTACTGGATAATTACTTCTACTGACCACTCTAGGATTGAATTTTAGAAACAAGAATGGTGAATGAAGACAGAAACTGCTTTCTTGAAGGACAGTGAATGATGCATTCACTCTCCAACAGTTGCTTTCCACGAAACCTTTCATTTTATAGAAGTTCATTCTATACATATAAATCCCACCCAAGTATTCTTACGGAATCAAAAAGCTTCAAACTCGCTCTCCTCTACCATTTCTCCTGTGCATCATATCTGATCCGAGCTAAAAAGTATTGCATTCTTGGTCCCTGAAATTCAGAAAGTGAAACTTGCTCATTCATTTGCAGATTCCTTTTACCAAAAAAAAAAAAAAAAAAAATTAAAACAGAAAACAATAGGATTTTTTTTCTATAGTTTCTCTTGTGATCTGTCATGATATTTTTTGTTTGCTTTCAATTGCACATTCCCTTGTACACAGGGATACTTAGAGCATCCAAAAATACCCAGGATATGACTCTGACTCTCCTTGTATTTGGTCCCAGGCTCCTGATGAGGCCAGAGGTGATAGTGGTCTTTGGGTGTCCTCAATGTTCAGTAACATTTTAGTTGGATATAAAATTCTACATCAGAGTTGTTCTCCTTCAATACTTTACGAATATCCCATTATCTTCTTGCACCAGACTGTGGATAAATTTAGCTTGATATGATAGGTTCTTATTCTTTAACAGTTGTTAGAATTTTGTTTTGACTTAACCTAATTGGCATAGAAACAGAAGGCACATTCTTTTCAAGAGCACACAGGATATTTCACAAAATAAAATGACCATATGCTGGCTGTGTATCAAGTCTCAATAAATTTCAAGGAATTTAAATCATTCAGATGATGTCCTCTGGCCAAAGTACCTAGGAGAAAAGCATTCTATTTTATTTCTTTGTTTCAAATTCTGTTTCGATATATAATTTCTGCTATTTCTGATAAATTTCAGGTAGAGTTAAATTGATCTAGCTCTTCTGTCCTCCTTGCATGATAACCTTTATTATTTTGGGGTTTTGTTTGTTTTTCATTGTTCCTGTTTGTTTTGTGGTTCAAGACTATTTTTTCCTCAGGTTTTAAAGTCTACTCGCTGCTAAAGTACTAATTGGTATTTATCAAGCTAATATTTTTAACAGTCACATCCATCGCTCATCATTTCCCCAAACTTAGGTAATTAAAATTTTCCAAAGTGTTTGATTGATAGTTAACATTTCTTCCAGTATTTACATTTACTATGCCTTAGAGTAGTGAGAAAAAGATTAAAAAGCAAACTAAAATTTTGCAATTCAGGAACTAAATAATAAGGTTTTAAAAAGATAGTAGCTACAGACATGTAGCCAAGCATGGCATTTGTCACTACAATGCTTTATTCTTCACAATGTAGCCATTGATTATGTAGGAGTTATGAAAGAAGCAGTGAGTAAGAGATAAATTAAAGAAATGTAGATGCAAGCCTAAGTTTGACTCTGGATTTCTAAACCAAAAAGAGTATCATTTACTATAATGGGAAAATGAAGAAGAGGTGCAACTTATGTGGGTGAACTGAATTCACAGTAGACAAGAGAATACTGAGCCCAAGGGAATATCTCTCAGACTCAAATTGGAGAAATAAAATGAGCCAGTGAAGAGAATATAATGAAAACTTCAAAAAATGGAAACAAAGCTAGAAGGCTGCAATGCCACAGAAGACAAATATTTCAATGAGTATTGATTATACCAAATAAATAGTTACTTATAACCATTAAGGAAAAACTGATTTGGGACAATAATAACAATTAATTTCTAGTTTATTGAATATTTCTGACTAAAAAGCAATAATTTGGATCAACTTTTATATTTTGATAAGTACCTTTCTTTCTAATTCTGCTTTTTTTCCTACATTTCAATCTAGGTGAGATAGCTATAATAATTTCAGATCATCTATTATTTTCTATCTAGCTAGACAGATTATTTTTAAAGTCAAAGTCAAACCTCTTTTCATTGAGGTCTACCTATGTCATCTAGTTCTTACTGAGGAGCAACGACATGCTATTGAAAACCCTATTTACTAATAAATTAGCTCTTTTGAAAGTTTTCCAAAATCCATTCATTAATATCATTTCTATTTGTTACTACATCACACCTCTCAAAACATTGCAAAACAAGAAACAGAGTTGTGCAAATATAAATTTAAAAAGTAATGTATTAATATTGAGGAAGGAAATGTAAGAAGAAATGTATGTACTTATTTAAAATGATCCTTTATTGAAATATGAATTAAAATATAGACTCAATTAAATAAAATTTTTGATTATATATTACTAGGAGATGATTGGGCAGGAAAATTATTTGATAATCAAAGTTTCATAACTTTGAACTAGTTTATATATACTAATTAAAAGATTAATTAACAATAATCAACTAAGTAAATTTTAGTAATTGAAATGAGGTACTACAAGAAAAAAAATCAAGGAATAATGCAGAGAAAATGAGGTGATTAATGATAATTATGATTCAAAGTTAAATAAAACTTAGATATTGATTCTAGTGAAATGGGATAGAATTATATAATTAGAAGAATAGAATGCAAGGAAGAACAGAAATAAGTACAAATAACTTAATGTTACATTTTAATATCAAATGGGAGATACAAAAAGGAAACAAAAAAAAAGAAGAAATACTCTTATGAGACCTCTTCTTTACAGCCTATTTACAGAGTAAAAATATTAATATGTCAGAGCAATGTTTGCCACATGGTTGTTTTTACATTTTGGTCCTATTGTTCAACAAGAAAACGGAAAGAAATTGCACAAATCATTTAACATAAAAATAAACTTATAGTTACTGATAGGTTTTTATTTATTGAAAAAAGTTTAGAGCAATATAGAGCTGGTGGAATGGGAATATAAGGGTTAGTATATGTGTTGATGAAGTTCTGTAGTAATTCATGCTCTGAAGATGTCAGTAATTGCTTCAGGAAGATGATTTTTATTTAGGAGCATTAAATATAGGATAAAGGAACTAAAATAAAAATGTGAACTAAATAAACAGAATTGCATATGCAACTACAAAGAAGAAAAGAATGATCCGTCTATCTATTAAGTAGGGAGGAAGACCATACAATAGGGATATTTGAAAAAATAGAGAATGGATGGACTGGGAGAGAGAAAATCCAGGTTAGAGAAAACCAAAAAATTTGAAAACTACATAGAAAAAAAATGAGAAAAATATGAAAGGAAATGTAAAACCACAACTGAAAACTGTGACTGAAGTAATAAAATACACACTTTTCAAAATATAGGAATGTATATTCTCATCAACATTTGGAAAGATATTTTAGAAAATTTGAATTTATTAATATGGAGTATAGTTGTAAACAAACCTATGACAAAATATATAATTAAAATTTCTCCCTATTTGGTTGCAAATACTTATAAAAATCAACAAAATGATTACAAAGGTTTAATTTTCTATGTTTTCTATTGCTGCATAACAAATTGCTACAAACTAAGTGACTTAAAATAATATCCAATTATTATCTAATAGTTAGATCAGAAGTCCAGGTAGACTCTACTAGGTTCTTTATGAAGGAACTCACAAGGCCAAATTCAAGGTATGGACAAAGCTGAGTTATGATCTGGAAGCTATCCTTGAGGCTCCCATTTCCTTTTGGCTGTCCACTGGGGATTGCACAAGCTGCTACATCCTATTGTATGTGGCCGCTTCTATCTTCAAAGGCAACACTGATGCACTGAATTTTTCTTGTGCTTCAAATCATTCTTACTTATTCTGCTGCAAACTAGAGAAAACTCTGCTTTCAAAGAGTTGATTTGATTACGTTAGGCTCACTTGGATAATCTCCCTGTCTTAACGTCAACTCATTATTAACATTAATTACATCTGCAAAATCCCTTTTGCTATGTAATTCAATAGAATCATCAAAGTAACACCATGGGCAAAGATCATGAATTCCATCTGAAAAATCTGTCTACTACACTATTGTATTCCTTTTTGATGTCACTAAACAGTTTTTAGAATTTGTGAAAGTTGGATTTTCCCTATATGTAAGAAAGAGATGGGTAGTAAGAAGATAAAATAGGAACACTATACTTAAAGGACATAACTATTTATTTCCATTTATATAATTAACAATAAGCAATCACAATCACAAAAATTTTTAAATGCAAAAAACTAAATAGCAAGCATAGAAGGTTTAGCAAAATAATGTGAATTAGATTTATTGAAAAGTTTTTGTAAGATTATTTCCAAAAAAGTATTTACCCTGAAATTTCAAAAGTTCCCCCAATCAGAACTATTCATCATTGATTCTTATCACTTGCATTCCTGAATAAAAAAGAAGAAAGCCTAATCAAGTAAATATATCTTGGCAAAGTGTAACTCTAAATGCTTGGCTCCAGGAAAGCTGCCCATACTTGGCAGGCCTATGTTTGCCTACTCCACTAATCCCACCCCATCTAGGAACACACAGACCAGGATCCAGCCCTAGACCTGTAAGAAATTGAGTTCCAGCACTTAACTCACTATACTGGGCTAGATGTCTCTACAAAAAAAAAAAAAAAAAGAAAGAAATTAGCTGGACAACTAAAAATATATATAGAAAAAATTAGCCAGGCATGGTGGCACATGCCTGTAGTCCCAGCTACTTGGGAGGCTGAGACAGGAGGATCCCTTGAGCCCAGGAGTTTGAGGTTGCTGTGAGCTAGGCTGACGCCACGGCACTCTAGCCTGGGCAACAGAGTGAGACTCTGTCTCAAAAAAAAAAAAAAAGAAAAACAAGAAAAAGAATTCTATTATTTGAAGTAATTTCCATTGTTCTGTGGCTCACGCTGAAATCATCTCTGAAAAAATAAGAGTAAAACCCCAGTTTATTTGTCTAAGACAAAATTTAGGATGGTGTACTTAATAAATAAATTGAGATTGTCAAGGTGCTTTACACTTGTCCCTAAATTATTCTGTTTTCCTCGGGCCTCTCTGGATCTTTCACTATGAGAGATTCTGACCTTTTGAGAACAAGAACTACTGAAAAGAAATAAAGTGAATAACTGGTGGTTGCTTCTAGCAATTAGGAAAATAAAAAGCAAATTTCCCTCTTTGAACAATACCTAGTGCCAAAACTTAGTGATAATCCTTGACTATACAAGTCTACATATTTAAACCCTATGGGCTGATATTTTGTTTTATTTGGGCCTTTGATATTACAAAATAATTATGAAAGCTTAGAAAAACACATACATGCTTTAGAACAGCAACAATAGCAGCTTCCTTAGTAGCATATAGTTCCCAATTCTATCAAAAAAAAAAGTATGGCTTCAGCTAGGAGAGATAAGTCATAGATCTAAAGTTTCAATTCCATCTAATATGAATAAGGAGATTTAGCTAGTAAAGAATAAATACCATGTAGAATCATGCATGGCTTAATGACAGAGCTATGTTCTGAGAAATGCACTGTTAGGAGATTTTGCCATTGTGGGAACACCATAGGGTGTACTTAGAAAACCTAGATGGCATAGCCTACTCTACACCTAGGCTATAGGAAATAGTCTATTGGTCCTAGGCTAAAACCTGTACGGCATGTCACTGTACTGAATACTGTAAGCAATTGTAACACAATGATAGGTATGTCTGTATCTAAACATAGAAAATGAACAGTAAAAATACTGTATAAAAGATAAAAAATTATACAGTTGTATGGAGCACTTCCCAAGAATGGAGCTTGCAGGAGTGGAAGTTGCTCTGGGTGAGTCAGTGAGGAAGTTGTGAGCATGAAGACCTAGGACATTATTGTACACTAATACAGACTTTATAAAACACTGTACATTTAGGTTACCCTGAATTTATACATTTTTCTCTAATAATAAATTCACCTTAACTTGCAATAATTTTTTACTTTATAAACTTTTTAACTTTTTGACTTTTTTGTAATAACTCTTAGCTAAAACACAAATATTGTTTAGCTGTACACAAATATTTTCATTGATTATATATTTTTATTCTATAAGCTTTCTTCTATTAATTATTTATTTACTTTGTAAAATTTTTTTGTTAAAAACTAAGACACAACACTGGCATTAGCCTAGGCCTACACAGGGTCAGGATCAGCACTATCATATTCTGCAGCCACATCTTGTCCCACTGATAGGGGTTCAGGGACAGTAACACACATGGAGCTGTTGTGCCCTACGGTAACAATGCCTTCTTCTGGAATATCTCCTGAAGGACCTGCCTGAGGCTATTTTACAGTTAACTTTTTTTTTCTATAAGTAGAAGGAATGCCCTGTAAAATAATAAAAATATTGTATAGTAAATACATAATGCAGTAACATAGCAGTTTATTATCATTATCAAGTATTATGTACTGTACATAATTGTATGTGCTATAATACTTTTATATGACTTGCAGAGCGGTAGGTTTGTTTACACCAGCATCACCACAAACACATGAGTAATGCATTGGGCTACAACATTATGAAGGCTATGATGTCACTAGGCGATAGGAATTTTTCAGTTTCATTATAATCTTGTGGGACCACTGTCATATACGTGGTCCTATCCTTGACCAAAATATCATTTGTAGTGTGTGACTATATAAATTTCAAAGAAATTACTTTTGCCTTTTATTCTATCACTATAGAATAAAAGGGAAACTAGCTGTTTTATTGGTCTCTCTTTCTGTGCCCATCCATTAAATGTAGAACTCCTCCAAATGAATTTCCTATAGTCATCTTATCCCAGAATAATTCCATTTAACATTTCCTTGAAAATGATTCTTCTCATACTAAATGCTCTTGTGAAGGCTATACCTGAATGACCATTTGTCCTTATTAAGACTTTTGGGGGGACAAGTGATATAAATTGAAAAAAATTGACTAATATAAGCCCATGGGTAGTCCAATTTCAGCTAACGGTGATTTTAGGGTCCAACTGAAGTAATTAGGATTCAGCTTCTCTACATTTGTTATCTCATCTTCCAGTGGGTGGGACTCATTTTCACACAAGCCCTCCCTGTATGTACCAGACAATATAACATCTTGTTTCAAATTCAGCACATAAAAAAAAACTTTCCGTCCTCAATGATCAAAACTGAAGTTCTGCAACAGATTCTGATTGGCCCAGAATGGGTTCTGGCATTGGCTGCTCTATCACACTCAAAGGAGATAAACAGCAATTCCTTGCCACTTTACATTCGTTTAGAATGCTCCACCTTGCAGGAATGCTCTGGTGCAGCTTAGGATAGTTCTAATCATAAAGTGGAAGAATCTGAGTTATATAGAAAAATATTTCTTTGAAATCACCTGCTCTAGAAACTTCCTAAACCCTAATGGGGTTTAGGAATCCATCACTTTTTGGATTGACTCTAAGTCAAGGTAATAAATAAAGCTTGTTATCTGCATTATTTTATCTCTTCTACTTTCCTACCTTGCTGTTTGGAAGAACCGTGGCTTGGAATAATGCAGAGCTCCTTCTCCTGCTATCTGGAGTAAATTGCCTTGAGTTCATATTAAGTTGCTCTCGGTGCCCATTTTTTCTACTGGGAGTTTCCAGCCTGCTATCATGGGGCTTAGAAGACAGTGAATTAGCTCATAGAAGTCCCTAGATATCTGCTAGTGAGTGAATGAGTGAATGAATGAATGAATATTTTTTGAAGATGTTATTCATTTTGTTTTCCATTGGTACTTCAAATTGATACCTTTAGTGTGAAATACATGCTGTTGTGGTTTGAAGGTGTCAACACCTTCAGGTGTTGCCAATGTGCTAATATTAAGAGGTGGAGCCTTCAAGAAGTAATTAGGACTTTGAGAGGTAATTAGACCTGGTGAATGGGATTAGGTGATCTTATAAAGGGGCTTGACAGAGGGAGTTGGTTCCTCTCTTGCGTCTTCTTTCCTCTGCCATGCGAGGATGCAGTAAGAAGGCCTCACCAGATGCTGGCACCTTGGCCTTGGACTTCCCAGCCTCCAGAACTGTAAGAAATAAATTTCTATTCTTTATAAATTAGTCTGTAATATTCTGTTATAGTAGCACAAAATAAACGAATACCCTCCCTTTTCACCCTAAGTCCAAGTTAAATTTCATCATAAATCTTCATCATTTCCCTAAAAAATATTTTCAAATTTTTTAAATGCCCACAAATACATATGTATGTGTGTAAATACATACATATATATGTATATGCCTATATATATGTGTGTATTTTAAGCTCTGTTTGATGCTGTCTTATTTTTGCTTTCTTCTTTTTTATTGCCCTTCTCCAAAGAGTAAAATACACACATGTATCATTTTCTTATTCCTACAGTGCTTAACACAGTTGCTCAATAAATGTTATTTAATAAATAAAATAATTATATTATATATTGTGTTGATATATTATTTTCTGCATATATGAGTTAATTTTTTACCTTAATAGTATCAGTTGAAATCCATTTGAAGGCAAAGAACTGCATTTACTCTATAGATTCAAGCAATACATAGTATGATATTGTGGATGAAATGAACACAAATAAGTAATTTTTACCTAGCACCTATAAGAATTCTGACTTGCCAGTTATCCAATTTTATATAGGCTTTAAAGTCATTGGAAAATATCCCTTTCCTGTAATAAAATATGACATACCTGAAGTACCTTAAGCCCTTCTGAATAATATTTATAATTTATATGTATAAATATGTATATTTATATATAAATATCTTGAATTATATTATATATAAAGAATATATATATTTAAGTATTTGCTTCCAGATAGCATTTAAAAACCAATGTTTGTATTTCTGCATTCGAGAAAGCAATTCCTACTTAGAATGATTGAAGGAATAGATACCCTGGAAGAAGGAAAATTAAATTTACACCCTCAAAGCATCCTTTCCAACAAATCTAATTCATTTTTTGCCTAGGAGGAATAATGAGACGAAGATACATTTTAGGTGGGATTGTTAATGTTTCAGCAGCATGCCTACATAAGAAGAAGTGTAGCTTAGAATTCTTTGTTCATTTTTATTTTTTAAATCAAAATACTCATTGAAATGTACTTAATTTTTTAATCCAAAATACATGAAATTCCTAAGATACATAAATGATATCTTCATTTCTGGGAAATAACTTGCTTTTCTTCTAATAATTAAAAGCTGTTGCAGCCCTTGAAGAAAATGACAGATTTTCAAAATATATAATTGATTATTCTTTATATCTTTGATAACTTTAACTTGCTACTCTAAGTAATAGAACAGCAAAGGACAAGAATGAATCAATGTGGTCTTATTTTGAATATTGCATTCAAATTCACAAATGTTTTATGTTTTTTCTGAATTCTAACTTAATCTTTGAAATTTATTAAGATAGTAGATAAATCAAAATGTGGTTTCTGCTTTATCATTCTCAAGTTATTATATATTTATAAAAATGTAAAATAACACAGATATTATAAACAAATTTTATTTCCACATGTAGAAAACTATTTTATGTAAGTGATGTTTCTTTTTTTATATGAAATCACTGCAAAAATGGGAAAACTGCTTTCAGTATTCCCCATTGAATATTCCCCAGTCCTATAATTCCAATTACAAGTTGAGTGAAATTCAGAAAATTATGACCAAGAAATTCAATAGACAGAATGGACTTTCTCTCTCTGGCCTGCACTTCTGATTCCGCATTCTCAGTCAGCAATGTGGATTGAATGGAAAAATAGTCAAAGTAATCATAATTTTGTATGTGGCTGCTATGGTTGACATGTTTGACTTTGATTTTTAAAGAGATTTTCTAAATGAAAAACAAAATAAGCATAATAGTAAATATTTTTAGTTTGTGAAATTTTCTTTCCAATTATTTATTTTTAGATGTTACAGGTAGTGTATAAATGTTTAAATAATTTTGCCCAAATTGAGAGAAAATGAATTTTCAGCCACTTCTTTATCTTTTTATTTTTGATTCATTTTTTACCTGGGTATTTATATGGATGCTGTGAAAAGAACAACTCCTATAAATGACAAGTTGCTATATGCATTTTTAATAGAAGTATCTTTCTTTTCCAGAAAAGTCTCATTGCTTGAAAGGAAAGTCAGTGAAGAAACATATATGGATTTCTTGACATAAAAGCATGGTTTCCCTAAACAAATGGTTTCCTAGTATGTAAACTAGTGAATTTACTTCACAGGGACCAGGGACACCCATAGGAGTAAAACATGAACTGAGAGATTTTGACACTTTAAGAGACATTTAGGCCAGGTTCTGTACTCCATCATCTATGAGTTTCCCCTTCTTGTTAATTACACTGAGTTGGACATATTCAATTGTTAGCCAGTACCTCTACATCTTTTGCCTATGACTAAGGATCCCATTTCTTATTCCCAGCACATGATATCTTAGTCCATTACTGCTGCTATGAAAAAAAAAAAAAACACCTTACACCGTATAAAGAATGAAAACTTATTTTTTCACTGTTCTGGAGGCTGGGAAGTCCAAGGTCAAGATGCCAGCAGACTTGGTGTCTAATGAGGGTCTGTTCCTCATAAGGCATCTTCCTGCTGTGTCTTTACATGGCAAACAGGGAAGAGATGAACGCTGTGTTCTTCCATGGCAGAAGAAATAGGACTTCCAGGTGGCTCTCTGAAGCCTCTTTTATAAAGGTATTAATTCCATTCATGATGGTGGAGCCCTCTTGATTCCTCTTGACTAACCATAGGCTCTACCACTTAATATCATCACCTTTGGATTTAAGTTCAAACATATGAACTTTGGAGGGACACAAACATTCAGAACATACCACATGGTATCCCATTGACTTAGTCATCATTTCTAGGAGACAATAATGTGAGTGCTATGTAAAAGTGTGTATTAGACACACTCGTGTCCCTGTAGATTTAGGGTGTTATTGTTGTTTCTTTCAACTATAGAAAAGAGATCCAACTATCCTTTATTATTGCTCCTTACAATGACAAAATAATCTTATTTCTACACTATTTCTGTTACAAAAGACTACTTCATCCTGATGAGATTCACATTGTGATTCAGCACAGAAGAGCAAGTAAGTTTCAAAATTGTTGGGTTTGCATTAATCTCTTTCATATTTTCTAACCTATCTCTCTTCCACCAACCATTCCTTATCTTCTTTCTTTTCTAAGATTATTTTCAGTCATCCATCATATATTACATGCATTTACTTAATCGTAAAGAAAACAGATAGGAGCAATCAACCAGATTTATACATGTGTATGTTCATCACTCAACCCTTGTTTGATAAATAAATGCTTTTTTTAACAAATAAATTAGGTTTCACTTAATCCAGAACCATTAATTGGCATTAAACATGATGAAAATGTAAAAATAATACACAATTCTTTGAAAATACAGAAAGTATAAACACAAGTTGCAGAATCTTGTATACTAATGACTAATAGTACCTCAAAATTTAGGTAATTTTTCTAATATTAATTTCATCAAAATTTGAAGTAAAGTCTCAGAAGAAAATGGATATTCAGTAATTTTTAGGGCTAAGCTTTATTTTTACCTTAAAATGAATATATTTACATTTTTCTCAATTCCACAAATGTCATGGATCTCAGTAGGGAAGTGACTTTTCAATGTGAGGTCTGGGCACGTAGCCACAAGGAAGACTACAGTGGCACAGATATGCTGTGCTTTTAAACATTAAAGATCAGTTGCGTGGTATCATGGGGTTTTTTAATTATAAAAATCATTGAATTACATGAGACAAATATATATCCACCACTAACTTTAGGAATTAGACGTGAAATGATGTTCAGTTTTATTAAATAAAGAGAAAATTTGTCAACTAGATATTGGGTCTTATGTTTTTATTCACTCTGACAATACCTGTATTTTAATTGGTATATTTAGATAATGCATGTTTAAAATGATGTTGACATTAGTTGGACTGAGATTTGCCATATTTGTAACTATTTTCTATTTATATAATTTGTTTTTTGCTTCCTTCTACACTGTTTTTATACTTTCTCTGGTTAATTGACATTTGATATGATCCCATTGTATCACCTCTCTTAGCATGCCAATTATATTTTCTGAAAAATTTAGTGATTTCCCTAGGGTTTGCAATATACATTTTTAACTAATCTCAGTCCACTTTTAAATAAGACTTCAAATAACTGAAATAACACAAATATCACTTCATTGGAATGTGGATACCCTATAACAGAGTGTTATGGAGTCAATATTCATATCCCCCCCCAAATTCATATTTTGATCTAATCCCCAATGTAAGAATATTTGGAGATGTGGCCATTGGGAAGTGATTAGGTCCTAAGAGCAAAGCCCTCATGAATGGGAATACTGCCTTTATAAAATAGATCCCAGAGAGGTTATTTGCTTTTCTGCCCTATAAGGACACAGCCTGTAGACTGCCCTCTATGAGCCAGGAAGCAGGCTCTTACCAGACACTGAATCTGCCAGTGCCTTGATCTTAGACTTCCCAGCCTCAGAATTGTGAAAAATAAATTTCTATTGGTTATAAGATACCTGATTTATGGTGTTTTGTAACAGAAGCCTGAACACACGAAGACAAAAGCAATCCCAACTTCTGCCATTCTTTATGATTTTGCTGATGTTCATTTTATTCATATATGTGCTATATTCACTCAATATGTTGTTTGTTATTACTTTAAATAAAGCATTATCTTTTAGATCAATAAGAATAAAAAGATGAAACATTTTATTTTACCTTAATTTATTACTTTTATAATAGTCTTCCTTTCTTTATATGGATCCAGTTTCTGTTCTATGAAATGTTTCTTCTCCCTGTAGAACTTCTTTTAACATTTTTTGCAAAGCAGATTTACTGGCCATGAATTTTCTCAGTTTTTGCTTGTCTGAGAAGGTCTTTATTTCTTCTGCACTACTGAAGAATAGTTTTACTAGATATGGAAGTCTAGAGGAGTGTGTATGCATGTTGTTCAATTTAAACACTGGTTTCTGATGAGAAACTGACTGTGGTTCTTATCTTTATTTATCTATAGGTAATGTGTTTGACCTCTGGTTCTTTTCAAGATATGTCTTTGTCTTTGGTTTTCTGAAGTTTGAATAATGTATATCTACATGTAGATTTTTCATATTTATTCTACTTTGTTTTCTCTGAGCTTCTTGAATCTGTATTTGATGTCTGCTATTTAATTTTGGAAAATTCTCAGCCATCATTACTTCAAATATTTCCTTGTCTCTGTTCTGTCTTTACATTCTGGTATTCCAATTGGCCAGCTAAAATCATACTAAAAATAGAATATAAAATCGAGTAAAATAAAACAATCAAATAAGAAGCAACAGTGCAATGCATTAAATGTAATGCAGTGGACTAAATAAGATTTGATCTATTAAAGAAAATAATCTGCATAGTGATTCATATAGTTTACATTTAGTATGCAATTTAGAACTCTGAATCAAATCAAATTTTCAGTTTTGTGCAGTGATTTTTATAGTAAAAATAGAGTTTGAATTTGGATTGTTCCTTAAAAAAAATAGAGCTACTTAGCATTGGTTTATTTTTCACATAAGCATAACATTCAGTAATGTTTAGTATGTAAGTATCATAAATTCAATAGGTATTTGTTCTAGCTTTCCTTTATGTAGTGTAGATGCTGATCCAAAGATATGGTTGTTGCATAATTTTTTTGGCATATCAAGAACTAGAAAGCTGACTGCAGTGCAGTGTTATATCAAGACCAGCAGAGTATATCATTTTACAAAATTGATAGTAATAAGCCTGTCTTTAAAAATTATTTAAATACATTGCCTTTAAATTCAGAAACTAACCAAATGTTGGCAATACAACACTAGCTTCTGATTGGTTTATACAAGAATATTGAAGAACAAAGAAATAGAATATAAAAATTTGCATGTAACTGTTTATTACATGTACAGCTGTATTCATAAATGCCAAAACTTGGAAGCAAACAAGATATTCTTTAATAGGTGAATGGTAAACAAACTGTGCTATGTCTCATATAATAGCATATGAATCCGAGATTTTAAAAATTAACCTGTCCAGTTATAATAAGACAGGGAGGAAACATGAACACATATTTCATGTGAAAGAAACCAGTCAAAAGTCTGAACATTGTATGATTTCAATGCTATGACCATTTAGAAAAGGCAAAACTATAGAAACGGTGAAAAGTTTAGTAGTTGCCAGGGATTGGGTGTCGGGGGATAAATAGGTGAAGCACAGGAGATTTTTAAGCCAGTGAAACTGTTGTGTATGATTCTGTAATGGTGGATACAGGCCATTATGCATTGGGCAAAACCCACAGAACTGTATAATACAAAGAGTGAACCCTAATATAAACTCTAGTCTTTAATTAATGAATGTACAGATGTTGGTTCCTTAATTGTGACAAATGTACAATGCTAATGCAAAATATTAATAATGGGAAAATTGTAGGGGGAGGAGAGAGGGAATATATATGAACTCTTTGTAATTTCTGCTCAGTTTTTTTGTAAACTTAAATCTGGTATAATAAAGTCTACTAACTAATTAATAAAAACAAACAAAAACATATTCTAGGGCAAGGACATAGTCATGATAATATGCAATTTAAATCTTTTTAAAAAGATGTAAATTTTCTGATATATCTTCCACATGTTTTTAGGGCAAAATTTTTTGTAATCTCTAACTTCTCTATTTTCTAATAGATAAAGATGTCAATTATATATAATTTTATTACTCAGGAGATATGATATTGCAATAATGGACAATTGTTAATAATTAAGAATGTATTAACCTATTTAGATAAGTAATCTATGAATTTTTGTTTCTAAATAAAGCACAATTGACACAATAAAAACAAAATTGTCCAATGATGAATATCATAATGAACAATATGTATCTATTTCATAGTTAAACATTTCATCCTGTCAATTATAGGGATACTTAGTTCAAAGAAATCAAAGCAAAACATTCTCCAGGCAACTTGCATCATTTGCTATGGTTTTAATTTGTACAAAAGGTTGAATATTTATAATAGTTCCTGGGCCACTTCTTCACATATAAAGGTCTGTTGGAGACATCATGGTTGTATTAATAATAAAAAAAAATACAGATGTACAGATAGCAGGAAGAACAGCAATCTGTTTTATTGATTGTATGACAATAAGATCTTTAGAAATTAAAAATTATTTTATCACTATAATTTAAGTGTAGAATATTCTTTATTTAAATACTGACAGATATTATATATTGGCTGAATTGTGTCTCTCCAAAAGATATGTTGAAGTGTACCCAGTACCTCAGATTGTGACCTCATTTGGAAATAGGACCTTTGCAAATGTCATTAGTTAAGGTGAGGTCATACTGTGATGGAGTGAGCCCTTAAGTCCAATATGACTGACAGCTGGTGTCCTTATAATAAGAGGATATAGAGATACAGACACATAAAAAGAATGTCACATAATGGCAAAGGCATAGATTGTAGTAATGTTGCTACAAGCCGGGGAATGCCAAGGATTGATGACCAGCACTTGAAGCTAGGAAGAGGCAAGGGAAGATTCTTCCTCACAGGGTTCAGAGGAAGCATTTTGTTGCTGAGACCTTGATTTTGGATTTCTAGCCTCTATAACTATGAGACAATAATTTTTTGTTCTTTTAAGCCACCCAGTTTGCAGTATTGTGTATGACAGCTCTAGAGCTCATACAAATAATAATCCAATGTAAACTACCTTTACCCTCATTCATTTTTGATATCATTTAATATTCAAAAATTTATATTCTTTATTTTTAATTATCTTTCTCACCTAGTAGAATGTAAACATTCTGAGGACAAAGACTTGTCTATTTGTTCTTTATTTTATTTGTGACACTTAGAATATTGCTTGGCAGTAGATGGGCTTATTAGTCAGGATACTATTCTGTAGAACTCTGGTTATTTCTACAGTAACAAGAACCCCCATGTATCAGTGGTGTATGAAATGTTTGTTTTAGTTGATGCTACATGGCCAATACAAGCCAGGGTGGGGGGTTCCCTTAGTCTAGTTGATTAGAGATCCAGGCTGCTGGAGAGAAACCATTTGATGCAGGTTTTCATGGCCACAGAGACAAGAGGAAAGAGAATGTAGCAAACAGTGACTGGACTCTCAAAATCTTATATTCTAGATTAGTCAGAGTTTCAATAGGAAGGAAATAGTAAACACAGTTAAGAACAATTTGAGGAATGCCTCCTTACGAAGAAAGGAGCATGAGGGAATTAGAACCAAGAAGTCTGAAACTGGGGCTAGATGAAGGAAGAAGTAGACTTGGAAAGACTGGTAGAGCTAGGCACCTCAAGAACCACAGTGACCTTCTGCAGAGAGACATACCTAGTTAAGAAGACCTCATGGGGGAAGAATTAGCAGGATAAACACTATGTATGGCCTATTTTATTTCTACTTCCTGCCAGGCTTGCTCACAGGCTAAACCTAACCTGAAGATAGGGTACATAGCCTCTTAATGTAGACCAGCATCCCAAGTCCTAACAGGATTAGGAAGGATGTAGAGTAAATTGGAGGAGCAATGGAAGGTATTTGGGACATTAAGTTATCCCCCCCCTTTTCTTACAATTATAAAGTGATATTTCAAGGAAAAATCCTACACATCTAGCTTTATCCACATCTCAAATTGTTTCTTTAGGATACATTCCTAGAATTAGGTTATGGTTTCCCTCATGAAAAGTAAAAGGTCCCATTGTACAAGAATGACTATGTTACATAGTGACTACTTCAGTTAATTGTATATAAGACATATTATTGGGGTATTCCATGAAGTAAGGCGTTCTAAATTAGAGTTTGAGTTACAGAGGATGAGCAATATGTTACATAGGAAAAAATATTTAATCTATTTAATTAGCATATATTTAGAATCTATTTAGAATTTTTTTAACAATCTAAATTTAGATTTGTTTGTAATGTTTTCAAGGTGGAGATCATGATACCATTTCTAATTATGTCTATGAAAATAGATTTTTTACATCATCTCTATTATTAGGGTAAGTGGGAAAGAAATATTAGCTGTATTGATTTATTTATTTGATATATACAGTCATGCACTCCATAATGGCCTTTTGGCCAACAGCAGGCTACATATACAACAGTGGTCCCATAAGATTATAATGAAGCTAAAAAATCCCTATTGCCTGGTGATATTATAGCCATCTAACATTGTAGCACAACACATTACTCATGTGTTTATGGTGATACTAATGTAAGTAAACCTACTACACCAGTCTTATAAAAGTATAGCACATCCATTTATCTGCAGTATGTAATACTTAATAATGATAATAAACTATGTTACCAGTTTATTTATTTACTATGCAATACTTTTTATCATTAAAATGCACTTCTTCTACTTGTAAAATAAAGCAGGGCCTTCAGGAGGTAGTATGGAAAAAGGCATTGTTATTATAGGAGATGACAGCTCCATGTGTGTTTATGATCCCTGAACCCCTATGAGTGTGACAAGACGTGGAGATGGAAAAGGGTGATATTGATGATCCTGATGCTGTGTAGGCCAAGGCTAATGTGTGTGTTTGTGTCTTAGTTTCTAATAAAGAAGTTTGAAAAGTAAAAAAAAAAAACGAAGAAGAAGAAAAGAAAAAGGTATAAAGAAAGAAAATATTTTTGTACAGCTAAACAATGTGTTGGTGTTTTTAGCTTTGTGTTATTACAAAAAAAAGTCAACAAGCTAAAAAAATTTAAAAAATATGAAGTAAAAAAGTTACAGTAAGCTAAATTTATTATTGAAGAAATATTTTTAAATAAATTTACTGTAGTCTAAGTGTAAAATTTTTATGAGGTCTATAGTAGTGTTCAGTAATGTCTCTAGCCTTAAAATTCACTTAACATTCACTCACTGACTCACCAAGAGCAACTTCCAGTACTGCAGACTTCACTTATGTTAACTCCTTCTACAAGTTTACCATTTTTATTTTTTATAGCATATTTTTACTATACCTCTTCTATGTTTAGATATGTTTAGATACACAAGCACTTAACCTTGAGTTACAATTGCCTACAATTTTCAGTACAGTAACATGCTGTACAGGATTGTAGCCTAGGAGCAATTGGCTATTCCATATAGTGTAGGTGTGTAGTAGGCTATACTATTACTATATAGGTTTGTGCAAGCACACTCTACTATGATGTGTGCACAATGACAAAATTGCTTCAGGACACATTTCTCAGAAAGCATCACAGTCATTAAGTGACACATGACTGTATTAAGGGAATCATTAATTAACCAACAAATCAATTAAGGAAAACTCAATGTGTTTGATATTGAGGTAAATAAAAATTAAGAAGAACATGATCCCTGTCCTCTATGGTATCATGGCCTTCATATTGTAACTTAAATCACATTATGCATTATGGAATAAGTACTCAACTAACTATCATTGTTATGGGAAGATTTTAAATCATTTGGAGGAATGAAAAGAATTATTTATTTCTGCATTAGGAAATTAGAGTGTTTTTAGAGAAAATGATACTTGATTAAAATATTAATGAATAAGTAGAATTTTATACTTTGGGAAAGAAAGAAGGACCACATAGTTTAAGGGACTGATGTAAGCAAAACTACATCAAGTGGAAATAGTACTTTCAAGGAAAAGTAAATAATGAAATATTGGAAAAGTTTTGAATTTTGGTGAAGCTCAATAGAAAGGCAGATAGACTAAAAAAAAGATCAAATGTTCCCTCTATTTTTTATTTTAATGGTATATTTTCTTATCTGAATGAGAGTTCAATACAGATAAGAGAGAAATATAAGTCTGCATAGGCAGGCTAGAAAGACAAAAAAAAAAAGAAATCTTTATAGCCATCTTTATAACTGCTAAACAAAGTAGACTGAGCAAAGAAATATATGCGAACATCTATGAAATACAACCTGTTTGACACAAATGTTGGCATTAGCCTAACCTTTTAATAGGGTTTGCTCTTGGCATTGTGCTAGAAAAAGGGTGAAAACTCCAGGCAGCAGGCTTGAATGCTGGAAGGGAAGCATGCCCTTCCTGCCACTAGAGCAGATATGCCAACAAGGTGGAAGAGTTGATAAATTAAGAGGAAAATTTGTGGAGGTTGTGCACTCACACTCTAATTGTTTATTACTGTAATTTTCTCCCATGTATCCTTACAAGACCAAAGTACATTACAAAAAAAAAAAAAAAAACCCAGTTTGTAGCTCAAGTTGTTATGCTAGAATTTCCAAAGTCCTTGAATAAACTAACTTGTTGGGATAAGAAAGGAGAATCTTGTGTTATTTTTATGAAAATAAGAGAAGACCAAATGCAGGGCTCACTCCTTGTATAACTTACCAGGAACTGTATACTTTACGGTCTACATGAATACTGCCTTCTGGAGGTATCAGTCATGTCGAAGAAAATAGTCTTAAGTCGAAGATGAATAGAGAGAAAGCCATAATATGAAACCTATTTAAAAATAGAAGGGGAACATAGTGTATTTAAAAAAAAAAAAAGGCCTTGAAGAGAACACTTTGAGAGATGATTTACTTTAGGGAACAAAAAAAATTATTCTTATTTGAGATATGAGAGAAATTTTTGAGTTCATGGCCTTTCTGAAATTAGAAATCAAAGAAGGTTTTATAGTAAAAGAGAATGAGAGATTAAAGGGACATTATCAGAATTGAAACAAGAAGAAAATAAACTCTGACAGCATCTCCTTGTGGTCTATGACAAACATGGACATACACTACCCATATCCCCCTTCCAGAAAGGACTTGATGTTCAATCCAACTTTCTCTTCCTTCTCCTCTTCCTGGTGTGTTCTGCCTGGTTCACACAACATCTCAACACTGACAAGCTGGTAAAAGTGACTTCTCTGTACTTTAATTCCCTCATGGATACATTTAGAACAATGATAGTATTTATTTTATGGTGTTGTAGTGACGATTAAGTAACTTGTTTTCAATGTTTTGAGAGCTCCAATTTATTTTATTCTTTCCTTTTTCATATCATTTTACATCCTTCTCTCAGTGTACCTTTATATTCCAGATTGGATCCTTTGGACCATCATTCAATAAACTTTGCCATTATAAATGTGTAGCCATACTTCAAACATGGAAAAAATCAAATATAGTCTTAGTTTATGACTTTTTCTGAATATCTGACCTCTGCTGGAAATACAACATTAACACCATAGTGCCAGCCTATGCTATATTCTATGTCTATATTCTGATTCTCACATCACTGCTTCAACAGAATTCTAAATAGTCTAGTTGTCCACCTCTGCCTCTCTATCAAAATCATTCTTAATACTACAGCTTGAGTGATATATTTTAAAAAATCTGATCATGTTGACCAATTATAATTGTTTTTCATTAGTTTTATAATAAAATTTAAGCTTATAATAATGGCCCAAATACCCTATTTTTTCCAGTTCCTTGGTCGTCACTCTCCCACTCAATCTCTGTAGTCTAGCCACACTAGCCTCTTAGTATGACTTTCTAATGTGTGATAATCCATCCCATTTCAGAGTCTTTGATTCAATTCCCTCACTGTGTGGAACTCTCTTCTTACTACCTCTGCTTAGTCTATTACTATTAATCTTCTTCATATCTTAGATGAAAGTATAATATTCTTCTCATGTGCAGTAAAACAGTTCATGTATTTTTTTATTCAGAATTGCTAATTTTATATATATATGCATTACTATTTGAATAATATCAATTCCCTGTGTCATAAGCTACACTAGAGCATATATTATATAGAAAAAAGTAATATTTTAAAAAGCTTGAGATAAAATCACCAAAAAAGTAAATTTACACAGAATTAAAGGGATTTAGTGAGAAGATGGTTATTATGGAGAAGAAACAACTAAGGTTCAGTGAAAGCTAATTAGTGTTTCTGAAGGAAATGCAGAAAAAATGGTACAAGAGTAAAAAAAAAACTTTCAAAAATGTAAACATTCCTGAAATAATGGAATGTTTGGCAGTTGAAATGAAAAGTAATTAATATATAAGAAAAAAATGACACAGCATAATAATTAAGACATATTCTAATGAACATACTGACATAAACATACATGGTTTAAAAAAATCTTACAGAAATGTGCCTGTAAAATTATCCCTAAAGAAAGAAAAAGATTATCTATATTTTTTGTGGAAAATTATATTCCTCATATTATATGAGTAATTATAATAAATGAATTGTCAACTCTCAAGGAATTATGAAAAGATAGCATGTATAGAACCTTTCCAAAAAAAAAAATGTTTTAAACAAGTAAGCTTGCTAACTGATTACTTAAAATTAAGTAATTACAGTGGGGTTGTTATATTATGAAAAATCTGATGGTACCTATTAAATTTTGTTGATTTCTTCAACAATCTATAGTTTTCTCTGATTTTTGTGCTTCTTCCATTATAAGTGATCAAGTAGTAGTGTGGCTGGCAGAATTTTCCCTAAGGATGTATTTTATATTAAGTTGAACCATATGAAATTGCCATTTTTGTAGATCAAAAATAGTTGAATTTTGGCAATTCCATGAGATTCAATCTCATAGTTAGAAAGAATACCTAGTTTCAATAATGCTGAAATAATTTTAAGAATCTTTGTCTTTCTTGATCATTTAGGTCACATACTTAAAGTTTATCTTTGAAAGTCTATTCTTATGCTGCTATCTTTCCATGAAATCCATGAATTTTTCTTAATTAGATTTCCTAGCAAGCTACTTTATTTTTCAGATCAAAAGATGAATAAATAAATAAACTTGCCAGAACAGAATAATTAGGTTAACCTTTCTTTGCTCAAAAGTTCACTTGTAAAAGTCATTGTGATTTATAATAACATCAGTGTACCCTCTCAACGTTTCACAATTAAATTTATTTTTGTTCTTCTTATCTACACTTTGAACTAAAATTTAATCATTTCATTATTCACAGAGAAGGTTTATTATGTGGAATAAATTATTTCCATATATAATATCTTAATCACTTGAAAGTAAACATTCTCAATAAAATGCTTTCTTATAATTTATTGTTTTATTTACAAATCTGTATGAGGAGAGAAAAGCAATAGCTTGTTTAACCCCATCATTCTGCTGGTAACAGAAGATCCTCTTTTTGTTGGAGATTCTGGGAATATGACAACCTGATTATATATCGTTCACCTTCCAATTTCAAATACAATCTACTTGCCTCTGTGTAGCCAGAATCTTCTAAAACTGGAGAACAATGTGGAGTGGTAATACCAATATTAAATTTCCAGAGAGCTCCCTCCTCAGTAGCTGACTTAGTCCTTTCTGTGTTGCTATAACAGAACACTTGAGATTGGCTAATCTATAAAGAAAAAATTAATATCATAAATTTCTATGGATCAAGCAAACTAAGCATATTAAGGGATAAACTATTACAAATGTGGAGAAACAAGAATACAATTATACTGAATGAAATATTATAATACATATTTTTCAGAATTGTTATAGTTGACAAAAAGCTACTAAGATAAATATTATAATCAATGAACATGTAACATGTTATTTGATTTAGTCACCTTCACAGGGATCTTAGCTAGAACTCTGGATAACTTGCAGCTTCTGTATCAGCACTTTTTGCTTCACCTTGTACTTTTATATTATGAAAATGGCTTCTCTCATTAAACCTCATGCATCAAACTCTGCTACCTTCCAGCTTTTCTTCTGCAACTTCCTCACCCCTGTCAGCCATCACAGAATTGAAGAGAGTTGGGGCCTTGCTTTGGAATAGGCTTTGGCCTATGGGAATGTTGTGGCTGGTTAGATCTTCTATCCAGACCACTCAAAATTTTTCCATGTCAGCGATAAAGCTGTTTTGGTTTCTTAGCATTTGAATGTTCACTGGAGAAGCACTTTTAAATTCCTTCAAGAACTTTCCCTTTGGTTTCGTAAGTTGACTAACCATTTGATACAAGAGGCCTAGCTTTTGACCTATCTTGGCTTTTGACATGGTTTCCTCACTAAGCTTAATAATTTCTAGCTTTTGATTTAAAGTGAGAGATGTACAACTCCTCCTTTTACTTGAACACTTAGAGGTTATTAATTGGCTGAATTTCAGTATTGTTGTGTCTCAGGGAATAGGAGGCCCAAGGAGAAGGAGTATTTTGCTTCTTGCTCATGACATTCATAGGTGATGTCAGAGCTGAAGCTATCATCTTAGACTATGAAATGGCCCTAGATATGAGGGGCATGCATGCATGCATAGCAGCACACAGATAAAAGAAGCCTCAATACCTGCTGCCACCTCAAAAAATTACCCCAGCCTTGGACTACCTACCTCAGGCCTTTTATTTGAGTAAGAAATAAACTTCTCTATCTTCCTTTGATTATAGTTATTTGGAGTTACCCTCATCCATAGCTGAATAGAATCCTAACTGATATAACTTAGCAAACAAATTAAAGGATGCCTGAAACCTTAGCCAGAGAAAATTTCTCCCAGTACACATGAGCTAAGTACATGGAGCTATTAATACTATTAAAAATATTTTCGTCAAACATTTTGAGAGCAGTCATAACAGCAAAGTCTATTCATAATTACAAATGGACATTTTAAAAATTTCTACTTGTAATAATCTTTGAGCAAGTGAGCTTGACTTTCAGGGTTTCAATTCAGACCTCACAAAAGGATTTATAATCTCCAATCTATCAATCAACTCTCTTCACTAGCAAACCAGATTTTCCTCTCAGGACACTAGAACAAAGGAAAATGTACATTTTTTACTATAATTAGCATATAATTGATATCTAGTAAATGTTTTAAGCATCAGACCACTGATTCCAGTTTATTTTTAAACACTGAAATAGAATGAACCAGTGATTTCCATGGAAACACAACAAAAAAGAAATTAACAAACACTAGTTTATTTTATTTCATTTTGAGAAATTGCCCAATTTTTATGACTTACATATAAGATTAGAGAGCCAGTGCTTAATTTCATGGCTGTCACAAAACTTATGGCTTTAAAAATAGGTACAGTGTTGCCAAAAAATTATAAATAAGCAGATTTTTCTCTAAGAAAATCTTGTGATATTCTTGAACATGCTTTTATATTTTCTAATTATAAATGAAATGTACATTTACTAATAAAATTTGGAAAATATAAGATACAAAATAACCCTAAAAATCATTTGGCCAGATATAGGTACATGATGATTTCTGCCTTTTGGCTTAATAGCTATTTTTTAATTTTACCATTTTATATATTTTCTTTTACCCTTTTGAAATAGTTTACTCATAGAATAATTTGAACACTGTCATTCTTTATTTTTTGAAAGTAAGAAACACATTTAGCTTTTACACTAATTTTTATATTTATACTTTAAAATAAGAAAAAAGTATAATTGAAAGTAAAAATAGTCAGGATGCCTGCAAAACACTGGAATGATTTGAGTAGCTGTCATTGCTTAGTCCAGTAAAACCTAGACTACAGAAAAACTCTTCTCTGGCATAATAAAAATACTTTAGAAAAGCAAGCTGTTCTTAGCTTGCCAAAGGAAATATCTCATTGACCTACAAACATTTACTATATGAAAAGATAGCACAACAAATTTTTTTAAAGTTACTAAAGTTGAAGGAAAAACAAAAAAATCTAAAAAGTTCTAGGCAGAAAGATAAGTCATCAACAAAGAAAAGTAACTGCTATTATTTTACAGTTCTCAACATCTTTTCAACAACACCAGAAACCAGAAGCCAACATATCAACTTTGACAAATAAGTATGGGGAAAAAGACACATGCTGATGACTTTTTGCCCGATTAAGTTTATTTTTATATTCAGAGGAAACAGAAAATATTTTAAAAGTATTTAAGGATTAAAAAATGTAGTCATATGCACTTACTGAAGAGTTTATTTGAAGGCATAATTTTGCCAAATGAAAGATGAATTATTTAATACACAAATGGGGAAGCCATTTTAAGAAAACTGGCATTTAATTCTTTAAAAATATAGAGTTGATCTAAAAGATTGCTATCCATTCTTATACACAATTGTCAACTCTATGTTTTTACAATAAGAATGAAACTATAACTGATTCTCAAATAATTTAAATGTATGCTGAGACTTGTGTCTCCATTTGCTTTTTTAATTTATTTCAAAATGTTATGGGGGTACAAATGTTTTTGGTTACATGTATCAATTTTGTTATGTTTGAGTCAGGATTATAAGTGTGTCCATCACACAGATAGTGTTTATTGTACCCGTTAGGTAGTTTTTCTTTTAATAATTAGAAAATCAGTGCTCAATATTATGTTCTTTGTGTAGGAGAAACATTTTTTATGCAATGATTTTTACTTAGCTGTATAAAATATTTTCTTTTTTTTCTTCCTCCCTCCCTCCCCTTCTGTATAAAATATTTTAAGATAATGCATAATATATATTTGACACAAAGAGAGTGTTAGATGCATAAAATTAATCTTCTAGCATTTGATGTCTTAAAAAGAAGCTTTTCATCTATTAGCAAGCTTAAGCACTACCTATTCCCCCCCCCACCAATATGGATTTGCATGGTTTCAGTTGAAGAAGTTGATCTTGCGTGATGAGAGGTATGTCTGAAGAGGCATCTTCAGAGTCATATACCTCTTTGGTATCTACCAATGCAAGACGAAAGCATCCCTCAAACCAAGGCAAATCTTCCAATCAAAGCATAGGAAACATTTAGCTTAATTTTTTATAAAAGTTTGTGCATAAGTATTTTTTCTATACATTAGTATTTTTTTCCATCCTTCACCACCATGAGTTGGGAAACTATGCCTGCAGGCCAAATCCTGCCTGTGCCTGCTGTTTTTGTAAATAAAGTTTCACTGGAACATAGAAAAAAAACAATAGCTTAAATCGTATTTAGAAGAAAATAAATTTTAATCAAAATATGAGATGTTATCTATATTAGCTTAAATAAAGCTAATCATATGCATTTCCTTTTTTCCTTTTATATTACCACTGCCAAGGTTTACCCCAGTGCCTAACATAATGCCTGATATATAGTAAGTGCTCAATAAATGCTTATTGAAAATAAATGTAAGGTGACTACCATATTTGGGGAAGAACAGAGAGGCCAGAGTGAGCTATGAGGAGAGAATGGCAGAAACGGAGGTGAGAGGTGCAATAGTCTAAGGTAATCCAAAAGACTTTTGTGTCTCCCTACTCTGAGATATATCTGATATCCCCATCTGTCTATCTATATGCACACATAAAACAAACTTATCCTCTTAAACAATTATCTTTTGTCCTAGCCATTCTCCCTCACACCCTCATGCCTTAAGTTGTTTCTCTGACAATGAAGTGAACCCATAAAATGCAGAGACTTTATCATCAAGAAGCTTTACATTCAAGGCCTGGCTTCACTACTAAGGACATTGCTCATGGATTTATTCTTTCTAAGCCTTGATTTCCTCATGTAAGATTTAGATAATCCTACTCCCTAATATATGATTTTATTGTGAGGATTAAACTAGATGCTATTTAGTACAAAAAAGCACCTGGTGTTTAGGTTATAGTCAGCCCCTATATTTTAGCTATTTTAAAATCACTATTATAATGCCTGTAATTATCATTACTTGTCATCACAACTGCATGACTACTTTCTCCCGTATCTCCCATTGTTCTCAAGGACAGGCCATCTGCTACAGACAAACCATAAGATAAACACAGCGTAAGAGCCTACACTATGTTTATACCTCTTTTGATTTTTCCTAAATTCTAATTATCGTTATCCCTTACTGTGTCCATACAGTCCATTTATGTGATTTTTCTGTATACTTTCTCTCACCTTGAAAATCTTGTGGCATTTGATATCTATACCATTAATTTGGTACTGGTCAAAGGTTAACATCTATTATTAGTGTTATTTTATAGTTTATAGCTTATTTCCCCAACTGTCTTTATGTTCCTTAAAGACAGGGAGACTAGTTCTAAATAGTTATTATAAAAATGTCTTCTGTATTGTAGGCACTGCATCAATTTTGTTGATTTATTGTGTCAAGATAATACATCCCTTTTATTACAAAACAGAATAAAGTTTGCAGTTATGGCTGGGGTCACTTTGTTAATAAAATAACTACTGGCAAGATGTTTAAATTATGGTTATGCTTCTAAACTATACTGCAAAATGAAGTACTACAATTCTGTGCATTACTTCTTCATCTGGCCTGGAGAGAGAGGTGGTAGTCAAACTGTTAAGGGTGATATAAAACTTTTAAAAACCTGCTGGAAAACTGCAGAAAACAAAGTGGGAACCAGGACTGCAATGGCAGGAACATAGGTCTAGTTGCCAGAATTATTGTAAAGTAATAAAAGTCTTTCCACCAACCTCATTTAGATAACTAACACCTGCCCCAGCTGCCTAGGAAGCTCTAGGTTTACTGTTGGCATGCCGAAACCCAGCTGCTGCTGTGATTACATTATTTACCTCTATTTGCTTCACTATAAATTTGCCAATGCATATCAAATCCCAAAGTAGTCCCTATACTAATACTCTAAATTAAAAGATTGACTAAAAGGTCATACATTTTCCCTAAATAATAATTCACTGGGACATGAAGAATGGGAACCTAAATACTGATGCCAGGTCTGGTTTAGTCTGGTGTTAGATTTGGACTGAAGAGTAGAGGAATTGAATCTTTGATAAAAGTAAGATTGAAAGTTTTGGGAGTTATAACATAGTAATAGAATATTCTTGGGAGTCCTTAGCTGTAAAATGGTTTATTAAAAATATTCAACAAAAATATTTTATTTTAAAGGTTCTGATAACCAAAATCAGATAATATACATGTGAATTTCATTATTTTAAAATGTGGATATTTTATGATATTATTTTACAATATGATATAAAGTTCAGAAATGTGTCAATTAGTAATTTAGCCAATTTTTAAAGGGAGGGCAAATCTTGGTAATGCATCATTATTGTGTGGCCAATAAAAAGGAATGTAAACACTAAATGTGGCCATATTTTGTAAAATAATGGTAAAATGAATAATTTAGAAAACAGACAAATAATCATAGCAGCAGCAAACACTGTTGAAGGCTTTTGTTTTCTCCTCAACGAGAATTAACAAGAAATATATTGAATGGCTTACCATGGACCAGTTAGTCATGCTTTTCGAGATGAATTGCGTTTTCAGCACCACATCTGACTGGCTGGGTGGTTCAGTTGGAAGCACATGCGCCCTAGTGTTTCAGTACCTGGGAGGAAATTCCACCTTCGTCATTTATCATCTTTGTTTTTAAGTCAAGAGATGGAATTACCGATGCTTCTCGACTTAGGATGAGGTTACTTCCTGACAAACCTATTGTAAACTGAAAATGTCATAAGTTGAAAATTCATGTAACACATCTTTACCTACTGAACATCAGACCTTAGCCTAGCCTACCTTGAATGTGCTTAGAACATTTACATTAGCCTAAATGTGGGCTAAATCATTGAACATAAAGCCTATTTTATAATAAAGTATTAAATATCTCTTGTAATGTATTGAATACTTTACTGAGAGGAAAAAACAGATGTTTGTATGGGTACTCAAAGTACAATTTCTACCGACTGTGTATTACTTTCTCACCATTGCAAAGTAGGAAACTCCTAAACCAGAGCATCATAAATTGGGTACCATCTGTACTTAATGTCTCAGTAAAACAGGGATGATGATAATAGTAACTAGTCTTGGATGTTGTGTGTATGCCATGAAATAATCTATTTTAAAACAATGCATAATGGATATCAGCAGTTACTGTGGAGATTAAATGAACATGTGAATTGTGACTCCTAGAGTAAGATTTCATCCACTTGTATTTAGGTTTGAAGCATATCATATTCCTTACATATTCCTTGAAATCATGTTATGACAAAATAAACAACAAGCACATAAAATATGATCAATTTATAGTTAAAAGCCAAAGCAAAAATTGTAAGATTCAAAAAAATTGGAAAGAGACTCAAAGGAACCTCTAGTTCCTGTAAATTCCAAAATGTGTGCACTGTTTAAAATAAGTAAACTAAAGTGAGTTACATATATTATAACACGGCTTCAATTAATCCATTTCTTCATCCAGAAAATCAAGTAAGATATTAACTTAAGGAATCACAATCTCTGTAGATTTTTTACCATGATGAGGAGAAAACAATACCTCATCATTTTAACACTTCTAAATATTTAAAAGGTGTTAACTCTTCTTTTTCTCCAAGCAAATGGGTTTTTAACTAGTTTCAGAATTAGGTAGTTATAGAAAAATTTAACATTGTATGACACATTTTTAAATGATACATTGCATCATGTAGATGTGTAGGTAAAATGCATGGAAAATCTGAAAGTCTATTTATATTTTAAAATATATTGCTAGAGAAAAAATGTTTGCCATATATTGGTTTAAAGCATGTGTATTTTATTGCAGCATATGAAATTGAATGAAAACTTGAAAGTGAGCTGTAGCAAAAAACCCTGCAGAATCAGATAAAGGAAATCATGTAAGATGGAAATAAAATGAAATTATATTTCTTACTGCTCTTGTATAGAAAAAATTGAAAAGAATGTAAGGAAGATTGGAATCAGGGTGCTAGAATACTCTTAAGTGTTAATGGGAGCTAAATATGCTTGATTATGGGAGTGGGAAAAGTATAAAATACAATGAAGAATTTAAAGAATTAATAATTAAGAAAATTGTTTTATAGAAAATTTTGTGGAAAGTGCCTATGATGAAATTGTGAGTAATAAACATCTTGGTGATTATAGATATGCAAGGAATACATGCCTATGTTTTAAATTTTATTTCACTTTAAAATGAATCACATATAAAATCTGAAAGACACATGAAGCAGAAAGCCTCCAAATAAAGAGATGTTATTAAATACTATGTAGTTTTAATCTAATACTCCTAACTCTTTTGATATAAAACTGTATGTATACTTTAAAGTCTCAAACACACTTATAATTTGAGAAAAAAATACTAAGATAAAGTGAACAGGATGATCCTATTTTCAATAAGAAATTTAAAATTAAAAGTGTTTTTCACAAGTAGAAATGTTTCGGATTAACCAAGTGCAGATGTAATGTACTTAGAAGTAAACTGTATAATCATTATATGGGAAAGAATGTGTTTGGTAGGGTGAAAACAATAATAATGAACACGATAGTTGAAAAATTGCATTTCAAAGGTGAATTAATAATTCCAACTCCCTGGACACATAAACAGAAGAACAATGCATACGATGTGGGAAGTAATTCTCCTACCATAATCACAGTGCTGTGTACAGACAGACCTGAAGTCACTAAGTTAAAAAGACCTTGGAAAACTTGAAGAAGGTTTAAGGACAAGCAATAAACATGATTAATAGCTTGGAAAATAGAATCTCAGAGGAAAGGTTAAGGGAACTAATATTATTTAAGTTGGAAAATAGGCTGGGGAAACAAGTTGGTTTTCAATTACATGAAGGATTATTACATAGAAGGTGCTGATGGGTACTGTGATGCCACAGAGGACAGAACAAGAATAAGTGAGCTTGAAATGTTGTATAAAGCATTTAGGTTGGCTAAAAGAAAGAACTTCCATCAGGACTACAAGGCATTAAAATGGAAAGTACTTAATTTCTTCCTATATAGATCTTTCAAAACGCACTTGAAACTCATTTGTCTAGGAAAGTTTACACAAAGCCCAGAGTAAAATGTCGAGAGGAAAGAAAAATACTTGAAGTTTGTATAAAGACTACCTTTCCTAAGTTTCCCTTTAATACAATACATTCCCATAATGAATATATACATTATGGATTTGTTGTGGTGCATAGCAAGCAGGGATATGCCCACTGATGAAAATTTTTGAAATATAGTTTAAGTGCATTTGTCTTTGTTCAATATAGCAACCTTAAGAAATGCTACAACTTTCAAAGTCCTTGTTGTAGCTGTTTAAGCAATTTTAGCTTGTTTACTTATTCAACTCCATAAGATTACTAGCAACAAATTACATTTTGGTTTCTTGGTTTATCATCCATTTCTTTGCAATATATTTTTGTTTATTCTTTTAGAAATGAATCAAATCAATTGAATATTCTTTCATAAGGTAATAAAAATAATATATTTTCTTCTAAAAGATTTTATTTACTTAGAAAAATAGCCTATTCTCTGAACACCTGCACACTTAATTATCTTAGAGTTAAATTATACAAGAATTCCATACCACTGATTTCTGAGGCTTGTGCTAACAAAGATAAATGAAAGCAGGGATTTCAATAAAATTTTGCAAACAATTCTGTTAGAGCTTGTCAAATACGCACAAGATATGAGCTCTAACTACTTTCATTTAAGTGTCAATGTTATGAAAATCACTAACTGCAAGTATGGACTATTGCATTCAGTCTGTATACAAATGGATAAAAATGAAAACTCTGGCTGCAAGCTTTTAACTATTTCTTTGGTGATGATGTTTATTTTTCCCCTGTAAAATATTTTATTTTCTTTAAAATATATCATAAATAAATGAACATTTCTACCAAATATAAATAGGCAGCATAAGTTGTATTGCAAAAAAGACTTTTATTTTAAAGAGTATCTATCACTTTATGTTTGGGAAGTGCTTTGTAGTCATTAGGAATTCTTTACAATGTCAGTAAGAATGTATGTAAGTGACAGTTATTAGTTCCTCTTCTACGATGAGAAAGGACTCATGAAGAAATGAATTCCTTAATTTCCATAACAAGTTAGTGAAAAGATGGAATTGTAACTTTGAGGTCTTGTCTCAGGGTTTTTGTGATTTGATTCTACAAAAAGACATAGAAAGGTTGACATAAACAAGCAGAGACTAGTTTTAAAAACTGTGCCAGAAAGCAAATAAAGAGGGAGTTAATCTTCTACCATGTCTAATAGCTAGTTTATGCTAAAAGTTTCCATTTAGGGAAGAATAAGTATTCACACGATGTAATATTGTACCCTGTGGAGCTCAAGGCCAGCCAGCAAAGCCTCCTCCCTCTGGTAACTAAGGTAACATATAAGACAGATAGAAAGAGAACTTTCAATAAGTGGGCACACATGCTGTGCCACTGAGAAAAGGTGGGAGCACTTATTATAATTTGATATTTGTCACATTTGTATAATCCATCTGAAAATGAATGGCTTTTTTATTATGGCAACATCTATCAAATTTGTTGGACTTGTCATTTCCCTTCAAACAAATCTAATAAGAAACCCACTCAGAAATTTAGGATTTTCTACAACCATAATTCCTGAGCCCTTCATGGATCATAAATTTCTGCTTAGCATCTAGACAAATTTAGGATGAATAAAACCCATTGAAAATCTAATTGGGTTGGTCTTCACAACTGTTTGTTACCCATACACCTCCTGCAATGTCTCCATTAAGTTCATGCCCCCTATTACTCTGTTAATATATTTATAACTCTAGAATTATTGTAGAATTAGGGCCTTACCAGAAACTTAGGCATCCACAAACTAGACAACAATCATCATAGTATTTTTCATATCCATTTTCTGCTTCTTGTAATACAACCCATGTAATGGTTCCTCCATGTTTGCAATGACTTTTTTCGGAATGAATAATAATTGATCCTAAAACATGTATGATAGTATCCTTTCAACCTTAAACTAAATGCTATATGTGTTAGCATGACCTAAAAAGAAAGATACACAAATAATATAGTTATATTTGGCATTTAGAACAAGGAATACAAGTCTACTATTATTTCATGTATATATACATGGTACAGTTTTGTTTGTTTAACTTTACAATAAAACCTACAATTTTCATCTCTGTTTGCTTCCTTTCTATAGGGTATAGATGTTATTAATTTTTGGCAAAATATTTGATATATCACATCAACTGTCCCCTTAATGTAAATGGGAATGTATCAAAGCTCCTAAAGTACTTCAAGATATGGGTGTCTGTCTTCTTTGTTACCTTGAGACGATAAAGAATATATGATTGCAGGAGCAAAGCCATTGTACTGGAAATATCCTGAATTAAAATTTAAGTTGAAATAGATTTTAGATTCTGTATATTGAGCTACCTGGCAATACACCCTGAGGTTTCCTCTACAGCTAATTGTTATAATAATTCTCCCAATGTCCTAAGAAATATGTATCTTCCTATTTCTGGCTTATTTTTTATTTGTCAATGGCAATGTATTGCTGACTCCCAAGAATGCATTGTAGAATTCAAGAAGCATGTATAACATCATCAGATCAGTACTTAACAAAAAATCGGAACTTCTTAGTTTTTATTTCAAAGCTTCATCTGATAAGATGTTCAAATTTCTTAAACTCAAAAAAATTCAGTTTCATTGCCAAGGAAGTGATGGGATTGAGAAGAGAAGAATCACCTCTAAATGCTATGAAACCAGGATCCTAAGAGTTTCATACTGACATGACATGAAAGATGTAGTGAATCATATTTGCCCATTCACTCCAAATTTGTCAGTAGTAAAAGCATATTAATTATTACTGAACAAGATCATTAGAAGCACATACCTAAATCTTGAATTACAGGTAAAGCCAGTAGGTAAAGTATTTCCCACTAGTAACTACAGTTCCCATTGTGTGATAAGCATCCTTCACACAGGACTTAAGAGTTTTATAAGGGACAAGAGGAAAAAAAACAGAGGCCAGTGAGAAACACTGCACAACCCTCATATTCTTCTGAAGAGAAAAAACTCATGCTCAACGGCATGATATTCATGGGAATCTGAAAATGCCAAAAGTTGCCAAGCTTTCTCTTGTGTTTTGTTACTTGTAAAATAGTGATATCTGTAAACAAATTTCCTAACCCTACTAGGGAAAGGCTCATTTAACACTAAGCAGGACATGTTGTAATTTTTGTAAAAAAGCATGCTGAACTTCTTGCAAACTGTCAGAAAAAGTATCCTGAAAAATACCAATCTTCTTCCTTCAGACACACCCCAATTTCATTACTTTTTAACTTTTTTATGTTTTTTTTTTTTTTTAACATTGACAAAGTTTTCCTCTTTGTTACTGAGCACGCTTGAGCATAATGTCATGTTCTCATTTGTTTCCTATCTTTCCTTATCTGGCTTAGCAAACTAATCAACACAACAAAATGTGTATTTTCATAATTTCTCATCAAGTTCTCATTCAGTTCTGCCTTTCAGAATAGTAAGCTAGAAATCTGACACTTTATGCACTAATATGAGCTTGCATCTTTCATAAGGAACCACATTTATATGGGGAATGATAAGATATATTAATAGACAACATGTTACCTAACATGTACAACATAAAAACTTACATGTGAACATATTAGCCAGTGATGCTGATAGACTGACACTAACACCCTTCAAGCTTTTGAATTGTGAGTACTTAATAAGTTCACATGGCTAATGTTTGGTTAGTTCTTGATTTAAAGGAAGAGTATTTGGGAGAAAGACTATTAGCATCTAGCACATGAAAAGGGGGTTAATATTATCATCTTATATCAATTATATTATTCATTTTCTTAAATTCTTTTCAATTTGTGTAAGCAGATCTAGATTTTTAAGCAATGGAGTACAAAAATTATATGCTTGAATCTTTATGTTCCCTCTGTCTATAGTAAGATCTAACAGTGTTTCAAGGCTTGCTTTGACTGTATTACCTCATGAACTGCTATAAAAATGCTAGAAAGCTATTTTTTTCTGCATATCATTTTCTGCATTTTAAAGATGAAGAAAATAGGGTAGAGAGATATCAAATAATTTGCTTAAGGTAAAAAATGTAATAGGCATTTGAACAAAGAGAAATATAGGGAGTCTGACATGAGAGTAGCCAGTAACAGCTACTATGCACAGATGAAGTAGTAGTACTATGTAATTTACATATGCTAAATCTATGTTCATGTGCACACATACAAGCACACAAGCATGCGATTCTATTTAGCAGATGACAAATAAAAAGTCCTACTTGCTATGTGATGAATGGTATATTATTTCTTGGATCCTCCTGTAAAACACAGTTCCACCTCTATAGCCCAGAGAAATAGTTCAGTCCTCTTGACTTTGTGACTACACAGAATTGCTTTGCGGTTATACCGGCAGAACAGGACAGAATTCAATTTGCAGTAACTTTTTAACAAGGAATGGTTTTTGACTAGGACTACCACAGTGTTTGGGGGACGCAGTAACTTAATAACATTTTGTTTGGGGATAAAATCAATGACCAAGTTACAGCAAGACTTTTTCTCAGTTGCAAACTAGATAATCCATAATTTGCCCTAAACTTTACTTTTCAAAGGTTAGCCAATGCTCTTGTAAGAGCACTATCACCAGAGATGAATAATTCAAGTATATATTGCTGGGCCTCACTTTAGGCTTCTGTAAAGAGAAACTTGTAGGATGCAATTATGCAGAATGCAGAACCATCAGGTACTTGAATGAAACTACATTTATATAAAATTTGAGAATCATCACTCTAAGATAGGAAGAATGTTAGCAAAGAAGAAAAATAAAGCAAAAGAATCATTTTTGCAAGGTTCTCCTAGAACCTTGCAAAAACACATGGGCTAGTCATGTCATGTTCTACTGTATTTTTTCTCATCAAGTTATCAGATAATGTCACTATATAATTATAACGAGGAAGACTGTCAAAAGCTATATTTGAATAAGGGCTACTAAAATGGATTACAATATTATTTGTAAGAATAAACAATAAAAGAAAACAGATTATCATATTTAGGCAATGCCAAAGTTAGAAATAAGCAGGATATAAAAGGATTAAAATCCATAGAGAAACATAATGAATAATTATACATTGTAAAAATAAAGTATTGAGGAAACAATAGAGATGGGGTGGCTTGTTAAGAACTCTTACCTCCAACTTTGAGGGATGGAAAGACATCTCTGTGACATAGCTCATTTTCCATAGGTTAAAAAATTTAATGTGGAGGGACTACTTCCTGAGAGAGAGAGCAACAAAACAGTGCAGATACAGAGTAAAAATCTGTTAAAGAAAAAGAAAAATTTTATCAAATATCATTTAGCTGATGATGGAACATAGAGTATAATTACTTAAAAAATCAAAACTTTGAGCTGGACACAGAGGCCAAGTGCCTGTAATCCCAGCTAGTCAGGAGGCTGAAGTGGGAGGATCACTTGCTCTAAGGAGCAGGAGCCTGCAGTGAGCTACTGTGATCAAACCTGTGAATAGCTACTACACTCCAGCCTGGACAACATACTCAGACCCCACCTCAAAAAAATATATATATCAGAACTTTCCATCACAACACATAAGTTTTGTGTGTGTGTGACACAGACAAATTCAGAGAGAACTATAATTTAAGAACTAAATAATTTCCAATTTGGTGTGGATTTATTATACTAAAATTAAGTATCATTTTATGTACAGCATCTTTTGTGTGTAAAAATAATGTTTGGTAAAATAGTGCATTTAAAATATTTAAATGAATGATGAACCTGAGTAAGTTCATGACGGCATTGATTTTATAAATATGTGTTATATCTACTTTTGTCAAGAAAAATTTTAGAATAAATGTGTGGAATATAAAGAAACAATTGAGATGCAAACCCTTATATTTAATACACAGTTAACAAGAAAAATAAAAAAGTACAGAAAATGGAATATTGCATACAAGTGAAGCTCATAGAAGGGATACAATATGAAGTGGGAAAGGAAGTTAAAATATTATCTGTGTAGCTTAATATTTGACTTTAAGGAAAAGTAAATGTTTTCTGGGTCCACAAAAAGGGAAAGATGTTTAAGACAGAGGAAACAGCTGAGACAGTGCAGGGAGATGTGAAACACACGTTATTTTCCGATATGGAAGAGCAAGTTGCATGAAACATTAGACTTAATTTTAACCATGAGGAAATTTAATATCAGTGACCAGATGGGACTTAGAACAATGTACAGCTTTAGTCGAAAAACCAAGGGCAGGATCACATAAAGACCTACCCTTTAGACTGAACTTCTGTAAGAAACTTCAGATTGCTCAAATTGCCACCAAAATGTGTACCAGTAGTATCACAGTGCAGAGAAGAATGAATTGATTCCAAAAGTTAAGCTTTTGCCAAATGTGTATTTAAAAATGATAGATGGATAGATTGAGAGAGAGGGAAACACGTTTATGCATGTAAAGTAGGTATTAGGAGTAATACTAAGCAATGGGAGAAATAGAACATATGTTTTCTAACATGTGCTCCTGAACCTGTCTCTGACTCTCTTTCATGTGGGAAAGTGAAAAGAAAGTAGGGAAGGTGAAGTGGGGTTAGGGAGAGGGAGCTGGAAATTGTACTTATGAAGCTTATTAGCAGCTTAAAACATATTTCTGCAAATATGAATTTATAAAACCATAATAAAAGGAAAGATGTTCCCCTATCTTCTGGCATCCAACTGCTGCTTACTATGTGTAATAACTTATTTTCAGTAAATTATAGAAACAAAGAATATAGACTTTGGAATCAGAAAGCTGGGAATTCAAAATTGTGATCTTTCCCTTCTTAGCTCTGTAACCTTGAGAATGTTAACTAACTTGTTTAAGGTCCTATTTCTCTTCTGCTCTGGGAGATTATACCTGACTCGTACTGGGAGGATGAGATGAGATGAGGCCACCCATGTAAACTGTTTAGCATATTGTCAAGCATGCTGTACCTCTGCTATAAATGGTGTTTGAGGTTAGAGACTGTCTCTTTTCCAGGTTTCTTTGTGAAGAGAACTCGGGAGGAAAAGCTCATCTGAATTCTTTCCTCATCCCCCACTCTTGCTAAGGATGAGTGAAGAAACTGAGCTTTTTTGCCTCTGCCCTTTCTAGATTCTCTCTCTTTTGAATTGGCCTGTCTACAGGAGAAAAAAAAAATGGACATACTGGCTTGATCACCCTAACAACAAGCCATTATTATGCATTATCTCTTAAGAGCTAAAATTTAGAAATGCTTTCTGTGACTGTCTTTTAAACAGGCAGGTGTCTATTTAAATTATAACTTCTTTATAATTATGCTTTATAAATTCAACTTTGAAAAGTTTTTAAGTGATTTCAGGAAAATAATGTCTATAGTACATAAAAATAAAATAAAATGAATTACCATCAGGAATGCCATCTTAGAAACAGTATTGTTTTAATAGTGAAACTTAGAGATTTATAACATTAATAGATATCATGGGGTGATAATGACAAGAATATTAGTTATTTATATGACATTGTGTGACAGAGATGGTTAACTCAATTAGATCCTGATGGTACTAAAGCCAAGGTCACATATTTCATTTTCGTATAGGCCAGTATACTTATGACTGAGAGAACTCTGTTCTCTACTCACAGACTACACCCCTAACCCCAATCTGTTGTTTCTCAATTACGTGCCATTAATTGATGCAACATCCTACTGATGGTAGGTCATCAGTGCCATCTGCATAAATGAAAGACAGCATGTCTATAAGGCAGGCGACAGAGAGCAACTGGAAGGCCATTAGTGCCAGAAAATTCACTAACAGCCTACAGTTTTCCTAAGGAGAAAAAAAAAAAAAAAACAGTTTCAAATTTTCCAGGGGAAAATTAATTGCAAATATTATACAAAATTATTTGCAATTAATTTTCCCCTGGAAAATTGGTTGGAATCAACTCACAGACCTGGTTGGAATCAACTCACAGACCCTTTCTGGAAACAAGAGGCAAGTAGAAACTCAATAACCCTAGTATGCCTTTTTAAATTTTTCAAACTTATATTTGGCACATATTTATCTGATAAAATGCTTTCTGCAGAGTAACATGTTTCCTAACAGTGGAGACTTTTTCAGATTGGCGTTTATTTACTCTTTGCGCCTTGTATTAGTTCTACATCCTCTTGGGGAATTGTAATGTATTCCAAGGCTGTCCATTAACAAATTTAATGTATCACCACATATATAATTAGCAAGCGCACTGTAACACACACAGGGAGTAGTTTGGATATTTGTCTTCCTCAGCCTCTAATGAGAAAACTCAGTTCCATATTTTGGCAAATAACTGATCTAATGCAACATAATATAAAATTCTAAAATAAAATTCTTATATTTTGAATAAAGGCAAACAAAGGCTTGTAAGCACTAACTTCCATTATATTCTTCTTTTTTGTCTTCGTCTTCATTCAAGAATTCTCTAAATAAGCTCCTTATCAAAACTTTCTATAAGGAAGAGATTGATCAAATTCATTTAAATGAAACATTTCATTAATGAGAATGAAGATTTTAGGTGATGTCTGTCTATGAGATGGAAGCATCTGCCTCTGATTAATAGATTTCAAGTAGCAGTCACTAGATGGAAGAGAATTTTGTGTGTGTATATATGTTGGGGAATGGCAAGACATCAGGAGAGCTTAGACAAATATTTTTTCAGAACTTCTATGTTCAAGGCACGGTACAGTAAAGAATATTTAACAGAATTCCAAAACTTGAGAGTCCCTATGCTCAAGGATTTTTCATCCTAATGGAAGAGAGAAGAAATTGAAGAAAGAAAGGGTAGGGGGTGAAGGAGTTAGAGATTGTTATTGACAATGGGATAGAAGAGAAAGGGGACATCACCTTACACAAGGGAAAGCCAATAAAGAAGTATCTACCAAACTGAACAGAGGTTTAATGTAAAAGAGAAAATCAAGAATGATTTCTAGGCTTCCAGCCTTAACATCTGAGTCACTACTATGTCATATACTGATGATAGAAATCTACAGATCAAGTAGATAGAATTCATTTGTTGAAATGAGAATCAATATCTATAGAGAATCACATGGCATTTGATTTTAAATGCTATGAAACTGTTCTGAGCAGGTCCCATAAAGAAATAAAATATAGTTTTTACTTAACCATAATTAACAAATTAAAAAAAAATTAAAGTTCAGGTTTCCTGACTAGTATTTGTCTCTTTTTATGAATATTTTTCTCCTTCTCTTTTCATCAAGCAAAATTCTACTTCTTTATTATCAGATTCAACTTCTGCATCATCCATAGAGCCTTTCCCAACTGCAAAACAAAGAAATCTCTGAGCCCTCTGATATCATATGACATCTGGAGTCTATACACTTGTGCCTCTGTGCTTTACCCTTTCTGGCTGCCTGAGACAGCAATGCCCAAGTGGGTCATAGACCTTACACACTGAAAACATCACAGCCTCTGTCAAAATGGGCCTCTAAATGAATGTGTGGAACCGAATTCAATACCCACCTTGGAATCAACTTGTACTCTTATGAAACCTAGAGATAAACTATTATGTTGAAATGTTTATTTATAAAGTTTTATATCCATATTTTGTTGTAGCCTAGACTTCCATAATTAATATCCCCCATAGCCATCTCAAATATATCTTGTAAATAAGCTACACTTTACCAATGCCATTTTTAGAGAATATTCTCCCTAACTGAACATATTGCTCAGTATTATTCCAGAGTAAATTTGTGAAATATAGACAAATAGTTGAGATGTAATCCCAGTGAACAATAGAGGATTATTATCTTCTTCATTCTATTAATAAACATTATATTTCTACTGAAATAACTGAAATCCAAATCATAATTTTGGAAGCTACTAAAGCTTTTCAGGGTCACACCTTTCAGATGTTTGATCAACATGTCACTAAAAATCTTATTCTCATAGTTTTAGAAAGTGAAAGGGTTAAATTATAGCATTATAGAAGGTGAGTAGATATCCTTAAAGTTGATCCTGATACCGATCAAGTTTAATTTAAAAGATGATTTCAGACATTTTTTAAAATGAGAATACAGGACACTGTCCCTTTTTTCTGTTGTAATATAATTGCTTATCTTTGGCTGAAATGGAAAATATAGATATCTGCATTAAAAAATAAAAAGAAAGCAAAACACTGCCTATGTTTACATTATGCAGGCAAAACGATGTTGTGACTATTGGGTCATAACATCTGCTCTAAAGGGTTTTAAGTCTCAATTCTAAATCCTCCCACCTCAAACAAAACAAAATAAATCAAATGCCAATTAACCACCACCACCACCAACAAAAAAAACAAGTTCTTTTTTTTTTTCACAGAAGAAATGGAACATTTAGCTATATTCAATTAGTCCTTTGGTAAAACAATAAGGCATTGTTAAGAGGAGTACCAGTATCATAACAGAACATATATATGATAAATTCTTTCACTCCTCTTTGAATTCTACTTTTGAGGTCCCTTGCAGTGTGCATGATATCCGATCATTGGAAAATACAACTATTTTTCTCCTTCTGCGCTGAAGGATGAACTTGGAATTGCCTCTGGTGTGTTAGCCCTTGGAAAATGAAACAGAAATCAACATGCTAGTCTACGTTCAATTTCCTTTAATGACAAGATGACTAAACTGGTAAAAAGAAGTTAGTTCAGCATACTGGTGAAGATGAAATTAGATTTGACAATTCAGGAAATACTTATAACTCATACAGTAAGAGATTGCTCATTTCTCTAGAATGAGGTGATACTCTAATGAACTAAGTCAATTCATGTTCTAGGATTGCACTCCTCCCCTGACTCATTAGGCAACTGTTCAATGTGCTATAATTAAAAACTTGAATCACTTTTAAGTATCAGAAGCTCCACTGGAAGTTATTTATTCTTTAATGTCTAGTGATTTAGCTCTTAAATATCATAACTTACTCTTCCTTCTTTAAAACTGTGTGTAAGTGTAGAGATTTTTCTTCACTGTGGTGTTCACTGAAGTATCCCGTGTCTATACCAGTGCCTGGAACACAGTAGGTATTTGATAAATATCTAATGAATTATATAAAGGACTGAATAGATTATTTGTTGGGCATCACACTGCACTCACACTCACCTTTTTTGTGTTTTTAACATACCAAGCTTCTTCAGGTTTCATGGGCTTTTCACCTGTTCTCCTTCCCCTTTGAAGCTCTCTTTGTACAGCCACCCCCTACTCAATGTGTAGGTCTCACATCTAATAGTGCTTTCTCACCGAGGTCTTTCCCTAGCACAGAAGTGAAAGCAAAAGCTTTCTCTCCTGGTCTCTCTTGAACTTACCACTTTACTTTATGATCTTCGTAGTATCCTTCACTTTTACTACACTGGACTTTAAGTTTATTGAAGATAAAGATTACATGTGTCCTCCTCTCCATACTCCATTACCTAGAAGAGTATTTAGGGAAAATTAGATGTTCACAATATACTTGTAGGCCGCTGACTGACCACTATGATCCTGGCACTATGCTTGCTGCTGAATATGCGCTAGGAAACAACTTGCTCTCATGGAACTGAAAGGAAGAAAATGAGCAAGAAAATCGTTTTTCTCCAAATTATTGTAAGTAATATGAAAGAAATGAATACAGTACTGTGATCGAGAACAGAGCAGAAATCTATTTGGATTTTTTGATCTGTAAAGTCCTCTCAGGTGATGACACAAACAAAAACCTTAAGGATGAGGAAGCAGCCATATAGAAACATGGGAGAATACTCTAAAGAAGAGGAAATAGTATATGATAAATGTGGTGAGACATCTGAAAGACTAAGAAAAAAATCACTTGGGCGAGATTAGAGATATAAGCAAAGACCAGGTGAGATAGATACTTATAATAAGAAGCTTAGATTTGATTGTCAGAACAATGAAAATAACTAAGGACAGGCATTTACTTTGATTTAAGATCACTGTGTCCACTATGTAGACAATGAATTAGAAGAAGGAAAGGGTTAAAGTACAGATAGAAACTGTTTCAGTGGTCTGGTAGCTGGTCTTGAATGATGGTAGTAGAGATGGAAAGAAGAGGCTGTATTCTAGATACATTTTAGAGAAAAAATTGACAAGGCATAAAGATTAGTTCTGAGACAACCATAGATGATTATGTTGCCATATAATTTATCATTTAGGTGGAACATTTTTGAAGAAAAATGAGGCAGTATTAATAATTACACTTGGACAACAAAGGATTTTTAAGGAGATATGTTTACTCTCTTTTGCTTTTTATTAAATGTTTAGTAAATAAACTGTTTTTATGTTAAAATGGAGGAGATTTGGGAAGGAAAATGAGAATGAGGAGTTTGGCTAAAAGGTATTGTTAGGGCAGTCAGTTCAGAAAGATCTACATGTGTAAAACACTGAGATGGAAAAAGCATGACAGGCTTTGGCCTGACAAATAGATCAGATATAACCTAAAGTTAACCAGAATATGAAATATATGAGCTATTTTTCATTATATGTGATCATGAATTATTAGTTTGTAGGGGCACAGGTTTATTACATTTGCCCAGAATATTCTGTCTGAAAATAATGCATTAGAAAGCTAATATAGTTGCTGAAATTAACATTTTAAATTCTAGTTGTTTAATCTCCCAATATTTCCAAAATGAGTCATGATTATTTAATTATAAGTACCTAGAAATACTTTAAAGAAAATTGGAGACCCAAAGAATTTATTTTGCTGAGTTTCTCTCAAAAAACTAAAGGGACTGATGGCAAACTTTATCCATGCACTAATAGCCATTAGAATAGAAAACGCTGATGAGTTTTTTATGTAACTTGAATTTAAATGCCTCCGGAGACTCAGAAAATTCTTACATCTATTTACTTCAGATTGGATCTGAAAGTCTATTTCTATCCAATTTCTCAGCATTGTTAGTAGTGAAATATAAAGCCAGGATTACTGACCTAAGTGGATCATCAGATTTAGAAAAACCTATGCATCACGTACTTTAAATACAGATTACCAGGCAAGTGACTGTTATTTTGAATTCAGTCAAGTTTGATAGGGTTTTTATGACTGGTCTAAGAAATGAATTACCAAGGTTCATCTTTAAAGAGAATCTGTTCAGCCTTAATGTGAAAGTCAGATTGAAAATTCATATCCATAGCAGGTACAGTAAATGGAATTTTTCCCATAGATTAGAAAATGGAATTATTATTAAGGGCTGTTTCCATCCAAAAAATTGTTTTGATGTAAGAGCCCTGATATGACAAGTCCCATCTATTTATTTATGGTTTAGCTCCCTACATTTTGATCATTGTTTAAACGCAGAACAGTATGTACATCTGCTGTCCTGATGGATGGGCTTGCTGCAGTTATCGTACAGCTAATGAAAAGATGGCACAACACGTAAGAGATACATAAAGATTTATGAATCAATAAGAAAGCCTGAAATGCTAAGTACAAAAATGAGACAGTAAGCTAATCTGAGACACATATTTCCACTTAATTTCACTTTGTGAAATGAAAATTTGTATGATGCTTACAGGATTGTAGTTCCAAATGTTACAAATTTTCCTTTTATCTTTGGAATGTTCTAGTCCCTCTGCATGTCTAAATAGGTATATGCAGAGAATATTTTTCCAAAATTACTGTGGGCCAGACTTCTTAATATTTTGAACTTTTAATTGAAGAATAGGAGAGTGTACAAAAATATAATGGAGAGTATATAAAGTATAAATGTTAAGGTGGATTAGTTTTCATAAACTGGACACCCCCACGTGGCTAGCACCCAGATCAAGCAACATTACCAGGACTCTCACAGCAAAGGTTAAGCTCTTTTCAATTAAAAACACAATGATATTTTTGTTGTTGTTTTCTTTTTCCTTTTGTCTTTTTTCTCCCCAATTGGAGGTGTCACATTTCCTGATAACAAAATACATTACTAAGCTATAGTAATCAAAGCAGTATAGTACTTGCATAAAGACAGACATATAGACAAGTGGAAAAGAATAGAGAACTCAGAAATAAATCCACACACATGGTCAAGTGGTCTTCTACCAGAATGCTAAGCATAAACAATTGGGGAAAGGATACCTTCTTCAACAAATTCTGTTAGACTTCAAAATGGAAAACTAGATATCCACATGCAAAAGAATGAGCTTGGACTCATACAATACACAGAAATCAACTCAAAATGTATTAAAGACCTAAAACTGTAAAATTCCTAGAAGAACACATAGAGTAAAAACTTCCTGACATTGGTATGACGTCATGAATAGAACACCAAAAACACAGATAACAAAAACAAAAATAAACAAATAAAGCTATATCAAACTGAAAAGCTTCTATACAGGAAGGAAAATAATCAACGGTGTGAATAGGCAACCTATGAAATGAGAGAAAATTTTTGCAAATCATTTACTTGATAGGGTTAACCTCCAAAATATAAAGAACTCATATAATTCAATAGCAAAAGAACAAATAACCTGACTGAAAAATAGGCAAAAGACTTCAATAGACATTTCTCTAAAGAAGACATATAAATGGATAACACATATATGGAAAAGTGATCAACATCACTAATTATCATAGAAATGCAAATCAAAATTAGAATGAGTTATCACTTCATACCTGTTAGGAAAACCTTTATCAAGAAAATGAAAAAAACCAAAGGACAAGTGTTGGTGAAAATGTAGAGAAATTGAAACATTTGCACACTATTGGTGGAAATGCAAAATGGTGCAGCCACTATGAAAACCAGTATGGAACTTCCTCAAAAAATTAAAAATAGTAACTACCATATGATCCAGCAATTCCACTTCTGGGTTTTTATAAGAATTCAAAACAGGATCTCTAATAGATAATAGCTCTTATTTTGATTTTAAACTACATATAAATGGACTCTTATAGTGTGAACCCTTGTAGGTATTATGTCCTTCATGCAACACTGCATTTGTGCAATCCATCTGTATTAGTAAGAACAGTTATAGTACACTTATCATTGTGTATTACTATTCTATGTGTGAATATACCATTTTAAAATCCATTCTATTACCGATGGGAATATAGATAGTTTCAGTTTTTAGCTAGTATACACAGTGCTGCTACAAACATTTTAATACATATATTTTATAAAACATATGTACACATTTCTATTGGTTATATACTTAGAAGTATAGATTCTGAGTGATAGTGTATGCAAATGATCACTGATAGTATATAGTGCCCAAACTGGTTTTCAAGGTCATTTTATCAATTTACATTGCTACAACTTTACTGACATTTGACAGTGGCTACTGTTTCACTTTAGTGGTAATGATAGAATATTGTAGTTACCTTGTGATGAATAAATTTAAACACCTTTAAGTTATTATTGGTTATTTGAATGCCCTTTTTTCTTTTAAAGTATTGTTCAAGTCTTCTACCTAATGTTTTATTGAATTTCTGATTTTTTTCTTACTAATTTCCAGTGGTTCTTTATATATATTCTAACAAGTCATTTGTAAATATTAATACATGTATTGCAAATATCTTTTGCCACTGTGTAATCTGACTATCTCTTACTGGAGAGAATTGATCTTAATGGAATCCATTAAATTATTTTTATTTTGGTTATAATTGAACCTTTGTTTATCCAATTTTTAAAAGTTTACAGATCATATGGTTTTAAAGATGTTCTGTCATGTTTTCTCCTAGAATATGAATTCCTTTACCTTTCACTTTTATCTGCAGTTTCTCTGCAATTGTTTTTTACATATGATGTGAAGTGTGAAATCACCTTTTTTTCCCCATATGAAAATCCAGTCGAGCTAACACTATTTATTGGAAGACCATTGTTTCTGCCCTTGCGGTGTCACCGCTGTCTTAATTAAACTGACTGTATGTATATAGTGATCTGTTTCTCTACTCTGTACTCATTACTATTTGTATTTCTTCCATTATGTATGGCAGGAAAATAGGAGTTACAGAATTTTAAATATTTTTTTCAAATGGAATATAAAAATCAAAGATAATTTAGGGAGTGCTTTTCTCAAATATTAACTTGAGTTATAAAAATAAAATTTCTAAAATTCAAATACAACATAAACATCTCTGTATAGACTTTACAGTTTATTATTGTATGTTTGCAAAGTTTATTTTGATTTTTGCTGTAGTTAAAGCATTATGATATAGCAATGCATTTATTTCAATTTATTATGTGAACAATATAAGTAAATTTTATTTTTTAAATATAAATATTTTATTATGATTTGATACATAGTCTACATGGAGGCTTTTCTGGTAGGCTTTTTTTCCCTTTACAGATTTGAGTATGGCATATATATATATATGTATATATATTTGACTATGTAAATTGAAGAATCATGAAAAGATTTTCTTCAGAGTTATTATACATAAGTTTCTAGAGATGAATGTTTTTAAGATAAATCAGCAGTACTTGATTGAGGTCTAATTCTTGGTCTATTCTCTCTCTTTTCTTATTGGCTTCTGGATTTATGACCTTGCTTAAGGAAGGGCAACTCAAATTAGACAAATCTATGTACAATGTGGACTAGAGTTTGATCCTTCTCTTGCAGAAGCATATAGAGTTATGCATGTGTATCTTTATATCTTTACATCTTTATATCTTTAGCAATAGCTTTATTATTTGTACAAATGAATGCATACTTAGTATGTTTTGCTAAATATCTAGAATAGAATTGCTAGGTCCCATATGGGTTTTGCAATAATTTCTGAAAACGTTTACCACAATTTGAACAAATACATTCTTATAGATATGAGACTATTCATTCTCTCACTTCATAAACAATAATCGGTAGTACAATTTTTTAGGTTACATACATTGATTTTGTTGTTTATTTTATATGATGACTTTTTTCATTTATTTTATGATGTCTGTTTTTGTTTGTTGCCTATTTTCACCTAGAAATTTCCTGAACTTTTCTCATTGCTTTTTTTCGTGAATTGAGTTTTTCTAAGTTTGTATGCATGTGCCTATTCTGAACATTTCATTTAAATAGAATAATACAATATATGGTCTTTTGTGACTGGCTTATTTCACTTGCCAAAATGTTTTCAAGTTTCATTCATGGTGTAACATTAGGACTTCGATTTCTTTAAATTGCAACATAGTATTCCACTATCTAAATATGTCACATTTTCTTTTTCTGTCTATAAGTTATTGGACATTTTTCCCCTGACTTTTTAGCTATTAGAAATAATTTCTATAAACATTCCTGTGCAAGTTTATGGGTAGAAATACATTTCATTTTGGGGGAGCACATACCTAGAAGTGGAATTGCTGGATTATATTTATGTTTAACTTTTGAACAACTGCCAAACTGTTTTCCAAAGTGGCTGTGCCAGTTTAGAATCCTCTCAACAATAAATGAGGGTTGTAAGTTTTTCATATTCTCATGGAAATGTGTAATTGTCTGTTTTTTTTTTAATTTTAGCCATCCTAGAGTATGTGAAGTGGTATCTCATTACAGTTTTGATTTACATTTCTCTACTGCCTATTAATGTTGAGCATCATTTCATGTGGTTGTAGGGTATTTGTATATCTTCTTTGGAGTAATGTCTATTCAAATCCCCTGCCGTTTTTAAATTGGATTATTTGTCTTTTTATAATGAGTTGTAAGTATTGTTTATATATTCTGGATACAAGTCCGCTATCATATATGTGACTTAAAAATATTTTCTCCTATTTAGTGGATTGTTTTTTCATTTTTCTTGACAGTATCCTTTGATGCACAAAGTTTAATTTTTATGAAGTTCTATATTTCTGTTATTTCTTCTGCTACTTATGGTGTCATATCTAAGAAATCATTTTCTAACCAGGTCAGGAAAATGGATACTTATATTTTCTTCTATAGTTTTAGCTCTTAGGTCTATGTCTATGATAACTTTTGAGTTAATATTTGTATGCGAATAACTTGATTTATTCTTTTGCCTATGGATATCCATACGTCCCAGCATGATGTATTAAAGAGGTTTTTCTTTCTCCACTGAGTTATCTTGTCACACTTGTGGACTCTAATTTCTATTCCATAAATATCTGTTTATGCCAGTACCACATTGTCTGATTACTATAGCTTTGTAGTAAGTTTTGAAATTGTCTATTTTTATGGGTCCACGGTGATTTTTAAATGTTTTGTACAATAAACCGTGAAGAACAATCACAGTGGACCCATAAAAATAGACACTTGCAAAGATATACAACTATTACGTACCCATAATATTATAATTAAAAATAAAGAAAACTAAAAGACACTTTCTTAAAAGTTATAAGGTTTCCATATAATGGAATAATATTCAGTTTTTAGAAAGAATGTTGCATAAGAATGTTCATTGGCATAAAAGATCATTATAATTTAGATGAAAATAGTTTCAAAACAGTGTGTTTACATATAATGGTTATATTTTACACATATACACATTAATGCAGAAGCATAAATTTACAGTGAAAATGAGAAAAAAAGACAGATCTGAAAATACAGGCACATAAAGATACTAATGGTTTAAAGCCACTTAATAGATTATCATTTGCAGAGTATTTTTATTTTTTTTTTAAAAAGTGTATATTTGTTCAGATAAATATCAATTAGAACACTATATTTATCAGTTGTTTAAAATTATTTTTGAAATAAGAAGTCTCAGTTGTACAGTAGATATTATGTACTCTAATATCCCCAAACTTTGTCCAGTTGTAATTTCTGTCCCCTCTGGAGGAGGACTTATAGAAGTAGTATATTTGTTCAGGTAAGCACTTCAATATATAAAGGAAATAAATGTTTTCTGACATTTTGACAGAGCTTTGCAGCACAACAGTAGACATAATTATGGACTCAACAATCATTTAGGGAATCAAATTGCATAGAAAGTAATGATTTAAAATTTATTAAAATCATATACATAGGCACATAAGGAAAGATGTTAGCTGTAAGGCAGTGACATTATATTTTATGGAATAGATTATGAGAAATGAGGAATTTAGAAATTTGTAAGTCATTTGAGCTGTATTAATAATGGGTTTTTGGCCAGGCGTGGTGGCTCACGCCTGTAATCCTAGCACTCTGGGAGGCCGAGGTGGGTGGATCACTCAAAATCAGGAGTTCAAGACCAGCCTGAGCAAGAGTGAGACCCTGTCTCTATTAAAAATAGAAAGAAATTATCTGGCCCACTAAAAATATATATAGAAAAAATTAGTCGGGCATGGTGGTGCATGCCTGTAGTCCCAGCTACTCGGGAGGCTGAGGCAGGAGGATTGCTTGAGCCAAGGAGTTTGAGGTTGCTGTGAGCTAGGCTGATGCCACGGCACTCACTCTAGCCTGGGCAACAAAGCAAGACTCTGTCTCAAAAAAAATAAATAAATAAATAAAAAATAATGGTTTTTTAAGTGCTCTTTTTATAGTGTTTTTTCAGTGTGAAATATAACTTATTTATAATGTATAAAAATTGAGCAAAATATATATATGTGGTACAAGGGTTTTCCTTTTTCACTATCCCATATATGGTCTATTATTATTTCATTTTCTTTCAGGAGTTATGTAAATTGAAGAGATAAAGAAAAGCATTTTCAGCAGAAAACTATTTAATTTCATTTGGGGAAATAGCTTCTTTGGCAATGGCTAAAATCGAACATAAAGAAAATGGAAATTATAACAGTATGCTAATGTTTACAGTGAATGAAAATACAGTTACCTGTTTCATTAGAATGTAGATCCATGCAAGTGGAAAAGGCATTTGCCTTACATTTCCCTTTGTTTAAATAATGGAGACATAGTGTAGTAGTATGGACAAATGAATATGAGCTTTGTAATCTATCAGACTAGAGTTTATTTCTGCCCACCACTGATGGACAGATATACCTTTGGAATTTTTCTTAACTACTGTCAGTTTATTCCCTCATCTATAACAGTGAAGACAATAACATCTACCTTTCAAGACTATCCAGAAAATTGAATGAGATAAGATGATTAAATGAGTGTTAAGTGAAAATATCTAGCACATCATTAACTATGTTTTCACCTAAAGGAAGAAAGAAGAAACCTGTCTTATCAGTACAGTCTGTTTTACTATTGCACTTGTCTTGGAAATGCAGATTTATTCCAATTGATACTTGGAACAATGCAATTGATACTTTATGCAATTGATACTTGGAACAATTCAAGTGTAAGGCAAATTTCGAGCTTGCTTATACATGATTTCAGTCATGAAAAATAGGTGAATACAGAAGACTGAACCTAGCTGAACTGAGCCGCTCTGCGCTGCCCAGAAATACAGATCTCCTAGTGCAAACACACCGTGTGTGTGTGTGTGTGTGTGTGTGTGTGTGTGTGTGTGTGTGTGTGGTGAACTACATCTGGTATTATCACTTTCTGCCTGATCTCAGATAACCCTCCTTCCATCACTTATCAAGCACTCACAAGCTGCATCCTCTCCTATGGCCACTTCCACAAGCAAATTTCAGCTCTTTTTCAAGGTACAGTGCCATGTTCATTATTGCATTTGCGCATTTCCTAACCATTTGACATGTGTAAAACTTTGTTAATTTTTTTCAATGTGTCACCGATGAAGTTTGGGAGTATTGTGTCCCTAACCCCACTTTTTTCATAAGGCATACAGTTTTATTGCACTATTTTGCATAGCACAATGATTTTTAGAACACTTATGATATAGCAGAACAGACTATAATGGCCCATAGCTATTATACATAGTCTCATATTCAGTGTTTTTACAGTCTTTTCTATCTTTCCAATTTACTGATTTTTTTTTATTGAGTAGATACATCATGAAAACATGAATACATTTAAGGAGTTAGAGAATTAGTTTTTCTATGCATTTCCTTGAATAATCCTCAAGTAGACACTTGTAAATAATATAACTCCAAATTCTCATAGAATCTAATACTCAATTATCTTGAATATTGAACAAACAGAAACATCATCAATAAACACATATTTGTGCTGGTTACACTTCCTGTATCCAGAACTTGCAACAGAGAATGCAGTGTATGTCTGAATGCACTGCCCAGATTCCTCATCAAGAAAAAAACTTGCTCACCAGTTGCAAAGAGTGGGGTCAATAGACAGCCTTTTAGCTGATAGAGATTTTAGGGTCAGCCCAACTGCAGAGAACTGCCTTAACAGATGTCACGTCCTTCCCAAGGCAGCCCTCATCTGTTGAATAGCAAGGTGGGGTAATAACTGCCCAGCTGCTTTGGCCTAATTTGAGGCAATCTAGTGGTCAATACACTCTCTAGAACTTCCCACTGAGCTGGCTTTGTTAGGACTTATATTGCAGTCTGACTTCTTACTCTATCAAGTCCTGATTCTTATCGTCTCTTCACAAGTGTTAATCACTAATATGTATCTTACACTCCCATATTAATCTCAGCACGTCTAATTCTGGAGAATCCAACCAACAACACATGACTCTTTGCTTGAGATCTTTTCTTTGGAGAACATTATTGTAAGTACCTCAATAAATATGTCCATGTAGTAATTCATCTCAAAATAAGATATGTTAATAGTACTTGAGAATCTTGTTTGTTTGTCTTTAAAACATAGTTCAATTTCCAAGTATTCAGAAAAATTTAGACATGTGATATCTTGCTTATAATATTGAAGACTTTTTCAATGATTTTTGCATTTTCCTATTTGTTGTTTTAAGTAATATTGAAACTCAAAGTAAGTTTAATATGGCTCATAAAAAATTCCAAGAAAACCAGTCTAGTAAATCTATCCCTACAATTTAAATCCCACATCAAGTAATGAATATTAGTTGATTTGAGCATCTTCTTAAGCAGAGGAGTAGAACAATTGCTAGAGGAATGCTTAAGGCAAAGGGCCTGTATTATTAGGAAGACTTTACACCACAAAGAACACAAATATTTTTGTCAGTAGCTTCAAAGTTCCTCTTCTGTTGCATTTTGACAAATGCAAGTAATTTTTCCTCAACTGAAAATGTCTGCAGATCAGAGTTTCCTTCCTGTTTTCAAGCAAGCCTGATTCCTGATAGAAAACTTCCTATGAAGCGTAACTATTTTCTTATTACTGGCTTTTCTTTGGAATGATTTTCTGTTTTATCATTCATCTTCTAAGTGAGGCAGACAAGGATATCAGTAATAAATGTTATGATACATTTTCTACTGCGTAGCATGGAAAGACAGTAGAGAAGCATATGTAACTGGTATACTGAATAAGTATGACACAAAGGCTGTCATCAAGAGGCAATTTTATTTTCTTCTGCTATCCCATAAAATTTTATTCAGTGGAAATAATCCTACCCTGCCATTACATCTCAACTCTGGGAAGCTCATATCTTTTCTGGTCACTGTTAGTAATAGATAATCCTATTGTTACATTAAATCAGAACATCTTAATTAAAAATTTGGAATGGCTAGCCCCATATAATAATTAAAACTCAAAACTTGACCAAGAATTACATATTTTACCTTCCCTGCTTGGGCATGCTTCAGGGTAGAAGGTTGTTGTGGGAAAGGAGAATATAGTTTGTTTTTCCTATTTGTTGCCTGGCTTCTACCAGCTTGCTTAGTCCCTCCAGTCTACCATTTGGAGAGCAGGGAGAGGAACAGTTGCACTTGAGCTAAACATTTCTGAGATGGTTTTTCCCTTTCTGATAATGGTAGGTATTTAAAGAAGCAGTTATATTTCCTGTGGGAAATTTTTCTGAACACTGTATGGGTCCCTACTGGGCTTATCTCTCTTGCAATTCTCTTAGTCCAGACATGTCAAATCAAATAATTTCTGCCAAGATCACTTTATCCATCTGTCTCTGCTGCTAAAGAAGGAAAATAATTTTACACTGGGTCTCTTTTCCAAAGGGCCCACATCTACTCCATGGGAAACCTGAGTCCTGCGTAGAAAACCATCATATATTCCTTGGCCCATAACTCTGGAAGCACAAACTAATCTCCTGAAGAGGCGCTCTGCTAGTTCCTCCATCGAAGCTCTGCCTTCTCTGTTTCCTTGTACAGGAGCCAGTGCCCAGACCAGTGTCCACCCAGGAATCTCAAGTATTAGTTTGCACTGTCTTCTGTTCCTCATATCATCACTACAGGAAGCATATTTCAAATCATCACAAAGCTGCCAAAGGAACAGAGATTAAAATATATAAATGCATGAACACCCATAAGAGTGTAAAGCTTTTAGGCAACTTCCCTGAGAATAACTGTATCCTACCTGCAATTCACTTTCTCTTCTCTCATCTCAAATCCAGCTCCAATTTCTAGGCTCTACCAGTTGCTCTGTCCCAGGTCAGTTAGCAATCCCCCGATGTCTGGACACAGCACCTAGTATGATAGGTACTGTGAAGAACAAAAAAGGAACATTACATGCAGTGAAACTTTTTATAGATTATAGAAATATTCTAAGTATTTTTTGAGGCTGTTCTTAGGTATTGCGATTGTTGTTTAATAGCCTATAATAATACATTAGAAAGCTGTCAGAATAATTTAAATAATTATTAAAATATTCCAATATATCAAAATATTATTATAAACCAAAAACGTACATTACCACAAGCTAGTTGCACAACTCTGAATATGATAAAACAAACTAAGCAAACCAGCAAAATGATTAATTTCCTTGTCTTTAAACTAACATAATGGGACTCTCATGTCTCTATGTTAGTTATCTATTGCTGGAGGCCTCAGTTCCTCACTGGCTGTTGCTTGGAGCCCCTCTCAGTTCTGTACCACGTGGACCTATCCCTAGGGCCACTCTCAACATGATAATTGACTGTCATCAGAGTGAGCAAGCCAGAGAGCAAAAGGGGAGCAAGAGAGAAGCTAAGGTCTTTGGAACCTTATCTTGGAAGCTCCTCCATAACTTTTATTATATTCTACTTGCTAAAATCAAATCATTAGGTCCAGTTAACACAGTGGGAGGAGATTACGCAAGAGCATGAATACCAGGAGATGGAAATTATTGGGAGTCATTTTAAAAGCTGACTACCACAGTTCTCTTCCTGTTTTAATACTCTTTGATCCAACGATTACTACTGGCTTTTACTGATAAATTAATAATGCCATGAATTTCAATTTACATCAATGTTAAAACTCCTACTTACCATTTGCTGACCTTTTAGGAAAGTTCAGTTGAGACGAGGTACAAGATTTCTAATTTTGTTGACTAATCAGAATAAGCCAATGAAAAAAGTTGTATTTTCCACGTACCCTATAATAATAGGCACCTCTACCCAGGCCCACAGACACAAGACATAATCATGAGGAACAAACAAAACAGAAAAACATAGAAATAAAACAGAAGTAAATGAGGGAAAGCAAAAAAAAACTTATAATGTTCTTCCTCTTCTATCATCATTTGGGCTTTGGAAAAGAAGAAAACTGGCAAAAGAGAGAGAAAGGATGGTGGGAAAAAATGTAGATGAGAGCCCCAGAGCATTTTAAAACCCATCCTAAAAGGGAAAGAAGAATATTAGCTGCCAAAGGAAGAAGTGCTTTAAAAACTAGTATAACTGAATCTTGGCTGGTCTTGACTATACAAACCTCAAAATTCATTATTAAAATTTTAATTTGCCCCCAAAACTGACACATTTTTTGTCCTTTTTGAACATGTTAATCTAATATTTTGTTGGTGTCATAAAACTAAGATTCTCTACTGTGGAAGAATGAGAGTTTGCTTTAAAAGTCAGGCACTAAATTTTAACCTGCATAAACTTTGTGCAAAATAACTGTCTATGAGAAAATTCCTAATTTAGATAAAGATACATAGTTTTTATATACTGACTGTATCTGTTACAATTAGCTAGTGAGTTAATTATCACAAGATAAATGAGCAAATACAACTTTTCATGACAATCATGCTATACAAGTTTAAGTAAATAAACACAATTCTCGAAAACAAACTTCCTAACAAATGTTTGTTACAAATATATAAATAGTTTCAAAGTCACTAGTTGTTAATCTTTGATTGTTAACTGCTAAAACACCCTTTTAGTATCAGAGAAAATCATTTGTCTTTTTGAATAAACACATAGAAACTTAACTATATGATGAAAAGACACAAAATTTATACATTAATGTCATTTTTGATAACTCTTCTGGAAATATTTCTGTACAAATCATTAGGGCAAAGCTTTGCATTCTAACAATGACATTTGTCAAGAACTTGTTTACATGATCTCATTAATAGTTACCAAAATTTGTTGCTAATGATTTAACTATTAATATAATTTTAACAATGGCATACCAAATAATTTGAGGTTTGTTATAATTATTTCTGCAAATATAAATGTAAATATATGCAAGGTCATGGAGATTTTTTACAGTATAGTTTTATACCTAGTTGTAATACCAAATAGTTCCTTTTTTACATTTAGGAGAATGTAAAAAAGAAATCAAAAAGAGAAGTTAGTTTACCTTGCAGCATGGTGAATATCTTTTTTCATTTATACATTCCTTTATTAATCTTAAAATGTCTACTAAGTACCTATCATGTGACATGCTAGTAAAACTCTTGGCAGTAGTTCAGTGAAATCCAAAAAGTTCAAATACTTTGTCACCTGAAAAAAGATGGAAGTATGAAACTAAGGGAAAGCTGGAACTAAGATCAAAAGAGTAAGTTCTACACAGAAGACACTGGTTTGGGTTTAGGAAAGGGAAATTACATTGACTATGAAGAAGAGGAAAGGAAAAATGAGACCATGCTGCACAATGCCAAGACAGAGACATTTTATTGGGCAGAAAATTACAATAACTTTGGTTACCATTATATTTACCTTTTAATCTTGGTAGCTAATTTACTCTCTCTAATTGCATACTATAAGTACAGCAAAGGACTAGAAACATGATTAAATGTTTTTATACATCCAGAAACATCATAGTTCAGGTGCTGTTAACATGGCTTAAATGTATTTGCTGGTGTGCAAATTATTGCAAGGTCACAATACCACATTTAGAAATAATTATATGCATGTTGGAATAATTTGAGCATTGTCTTTCTCATGAACATCTGATCTCAACAGGTCCCTCTGAGGAGAATATATTCCATTCTGGGTCACACCTGCCAAGCCTTCCACATCAAAACCTGTGCACCTGCCTCTGGTCTATCTCCCAGATAGTACATTTTTAACACATCGTCTGCCAGGGGGGAAAAGATCACATAACAGAAGCTTGCTTCAAATGAAAGATTGTCTGCTGAGAGATTTGGGAATTACGCTGCCAGGCTAGCAGATGATATGGAAACATAAATCTGAAACCTATTTTTTTTATACCATCAAGTTTGAGACACTCTCATTTCCACTTCAACACTGAATTCTATCCATATATTAAATTAATTTACAGAAATAAATTTGAACTTTTTTTAATTAACAAATTTTTCAACCAGACTTGGAAATAATATTTGTACAGAGAATTGCTTAGATATTGCAAACTTTTTGCATATTTTGTGATCACATACTTTATAAATTCCTTTATATCTAAATCTCATTTCTAATAAGTTATATTGATATAGCCAACATTGTTTTTCTATTTGATACAGAAATTTTAATTATCAATATGAAAATATTATTGAATAAGTCTAGATATACAAACTTGGTCAACCTTAATAAAAGAAAAAACCACCAAAAATTCCATAAGGTTTGTTTGAATGATAAAATAGCCCGTATGTTTAACAATAACCAATAAACACATTTTTTCCTATTTGTCCATCATTTCCCTGCTGAGGTTCATGTCTAAGACAAAACTATTTCATATACCCCAATAACCCAAAGATTAAAATGTTTTTTTACTAAAGCTTTAAATATTATCTATATTTATTAAACATATATTACCCCAGTTTATGCCTTTTCTAAAATAGTGAAAATGATTAGGAAATAATTGAAGTAATACTAAAACTTAATTTTAACATTATAAACAAGGTAATTCAAAATTATATCTGTCTCCTTTAACAATAGGCATTCTTTCATTTTGCTCACCAAAGTAAAGTTAATACTGGAACTTATAGGTCTTCAGGGTGGGTGAATCTAATTCAAAACCAATTAATCTATAGTTTATTAGCAAGCACTAGGCAAGGTTTTTTTTAGGAATTAGATACTAATCTAATTGTATGTCAATTATACAGAAGTATACATCAATTGTGTTGTGATGTACATTGACCACATACCATGAATAGTCTTTAATTCAGCCTCAGATTGTAAATAATATAATGGGAAGAAATTTAATAACTATACCAATTTCACAGGAGCTAGTCCAATTCTTGGATTGCTATGTAAAATAGATACAGGGCAAATCAGAGATTTGGCTTTCCTCACCTTCTTTATTAATCTATGGCCTCATTACTCCTTGTCCTGTCAAGCAGTTATTAATAGTATGAGCCAGCCAAGCAACCTGGAGAAAACAGTAGGACCAATGAAACTGAATCAGTTACCTATATCCCTGTGGGTATGAGTTTGAGGTTGAAGTGAATAAAAAGAGCTTGCTGTGTCAATTTTCTCAAGCCGGAGAGTAAAAAGAAGCTTTCAGGTGGACTTAGGTCTGATATTGACTCCTGCAGGGTCTTGTTAGGTTACAGAGCAATAGCCACAAAAGCCATGAATAACAAATGAGTCAGGCAAACCAAACTGTGATGCCTGTGGCTACTCCCAGCTGGTCTTTCCTAGCAGGGTCACGTTATGAGAGACAATAAAAAATAGGAGCAAAATTTGGGAGAGGCACACTATTCAGAAATTGACAGAACATTTCAGATTAAAAGGATTCTATACCCACAAACCCAACCTTTTCAAAGACCTTTTTGTAAATGTATCATTCTTTATTTTGATGATATAATGGATTTTTTTTTATAAACCTCATGTCTTTGGTATCTAAGGATTGCCTGATGTCTTAAATGTAGGTATTGGAAGGAAAATATTTCCACCAGTACTCTTTGCTCCTGTTACAAATGGTATTCGTGCTCTCTGTTTCCTTTTCATTTGTCAACAAAATGCCTGCATCAGTGATTCAGCCATCTATAGGTTGACAGAAGTGACACACAAATATACAAATAGATTAAAGTTATCGTAGCTAGGTAGATACAGATTAATGAATACTCTATCTTGTCTTACATGGCTCCTACCAAGAAGTTCAACAAGCAGAAGATATAAAATATTCTTTTCATTACAAAGTAGTAAAATTAAATTAGAAAAAAAACTTCAGAACTTGACATCTATAGAGGAATTCAATTTTGGTCATTTTTTTTTTTCTGAATATGCTACTGCAATAAAAGTGTCAAGGCAACTGTAAGCAAATTTCTCTTCCATACAAAGTTTATCATATCCTGAAATATCTTATCTCACACACATAGTCATTGCTGCATGGACGTAAGAAGCCAGGAGATAAATGTATAGCATTTCAATATCAAATTTACTCAGTGAAGGGCCCTTAAAATATAAATATTCATTACAGAATATAACAAAGTAGGTGCTGTTCTATTATGGAGTAGGGGACCCAAATGTCTAATATTTCATGATAACAGATAAATACTTAAATCATTTCAACTATGAACCAACTTTTAGTGGTGCTTTGATGGAAAAATTGAAAACCATAGTAATAATGTAGAATATGAAGACAGATACTCAAAATTTTCAATAGAGAATATATAATTTACCTTTAACAATGAACTAGGTCAATATTCCAAAACAGATTTTTATACAATAAAATCAATAATAATAATTAAATATATTCTTTATAAATTATTTATTGGAGAAAGTAGTTTTCTATCTCTGTGTTTTACCTAATTTGAGAGTTTCCTAAAGGCTTGTTACTTCCATCAAAGAAAAAAATAGCCATTATGTTGCTCTACAAATATTTTTTGCCATTATTTCTATGTCAATAACTATATTTACTTCCTCAGTTAATAGTATCCTCTCTGCATGCTCAGTTTTTATGACTTAAAATAGAGTTAACATGTCTCAAAACAGACAATATTTCATTTTTATCATCTGAAAAATATTTAAATAAAATCACATAGATCCCCATCAGTTTATATGGCATTATGTTCACATCTAAGTTAACATATCTATCAAATGAATTCAACAGTATAGTACAGATGAAGACAAACCGAGATTCTATATGGAAACAAGTTTTTTTCCAGGTTTCTTTTTTTAAATTTCCGAATATTATGGGGATACAGATGTTTTGGTTGCATAGATTGCTTTTGTACTGCTTGACATAAAATTATAAGTGTACCCATCTCCCAGACAGTGTACATTGTACCTGTTAGGTATGATTTCACCCATTCCCCTTCTCCCCTCTCCCAACTGTTTAATTTCTGTTGAGTTTTACTTCCTATTGTGCACATGGGTGCTGTATGGTAAATTCCAATTAAATACTGAGTACATGTGCTATTTGTTTTTCCATTCTTATGATACTTCACTTAGAAGAATAGTTTCCAGTTCCATCCAGATTGTTAACAAAAGGTATTCATTCATTTTATTTTATGGTTGAGTAATACTCCATGGTATACATATACTACATTTTATTAATCCACTCATAAATTGGGGGGCACTTGGGTTGATTCCACATCTTTGCAATTGTGCATTGTGGTGCAATAAACATTTGAGTACAAGTGTCTTTTTGAAAAAATAACTTTTTTTTCTTTGAGTAAATACTCAGTAGTGGGATTTCTGGACTAAATGGTAGGTCTGCTTTTAGTTCACCGAGGAATCTGCCTACTATTTTCCATAGAGGCTGTCCTACTTTGCAGTCCCACCAGCAGTGTAAGAGTGTACAAGTGTTCATTAACCTGGGGGTCAATCTTGGAGCTCCAAACCAAAGATAACTGAGGAGAAACTGACCAAACAAAAGGCAAGTGGGTCCTACATCTTTGCTGTCCCTTCTCCTGCTCATACTAGTTAGATGATACTGTTAAATTTCCAATGCAGTGGCAGAAACCTGAGGGTAGCACATGTTCATCCCAGATATGCTTCTGAGTCACAAGTCAATTTTGAGGGAAAAAGACATGGAAAAAAATATACCATGAGTTCAATGTGCTGCGGCACATGTCTCATCTCCTGACTCACTAACAACAGAAGGACTTACTAAAAAATATAACTCAAAATCTAGTTCAAGAATATTTTCATAAATCTTATTTTAAAAAATTTTATCCTTCTTCTCTACCCACACCCCTCCAGTTTTTTGTATTAGTGGTATTAGTGGCATTAGCCCTTGGCTTGGTGAAAAGTGTTAAAAAGACATGAATCTCTGTGTCTGGAAGAGGGTAATTATTAATACCACAGCCATTATATCTTCCTTGAAAGTTGGAAATAATATGCCAATGAATTTGTCTGAGAACAGACTTAACTTGAAGCAGGCGGGAAGAGTGGGAATGGAAAGGCAAGAGTAATATTTGATGTAATTCTCAATAATCTCTTTATTTTACTATTTTTAAACAAATTTCAGGTTTAGAAATGTGTGTGAAATATTTCCTTTGATTTATTTTATTTCCTCTGTGTCTGTGGCTATTTTTCCTATTCCTGATATTTAGAATCTTTTTTTTTCCATTTTGTAAGTCATTTTTCTTTATAATTATATTAACCATTTGGTTATAATTATCCTTATTTTTCTAACATATTGCACCAAATCTTTATCAGCACATTTTTTATGTTTAATAATGACATGGATTTAGGTTGTATATATTTTCTGCTTGTAAAACATACCCCATACATTTATTTAGTGTCACCAAATTGCATAGAGTTTAATTCTACATTTTCAGGGACATCTTTGATTTAAGAGTCATTGAAAAAAGAATTTGGGTCTTTTTGTTTGTATTGTTTGCTTAACTTAAATATGTGGTATTTATTTCTAATAACTAAAGTTTAAGGTGTTTATGTCTCTTTACCTGTAAGATGAGTTAATGATAGTCCTAGTTTTCTGGGGTTGTGAAAAAATAGGTAATGCATATAAAATATATACAGCTTGGTAGATGCAATAACCATTAATTATTATTGTTATTTTAAATATTTTTAAAATATATAGTTGAAAATATCAAAAAGATAATAATAGAAAGTATATCATTAAACCCAAAGGACAAACTGAAATTGGCCAGTTTTTTTCTCCTATAGTTGTTCTTGCCCAATTTTGATACCAGTATTTTTATATGTTCCATTAAAGTTAAAAACATTATGGAATAGTTTAATACAATGAGGGTTCTCTGTTCCTTAAAGTTTTAGGAGAAGATGCCTATACAGCAACACAGACCATGAAACTGATGTGTATGTATATATATGACCTATAATATGATATCACTAATATATGTAGAATAGGAAGGATTACTACTGTGTGTGTTGTTGGTGGTGTTGTTGTGTTTCTGGGTTTTTTGTTTTGTTTTTGCCACTACTTCTCCATCGAAGAAAGACTGCTTTCTAAAAGTTCTTAGGGATAGGATTGGGAAGATGGGAGTCAGCAATTCCCATTGCTCATATAGTCACACTCTTCTACTCAATATATTACCAGTAAGTACTAGAATTAATCCCTGGATGATCCAAAGCCATGATGTTTGAACCCTCAAAGAAAACCAGTTATCCTCCAATGGGATTTCCCTAATGAACAATCCATATAACTAGCCCATCTCTCCCTGCAAGCTTTTCTTCAGGAAGCATTGGGTTTATATATTCCTGAATGTTAGTGTAGCACAGTTGAGGAAATGCTGACCAAATATAAGTAAAAACAAATACAACTTATCTTAAAATAATAGCATGTGGAAAACCCAACACCCATTCCTGAAAAAAAGAAAATAATGTCCCTGCTTATTTGAGCATTAAAAAAGAAAAAGTAAATAAGAAAAAGAAAAAAAGAAAAGAAATAATAGCAATAAAATGTCTCCTAAAAAACTTGAAAAAGGAGAAAAGCTTCTTGAATAAGTCTAGAATTTGGATATGCAAAGACAATAACAAATCTTGGTTTTTTTTCAATAATTTGATCTTTATCTTAAGACTTCGCCTTGCTGCCTAGCAGGTATAATTAACAAAATATACATTCAGCTAAACCTGCCTTCAATCTAATTATTAAAAGAAACTTTTAAGGTGTAGACTCTTAGATTAAAAGTGCTGTCTTTCCATTTCCTCTTATTTTTCTATATTTTTGAGGAAAAAAATAAAACAAAATTTAAAAAATAAATAAATAATATCTGAGGATAAAAGCCCAAAACAAAAACAGAATGCTTGAATATCCAACCCTAGCTGTGGTCTCCGAGGCAATAACTCTGGCCCTTCCTGATTGCTCATTGCACCATTCCATTCCAGACAGAAATTTGCAAAACATGTAACTTAGGATCTTACCTTGGTAAAAGCCTGGGTGAGAGTTTCTAGCTGACTTGATGACAAGCCAGCCCCTGCAGCCCTGCAGACATCTAAAATATCTGGCTATGACTTACTTGGTCTTAAGACTTATTTTCCCTCAGGGCAGAGCAACCTAGACCCTGTTAGCCTGCTCTGGTTTGACAAGTGCCCAAATGTACTTTCAGCTGTTCTAATTCCATTCCATTCCTCAAGGAAACCAAGCGTGGCTGCAAAACAGGACACTAACTTTTAGAATCTACTTCTGCCTAAACATGTGCTGCCAAATTGTCCTTGATTTGTCTATATGTACCATTTTAATCCTCTGCAGCTCTACTCTCAGTCTTACTCTCAGTAACCTAATCGTCTTTAGTGGCTCTGCAACTCCTAGGACTGGAAAAGTGTGTAATTTTTTTCTTTTATCTCTCTTTACCTTGCATCCTTTCATTATAGAGCACCACACTTCAAGGCATTATTGCCAAAGATGAAAGGGTCACCTTATTTACTTTAAAGGCTAACTCTACAAGCTTGGTCCTACTCCCTTGATCATGAAAATAATAAATTAATTTTAAAAGAATTAGGAAAGGCCAGGCACGGTGGCTCACGCCTGTAATCCTAAAGGCTGAGGCAGGAGGATTGTTTGAGCTCAGGAGTTCCAGACCAATCTAAGCAACAGCGAGACCACGTCTCTACTAAAAATAGAAATTAGCTGGACAATTAAAAAATATATATAGAAAAAATTAGCCAGGCATGATGGCGCATGCCTGTAGTCCCAGCTACTAGGGAGGCTGAGACAGTAGGATCGCTTAAGCCCAGGAGCTTGAAGTTGCTATGAGATAGGCTGACGCCACGACACTCTAGCCCAGGCAACAAAGAGAGATTCTGTCTCACAAAAAAAAAAAATAAAAAAGTAAAAGAATTAGGAAAATCTCTCAAGAAAATCCCATAGTATTCAATGTTATTGTATTACTACATAATCTCACTTTTGAAGGTTAGATTTTTTCTTTCTCACTTTTCTAGGAAAATTCCTACTCTTTCTTTCACAAAACATCTTACTCCCCAAATGATACTCAGACCAATTAAGGTAGCTGTTATATTATCAGAAATGCCAAGGGGAAAATACATTAATAAATATTTTAAAATCATATAATTATTGCATACGTAGTTTTCATCCAAGCAATTATACTTTGAAAAATCTATCAAACAGAAACATATATTTATATGACACATAACACCTAAAAAGATTTTTTAAATGCATTCTAGTATTCTACTAAATGCATTTCTAGTATTCTTAGAATACTAGAAACTTATCAATAAGGGAATAGGTAATTATGGTAGAAACATTTAAAGGAAAGTGCAATATTATGGAAACCAGTGGTATGTACTGGTTAAGAGCTCAAACTCTGGAGCCAAATTGCTTCTATTCAAACGCAACTCTGACATTACCTAGTTTGAAATTGGGGTACACTTATCCTATAAGTACTAATACGAAAATCTCAAAGGCATATTTTTAAGTGAACAAATGCAAGTTATAGTAGAAAAAGCACAGAATGACAAAATCTTCTATGAATAAAAATGTTTATTTAAAGAGATGTACGAACATCATTATATTTCTTAAATGCATAAGGAAAAGACCAGGTTAACACAAAGCAAAGTGTTAACTACGGTCTATGGCTATGACTGGAAACAGAGACAATATATCGGTCAGGAGATTGAAGTTGGACATTCACGTAGTTTTGCTCAGTATAGCTCGGCTCTTTTGCCAGAATATATTCGTATATTCATTGCATTCATTTTTTAAATAGAAAAAAAGTAATTGAATAATCTAAATATATGTTTAAGTGAGTTAATAAGAAGGTTTTTATTAAGATTCTGGAGGGAGAGTATGATGATCCAGGTCTCTAAATGTGCTGGTGTCAAATCTTCAGTAACATTTATGTCTGAATCTCTGCTATCTGACAATTAAAATCTATTGACTTGAAAAGAGAAACAGCACATAGAAAAGTGGTCTGTTGCTAGGATTCCAGATTGGACTAATGCAAAAATGTTGAGGAAAATAGCACAAAAGAGGTTCTATTTACACAGCATGAAACATAGATATTCAAGCAGGGTCAGCTGACATAAAATGGAAGCTTCGAAAAAAAATCATTTTTCACTTAAATGAAGTTGACAAGCAATTTGATATATATATATTTTTCATTTTGAAGAAAGTGTCTTTGAAAATTCAATTTTGATTTGGAGAACCTTAAATGCTTGCATGTTATAAATCATGAAAGTATTCCCCTAAAATAGATATTTAAAGTTATTTCAGATGCTCTATAATTTTCAATTTTTTCTTTATATTAGAGAATAAAATAACATTTACATGAAAGAGATTTCAAAGCATTAATTTCAGTGTTATTTTTAATATTTCCTTCCTGGAGCTTTTGTCCTTTTCTGGTAAATAGGATTTTATTCAAAACAGATAAATTGCTTTTAGAAAGAGATGCTAAGCAATTACAACACAGACCACAAATAGTGTGCTGTTTACTACTGTTTTGGGGTTTATAAAATTAGTTTAAATTTCTTGCAGGCACTTATTGATACTTTTTGAAATTCATTTTGTGCATCCTATTTTATGTGTGCCAATTTATTTCTACCTGAATTAATCAAGCATAGATAATTAAAAATGTACTATTTAATTACATCTTCAGTTTTTTTCTTTTGCATACTTTATAGATCTTTGATACACATATGTATATATGCAGGTATCACAATAGTCCTTTTACTTAACATCTGTTGAAACATGCTATGATAGATATATAAATGTATGAAATGGAACTTGTTCATAATTTGACGTTATTGCAGTTTCAATGAAATATTGTATGTATAAAGTTCTAAAAAAATAAAAGCATTGTTTAGTTAATACACATTCTCATTTGGTTTAGGATAATTATTTATTTCTTTCCTTGGAAATTAATATTAATATAATCAATACAATTTGATCTTTAGCCACTACATTTGAAGAAGTACTTTGTTAGATGTATTATTAAAAGACATGTTATAGACATTTACACTCACTGCAGGTATTAGTCTGTCTGTATTAGGCTACTATAACAAAATACCATGGACTAGGTGTCTAAAACAACAAAAATTTATTTTCTCACAGTTCTGAAAGTCTGAGATCAGGTTGGTGCTTGGTTAGATCATGGTGAGGGCCCTTTTCCTGGCTCGCAGAAAGCTTTTTTCTTGATGCGTACCCACATGGCCTTTTCCTGATTTGTGTGCATGAAAAGAGAGACCAAGTTCTCTGGTATCTTTTCATAAAGGGTGCTAACCTTACTTGAGGACTTCGGCCTCATAACCTCATCTAAGCCTAATTACCTCTTGAAGATCCACATAGTATCAAATCAGGTCATTGCTTCAACATGTGAATTTGGAAACAAGGGGCAAAAACATTCAGTTGATAATGCAGTATATTCTTACTATATTACTCTTTTTTAAAAAATTGACTGTAGATTTTTTAATGTTGGAAATGACCTTCTCAGAATAAAGGAAAGTAGTTATTTATTGACATTATTTTCATTATAGCCTTTCATCAAAAATAATCAACTTTAGAAAACTTAAATTCAGTCTACTCCTCAATACTTTGTTTACACAACAGTGTCCTGGACTAGAATTAGTAAAAAACAAAAACAAAAACAAAACAAAACAAAAACTCTAAGGCAAAACAGTTATCCTAATAGCATTAAGATGGACAAAGAATAGCATTATAACTATTTCTGTATAGAAAGAAGTATTAGTAGGTGTATTAATAATTAGAAAGTTATTTATATCTATAGTATAGACTAAGGGAAAAGCAGATAGATAGTTCATAGTGAAATGTTAGTTGCATTATTATTTATAATAGAAAAATAGTGAATATATAAATTAATCCTAATTTATTTATCTGATGAAACTGTATGTAGATATTAAAATTATAGTTGTACATTTTGATGATATGGAAAGTAGTTCCTTTAAATGTTGAATTAAAATTATAAGTACATCAGTCTTTAGCATATAGTATGTTTTAGACAATTTAAAAAATTATATATCATTAGAAATAGAAAAGTCTCAAACAATAATACTGCATACTCTTTGTGAAGGCATAATGAGCTATTGTAATGATTTAAATATGTTTTATTCCCCAACTATTATAAAATGATGGAAAATATATAGCATGTGCAATTTTATTATTTCAGATTTCTTTACATTCCCAGGGACTTGTTCTTAATATCCCCTCTTGCTTAAATTTTCATTTCCCACCAAATTTTTAATCTCAATTATATGTTACTTCAGATGGTTGTTCTCATGTTCCTACCCTACAAACTTGTATCAGCCCGCCAGGGCTGCCATAACAAAATGCCACAGACTGGGTGGCTTAAACCACAGACATTTAATGTCTCACTGTTCTGGAGGCTAGAAGTCCAAGATCAAAGTTCCATGTCCTCGCTTGTCTTTCCTCTGTGCGTGTACACACACATAAACAAACACACACACACACACACACACACACACACACACACACCCAGACAACAATCTCTGGTGTCTCTAGATTTTCCTATAAGGATACCAGTTCTATCAGATTAAAGCCTCTCCCTTAGGACCTCATTTAACCTTTATTATCTCCTTACAGGCCATATCTCCAAATGCAAACACATTGGGTCTTGGGGCTTCAACATATGAATGAATTTGGCTGGGGCCACAATTCAGTTCATAATATTACTCATGTGAAATCCATCCCATTTCTTTGAAATCACTTTCTTTCACCCTACTGCCCCACTCTAAAAAGCAAACACAAAATCACCACTCAAGTAGAGCATTTCTGCATCTGTATCTAAGGAGGCTTCGATTGGCAAAATAAAATGACATCATATTGCCAAATAGCAAAGAAAATAGAAATAATTTTTTCACAATACTGGGAATTGTTTATTCAGATGCCATTCCTTTTCACAACTCCCCGCTATCCACATTTAAGTCACTCTTCTCCCTCTTGATGAACATTTTCCCTTCTCTAAGAAGCCCCCAAATTCTTATTAGATTGCTGTTTGTACTAAACAGTGGAGCCACACCTTTCTTTGCATTTTAACAATGCAGACAAGGCCCAAAGCTTCTTATTTTTACAGACATGGACTAGTCTCTTCAAATAACATTTTTTCTTACCTTCCCTATATAGTTTCTAAAAAAAAAGTAAAATATTATATTTTTATTAAAAATACTTGCATTCCACATTTTCATTGTTTTATAGAATTTGATGTTTATAAATCAAATTACAAACTTCTACAGTTATCATTCCAATTTTATTATAGCCTGCAGTGCAATACTATTTAAGTTTATATTGAAATACCATAACACTCACAAAAGGCATATCTGTAGTTACACTAGTCATATATCCATAAATTATATTCCTTGAGATATTCATGTTTATGCTTATTAGCATGTGTATTTATCACTGTTTATCTGAACATTGTAGATTATTAGCTTCCTCTAACCTCAAAAAACCCCAAATCATAGATTTCTACTTATTTATTGTAAAACTTATACTAGGTAATTTAAAATAATCATGTATGTTGTTCAAACTATGTATTACTCTGCTACAAACCATCCTTAATCTTCATGGTTAAAACAATCATTTACTTTTCTTACAAATATTCAATTTGGGCTGGGCTTATTGGAAATAGCTGGTCTTTTCACTATGCAATGTCAAGTGGGGCGTAAATGGGCAGGAATATCCGCTGCTAACTTGCTTCTCATATCCATTGCTGGCAAGATATTGGTGAGATATCACCCTTAGGACATTGTTCTTTGAGTTCATTAACCTCAGTTTTACTTCATCAGAAGTTTCTCATGGTCAGCTTGGTTTCCTTTTTTCCTTTTCCTTTATACATATTTTTCTCACTTATCTTTCTTTTTCCACTACTGCCAGCATATATATGTCATAATGCTTGAAACTCTCTCAAGTTCTCAGAGACTCCCTTCATTATTTTAAATGATTTTTTTTTTCTTTCTGGTCTTCAGACTGGATTATTTCCATTGATGTATATCAAGTTCAATGTTGGGCATGTATATCAAATTTTTTATTTCATGTAATTTTCTTTTCAACCCTCAACTTTTCCTTTAGTCCTATTTATTAATTTCTATTTTCTATAGAGACTCCCTATTGACTCATTGTTGGCATGTTTTCTTTACATTTTTTAAACATAGTTTATCTCAATTATTTGAACATATTTATAATAGTTTCTTTGAAGTCTTTCTATACTAAATTCAAAATTTGTGCCCACTAAACTATTTTTTATTGAATGTTTTTTGATCTTTAGTGTAGGCTATACTTTTCTTTCTCTTTGTATATCATTTCTTTTTGTTTGAAAATCAGATGTTTTAGATAATATAACGCAGAAATTCTGGAATGTTATATATTTTATTTTTGAGGCTTTTGTTTATTTGTTTATGTTTTTCTAACTTGGCATAACTTAACACTGTGATGTTTGTTTCTTCTGCATTATTGCTTCCAAGCTGATCTTTCTCATCAAGTTTTATAATTTTCATTTTCATTTTTTAAACTGGATCTTGAGATCCAGTCTTGTGTTTGCACAGTTTGGTGGTCAGCCAATAATTTTGTAGACATTATGCTCAAGTAGTCCAACTTCTGCAGGCTAAGCTACATATGTTGTTTGAAGAAGGCATTCAAATTTGCAGTCACTTCTTAAGTCTCTTGAGTTTCATACTTTGTTGTGCTCTTTTGGATCTCCTGAACATATATATTTATTAGTTAGCAGGAACTTTTGAAGATATTATCTGAGCTCTATGGATTTCTCACACACAATTTCTTCCCATTAAATTTTGAACTGATCTACCAATAACTCTGAAATGACTGAAAAACTGTAGATTTTCCCTGTCTTTTCAGACTGACACCATTGGTTTTTATCCACCATTCTGAACTGAATTGTCCATTACTGGCAACTGCATATGTCCTGAATCCCACATTCCTGAGGCAAGAATCTACTGAGCTGGTAGGAGAAGGAAGGAGGGAATGGGTGAAATGACCAAAGACTCAACACATTTCTTACACAAATCCATAGCAACTTTTTAAAAGTAAAATTCCTTTTGTATTTTCATACTCCATTTATCAATTCCAAGTGTCCTCAGTGGTTGTTCTAGAAAACTGCTTGCCACATTTTCTTGTTTTCTACAAAGAGAAATTATGTGACTTCTTCATATTGGCCTACCAGAAGTTGGAGACTTCTAAGCACTGTACTCAATTTATTTTTTTTCTTTTTTCTTAAGACTTGCTTTGTGTTCTAGCATATATTCTGTCCTGGAGAATGTTCCATGTGCACTGGAGGAAAATGTGTATGCTAGTGTTCTTGGATGTAGCGGTTTCAACATGTCTGTTAGTTCCAAATGGCTTATAGTGTTAAGTACTCTATTTCTTTTTTTTTTTTTTTTTAAGACAGAGTCTCACTCTGTTGCCCAGGCTAGAGTGAGTGCCATGACATTAGCCTAGCTCACAGCAACCTCAAACTCCTGGGCTTAAGCGATCCTACTTCCTCAGCCTCCCGAGTAGCTGGGACTACAGACATGTGCCACCATGCCCAGCTAATTTTTTCTATATATATATTTTAGTTGGCCAAATAATTTCTGTCTGTTTTTTTTAGTAGAGACGGGGTCTCACTCTTGCTCAGGCTGGTCTCGAACTCCTGATCTTGAGTGATCCAGCCTAGTACTCTATTTCTTTATTGATCTTTTCCTTGTTCTGTTGTTAAAAGTGAGACATGGAAGTCTCCTACTATTACTGTAGAACTGTTTTTTTTTTTTTTCCTCCTTTCAATTCTGTCAATGTTTGCTTCATGCATTTCAGAAGGATGATGTTAGGTATCTATCTATAAGTTTATAATTGTTATATCTTCTTAATGAATTGACCCTTCATCTTGTATACTATCCTTTTTTATTCCCCACAACACTTTTTACTTAAAGTATGTTTTGTCTGATGTTAATATATATAGGCACCCTGTTCACTTTGGGTTACTGTTTACAAAGACTCATTTTTCCATCCTTTCACTTTTAACCTGTGTCTCTCCTTAGATATAAAGTGTTTTTCTTATGAAGAGCATAAGGTTGAATCCAGGTTTGTTTGTTTATAACCCATTCTGCAGATCCATATCTTTTTTTTTTTTTTTTTTTTTTTGAGACAGAGTGTCGCTTTGTTGCCCTGGCTAGAGTGAGTGCCGTGGCATCAGCCTAGCTCACAGCAACCTCAAACTCCTGGGCTTAAGCGATCCTACTGCCTCAGCCTCCCGAGTAGCTGGGACTACAGGCATGCGCCACCACGCCCGGCTAATTTTTTCTATATATATTTTTAGTTGTCCAGATAATTTCTTTCTATTTTTTTTTTTTAGTAGAGATGGGGTCTCACTCTTGCTCAGGCTGGTCTCGAACTCCTGACCTTGAGCCATCCACCCGCCTCAGCCTCCCAGAGTGCTAGGATTACAGGCGTGAGCCACCGCGCCCGGCCAATCCATATCTTTTGAATGAGGAGTTTAATCAACATATATTTAAAGTAATTATTAAAAAGGAAACATTTACTTTTGCTATTTTGTCATTTGTTTTTTATTTATCTTATGTTTTTATTCCTTCTTTTCAGCCATTACTGTTTTCCTTGGTATTTAGCTGATTTCTTGCAGTGACATATTTGATTCACTCATTTCCTTTTGTGTATATTCCACACGTATTGTGCTTGCAGTTATCATGGAGATTGCATATAACATTCTAAAGCTTTATTCACATAAAAAACCTCTACTGCTCTCAGCTTTGCTCCATTTTTTATTGATGCAATAATTTACATATTTATATATTGTGTACCAATTAACATACATTTATAGTTATTTTTACATATGTGTCTTTTACATGATGTAGGAAATAAAAAGTAGAGTTACAAACAAAAATTACAAAGACATATATATTTATATTTGTTCACATCCCTATCTTTACTGAAAAAAATTATATTGCATATGGTTCAAGTTACTCTCCAGTGTCCTTTCATATCAACTTGAAATATGCCCTTTAGAATTTCTTGCAGAGAGTGGTAACTAACTCTCAGCTGTTGTTTGTCTGGGAATGTTTTGATTTCTCCTTCCATATTGAAGGACAGCTTTGCCAGATATATAAATTTCAACTAACAGGTTTTTTTTTCCTTTCAGCTCTTCAAATACATAATCTCACTTCCATATGGCCTACATGGTTTCTGATGAGAAATCCATGGATGTTTTATATTGTTATTGAAGACCACTTGTTTTTTTCTTGCTGTTTTTAAGATTTTTGGTTTGTCTTTTTATTTCAATTTTTTTTTTTTTAATAAAGATAGGGTCTTGCTCTTGTCTGTCACCAGGCTGAAGTGCATTGGCACAATTATAGTTCACTGCAGTCTTGAACTCCTGGCTTCAAACAATCCTTCCCCCTCAGCCTCCTAAATTGCTGGGATTACAGACATGAGCCACTGCACTTGGCTCAAAAATTTGATTATAATGTATTTCTATGTGGGTCTCTTTAGGTTTACCCTACTTGGAGTTAACTGACTTCTTGGATTTGTATAATATATTTACACTTTTTTTCAAACTTAAGAAGTTTCAGGGTTTTTTTCTTAACTACCTCTCCTCCCTTTTCTGCCTTGTTTTGGTCCCATAATGTGCCTCCTACAATGAAACTTTGTAGTTTTCATAAGTACTTTAGGCTCTGTCCACTTTTCTTTGTTTTTCTTTCAGCTCCACAGACTCAATATTTTTAAATGAACTATCTTCAAGTTTGCTGATTTTCCTTCCATCTGTTCAAGTATTCAGTGGCATCCCCTCAGTGAATTTTTCAATTCAGTTCTTGTATGTTTTAGCTCCAGAATTTATATTGATTTATTTTATGTTTGTGTTTTTGTTGACATTCTCATTTTGTTCATAAATAATTTTCTGATTTCCTTTAGTTCTTTGCCCATGTTTACCTTAGCTCCTTGAGCATATTTTAGAGATTTGTTTAAAGAGGTTTTCTGGTATGTCCAGTGTATGTGTTTTTTCAGAAACTGTTTATGAGATTTATTTTGTTCCCTTAAATGACCCATGATTGCTTCCTTCTTTGTATGGCTTATATAATAATCATTTGTTGAGAATTAGGCATTTGAAGAAACACCCATGTTTCCATTTTTGCAATCTGGTGTGGAAGACCTTTACTAATTAGGAGGTCTCTAAGCCTTGATAGCAGTCTAGCCACATGTATTCACCATAAAATTGGTATTAATTAATCAATACTTATGTGCGCATATATTAGTAACATTCATAGGCCATAGGACAGATGGGAGGGGGGAGAAGGGAATGGGTATATTCACACCTAATGGGTGTGGTGCACACCATCTGGGAGATGGACACACTTGAAGCTCTGACTCAGGCGGGGCAAAGACAATATATGTAACCTAAACATTTGCACCCCCATAATATGCTGAAATAAAAAATTTAAAAAAAAGACCTTTTTTAATTTTTTAATGTATGTTTCCTGTTCAAGCCTGTGTGTTCTTTTTTTTTTTTTTTTTCATTTTTTCCAATTTGCCTTTAATGCCTTAATTCCTCCTAAATTCTCATCCCAGACACTTCTCAGGTCCTTTCGTGTTCTAATTCTCTTGCTCCCAGGCATTCATTAGTCTGCAGTCCCTTTGCAACTTTTATGCATAAGGGCACCCACCACTGTCTCTGCAACTTCCATATTGAGATGCTACTTATGCTGTCATTCTGCTCTGGTCTTCAAATCAGGTGAGGCATATATTAGTACCTCAAGGAAGCCCATAAGAGGTCATATCATTGAAAATAATTTTCACTGTACTATTTTTGGCCCAAATGAAGTAACTCAAAATTTTGTCACTTTCCCTGTTCTGTGCCACACTGGAAAAGGAATAGGGCAAGGTCAAATAAAAATGCACAAAATTTCCTATTGTTTTGAATGTGACTTTTTTATTTTTTCAAAATATTAAGAGGGTACAAATGTTATTTTTTTACATGGATATCTTTTACAATGCTTAAATCAGGGATTTTAGTGTGCCTATCACCTGAATAGTGTTCATTGTACCCAAGAAGTAGGTTTTTCCTCCTCCCCTTGTCCCTCTCTTGCCCCTTCTTGATTTCCAATGCCCTTTACAACTCTCTGTGCCTGTGTGTGCCCATCAATTAGCTCCCAATTATTAGCAAATACATATGGTGTTTGTTTTTCAATTCCTGAGATACTTCACTAGAGATAATGCTCTCCATTTCCATCCAAGTTGCTGCAAAAGACATTATTTCATTTCTTTTTATGGCTGAGTAGTACTCCATGGTGTGTGTGTGTGTGTATGTATTTGTGTATATATACCACATTTTGTTAATTCACTCATGAATTGATAGGCATTTTGCTTGATTCCACATCTTTGTGACTGTGAATTGTGCTGTAATAAACATTTGAGTGCAGGTGTGTTTTTGACCTGTCTTCAAGTTTGCCAATTTTTTTCTTTCACCTTTTTTAGATACCAAATAGTGGGATTGTTGGGTCAAATGCGATGTCTGCAATTATTTCTTTGAGGAATCTCCATACTGTTTTCCATATAGTTTGTACCAATTTGCAGTCCTACCAACAGTGTATATGCATTCCTTTTTCTCTGCATCATTTCTAGCATCTATCGTGTTTTGACTTTTTAATAATAGCCATTCTGACAGGGGAAGGTGAAATCTCATTATTGTTTTAATTTTCATTTCCCTGATGATTAGTGATGTTGAGCATTTCTTCATATGTTTGTTGGCCATTTGTCTATCCTCTTTTGAAAAACTTCTATTCATGCATTTGCGCTCTTTTTAATGGGGTTGTTTGTTTTTATATTGCTGGTTTGTTTGAGCTTTATGTAGATTCTGGATATTAGCCCTGTGTCAGATGTATAGCTTGCAAATAATTTCTTCCATTCTGTAGGTTGTCTATTTATAATACCCTGTTGACTATTTCTTTTGCTGTGCAGAAGGTTTTTATTTTAATCAAGTCCCATTTATTTATTTTTGTAGTTGCTATAATAACCTTTGGGGTCTTTGTCATAAATTCTTTGCCTAGACCAATGTCTAGAAGAGTTTTCTTTCATTTTCATCTAGGATTTTTATGGTTTCATGCCTTGTGTTTAAATCTCTTATCAATCTTGAATTAATTTTTGTATATGGTGAGAGATAGGGGTCCTGTTTCATTCTTCTGCATGTGGTTATATAGTTTTCCCAGCACCATTTATTGACTAGGGCTTCCTTTCCTTTTCACCAGTATATTTGTTCTTGTCTGGTTTGTCAAAGATTAGTTGGTTGTAAGTAGATAGTTTTTTGTCTGTATTCTCTGTTCTGTTACATTGGTCTATGTATTTACTTTTTCATCAGTACCATGCTGTTTTGGTTACTATGATCTTGTAGTATAATTTGAAGTATGTTAATGTGATGCCTCCAGATTTGTTCTTTTTGCTTAATGCTGCTTTGGCTATTTGAGTTCTTTTTTGGTTCCAAATAAAGTGTAGAATGATTTTTCCTTGATCTGTGAAATATGACATTGCTATTTTGATGAGGATTGCATTGAATCTCTGAATCACTTTGGGAACTATGGATATTTTAACAATGTTGATTCTACCAATCCTTGAGCATGAGATATTTTTTCATTTATTTATATCATCTATGATTTTTGTTCATCAGTGTTTCATAATTCTCCTTGTAGAGATTGTTCACCTCCTTGGTTAAGTATATTCCTATTTTATTTTCTTTGTAGCTATTGTGAATAGTGTTGAGTCTTTGATTTGACTCTCAGCTTGACTGTTGTTAGTACATAAAAATGCTACTGATTTGTGTACATTGATTTTGTCACCTGAGACCTTGCTGAATTTATTTATCAGTTCTAGGAGTCTTTTGGTGGAGTCTTTGGGATTTTCTAGATACAAGATCATATAGTCAGCAAAAATTGAAAGTGATATCCTCTTTTCTGATTTGCATACCCTTTATCTCTTTCTCTTGCCTGATTGCTCTGGCTAGGACTTGCATTACTATGTTGAATAGAAGTGGAGACAGTTGGCATCCATGTGTTGTTCCAGTTCTTAGTGGGGAATGCTTTCAACTTTTCCCATTCATGTTGGCTTGTGTGCTTGTCGTATATGGCTTTTATAATTTTGAGGTATGTGCCTTCTATGCATAGTTTGTTGAGAATTTTTATTTTCATTTTTTATTTTATTTATTTTTGAGATAGAGTCTCACTCTGTTGCCTGGACTAGAGTGCTGTGGCATCAGCCTAGCTCACAGCAACCTCAAACTCCTGGGCTCAAGTGATCCTTCTGCCTCAGCCTCCCGAGTAGCTGGGACTACACGCATGTGCCACCATGCCCGGCTAATTTTTTCTATATATATTTTTAGCTGTCCATATAATTTCTTTCTATTTTTAGTAGAGATGGGGTCTTGCTCTTGCTCAGGCTGAGCTCAAACAATCCACCCGCCTCGGCCTCCCAGAGTGCTAGGATTACAGGCGCGAGCCACTGTGTCTGACCTGTTGAGAATTTTTATACTGATACATGCTGGATTTTATCAAATGCTTCTTCTGCATCTATTGAGATGATCATATGGTCTTTCTTTTTGCTTCTGTTTATGAGGTGAATCATGTATATGGACTCGCATATATTGAACCATTTTTACATCCCTGGGATGGAACTCATTTGGTCATGGTGAATTATTTTTTTGATAAGCTGTTGATTTTAGTTTGCTAGTATTTTGTTGAGGATTTTTGCAACTATATTCATAAGGGATTTTGGTCTGTAGTTTTGTGACTTTTTCTTGATTGGGTGTTTGCATGATTGTTGTAGGTTTTTTAATGGTTTCCAGAGTTCCTGTAAAGTTATTTTAGTCAGTCTGTGGTTGTATATTTGATGGTCTTTTTGTTTGTTTATTTGTTTGTTTGTAGAAACCTAGAGCCTGGAGTTTCCTTTCAACTTAGTTTTTTAAGTGTAACATAAGACTGTGAAAAGGAAATAGTGACTTCTCATATTCAGTGGTTAATATATACCTCATTCTCTAGTTATGTGTTTTCTTCCACCTATAAAAGCACTTAAGTAGAGCAAAGCAGTCTCTTAACATAATATTTTAAATAGGGAAATCCATATTACCAGCATCTTTAGTCTTTCTGCTGAAACACACTTAACAGGAGTGCTCATGTAGTGAAACCTATCCATATATATGTCTGCAGTGTCTTGAGATGCTTGTAATTAAGTGTTCTTTCACAAGCAGAGTACTCCTTGCTGTCTGTTTGTGACTGAAATGTCATTTATCTTTACTCAGGTGGAGATGTCTGATAACTCACTTATATTTATCACATACTCCACAGTCATGAAGATTTAACACAATAGGTCAATCTACCTTAGATTTATTTTGTAATTTCTCTTTGATTGCTTCTGATGGTAGATTGGGGAGATATAGAGAGCAGCATTAGCTCACAAGATAAAATAAGTTATGTTTGGGTAATTATTCTGTATTAGTATATTTGAAAATACCTTCTATTTTTAAAGCTAAATTAAGCAGCGCACTATTACAAGCCTCTGGCCATTATATATCTTTGTTACCATGGCTGCAGGGTTTTTTTTTTTTTTTTTTTACTAGAATAAAAAAAGGTACTTTTCAGTCGCTTGAACTGTACATAAAACTTTGTAATTCATATATTAAACACACACACTCATACACACAAATGTATTACAAAGCTTTATATCACAGTGGTTAAGAGTATGAATTATGGCACTAACCTCTCAGAGTTTAAATTTTAGCTCTACAGACACATTCTGTAATTTTGGACAAATTACTTAAAATCTCTGTACCTAATTTTTTTTTCAGCTGTGAAATGTGGATAAAAGTAATATGCAACAAAAATGTGTCATTAGAATTAAATTACTTACTACCTACCAAATACATAGACTATTTCCCAGCATATAATATGCTGTCAATATGCTACAACCATTTTGTTTCTATGTACTAACAATGAAAAATCAGAAAAAGAAATTTTAAAAATCCACTTAAAATAATATCCAAAAGAATAAAGTACTTAAGATAAACATAGCACTGGAATCAATGGCTTGTAAACTGAAAAAGCATTGCTGAAAAAAAATAAAAAATACACAGACAAATGCAAATGTTACTTAAACAAACTAAATGCAACCTGAATAAATATAGTACTCATGGATTAGAAGCCTTAATATTATTAATATGGTCATGCTACCCAAAGAAATCTATAGATTTCATACAATCTGTAATTGAAATCCCATCATGATTGGAAATAGATAAATTCATCCTAAAATTCATATAAAATCTCAAGGGGCATCAAATAGCCAAAACAATATTAAAAAAAAAAAAAAGTTTGGTAAAACTCTGAAGTGTAGCCACCTGGTCTGTGATTTTTCCATTTTGGGAGGTTTTTAATTCCTTCTCCAATTTCTGAGTCTGAGATTGGTCTGTCCAGAAATTCTGTTACCTCCTGGGTGAAATTAGGGAGGTTGTATGTTTCCAGGAATTTGTCCATTTCCTCCTCATTATGTAGTTTTTGGGCATATAGGTTTTTATAGTAATTGAAAATAATGTTTTGTATTTCCATGGCATCTGTTGTGACCTCTCCTTTTTCATTTCTAATTGAGTTGATTAGAGTCCTTTCCCTTCGAATTCTTGTCAGTCTCGCAAGAGGGGTGTCAATTTTGTTTATCTTTTTGAAAAAACCAGATTTTGGTTTTGTTGATCTTCCGTATAGTTCTCTTATTCTCAATTTCATTTAGTTCTGTTTTGATCTTAGTTATTTCTTTTCTCTACTAGGTTTGGAATTGATTTGCTCATACAAAGAACTCATATCTATACTACAGAAATTATTCCACAACATTAAGAAAGATGGTATCCTTCCTAACTCATTCTACAAAGCCAATATCACCTTGATACCAAAGCCAGGAAAGGACATAACAAAAAAAGAAAACTACAGACCAATATTGCTCATGAATATAGATGCAAAAATCCTCAACAAAATTTTAGCAAATCAAATTCAGCAGCATATCAAAAAAATAATTCACTGTGACCAGGTGGGCTTTATTCCAGGGATGCAAGGCTAGACCAACATATGCAAATCTATAAATGCAATTCACCTCATAAATAAAGGGAAGAACAAAGACCATATGATCCTCTCAATAAATGCAGAAAAAGCATTTGACAAAGTCCAGCACACCTTTATAATAAAAACTCTTAACAAAATAGAAATAGATGGGTCACACCTTAAAATTATCAAGTCCATTTATGATAAACCCACGGCCAATATCATACTGAATGGGGAAAAATTGAAACCATTCCCACTTAGAACTGGAACCAGACAAGGTTGCCCACTATCTCCACTTCTATTCAACATAGTGCTGGAAGTTCTTGCTAGAGCAATTAAACAACAGAGGGGAATTAAGAGCATCCAAATGCAGGCAGATGAGATCAAACTCTCACTCTTTGACAATGATATGATATTATATCTAGAAAACCCCAAGGATTCAACCAAGAGACTCATAGAATTAATAAATGAATTCAGTAAAGTCTCGAGATACAAAATCAATACACACAAATCAGAGGCATTCATATACGCCAATAACAGTCAAGCCGAAATTCAAATCAAAAACGCAATACATTTTACAATAGCCTCAAAGAAAATTAAATATCTAGGAATATATTTAACAAAAGATGTGAGAGACATATACAGGGAGAACTATAAAACACTAAGAAAAGAAATTGTAGAACATGTAAACAGGTGGAAAAATCTACTTTGCTTGTGCATTGGTAGAAACAATATTGTTAAAATGTCCATACTACCTAAAGTGATCTACAGAATTAATGCAATCCCATCAAGGTACCAGTCATCATTCTTTACAGATCTAGAAAAAATAATTTTATGCTTTGTATGGAACCAGAGAAGAACTCGTATAGGCAAAGCAATCTTAAGTAAATAGAACAAACTGGGAGGTATCAGTCTACCAGACTTCAAGCTGTACTACAAGGCTATAGTAATTAAAACAGCATGGTACTGACATGAGAACAGAGACATATACCTTTGGAACAAGACTGAGAATCCAGAGATGAAACCATCCACATATGGTAATATAATCGTTGACAAAACAGACAAAAATATACACTGGGGAAAAGAATCTCTTTTCAATAAATGGTGCTGGGAAAACTGGATAGCTACATGCAAAAGACTGAAACTGGATCCCCACCTCTCACCGCTTACAAAAATCAATTCAAGATGGATAATAGTCTTAAACCTAAGGCATAAAACCTTAAGAATTCTAGAAGAAGATGTTGGGAAGACCCTTTCAGACATCAGCCTAGGCAAAGAATTTTTGAAGAAGACCCCCAAAGCAATCACAGCAGCAACAAAAATAAATAAATGGGATCTGATCAAATTAAAAAGCTTTTGCACAGCCAAGGAAACTATCATCAGAGCAAATAGACAGCCTACAGAATGGTAGAAAATATTTGCTCTCCACACATCTGACAAAGGGATGATAACAAGAATCTATCTAGAACTTTAAAAAATCAACAAGAAAAAAATCAAACAACCCCATCAATAAATGGGCAAAAGAAACGAACAGAAACTTTTCAAAAGAAGACAGAATAATGGCCAGCAAACATATGAAAAATGTTCAGCATCTCTAATCATTAGAGAAATGCAAATCAAAACCACAATGAGATATCACCTAACCTCAGTGAGATTGGCCTCTATCAAAAAATCCCAAAACAACAAATGCTGGTGAGGATGCCAAGCGATGGGAACACTCTTACACTGCTGGTGGGACTGCAAATTACTGCAACCTCTGTGGAAAAGAATTTGGAGATACCTCAAAGAGCTAAAAATAGAAATACCATTCAATCCAGCAATAGCACTATTAGGCATCTATCCAAAAAAGCAAAAGACACTCTATAATAAAGACATCTGCACCTGAATGTTTATGGCGGCACAATTCACTATAGCACAGATGTGGAAAAAACCCAAGTGCCCATGGATTCATGAGTGGATTATTAAAATTTGGTATATGTATACAATGGAATATTACTCAATTATAAGAAACGACAGTGATCTAGCATCTCATATTTTCCTGGATAGAGCTTGAGCCCATCATCTGAAATGAGGTATCACAAGATCGGAAGAATAGGCTCCACATGTACTCGCCGTCAAATTGGCACTGACTGGTCAACACTATGGTGCTCATGCAGTAATAATATTCTCCAGGGATTAGGGGTTTGGTGGGGATAAACTCACAACTACTGGACTCGATGAGCATTGTAGAGGGGAAGGGCATGCCTCCAATCCTTGCTTGGGTGAGTCAAAGACATAAAATGTTACCAAAATGTTTGTACCCTCATAATACCCTGAAATAAAAAAAAATTAAAATTAAAAGATAAGAAAAGAAAAAAAAGAAAAAAGTTGGGGGCCTCAATTTCCTGGCTTAAAAATTTGTTTCCAAACTATATTAATCAAAATAGTGTGGGAGTGGGATAAAGGTAAACATATAAACCAATGGAATATACTAGAGAACTGAGAAATGACCCCTCACTTATATGGTCAAATTTTCAACAAATTTGAGAAGACCTTCCAATAAGGAAAGGATAGTTTCTTCAACAAATGGTATTAGGAAAAATGTATACGCACAGGCAAAACAATGAATTTGGACTCTTATATTACAGCATGTGAAAAATTAACACAAAATGAGTCAAAGACCTGATTGTAGGAGCAAAAGCTATAAAATTCTTAAAAGAAAACATAGGAGAAAAGTTTCATGACATTGGATTTGGCAAGGATCATGCAGGGTGGGAAATCTGCAGCCTTGCAGCCACATGTGGCTTTCTGGATCCTTGACTGAGACCTTTTGACTGAATCCAAATTTTACAGAACAAATCCTTTTATTGAAAGGAGTGCAGCAGATAAAGATGAAACTTTTTTGCCTCCTTTGGCATTTAAAAAAGAACAATCTTGAAATCAGAAGGCCTGATAACGGGTTAATATCTAGGCTATATGAAGAACTCCTACAATTGAACAAAAACAAAAACCAATTAACCTGATTAGAAAATGGGCAAATAGGCCGGGCGCAGTGGCTCACGCCTGTAATCCTAGCCCTCTGGGAGGCCGAGGTGGGTGGATCACTCGAGGTCAGGAGTTCGAGACCAGCCTGAGAGAGACCCTGTCTCTACTAAAAATAGAAATAAAAATTATCTGGACAACTAAAAATATATATAGAAAAAAATTAGCCGGGCATGGTGGCGCATGCCTGTAGTCCCAGCTACTCGCGAGGCTGAGGCAGTAGGATCGCTTAAGCCCAGGAGTTTGAGGTTGCTGTGAGCTATGCTGACGCCACGGCACTCACTCCAGCCCGGGCAACAAAGTGAGACTCTGCCTCAAAAAAAAAAAAAAAAGGGCAAATAACTTGAATAGATATTTCTCTAAAGAAGAAATACAAATAGCCAATAAGCATATGAAAAGATGTTCAACATCATCCATCATTAATAGATTCAACTGAACAACTAAAATGAGATTCTGTTTACACCCAGTAAGATGGCTACTATTAAAAAAACATAAAGTATTAAGTTATTGAGGCTGTGGAGAAATTAGAAAACTTGTGCACTGTTTGTAGGAATGTGAATTTGTAAAGCCACTATGAAAAACAGTATTCATATTTCTCAAAAAGTATAAGTAGAATTAAGTTATGATCCATCCTTTTCTCTTTTGGGTATGTATCCAAAAGAATTGAAACAGAATATCAAAGAGATATTTGTACACCCATGGTCATAGTAGTACTCTTCCCATTAGCCAAAAGATAGAATCAACCGAAATTTCATGGATTTAAAAAAATTGATAAACAAAATGTGGTATATGCATACAATGGAATAGTATTCAGCCTTAAAAATTAAAAAAAAAAATCTGACACATTCCACAACTTGCATGAACCTTCAGGACATTTTAAAATAAGCCATTCACAAAAGCCAGATGCTGTATTATTCCTCTTATATGAGGTACCTAGAGTAGTTAAACTCATAGAAACAGAGTTGAATATGGTGGTTTCCCGGGCTAGAGTTAGGGAGAATGGGAAATTTAATGAGTATAAAGTTTCAGTTTTGCAAGATGAAAGTGCTGGAGATTTGTTGCATACCAAAATGGATATAGTTAACACTACTGAACTTATGTACTTAGAGATGTTTAAAATAGTACATTTTTAAGATAGCAAATGCTATGTGGCTTTTTTACCACAACAATTTTTTTAAATGAGTACATAATTAAAACTCATCTAAACATATGTTTACTCCATGTATGGTTTGAACGTGTCCCCTAAAGTTTATGTGCCGGAAACTTGCTGCGAAGCAACAGTGTTGAGAGATGGGACCTAGAAGAGGTGATTAGGTCATGAGGACTCTGCTCTTATGAATGGATTAATGTCGTTATTGGGGAAATGAGTTCTTGATAAAAAGGATGAATTAAATCCCTTTTGCTTCTCTGGCACAAGCTCTCTTGTTCTGTCTTGTGCCATGACAGACTGATGCAGCAGGAAGGCCCATACCAGATGCTGGAATCTTGATCTCAAACATCTGAGCCTTCAGAACTGTGGCAAACAAATCTCTGTTGTTTATAAACTACCCAATCTGTGTTATTGTGTTTCAGCAACACAAAGCAGATCAAGACACTCCATAATGTAGTTCCAATAAACATAAGTAAAAAATATAAAAAATGATAGAAAACTATACAAATCAAAATCTACACTTAGTGTTCAGTATACCTTCTCAGTACCCTATAAATTAGAAAGCAAAATGTCTGTATAGATAAACATGTTGAGGGCAATATAATTAGCAACAATAACAGCAATGCAAATTTATTCTAATTTATAAGTATTTAACAAGGCAATCAAAAATGAGAAAACACAAATATCTTTTGTGTAAGTATGGATATTTACCTAAATTATTTATATATAAAGCCAGAAAGTGAGATTCAACATTTAAAAGGAATAAACCTTTCCAGAGCATATACTTTGACCAGAGCAGTATGTAATTAAATCACACAAAGTAGACTTTAAAGCAGGAGACAAAACTAGAGATAAAAAGCCATTCTATATGATAGACAATCAATGCAATGAGTAGTGATAAACATTCTGTGTTTCTATGTACCAAATATTCAAGTGTCAAAATATATAAAACTGAAATTGAAATTAAAAAGGGAGAAACAGACAAATTTATAATTAGAGAAGGTGATTTTAACACACAGCTATTAATAGCTAATAGAATAAGCAAACTACAACAAAACAAAAGTATGATCATACAACAAAGCTTGAATAGCATAATTGAAAAAACATGAGTAAATTGCTGTAAATAAATAAGGCACCAAACCTTGACATTATTTTCTTTGTACATGGAATGTTAGTATTTCTTAAAATCAAATATATGCTGTACGTTAAAGAATAACTCTATAAAATCCAAAAATTTAAATATTTTAGATTATATTCTCTGATTAAAATGAAATAAACTAGATAACAAAAACATAAAAATTACTAGGAAATTCTCCCCATTTGGGAATTAAGCAATGTACTTGCAAATAACCCATGTGTTAATGAAGACATTAAAGTGGAAATTAGAAAATAATCTTACCTTAATTACAACAGAGATATGACTGATACATCAATATATGTCAAATGCAGATACAGCATCAGAGCATAAATTAGACACACAAAAAGACTAAACGATAATTTAAGCTTTCATCTCATAAAGCTAATAAAAGAATAGCCTAGATAAATATTAGGCTATATTTATAATTTAATGTAAATATATAAATATAAAAAAGAAATAATAAAGGATAGAACTAATAAATGAGAGAGGAAATATAAAACAAAGTCTATCAACAAAGCCTATGTCATTCTTTCTAAAGATTAGTAAATTTGAAAATGTGCCAGCAAAAATAATAAAGGAAAAAGAAGCCTCTAGACACCTTTTCTTTTCTAACCCAGGGTGGCATAGTAAATGCAAAAGCCTCATGGAGAGGCTGAACTTCTGCCTGCACCCAGCAGTAATGAGGAGCATGTCCTCCCCATTCCCCTGGATGTCAACCAAGATGCCCTTCTTTCCCTGCTGGAGCAGTGACAAAAGAGGTCTGGGAATCCAGTAAAACACAGATACATTAATAATTAGGACCTAAAATTTCACAACATGATAATTCAAATGTCCAAGTTTCAACTGAAAATCAATCATCACCCCAAGAAACATCAAGATCCCAACTAAATGAGAAAAGACAATCAACAGATGACATCAAGATGACACAGATGTTAGAGTTGCCTGACAAGGATTTTAAAGTAGGCTTTACAAAAATACTTCAAAATGTATTTACAAATATGTTTAAAACAAATGAAAAAATAGACAGACTATGAAAAAAATGGTGTTTTAACATGTAAATGAATATGTAAAAGAGAGCAAAATGGAAATTTTAGTATAGTACTTAAAAACACAATAATAAAAATAAAAGAAACCTCCATATACGGGCTCAACAGCAAAAGAGATTATACAGATGAAAGAGCAGTGAACTTGAAGATATAATGATAAAGCTATTCAAATTCAAGAAGGGAAATATTAGGGTAAAAGAAAAAATGAAGAGAGCCTCAGGGATATGGGAGACTATCAGAGAATTTCAAACGTTTATGTCATTGGAATTCTAGAAGGGAAGAAGCAAGAGGATGGGGCTGAAAAAGTTTCAGAAAATAATGGCTGTAAAAACTTCCAAATTTGGCAAAATATTTTAACTTTCATTTTCAAGAACTGAGCAACTATCAGAGAGAATAAACACAAAGAAATCAATGCCAAGGCACATAATGGTCTAACTTCCAAAAACTGAAGATTAAGAAAAAATCTTAGGCCGGGCGAGGTGGCTCATACCTGTACATCCTAGGACTCTGGGAGGCTGCACTGGGAGGATTGCTTGAGCTCAGGAGTTTGAGACCCCAGCCTGAGCAAGAGCGAGACCCCTGCCCATGTCTCTACTAAAAATAATTAAATTAATCAAATAATTAAATTAAAAATAATTTTAAGAACTCTTATAAAAACTGTTATCAGTTTGATAAAAAAATACTACATCTAACATCATATTTAATGGAGACAAATTGAATGTTTTTCCCATGATATTGGGAACAAGGGAAGTATATTCACTTTTGCCCCTGCTATTCAATATAATACTGGAAGTTCTAGCTAGTCCTGCAAGGCACAAAAAGAAATAACAGACATATAGATTGCAAAGGAAGGAATAAAACTGTCCCTAATAGCTGATGGCAGGATAGTCTATGCAGAAAATCTTGTGGTGAGCAGGTGTATTAGTTTCCTAGGACTGCCTTAATAAAGTGTCAGAAACCAGGCAGTTTAAAACATCAAAACATATATTGTCTCACAGTTCTGGAGGTTAGAGGTCTGAAATCAAGGTGGTACCAGAGCCATGATCCCTCTGAAACCTATTGGGGAGATCCTTCTTTGCCTCTTCTAGCTTCTGGTGTTTTCTGGAAAAGCTTGGCACTCCTTGGCTTGCAGGTGCATAGCTTCAATTTCTGTCTGTTGTCACATGGCCACCTTATCTCTGTGTGTCTCTTTTCTCTTATAAAATCACCAGTTATATTGGATTAAGAGCCATCCTACTTCCGTATGAACTTATCTTAACTAATTAGATACACAATGAGTTTATTTCCAAACAACGTCATGTTTTGAGTTACTGGGGTTGGGACTTCCATATATTACTTTTTGGGGACACAATTCAATGTATAACTATAGGCAAAGCCAATTAAGGAGTAGCTATGCAGAGAACCAGGTAAGAGGGGAAAAAAAGCAAGTTTAAAGAAGGAGGCAGCACCTCTGTATTTTCGTAAGACCACCAATTTTTTTTTTTTTTTTTTTTGCAAAACCATACAGACAGTCCACAACTTATAATGATTCTGCTTATGGATTTTCAACTTTAGGATGTGTTTATCAGGAGGCAAACCAATCCTAAATTGAAGAGCATCTAGATTTATGATGGTTCAATTTATGATTTTTCAACTTTGTGATAGGTTTATCAGGGTATTAATACATTCTCAACTTAGAATGTATGTGATCTATGATGCCTTCATTGAGAACTAGCACCATCATAAGTGGAGGAGCATATGTATTTCTTTTTCTGTTGAAGTTCTCACAGAGCAGTGATGTTCAGAAGAAATAATCCCGAGTTGGGATTATCCCAGGTAAAAAGCAGTAATTTTGAGGGTGCAACCAGGAGATTTACAGAAGCAGGCATGGAATTCAGGTTACAGAGGTAATTATATAAAGATAAAAGACATAAATACAATAATAAAAAATAGAGGGCTCAAAGGGTTGACAGATATAATGAGTTCAAGGACTGAGTCAGTCTGGCAGAGAACTGGAAGCGGAGGAAGTTGTGGTCCAGTAGGAGAGTTTTTGACTTTAAAATCTGACAGTTGGAAAGGTTCTTGGAGATTAAGGGATCAAGATGTGCATAAGAGAATCAGTGCATGAACACAGCAGGGTCGCTGATCTTTAGATTTGTGAAAGTAAAGAATTTAGAGACAGGAGAACCAGATTTATCATCTTTGTATACTGTAGAATCACCTATAATGATACTGCAACTTGCCTTGAGAAAGTGTTTCATCCATATTTCAAAATCTCCATTAAAAGAGGGAATGACCAAGTTATCAGAATATGGCATAAACCAGCAAGGGTTGAATATGGTATGGCCGAGAGATGTGAGCTCAAATACGAGAGATTTTTACGTCTCTCAAAAAAATTGTTTGGAGGCAACATTAGGGAGCTTGTACAAATGTGAATTACAGAGAGCTGCAGTCCCCAGTCTCTCAGCCACAGACCTTACCTGTCCGAGGCCTGTTAGGAACTGGGCCCCAGAGCTCTGCGCATCTCCCCACTTCCCCTGGCGTGCCTGGAAAAATTCTCTTCCATGAAACTTAGTAAGGGGGTGGGGCGCAAGAGCTGCACGGCGGGAGGGTGAGCAGCCATGGGGGAGAGCTGGGGAAGCCTCCGGCTTCATCTGGCTTCATCCTCTCCCCCTCACTCGCATCACCACCTGAGCTCCTCCTCCCCTCTCCTCCCCAAGTGGAAAAATTGTCTTCCATGAAACTGGTCTCTGGTGTCAAAAGGCTGGGGACAGCTAATATAGAGTACAGAGGCATGATCAGTGTTGAATTGAATATTGCTGGTAGTTTTAAGAAGTATAAAAAAAAATTGAGGCTTGAGAAAGAATTCAGTACTGTGGAATTTTGAGTAGCCCTTCTCTAATGTTTTGATCCTATGTCCAATCTAAAATCATGAGATATTCCTTTCTTTTAAATATCAGCATTTTATTTTATTGTATTGGGTGGACGTTTTTCTTTACTCATTACATACTTCTCTGGCCATTTTTAAAAGTATACTGTAAGTATTTTAATATTTGTTAATAACCACTTAAACACAGAAAATCTACTTTGCTAGGACAGAGTACTAATCTAAAGATGTAGGTATTTATATGAAGGTATACTATAGTTCATTATTAGTGTAGTATTCTTTCATAGTTAATTTTTATTATAAGCTGCAGAGAAAGATAACTTGAATTCAATGTAGCGTCAACCTAAACAAAGAGATGTTTATAGCCCCTCACCTGTTTTACTGCTACATTTCCCAACTATCTATTACATTTGAGGCTATTTGCCCCAGTACGCAATGGCTTAAATCCAGTATTCTTTTTTATGACTTTTGACTGGTGTTCGATTCTTCCACTTATTTCCAATTCTTTAGATTTTCTTTGTTGCAGCCATCAATAGGTATGACCAATCCTAATTTGTGTTTGCAATATTTTATTTTTGGGTTTGAAAACCAGAGAACAAATATTATTAGAAACCTAGGTCAAAAATAACCAGACTCTAAAGGACAGTCTTAGAACATAATTTTCTTAATTTTCATAATTCAAATGTTTGATGGTTCAGTTTTAGATACATAAATTGCTAGATACATGCTAAGAAATGGGTCAAATCATATTTTTTGCATGAAATGCCATAATATATTTTATGCTGAACATTATTTTTATTAAATATGATATTATTCTTTCTTTTTTTTGAATCTGTTATAGTCACTATGGAGAAAAAACATTATTTAGAAGTATATACTTTTCTTATCATTATATTATCACTCTGAAGGATAGATATGTAAGGATGCACTGTGAATCAACATAGCCAAACTAATGCTGCATAACAACACCTCCCTCCCCTAAGGTCTCAGAAGCATAATATAACAAATGTTTATTTCTGATTCATGCTACATAGACAACGCAGAAAGTTCTGCTTAATAGATTAACAACTCAAAGATCCAAGTTGATATAGGCTTCATTTCAATGTATAATTTCTATACTTCTTAAGAAACTAAAAAAGAAAGAAAGGTGGTAGTAGAATTTGGCTGTTAAATATTTCACATTTAATTTTCCAAAGCAAGTTGTTTGCCCACGTTTAACTTCAAAGGGATAAGGAAGTACAGTTGAAACACTATTAAGTACACATAGGAGAGAAATGGAGTATTTGGGAACAACCTAAAAATCACTACATCTAGAACTAATAAATCTCTTGAAAAGAGTTTCTTAATAGGGTCCATATACCCTAAAGAAGTCTAATAAATCAAAGGTATACATAAACTCTGTGAAAATGTCTGAAAATAATATGTATAAGGGACATCTTCATTGTCTTTGTCAGATTATCAAAGATTCATGGAATTCTTTCATTAGGAAAGGATATATTATAGAAATTATATTATGTATCAGGAAAGAAAATACTTACAAATAGGCAAAAGTACTAAAAATACTGTGTAGCACCTTACTCAAATAATGTGACTATATTTGAAGTATTCTAGATTTTAGTCAGGACTGTATTTCTTATCCTGAAATCTCTGTGTAATGTGATAAATAATTTTATTTCTTAGGACTTCTAGGTTGTTCATCTCATCTTTGCAGTAGCAAAATCAGGACATATGCTGATTAAGGGAATTGCTTTAAATTCACTGGAACAAATATCACCTTGTAACATTAATTTTAGAATGATTCTCTTTTTCCATTTAGTACATCTAGTTCTAGGTTAAATGATGACTCTGTGATCTGGGAAAAAAACCAAGGTAGATAAAGAGTTATATTCTGTACTAAATCGAAAAGTTTCATTCCCTATTTTCATACCTTTAAAGCACAAGGAAAGTTCATATTGCTCTTTGTGCTGACATATCTCTTCAAGAAATAATCCACTTTTTGCCATCAAAATAGAGTAGACGAATTTGACTCATTAAAAATGTTGTTATGAGAGTGGTTATGATGATGCAGATTAATTTCTGGCCATTCAGTGCTTTAGAAACTTTAAAACATTTATTATTACCATGTTTATGTGCTGTGCCATTCAGTAAAATGACAGCAACATTTTATCTCAAGAAGTTAGAGAAGAATGCATTTTAAAAATACATTTATTGGACATTTTACAGAAAATGCAGGGTTATAATAATGCATACAACAGCATTATCATAAATAGTAGCTATAATAAACAGCAGTTAAAAAGATTTTATGGGAAATAATCACCAAAAACCAGCTTTTTCTTACGGTCTAGGATATGTGCTTTAAAACTGTTAGAGAGTTCTCCTCCTATAATTAAATGGAATGTTTGTATTTAACTACCAGAAGAAAAAATGATAAAGGATTCTTACAGTGATTTTTACATGTTTGATATCCTTACATTTTTGTTACCTTAATTTCATAAACAGTGCCGGCACATGCAAATTGAAGTAAGGAATCAGAGACATTATCTAGAGTAAAGCAAATCTTTTTTTCCCCTTAATTGCCTAGATCGTTTACATACAGAAGTGTAAAAAATGCAGATAGTTATGTAAATTTGTCACTTCCCATGTTGTTGGTGAAAATAAACAATATTTGATTATGCTAACAATATGGGATTAAACTGGAATTTTTGACCTGAAATGTATTATGCATCATAAGGTTGATTTTTCTTAAAGAGCACAAAGAATTTGGGGTACAATTTTTTAATTGCATGATTTTTAAAAATAAATATCTGTGTGTATAAATATCTGTATATTAGCAAATGTGAGTTCATCTTTCCTATCTTTATTCCTTATAAAATAGGCGAGAGATATTAACCTTACTCGTAGTAAAGGGCAATCAGACAAGCCACAAGGTTTTAGACTGGAAGAGAAGTTACGTATTTCAAAGCTCCCATGAGATTTACAGCACATAAAACAGACTTATGACCCTGGATGAGATTGTGCTTCAGTCTTGGACATATCCGTTTTTTATGGTCATTAAAAGTTATTGAGTTAACTGCTCATTATACGGTTTAATCTGCACTCTTACTTTTGATCTACTTTCAGGACAGCTAAAGTAGTTAAGTTAAAATAAGAGCTCTTGGGAAACTTTGAAAATGTGTAAAATTTGACCTCAGGTTTAAATGTGGTTGAAATTCAGAGAAGTTTTGCTGATTTCACCAATTTATTCTTCAGTTACATACATTGCAAATTATCTTTTTCCATTCTATTGCTTGCATACTTACTCTTCTTAATTTTGATTATTGAGGAGAAGTTTCTGATTTAAATGCAGTCTAATATATCAATTCCTTTCCTTTATGGATAATGTTTTATGTATCCTTTAAAAAAAACTTTCTACAGTACAATTCAGGAATATATTCTCAGAATTTTCTAGAAGCATTTGGAACTTATTTTTCTTTTATTTTATATCCATAATCCACTCGGAATTATTCTATGTGAAGATAATTGTGGAGAGTGGCATCAAGCTTCATTGAGATAAACATATCATAGGATTCTAAGATTAAATAAACATGGAATGAACACACTAACATTAAATTACAGCATACCTTGATAAAAATAGCCAAATGTTGAGGCTACCTCTATGTTCTAGAGATGTAGAAGGTATGATATGTATAATATGTACATTTCATGAAGAAAGGAATGAAATGTTTATAGTAAATTTTTCAAATAGGCCAGACAGCATGTAACTAATTTAAAACATTGGTATTGAAAATGATTAACTTAGAAGTTTGATGTTTAAAATAAGGAAGGCCTTCATTACTTCTTTTGGATTATGATTTTGTGAAATACAATGGACCTATTTTAATTCTACTGTAATTTGTTTTATATTCCACATTTCTTTACCTAAGCTTCCTATGGTTATGCAATATATTCAATAGTATTTTGATAATTCTTCTGTATAGCGGTCCTCTTAAATTTGCTTAAGATTTCTCAAGGATGCCTCCAAACTATTTCTCGTCCACTTTCATGTAATAACTTGCTTGTACTTTGATCTTGTCATTTCTGGATTAGCTATATTCAATCCCCTGTTATGTCTATCTTATATAATTATCTACTGATCACTCTATTTAATACAATACTTTGTTTCTGTCTCAAGACTTACTGTCAAGTTACAATTGCATCATGTGAATATGACAGTCTTTTTTCTTCCTCCCAACATCTATCTATCTATGCTACTTACTGCACTACACATGGGCAATTTGGATTCCAAATTCAATATTAATTGAAGTGGTGATAACAGCATCTTTTTCTCATTCCTGATCTCAGGGGAAAGCTTTCAATATTTCAAAATTAAGTATAACATTTTTTCTTCAAAATTTGCTATGTTCTACTTGTTAAATAAGAAAGTTTAATTTCTGATTTGTAGTTTCTGCAACTAATAGACAGAACTTTTGAAAATGACTATATTTTTTCTCAATTTATTGAGTATGTAAAATTTTCTTTCCTTATTCTTTTAATATTATAAATTGCAATGGTTTAATTTCTAATGCTAAATAAATTCTAAAATCCTAGGTTAAATTGTGATTTTAACTTTTTCATATATTATTAGATTTGGCTTACTAACATTTTGTTTGGGATTTTTTTTTTCTCTGTGTTGACTTAAAATATTTCTGTTTTTCTGGTGGTATACCAGTCTATTTTGTTAAGATAATGATGACCTTATAAAAAACAAGCCAGGAATTACTCCCTACTTTACTGTTCTTCTGAGAATTTTATCTAAATGATTTTGTTTCTTCTTTAACTATTTGGAAGAAGCTGCAGGTTAAAGCAAACCAAGGCCTGTAAATTTTGTTCTCAGAATGTTTTAAAATATAGATTCAATTTCCTTTATAAATACAGGGCTATTTAAATATACTATGTGTGTCAGTTTTGTAAATTGTGTTTTCTAGGAATTTGACTTTATCTTCTGAAATATGTTGGCAGTAAATTGCTCGAATTCAGCTCCTCCTTAAAACCCTATGTGTGATCTTTCAGGCCTGACCTTAGGCAATTACAAAGGCTTTATCTGACAGGCAGGTGAAGCTGGGAAAGCTGCCCTCCACCACCACACTTGGTGCAGCCGGTGTATGCAGTCTCTTTTTTTTAAATTAATTAATTATTTTGTTTTAATTTCAGAATATTATGGGGGTACAAACATTTTAGTTACATATATTGACTTTGCATCACCTTAAAGTTAGTTACAGTCAAGATATCAGCCCTCCTCATGGCCAGTTATAAGTGTGTCCTCTGCACTAATCCACTCTACCCTGTAGCCTGCATCCTTCCATAGGGGAAAGTGGAACTGGAAAATTGGAGCTATCTCTGGCTTTACACTCTTGCTTACACCATCATAGTAAGCGACTAAAGGTTTAATGCATTCATTTTTGGCTGAGTCTTACAGCTCAGCTCTAACTCTCCCAACTCAGCTGCGCACCTGACAAATATCTTAACAATATTTAATACACATTGCATGTTGTATAGCAATAGATTAATGATAGTATTATTCATTTAGTATCTCCAGAAGCTGCAGCAATGTTTCTTTTTTTATACTAATTCTCTTTTGAATCTTCTTTCTCCCTCTGTCTCTTTCTATTGATGAGTATTTCTAAAGATTGAATTAATTTTTCAATATTCCACCTTTGGATTTATCTGTTTTCTCTATTGCACATTTGTTTTAATACTTTTTTGATAATGACTTGTTTGGCAATTTTATCAATTACTGTTCTAGTTCTGTTATTCTCTGTCTCTTGTTTCCTTTAGGTGCAATTTGTTCATCTTTTTAACTTCTAAAGATGAATCCATAATTAATATTTAGCAATGTTTCATTCTTTATATAAACAGTTAAGGCTATAAATTTAACTCATGAATGGCTTTATCTGCATTCTACCGATTTTGTTATGTTTTATTTTTATAATCAATCAGTTGAATGCTTTCTAATTTATATTTTTTTCCTCTGATTCATATGTTATGTCAAATGTTACTGCTTACTTGCCAAATATTTGAGGGATTTTTTTCTTATTGTATTCTAATTCAATTTCATTGTAGTCAGATAATTGTCTAAATGGCTTAACTTTTTAAAATTTTGTTGAAGCTTTTTTATGGCCAACTTTATGGCCAACTGTGTTAAATATTCTATGTGTATATTAGAAAAGAATATGAATTCTGCAGTGTTTGTTCTACCTATGCCAGTAGCTTAATTTTTAATTGTGCTCTGATTTTCTCTACTGCTATTTTTTTTTAATTTCAGAATATTGCAGGAGTATGCACGTTTTGGTTACATAATTTGCCTTTGTTCAGTTTGAGTCAAAGTTTTAAGTGTCACCCATATAATGTGCATTGTAACAGTTAGGTGTGAATTTACCTGTTCCCTCTTCTCCCCTCCCACCTGCTTGATTTCCATTGAATTTTACTACCATATGTGCACATGAGTGTTGATCTATAAGTTTCAATTTAGTAATGAGCATGTATGATTTTTGTTCTTCCATTCTAGTGATACTTCACTTAAAAGGATGGTCTCTAGTTCCAGCCAGGTTGTTACAAAAGGTATTAGTTCCCCACTGTTTTTATTGGCTGAGTAATACTCTGTGATATACATATATACCACATTTTATTGATCCACTCATATATTGATGGGCACTTGGGTTGTTTCCACAACTTTCCAATTGTGAATTGTGCAGCTATAAACATTCAAGTGCAAGTGTGGTTTTTTTTTCCTTTGGATAAATACACAGTAGTGGGATCAAATGATAGGTCTACTTTTAGTTCTTCGAAGTATCTCCATACTGTTTTCCATAGAGGCTGTAGTAGTTTGAAGTCCCATCAACAGTGTATAAGTGTTCCTTTCTCTACGCATCCATGCCAGCATCTGTTGCTTTGGGACTTTTTAATACAAGCCATTCCCACTACAGTTAGGCGATATCTCATTGTGGTTTTGATTTACATTTCCCTGATGATTAGAGATGTTGAGCAATTTTTCATATGCCTATTGGCCATTAGTCTATCTTCTTTTGAAAAGTTTCTGCTCATGTCTTTTGCCCACTTTTTAATGGGGTTGTTTGATGTTTTCTTGCTGATTCACTTGAGTTCTTTGAAGATTCTGGTTGTTTGCCCTTTATTGGATGTATAGCATGCCAATATTTTCTCCTATTCTGTAGGTTGTCTATTCACTCTACTGATTGTCTCCTTGGCTGTGCAGAAGATTTTTAATTTAATCGAGTCCCATTTATTTATTTTTGGTGTTGCTGTGATTGCCTTTGGGGTCTTCTTCATAAATTCTTTACCTCGGCTGATATCTATAAGAGTTTTCCTGACCCCTTCTTCTGTTTATTTTTCCAGCTATTAAGATAGGTGTGTCTAAATCTCCTGCTATTTCTTAATTCTTTCTATATTTTATACATTTTATAGCTATGTTATTATTTATATATAAATTTATAATGTATATATTTTCACTCCATATCTTAGATTTATTTCATTAATAAAACACCTCCAAACTGTTTTCTATAGCAGCTGTACCATTTTAAATTTCTACCATCAATGAACAATAAATAACCCACATTCTTGCCATTACTTGTTATTTTCTGGATTTTTTTGTTATTTTGTTTTTATTTCTTTTTTATTTATAGCCTAGTGGTATAAAGTGGTACCTTATTATGAGTTTGATTGGCATTTCCCTAATTGCTAATGATGTACAGCATTTATTGTGCTTTTTGGCCATTTGTATAACTTCCTTTAAAAAATGTCTTTTCATGCTTTTTGCCCATTTGTAAATTTATTTTTTGTTGTTTTTGTGGGGCTGTAAAAGTTCTTTATAAATTCTAGATACTAGACCATTATCAGATGTATAATTTACATTTTTTGTCCCATTCTATTATTGATGGATTGACAAGTTACTTGAGGATATTAATATTTTATTCTGTTTTTTATTCACATTGCCTGGAAAATAGTAGTCACTCCATAAATGTTTGTTTAATTGATTTAATTAGTAAAAGCTTAGTGATCGTTTGTAGTGCATTATTATGACTTGTGTGCTTTGTGCTGCCCATTATCAGACAGTCTTTGAGAAGGTATTTTGGGGTATATATTTAAATATTTAAATATTTCATTCAAATATTTCAAAAGAGGCTTTGAGCTAATAAATCCCATTTTTTGAGAATAATGACTTAAGTTTCTACAAATGGTAGCATGCTTAGATAAAATTTATCTTAAAAATTTTAACTACTAGAAAAAAATGATTTCAAAATATGAAATTTCCCTGAGTTTCTGATCATGTGGATATAAGCTAAGGGAAGCCACTATATTTCAGTTCAAATATTATTGCTTTATCATTTCTTAAGTATCCTGTCATATTTCAATAACCATCTGTTAAAGAGATATTTAAGAAATGGAATCAAAACAGACAAGAAAGAAAATGAAACACTTGTCATAGATTTTAGAACTCATATATTAATATTTCACAAATGGGCCAGTTGGAAAGTTGGAATAGATTAGATAGGCATTTTCTAATTAATTTCTACTATAATCTTTCATATATTCATAGAAAAGCAATTTGTTCTATGAATGCACTTATTTTTTTCTACTTATTTCCTTTTTAAACACACAGGATAATTTATACTGTCAATTAACTCAGTAATAATTTCACTTGGTATTTTCTAGAAAATGACAGACTGTGGAAATACAGACACTGATTTTCATTTCTATGAAAGATGTAAGTTGCATAGTATAATAACACCATGCGAATCTTAGTTTTGGAGACCATTATTACTTCAGCCTTTGTTATTTTTTTATTTGTTTTTCATTTGTTTTTGATGAGAAAAATGAAGTATGAGAGCTGAAAAGACTTGTCTAAAGTGACCTTAGAAAATAATGAAAACTACAAAACAGAAGAGGATTTCCATTTACTCGGTTTTGTGAAGGTGTACCTGAGAAACCTTCACACCCGTAATTCTAAGACCAATAAGATAAGGATGCTGTACAAGACCATTATATTATTTTATGTACCAGAATGAAGTACTTATCCAGTGGAAATAAAATAGTCAAGAGTTGATAACAAACAACAGAAGAATGAATCAAGTAGATTTTCAAATGACTTCAATAGAGAGAACCTTAGAAATATTTAATGACAAGGAGATTTATTTATGGATTATGTTTAATAAGACTACTCTTCCAAGCTTCCCATGAAATATATGTAAAGACTCAGAAATAGGAGCTCAGGAAAAATTTGTAAAAGATAATTTAAAAATCTATTCTTTACCAAAATATTGAATAATTTTGATAATTGGGTCAAAACCTAATTTATTTCATTGTACTTTATTTTTGTACAAGCCACCAATATTTATTTGAAGAGCACAGATCCCTGAAAGCAACAATGAATAGTGGATAGATCTAACATATAGGGCTCTACATTAAAACAATTCATCTCTGATTTCAGATAAAATATTGATGTATATTGGGTTAAAGACATGGAAAATTTTTTTGGTATTATATCTTCTGTATTCTAATTTTTACCTTTTTTTCACTTATATAGTTTGTCAGGGAAATATCAATGAGAATATGAAAATGTGTTTTTCAATTTCCCAGTCTTGATGAATAGCTACATTATGAAACTAGGAAATTATCCTTGACTCTTTCTTTCCTTCATCCTTTACAAACACATGAACTCACATGTAAAGTTGGCAAATACTAACATTTATACATTCTTAACAATTCTAATATCTCTTATGTCTGCCTCTGTATCAATTGTCCAGGGGAATATGCTCAACTTCTAACTAATTACTCTTCCTCAGTACTCTCAACTTGAAGCCAGATTAATTTGCATTACATTCCTCAGATGGATCTGGGCAAAGTCAATTGAAAATTTTCTGGAAAGGATTGACCATCATAGATGCTAGTAAGAACATTCATGATTAATGAAAGGAGGTCAAAATATTAACATTAACAGGAATTTTCTTTTCTTCTATGAAAATATAGCACTTTTATTCAAGAAAATCATACTGAGATATATTCACATATGTTGGTTCAGTAAATGCTCTCCCCTAAAAAAGGTAAAATTATATGAACTTCAAGAACTTTCTGGAAGAAGAAATGCAAACTGTATTTACAGTGGAATAGTCTCATCTGCAACATTATAGTGCAATGTTCATCAGTAGCCTCATCTGCTTACAGACATATCTCTACAGTCACAAACTCAATCTCTTTCTCCTGCACTCTACAGCCAATCAATTCTTATAAATGATAGATTTCATTTTCCCCAAATTTACTATGATTCAGTATAACATCATTACCTTTCATCTATGCTACTGAAATAGGCTTTACACAATTTTGTTTACTTTATCTTGATATCATACTGTACATCTTTAATCATTTCCCTTACCATCTCCTTTTGTTCAGTAGACAGTGAGGACCTATGACCCCTCCTTGGGACAAAGGTGGGTGCCCTGAACAACTAGGGGAGGAAGGAACCCCTACCAATCTGCCAGCCAGAACTTACTGTACCAACTCATAAAGAATCCAGAGGTACAAAGGGGTCTGGAAAGGTGACCTAAAACAACCCAAGGCTAATTATCATGTCATTAGCTTAAATCTACACCGTAGTTCACCCTCCCAATTGGCTTTCAGAGAGGTTTATGGGGGATGTGCATGCACAGTAAGACTCAGGTGATACAACTCAGGTACCAACTGTCCATCAAAGTGGTTTGATGGTGACATCTGAACCACAAGGAGAGTCCAACCCAGACACTATAAAACAAGACCCCAGACCATGACCAAGACCCTTTTTGTTATGTTTTGTTTCACATTTGCCTTGCTTTTGGTATGTCTGGTCATTCTTTGGCCAAGAGTACACCAAGAACTTAGAACAGACTACGACCCGACATTTTCACCAAGGGAGTCAGATAATTCAATGTAATGAATTTTCTTAAATTCAAAGACAAAAACTTAAGGTTAAGTTTTATTATAGCAGACTGGCCAGAATTCTAAAGAAATAGAAGTACATGTAACATTTTACAGTAAAGACATATAGGAGTGAAATGTAAAACAGGTATACCTGTTATTCAGCTTGAATTTCAAAAATACTCATAAACATTTCATACTTAAAATGAGAGAATGTTTGTGTTGACAAGATTGCCAGGTACTCTTTAAACTATAGAATTATTCCCTTTCTTCAAATTCAATAGGAAGAACAGAACATTCATCAAAGCAAGTAGGAAACTTCATGCACAGTTTCTCAGTCATTTTAATGGAAATTCTGCCTTTAACTCCCCAAGCTCTCAATAAGCACATCTTTTAAGAAGATGCTTTAATCTATTTAATTGTTTTTGAAGTTTGATATTTCTTGTCTGAAAATGGCTTTCCTACTAAGTTGTTTTCATACATTCTGAAGAAGTAGAGCATAGCCATTTTATTCATGTTTTAAGTGAATGTCTTTAAAGAACAACATCAAAAAAGCAAATACCATTATAGAATAATAATTAGAATTTTGAAAATCCAATAAAATATAATAAATATATTATTTGCAACTATATGAGTGTGTGTGTATTTGTGTTTACTTCAGTATTAACATATTCATCTTATTACAAACACCAAAATAGTATGTTTTGTTTTCTTTCATTTTATATAATTTTTGTGCTTTGGAGAAATGGCTTCTTCATGGAAAAGGAAAAATTTTTATTTGATGTATATTTTAATTTAGAACTTATTGTTTTCATCTTTTGGGCCTCAGGTGGAAACAAATATTACAGATTTCTAATTTAACGTAAAATTCATAACATTAAAATCTCAACACAGGCTGATGCCCAAATAATGTGAGTTTGGCAAAGATAGAATGCTATAGTTCTATACACACACACACACACACACACACACACACACACACACACACCTGAAATATATAGGAAATTATCAAAGACATGCTGTAGCAAAAGTCTCAACAACAAAAAGTTGTGGGTTTCCAAATTTCAAAGGGCATTGTTTGCTAGATCAATGGTGGAGATAAAAATTATACGACTACCCTCAAAAAGAGACTTAACAGTATCTCATAAAGTTAAGTATCCATCCACTCCTAGGTATTTTTCAAAGAGAAAGGGAAATATATATCCACATAAAAATATGTTTGTAAATGTTTATGGCAATTTTATTTAAAAACCAAAAAAAACAGAAACCACCCAAATGTACATCAACTTGTGAATATGTAAGCAAATTATGGTGTGTTCTTATAACAGAATACTATTCAGCAACAGCAAGAAATAAAGCACTAACAAAACAGGAATATGAATGAATCTCAAAAACAGTATGCTAAGTTAAAGTAGCAAGATACTAAAGACTGTATTTATATGAAACTCTAGAAAATTCAAAACTATGTAATAGGATTATGTGATGGAAATATCCTAATCGTTGATTGCAGAGGTGGTTTCGTGAATTATACATGTCCCTAATATCATAGAATTATACAATGAAAATTAGAGAATTTTACTGAATATTTATTTCACCTCAAAGAAGTGAATATGCACCAAGACATAGCATCATGCAATTTTAGAATTCTAGGGACAAAAAGAAAATAATAAAGAGCTTCTAGAAGGAAAAACAAAATGTAGAGCAGTCATACAAAGGATTGAATAAACTGGAATTTAGAATGCAATGCAACAATAAATTTCCTACATCAAATTTTGTAACTACATTATTTATCAATATAAAGATAAAATAAAATTGTTTCCTGACTTGCCAAGGACACAAACAAGCAAACAGCAGCAACAACTAAAACCAGGTATTGCCTATGCACTAATTTTCAGAAAGATTCTGACCATTGTACTGCAATAAAATAGATAAGTATACAAAAAAACACCACATCAATATGTACACCAAGGAAGAAGAGATCAAATATTTGGATATGAAAGGTGGATTTCCCAAAATGATGATGAAAGAATTCCAGTCTGGGAAAGTATCACTTAAGTTCTTAGCCTGAGGCACCAAAACAAAGGGTTCCAAAGAACTGCCTAAGCAAGAAGCCATTGAAATTCTCAAGAAACTCAGGAATGTTCTTTCCAATTTCAACTACAGCGCAGAAAGCTTGGTTTTATGGACACCACAGTCCTTTTCACACAGACTCAAGCATTGAGTTGCAAAAACCTTCTCAAATTAAGTACTCTCCTCTTCTTCTGCTCTTGAAATCTACATTAGTACCTCTCACTGACTAACTGTAATCTGAAAGCATAGAAGTAAAAGGATGTCTAGAAATGTAGTCCCCATCTTCTCTTCTAAACTGAAGAAAAGAGTGCTGCAGGGTTGGTGGTGATGGCAAGTTGACAAAGATCAGTACTGGTATCTTCAAGGAAAAAGCAATTAACATCAGAAAAAATTCTGTTGTGTCAGAAATACGGTTATTAGAAAGTTTATCTCATTGAGCTTATAGAAAGCTAAACAGATAAAAAACAATAAATTAGTTATTAAGTCCAATAAAAGCAAAACTTATCTAAGAAATGAAAAATAATTATAGTGTACTGCAAGGTTCAGCTTAATTTTCATCTGAATAAATATATAAATATTAAATTAAGACAACTAAAAATTTATTTATGACTATACTTGAAATATGGGGTAGGAAATGTTATTTCTATGTTGGTTGGAGTTGGTAGCAAGATGATACCTAAATCCTCATCTTTCATAATAGATGCTAATAAATGATGAGTAACATTGGAAAGAAAATAAAAAATAGTATGTTCCACTAGTGCAACACCACAGCAATTTCTCTTCCATTTAGTGATCAACAGTCATGCCGTCCCTAACATGGTAGGGATCTCAATCCCAGGGATATTCTCCTTTGGGTGTTTCATCTCTTATATCTATTATTTCTAGGTTATTTAGAGTTATCTTTGCCAATCCCTTATTACACTAATCCCAAATTATAGTTATTAATTTTTTATATCACTTTCCCTGATACATGTTCAAATTCCTTTATGGTTTCTGTCTACTTATTAGACCTAACTGATGCAATCTTTAAAATCAGTTTATTGTTGAGCATGGTGGCTCATACCTGTAATCCTAGTGCTTTGGGAGGCGTAGGCAGAGAAATCACTTGAGGTCAGGAGTCTGAGATCACCCTGTTTCTACAAAATAAAAAAAAAAAAAAAGCCAAGCATGGTGGTGTGTACCTATACTCCAAGGTACTCAGGAGGCTGACACAGGAGGATTGCTTGAACCCAGTAATTCCAGGTTACAATGAGCTGTGATTGTGCCATTGTAATCCATCTTGAATGGCAGAGTGAAATCCTGTCTCTAAAAAAAATGAAATGAAATGAGGTTCTCAAATTATCATAAATGTACAACATGGAATGTCATTTTGAATACAAACAAAACACATTCAAACTCAAATGCTATATTTTCTGAAATTCAAATGCTTAAACAAGAATAAGTTAAGTTTTAAAAGAATATTTTTAATTATTTGCCAAAGACATTTGAAAAGCATGCTATTTTGGTATAAAAATGAAAGTGAACCTTAACAATATCTCTGTTCGTTGTAGTACTGTAATGTTGCATAAAGAATCATAAACATGCACCATCTCCTTTCCTATGAAGAGGGAGAAATAATAATAAAATTCTACAGGACCTTTAAAAAATTATCGACTAGTATAATGGCAGATATTATGCTTATGTAAGCTTTTCCTTCAGCTTATAAATAGTTTTGAAAAGGATAGCCAGTACATATTTAAGCTCTTTCTGAAACTTTCCTGTGGAAACAAAATTTTCTTTTAGTCTTACTTTGAAACTTTTTGTACTTAAAGATAATAAGCTTGATATACTTCCCTGGTGTATTGAAGGACTCATCTGGTTGATTGAATGAGTTAACTGATTTTCTTCCTGGTTTTTTTTTTTTTTTTTTTTTGGCCATTTAAATGCTTGTCTCACCTTCATGGATTATTACTCTTCATAAGGAACAGAAGAAAAATTAGAAGACAATAAAAACAAATATTGCCAACTTTAAAATTTTATTTGTTTATGATTCTACCTTTTTACAATAATTTATAAACATGTATGTCCTTGTAGAAGTCTAGCAGGAAATGCAATATCTTGTAAATCATTAACACACTGATTAAAATTAGAGAAATATTACTAAAATATGTTTTTCAATTTTTTAAGTAGTAAAAATCCCATTGTGTACATATGTATTAATAATATTTGAAACAGATAATTTGGTCTATGCCTTAAAGCATATTTGATTTTTTGTATGATTAAGTTGGTTAAAAGCAATTAATAATTTAATTAAAAATTTGGAAGCTCTATTTAAAGTAAGCTTTCTGTGCAAGTAAGTTATAATGGTTTATGTACAGGTACTAAAACAGAATCAAAGATGGGAAAAATCAAGGAATTAAAACCATCTAATACTTCAGTTGGTTAAATGGCTCAGAAAAGGTAAATGGCTTGGTCCATTTAACAACAATTAACAGCAAAGAAACCCAATACAATTCATGTTTCTGGTTGTCCAGTGCTCATTCTTTTATAGATGATTTACACTGTTATAAAATAATTTTTTGTAATTGATATTTATAGAACTTCTCACCTCAAAACAGAAGGGCATACATTTTTTTCCAAATGCAAATAGAATATTCTTTGATATACTATGTGTTATATATGATTTAATTAGTTTAAAAGGAATGACCCTAATTAAGAACTAACAGAGTTGACCGAGACATAGGAGCCACTGACCCTGAATATTTTTAGGTCCCCTTTAACTCTATGCTGTGAAAACACTGTAAATCATCTCCCGTATTTCAAGAACCTAAGAAGGATTAAGTAGGATTCTAAAGAACTGAATTTCACCTAAAGAGACTCTGAAGTATCACCCAAAAGAGATTGTTTCAATTAATTGTGGTAGTTAGTTGTATTAATGTCCTACTTCTGCTGTAACAAATTACCAAAAATTTAGTGGCTTAAAATAACAGAATTTTATTACCTTACAATTCTGGAGGTCAGAAGTCCAACATGAGTCATACTAAGCTGAAATCATGGAGTTGATTGGTCTGTGTTGTTCCTGAAGGCTCTAGGGGAGAATCTGTCCTTAACATCTCTCTCCCTCTTTCCTCCCTTTCATAAAAGCCCTTGTGATTACATTGGTTCCACTAAATAATCCAAGATAAATCTATCTCCAAATGTTTGACTTAATCACATCTTCAAAGTCCCATTTGCCATCTGAGGTAACATATTCACAGGTTATCAGGATTAATACATGGACATCTTTGGAGGTAGGACATTATAATAGTTCTTACAAGAGTTGAATTTGGAATAAATTAAATATATAAAAATAATTTCTTACAAAAATAGACAAAATATTAGACAAATCTCATAGAATATAAAAATATATATATTTTCAGCATATCTCAGTATATAAATTTTCTTACGTCATATGTGTACAAAAACAAAAACAACACAACATCAGAAACAATAAAAACCCACAAAAACTTTTTTTGAATTTAGTATAATGTCTCTGGCTTAGACAACATTACTAAAACATGAAAATCACATACACATATGCTGTAAGTGTGAAATTTACTCACGCTGTTCATGGTTGAAATTATGATTCAGAAAAATTTACTAAACACTACAAGTTTATGGAGTAATGAGGCCATTGGTATTCATCACATTTCCTCATTCTATATGTATATGTTAGGAACTTTGCTGAAAATTGGCTAGATAATAAAAGGATACATTAATGAATAAGGCGTATATATGATATGTATAGGATAATTAAATAAAAAAAATCTTCTCAAATAAATATATTACCAAGTAAAAATATCTTAGTGCAACAAGAGAGGTTACAATTCCAGTCAAAGGAAGGTTTACTTCTGGAGAATAGTAATTGGCAAGATTATAGAAGAAGATAATTACATAAAGATTTTGTGATCATGGCAAGGGACAGGAGCCAGAGATTTATTAATACCTCCGCTCCTCTTTAGATTTTCTGATTGTGATTGTTCATTGTGTTGTGAAATAGAGAAATCACAATTAAAGTTTTCTTCTAGCATCATTTGCTAAAGTATGTGGAAAAAATTCTGGGCAACTATTTTTTTTTCCTTTTGTAAATGAAACAAAATTTTTATTTATGAATAGCTGTTTAACAACCATATGCTATGTACAAACATATAGTTGTTGTTATGTTAATTTAAAATAAATATACAAAGTAAGAAACTCAAGTCCATAATAGGCCATTTGGTCTGCTATTTCAAATATTCAGCTGTTCCACAGGTAAGTTTAGGAGACATTAAGTCAGCAATCACTCTTAGTTTTCTACCCAATATCTACTGTCCTCTTTGTTTCCCTACAAGAATCTCAATAGAAGTAGCAGCATGTACAAAAAAAAAAAATACATACCTATTTATATTCTCTTGCAGCAACGTTTGATTATGTGATAGAGTTTCAGCCAATAATATGTAAAATAAATTTGGTAAAAGGCTTCAGGGAGAGTTTTAGTGCCTTCCTGACAAAAAGTCTCACAAATTTCTTTTGTTTTAATTCCTTTGTCTGTCTACTTGGAATACAGATGCTACCTGAAGGAACATATTGTGACTGTAAGGAAACAGTAAATCCTTTTTTATGTTTAAGCCATAGGCATTTGAGTTTTATATTATTTTCAACAAGTCTTTTCATGACGTAATCACTTATTGATTGCATTTTAAACCCTTAACTTTTTGCAGATTAAAAAACCCTTAACACAATAAATAACATTTACATTAGCACACAAAAAGTCATATTACTTATTAATCCAACAAAATACATTCAAGATCTAGGTGAGGAAAACTACAAAACTCTGATAAAAGAAATAAAAGAACTAAATGCTTGGAGAGATATTCCATGTTCATGAATAGGAAGACTTAATAATGTCAAGATGTCATTCTTTCCAACTTGATCTATAAGTTCAATGCAATTCCAATCAAAATCCAAGCAAGTTATTTTGTGAATATCATCAAATTGATTCTAAGATTGATATGGAAAGTCAAAAGATGCAGAACAGCAAACACAATATTAAATGACAAGAATAAAATTGGAGGATTGACACTGCCCAATCATAGTGACTTACTATAAAGCTACAGTAATCAAGAGAGTGTGCTATTGGCAAAAGAACAAACAAATAGATCAATGGAAAACAATAGAGAGTCAAGAAAGAGACCCACATAAATGTAGTCAACTGATCAACTGATCATTGACAAAAGAGCAAAGATAATACAATGGAGAAAAGATAGTCTTTTCAGCAGGTGGTCCAGGACCACCTGGACATCCACATGCAAAATGATGGATCTAGCTAGACACAGACTTACACCATTCACAAAAAAATTTACTCACAATGGATCACAGACCTAAATGTTAAATGAAAAACCATAAAACTCTTAAATGGTATATAGGAAAAAATTTAGATGACCTTGGATTTAGCAATCACATTTTAGATACAACACCAAAGACTCCTACAGAGAAAGAAAGAATTAATAAGCTGCACTTCATTAGAACTAAAAACTTCTGCCCTGAATAAGATATGTCAAAAGAATGAAAAGACAAGCCTTGGAGAAAATATTTTCAGAAAACACATATGATAAAGCACTGTTACTCAAAATACACAAAGATCACTTAAAACTTAACAATAAATAAATTTTAAAAATAAAACTACTAGATTAAAAAAATGGGCCAAAGACCTCAACAGGCACCTCACCAAAGAAGATATACATATGGGATATAAGTGCATGAAAACATGTTCCATATCATATGTTATGTGGAATGCAAATTTAAACAACTATGAGATACTATTGCATACATATTAGAATTGGCCATAATCTAGAACACTGACAACACCAAATGCTGACAAGTAAGTGGAACAACAGGAAGTCTTGTTCTTTACTGGTGGAAATGCCAAATGGTACAGCCACTTTGGAAGACAATATGACAGCTTTTTACTAAGCTAAACATACTCTTAATATTCTGCGATCAAACTCCTTGGTTCTTACTCCCAGAAGTTGAAAACTTATGTCCATTCACAACCTGCATGTAGATGTTTATTGCAACTTTACCCATAATTGTCAAAAACTTGGAAGTAATCAAGATTTCTTCGGTGCATAATTAGATAAACTGTAGTACATCCACACAGTGGAATATTATTCAGCACAAAAAGAAATGAGCTATCAAGCCATGAAAAGGCATGGAGGAACCTTAAATGCATATTACTACGTGAAAGTAGCCAATGTAGAAAGTCTATATACTGTATGATTCCAACTATATGACATCTGGAAAAGGCAAAACTATGGAGACAGTAAAAAGATCAGTGGTTTCCAGGAGCTGAGAGAGGGACAGATAAATAAGTAGAGCACAGAGAAATTTTAGGAAAATTTTAAATAAAATTCCTCTGTATGATATTATAATGGTGGATACATGTCATTATACATTTGTCCAAACCCATTAAATTCAAAATTAATTATCCATATTTAAAATACTGAATATTCTGAATTGCTGCTTTGACAGTTCTTCAGTCATTTTGTGTTAAATCAGGTGCTAACACTCTATCTCGATTGTCTTCCAGTAATGCAGAAAAGTTTGGGAAGACCATTCTTAACTATGATGAATCATACAAGGTTTTCTTTCTTCATCTTTGCTTCTTATAATTTAGTCCTAGAGAAATGGAGAAAACTAATGGAAGCACTTCTCTATGGTGTATATAATTCTAGGTTTGTTTCTCAGTACAGTAAAATCATTACCTAGATGATTAATTGACTGTTTTACCACCCAATCTCAATCACTGAGTTTCTCTATCATTCTCATTAAAGTTATCTTTATTTCCTAATTTTCCATTATTTTCTTTGTTGCCGTTTCCCCTACTACAAGTTACACTGGATTCTCTTTCTGAATCCCTTCAACATTTCTTTTTAATACAAAGAAGCTGATAATACATAGTGATGAGTTGTTTAAAAAAGATGAGAAAGAATATGATTAATAGGTCCCCACTGTATTTTAAAATTAAAAATATTGACTTAGTCTTATTATTCTAAAGTCTTTATGAAAACAGGAATGGAAGGATTGATAATGTGTAGACAAGAACAAAAACAGAGAAATACATCGGTTTCAATAATTGCATATGATAAATAACACAAAGGGTTAGTTTTAAAATAAGACACACATGAATATGAGATGTTATTAAATAGCAAATTTTATTATAATTTCAAGGACATGGGTAATTGCAAAGCACAGGAGAGGCATGGTGAAATCTAAGACTGTTCTTAAATCCTTTTTTACTTTACAGTGTGTCTAACACATATTTAATATTGGTTCTCAGCTATACTTTAGAGACATCACTTACTCAAAAGGGAGCCATGCAAATCAAATTATCTGTCTTATATGACATTTTCTAAGGAAAAATGCCAGGTTATTTATAATAAACATCATAGATAGAGCAGGTACAGCTTGTGCTGTGGGCTGGATTGTGTTTCCCAAAATTCATATGTACTAGTCCTAACCCTCAGAAATGAGAATGTGACTGTATTTGCAAATTGAGCCTTTAAAGAGGTGATTAAGTTAAAATGAGCTTGTTAAAGTGGGCCTTGATCCGATCAGATTTGTGTACCCATAACAAGAGGCAATTTTGACACACAAAGAGATACCAGTGATGTGCCCACACAATGGGAAAACCACACAAAGGCACAACAAGAAGGCAGCCAGGAGAGAAGCATCAGAAGAAAAACAAATCTGTCACCACCTTGATCTTGTAATTCTAAACTCTAGAACAGTGAAAAAATAAATTTCTGTTGTTTAAGCCATCCAGTCTGTGGTATTTTGTTATGGTAGGTCTAGCAAACTAATAGAGTCAACTAAACTACTCCAAAGATAAGGGCTTACCCACTAGAAACTATCAATATGTGTTTTGCAGAAGGCCTGACATTAACGTGTTTACAAGATAATTTGACTAGGATTTCTCTCTTTGTGTCCCAGACATACAGATAGATGGAAAAAAATGGATCACAGACATGCTGTTAACTCCTTCCTTTCATAAACCATGACACAGAAATTCCACGTGGTGTATATCCAAAGACGTTTTCACACAAGTATGCATGAGGGAATGTATTTGAGTATGTTTTCTACAGTGAGATTTGTTGTAGCAGGTTATTCATCATTAGGAAGTGAGCCGTTGGCTTGATGGACATGTACAACGGAACACTGAGCAGCAGTGAAAGCAACAGATTAGATGTGGAAACAGTAACATGGATGAATCTCCAAAACCTAACATCAACATAATTTCTATTATGTAAATTAAAATGCAAGCACTGAATATAAATACATGTTTTAAAAGAATATGTACCCCCCAATTTTTCCCATGTTCAACATTATAAAATTGATTTCTATGTAGTATAAGAGAGAGGAAATAAGAGTAAGGAATAGAAAATAAACTAAATACATTTTTTCAAAAATGAGTTTTGTGGCACAGACCAGTGATGATGAGGTGTCATGAACTGAGGAGTATTATAAATTCAACACACTACATCTGATTCCTACTTTAAAAGCATATTTTCATAATAACAATATTCAAACAGAAAATCCTGACCTAAAAATCCTGAATAAATTTAAGATAGTCACAAATATGAAGATATAATGTACATTCAATATTTAAAAGAAAGCTAAAAAAATAAGAACAGAATATCCAGTTTGTTTTAGAAAGATAATTATAGAAAACATAACCTCCCAAAATAATACTAAAGACTTTATATCTGCTACTCACATGTATGTGCATATATGGATAAGTAATATATACGTATACATATCATGCCTTTTGCCATTGAAAATCTCATAGAATTGGAAAGGATAGGAGTGGCAGTGAGGAAATCCCCTCAAATATCAAATCTAAAGATTTTGGTGACTTGCTGATAACAGAAAAGTAAGAAAAATCAGAGATGACACTGAGGTAAAAAGAATTATTGAGGGTACTATCAGCAAAAAGAAGGCTAGTGAGCAAATATCTCAACTGCCTATTTATATATTCATGACTTATCTTACCCATAAGATTTCATACTATAAGAGCAGAGATTGTGTCGGCCTCATTTGCCCCACTATCCAAGCAACTACCCAAGTGTTGAACTGTGACTGAACCATGTTTATTTAATAACTGAGGAGTATACAGGGGATGGAGAGCAATAGAAAGACAACATTTTTATCAACTGGCATGGAAATCCCCAATAGGCAGGTACAACTATGAGATGTTAGAAGAGTGAGAGATTCTTCCTAAATGTTGCTTAAGTTACTCTTTTAAATGTGACCTAAGTATATTCATAGGTATTTTATTTTCTTTCCAGATATTTTAAATGGTATTGAGTTCTTGATTTGACTCTCAGCTTGACTGTTATTAGTATATAGAAATGCTACTGATTTGTGTACATTGATTTTGTAATCAAGGAGGTAAAAGATATCTACAAGGAGAATTACAAAATACTGATGAAATAAATCATAGATGACACAAACATATGGGAAAATATCCCATGCTTATGGACTGGATGAATAAATACTGTTAGAATGTCCATACTGCCCAAAGTCATTTACAGATTCAACACAATTCCCAACAAAACACCAATATCATTTTTCACAGGTCTAGAAAAAATAATCCCAAACTTTATGTGGAACCAAAAGAGAGCCCAAAGAGACAAAGCAATTCTAAGCAAAAAGAACAAATGAGGAGGCATCACATTACCTGACTTCAGATTATGCTACAAGGCTATAGTAACCAAAACATTATGGCACTGATATAAAAGTAGACACACAGACCAATGGAACAGAATAGAGAACCCAGAAATCAAACCATACAGCTACACCAACTGATTTTCAACAAAGCAGACAAAAACATACACTGGGGAAATGATGCCCTATTCAATAAATGGTGTGGGGAAAACAAGATAGCCACACACAGAAGACTGAAACCTGATCCCTATGAAGGAAATTAGAAATATTTTACCCCAAAATATGGCATTTTGACATACTGGATTGATTGAAAAACTCAAGGCATTTCTGAACTTCACCCTAGCCTCCACCATCAGCTCTCTCCCAAAACCTTTGAAGTTCTTTTTATCTGCCTGAGATTGAGATCCATGTAAGAACACAATTGTCTTTCCTTCCTCTTCCTGTTACCTCAATATTTATTGTAGGAAGGAAGATCAAGAATACAACCATACCTAATCCAAGCTATTTTAAAAATAATATCTGTCTCTTGGGTTAATTTAATTTCCAAAGAGAATCATCTACAAGTCAATCTGTTTTCCCACATCCATTCATTCTTCCAAATATCTATTCATCCTTCCTAGTAATCCTTTATTGTCTTCAATAGAATTCCTCTTTCTGTCCCTCCCATAGCCCATTTTACCAGAAAGGCACAAAAGCTCCTGAACCCCACTGGGGAGTTGAATACTCATTTTCTTGGACTTTCTGTGTATACGTGTTAAATAAACTTGATAGATTTTCTCTTATTAATCTGCTTTATTGTGAGCTGTTTTCAGTGAATGTCCTGATGGTGAAGGAGAAGTTTTATCTTTGGCCCCACACCTGTCCTTCACCATATAAAAAATTAACTCAAGATCGATTAAAGACTTAAATGTAATACCTGAAACCATAAAAAGTTCCAGAAGAAAACATGGGAAAAACTCTTCTAGACATTGGCCTAGGCAAAGAATTTATGAGTATGACCCAAAAGCAAATACAGCAACAAAACTAAATAAATGGGACTTAATTAAATGAAAAAGTTTCTGTACAGCAAAGGAAATAATCAATAGAGTAAATAGACAACCTACAGAATAGGAGAAAATATTCACAAACTACACATCTGACAAAGGGCTAATTGCAGAATCTACAAAGAACTCAAACTAATTATCAAGAAATAAACAAATAATGCCATTATAGAGTGAGCAAAAGCTATAAACCAAGTTTTTTTCAAAAGAAGATAGACAAATGGCCAAACATATGAAAAAATGCTCAACATCACTACTCATTAGGGAAATGTAAATTAAAACCACAATGAGATACTGCCTTACTGCTGTCAGAATGGCCATTATTAAAAAGTCAAAAAAACAATAGGAATCATGAATGCAGTGAAAATGAAACACTTACACATTGTTTGTGGGAATGTAAACTAGTACAACCACTGTGGAAAGTAGTATGGATATTGGTCAAAGAAATAAAAGATCTATCATTTGATCCAGCAATCCTGCTACTAGATATTTACCCAAAGGAAAATAAGTCATTTTTTAAAAATGACAACTATACCTGAATGTTTATTGCAGCATAATTCACAATTGCAAAGATATGGAATCAACCTACATGTCCATCAGCTGATGAGTGGGTAAAGAAAATGTGGTGTGTGTGTATATCTACATATCATCTATCTACATATATGTTGCAGCAACTTTGATGGAATTGGAGACCATTATCCTAAGTGAAGTATCTCAGGAATGGAAAAACAAATACCACATATTCTCATTTATAAGTGGGAGCTAAATAAGTGATATATATGGTTATAAAGTGGTGTAATGGACATTGAAAACTATGAAGGGAGAAGATGGGAGAGAGTGAGGGATAAAAACCTACTTATCAAATACAATATACCCTGTTCTGATGACAGGTACACTGAAAACCCTGACTTCAGCATGATACAATCCATTCAGATAAAAAAACCTTATACCTTCTAAATTTTTTGAAATAATAAATGTGATCTAAGACATCTGGGGAAGAGTATCATGGACAGGAAGACCCTTGGTCCTCATATTCTCTGGTTAGCAGAAGATGTGATCTCTATTCTTGTGTTTTTCTCATGCGAATGAATCACATGAATAAAACTAGACAGTCCCTTAATCTGCATAATCATATATGTTAGATTCAGACTGCAAGCCCCTTTAAATTCTAAATTTTCTCCGGAAACACTCTCCACAGGAGAGCAGGTGATAGGTGATCTATACGTGTATATGAATGCAATCCTAGTTACTTGAAATTAACATTCCTTCACAAGCACAGTGTTCCCTCCTATCTGTTCAGGACTGACAAAGACATTTGTCTTTACTTGTGTGGAGATGCCTGACAACTTACTTCCAACTATCACATGCTCCACAGTTATGGCATTTTAAGACAATAGATCAAATCTATTGTGGATTTCTTTTTCACTTGTCCTATAATTGCTGCTTGGGAGACAATAGGGAGAAAATAGAGAGTAGCATTAACTCACAAGGTAAAAACAAATTATTTTTAGATAATTATTCTGTATTAGAATGTAAAATAGCCTTCCAGTTATTCATACAATGATAAATTCAGCAGTACGTGGTTATAAGCTTCTGGCCATTACATACTTTTGTTACCACGGCTGGCTTTCTCTGGCATACTGCAGATGCTTTATAGTAGGGAGAATGATACATAAACCTTTGCATTGAATGCATTAAACACACACACATATGAATTACAACACAGCATGTCAGCTGGCTAGAAGTTGAACACTGAGGACAGAGTTTCTGAATTTGAATCTGAACACCACTATTTACTCATTCTGTAAACATGAACATGATACTTAATCTATCCATGCCTCATTTTTCTCAGCTGCAAATATTAACAAAATATGTATGGAACCATGTTTATTAATATATAAATATTAAAATAATTAGAATATATGATGTTCTTAGATGAGTGGCATAGAGTAAGAATTAAATGTTATATAATATGCATATATATAAACATATATTTTTCACATACATGTATGTGTATATATACACATATATGATATCATTGTATATTATACAGCTTTAAATTTAGCAAAATTACTGAGTTGAACTTCACTGAAATTAAAACTGTAACATTGTGTTCTTTCTATGTGACTTCACATTCTATCTTCTCTTTATAAATTTCATTTCCAACACATGAAAGCACACAAATACCCATATATCATAAACATATAAAATATGTATGTAAAAGACTGCTTTAGCCACAGTGAAAAAAACACTTCAGGCTCCATATGCCTTATAAACAAAGTGACTATATAACTTTTCATCCAAACTAGGACAGTTTAAGAGTAAAATATGTATGCTTTTAACAATCACTCTAGGAGATCAGATGTGAACTGGACTGTTCGAGGAAAACCAGAGGGATTTATCACCCTACTCAAAACCCTAGAAAATGCAGTAAATGAGAAGCACACATTTTACATGTACCAAGGACGAAGGCATTAAAAAGATGGTGCCAACTTTTCCTTGTGGTGAAGTAGTATCATCTATGCTATCTGTAAAGCTCAGGTTGAATTTGTAACTCGGGAAGAATTGTCAATTTTTTCATTTTCCGATTTTTTTTTAGTGTGCATAATGGGTTGTACCTCATGGTTAATAACAATTTTTCTAAGCTTCCAAGTGCTGCTAAGATACAGCTACCGGGATTTAGTGTGCATCACAATGTTTGAGGCGTTAGTTCAGTTGTCTGTTGAATCTCCTGAAACTAATGCTCAGTCTATACTAATGTCTCAGTCCCGGGAAACCTCAGCCTATTCTCTCCTATAATTAATCTTGCAGGTACTGCCTTGACATTATTGGTTCACCAACAGAGCAGAACTGCCTCAGCCATCAATAATAATTCAACGCATTAGAATGAGGCATACATATGGGCCACAGAGGTTGCCAAATATGCACAATCTCCTGCATTTCTCTCCAGTTGAAGGGAAATGCTGCAATTGAAACTAGTTGTTTTGGTGGCTCGATAATTTGTAATAGAGGGGTCTTGGTGTTACTAATTGTTTTGCTTTATGCTTTTCTCCAAATGTAGCCACTGCTTGGCACAAGGGGAGTGATTGTCTGTTTACTGAATCTTAATATTGAGGCTGTTACAAATTGTCTTTCACAGATGGTGGGAGCTTTTCAGATCGAGAGAGGCAGGGAATTTATTACTCAATATTTCTGTATTACTGATTGGGACGTGAGAAGCATAGACAATCTGTCCTACTGCAGGGTTTGCTGCATGGTTTTTTTCCCTCTGTAAAATTATGGCTGGCTCTAGACGTTTTTCTCATTTTGTATAGATAGCAGCTGTGTAATTTCAAGCAGAATGTTTGCTTTGATCCCCCTTCCTTTAATTGAAATTCGCAATTATGAGATTTGTTTCTTTTATGTTTGCGAGTTTATTGGTTTAATCTACAAAATGTGCTGTCTTGCTGTCTTACACAGTTAAAGGCTACAACACAGTTGGGACTTAAATGACAAACATTGGAGGGAGGGGCTTTTTTTCTTCTTTTGCTGCTGCAGAAAGAAGGCAATAGACATTCTTCCCCTCAGACAGCAGGCTCTATGACAACTGAATAAACTGTCATTCTATATAATGTATTGTTTCTGGCGTGTGTGCATATATATATCACATACACACACATATATATATCATTAGGCTCATTTCTAAAAATGAATAATGTGTTTATGTGTGTATGCATGACTCTGTGTGTGTGTGTGTGTGTTCATAGAATGGAAGGGGAAGCCGCCTGCATAAGAGCATCTCTTTGATTATAGCAGCTAGTATCATTTACATAAAGTCAGCTTTATCAGCACATTTTAGAGGAAAGAGAAGGAAAGGATTATAAAGTAGATAAGTATAAGAATGGGATTGGTTGGCCTCTAAGATAGTTTCACAACAAATAATTTTGATGGTTACATGTCAATATGCTCTACCAGAGGGAGAGGGTCACAATTTTCTTAAATGATAAATTTCCAGATGTTTAGAGTTGTTTGATTAAAATAGAAGAAAAAGAAATGATCAAGTGGAGAATGAGATTTTATTTCCAAAATTACAGTACTCTCACTCATAATCTGTAATAAACTGTAATATCTATTTAAAAAATTTTTTTGCGTTTCTTATATTTTTCTGGCACAGTATGGTGGATTTTAATTTGGAACTCTGGGCTGTGTCTATAGAAAGCAAATCCCATATTAATGGGTATTATGCCAATTAGTGTGTAACTGAATTAAACTTTTTTATGCAGCACCCTCATCTGCTACCCCCATCCCAACTAGCTGAATTGGTTTCACAGTTTTGGTATCATTTGGGCATTTCTCTTAAATGCTCATTAGTAATTAATTCACCTTGACTTTATAAAATGTGGGGTTTTTACACATATTTTTTCAATTTTTAATGGTTGTTTTTAGGCAAACAAAATAAATGGCCATATGGCTATTTTAAAATACTTTAGAACTACAAATTATGAACTGAGGATGGCTTCAATCTCCATTTCACTCTGGGGTCTCCTGATTATTATGAGGTGAAATATAACATCATGCAGCTGTGATATATATATTTTAACCTATATCTATGTGGGCTAGATATTTTGAGTTCAGAAGATATTTGGATATTTCTTCATATCCTAGAGTAATAGTTGAAGGATTCTAGGACGGAAAATTCTGCTAAAAATAAGCCATTTAATATAAAATTGTTAAGCCCTGATAGCCTCCATTAGAAAAATGTCAGTTTTTTCTGCTCTTTCTCAATTATAATAATTTAATTAAATGTCCAAGTGTCCAGGATTTTTTAATAATAAAAACCTTTGTAATTTTAGATATTTGCATTTTGCACATGGAAAAAATGGGGCCAAAGGATGTCTTGCTCAAGAACATCTAGAAAACCAAAAATAGGAACAGAATTCAAACCCAGATCTTTCTACAAAACCCTGTGTTTACTTTAATCTGGCCCTTCCTGTTTTCCTAGCATATGTAAAGACATGAGAAACTAACTCCAGGCTCTGTGTTAGGAGTTGAAGATCCAGAAAACATAAGGCCACTGATAGCCTGATGGATGCACAGAAAGGCCAAGAGAAGAAAAAAATAGTGGGATCTGTAAACAAAAGGGAAAGATAGAAAAGGAGGTGGGAATGTGAAGAAGGCTAAAGATAAACTGGTTCTTTCACAATGTTTTTATGGGAAATTTTAGCCCACAAGTGAATAATTATCTTTATGTATGAAGTATTAGTTCTCTTTAAACCAAGTTTATATTTTTCATCTCCTACATACAAATTGGATTTCATTTATGAGGTGAGATATCTAATGAGAAATATGCATTTAATTGCATAAAAAGGTTTGTAAAGTAACATTGCGCTACACCTTGCTTTATTCACACCATTAAAGGAAATATTTTATTCCTAATTGTTTCTAGCTGTGATTCACAGAGAAGGAAACTTCCACTCATTCCTCTAGAGAACACAGGTAGGAATAACACTTTATTATTCTTTCACTTCTTCTCCCTCAGGAAGCAGTGAATTATCAGATTGGTAAAACTGAGGAAAAAAGTCTAAATGTGTCTCAGTCACTGCCTCTTTTGGGAACACTCTTCTCAGCTCATTTAAATTTTGTTCCTCCACGCTTGAAGCTCAGACTCAGGGGGATGGGGGGGCATGGGCAATATATATACCCTGAACTTTTGTACCCCCATAATGAGCTGAAATAAAAAATAAATAAATAAATAAATAAATAAATTTTGTTCCTCAATTTAGGGGGCTGAGGAGGGCAGGCTCTGGCTTCTGCTGTGTGGGCACCCTTGGTGGGACATGGGTATCTTTAATTCTGGAAATAAGGTGGCTAATTGGCTAGACTTGTTAGACTCATCTTTGTCAGTAATAACACTGTTCATGTTTATGAAATTTGTATCTATTTCTTCAGATGTTTGACCCTTACTTATATAACTCGAATACATATAAAAGATATATTGCTATTTCTCAGTTTTTAAGCTGTTGCATAATATTTTTCTAGACCACTAGTTAGAAACATCCCAGTTGTTTCCAATTTGATGTAAATTAGAAATTTGATACTAAACAATTTGATGCTTTAGTGTAATAATAAATCTCCTTGTTCATAACTTGGCATACTTCTGCAAATATATTTTAGATTAAAGTTTGAGATTATGGTTAAGTCATATGAACAATGTAAGTTTTGCTCCATATTACCACATTTCCTTGCAAAAGTGACACCAATTTACAAACAAAGTAAAGTAGTCAAGCTTATCTTGCCTACAACCTTACTAAACCTTGATTTTATAAAATGTTTTAAATGTTTTCAATATAGCAAACTCTTATGCCTTTTCTCTTTTGGTGTTTCTAATGTTCTTGTTATTTTGTAAACTGTTATCTTGGCCAAAGATATATTTCTTTCATTCTGGATTTTTCATTTCATTTTAATATGTTATTTTTTTGTCTCCTTGATGGATTCTTAATGTTTTGAATTTTTGTTCCCATTGCATATTCTATGGAATTATTCTAGGGACATTTTGCTATTTTTTTAATTATAGTTTATGGAATACATTTCTAATCTGTTGTTTCTATGTTATTTTATTTCCTTGTCTTATTATTATAAAATAATTTCATACTTGCCATGGTTTTTAGATTTCCCCATTCACTCTGATGTAGTATAGTCAAATTTGTCTCTTCTTTATTATATGGAGCTACAGTTTGAGGACTGAGTGTAAATGTGCCCACTTTTTCTCTAGCCTAAGTGTGTAGAAAACAGGCAGCTGAACTCAACTGGAGTGTAGCTTGGTTAAAGGTCCTAAACTCTTGTTCCTTAGCTGAAATTTATTAAATCCCCAATATCATGGCTTACTCTGTCTTTCTAGGAGAAAATTTTATTTCTCCAGAGAAATAGCCTTGCTTTGGAATCACTTCCTTAATTCTGCATGGAGCCACCAAGGCTCTGCTTGTATCAGTGAGTCATCTCAGATGTTTTCATCCTTCCATTTCGCCAGTCTCTTCCTGGCACTTTCTCCCTCTATTCCTCACTCCAAGACTGGGTAGAGAATAACAATTTAGTTGAGTATGATGTCTTATCTTGTGTGCCAAGACAACCTGTTCATTCAAAGTTTAATGTATTTTTTTCTTCCTTATGCTAGAGACAGATTCTGAGAGTTTTTATGATGGTGCCTTATTTCTTCTCTGCTTCCTTTCCAGCTTATTATCAAAATATTCAGGTTACTAAGTATGAAATGTCCGATTTCCTTAAGTACAGTTTGACGGCTGATATCTCTGACATCTCACCTTGCCACATCTTTTTTTATGTTTATTATGAAGGTATAGCCTCAGTCTTGCAAACACATGTTTTGGCATATGATTCTCTTTCAAGTTTTTTTTAGAACAATATTTTTGAAATCATGGATAAGTAAAAAATTCATGTTATTTTTGAATATGAGCTCCATCATGGAATCAACGCAGCACAGACAGCTCGAAATATCAACAAAGTGTTTGGGAAGGATGTGGCTAAGGAATGCATAGGACGTGGATGATTTGAGAAGTTCCTTTCTGGTGATTTTAATCTTGAAAATAAGACACATGGGCGACCTTAGACCCAGATGGATAATGATAAGTTGAAAGCTATAGTAGAAGAAAATTCATCTCTACTTATGTGTGAATTAGTAGCAAGGTTTGACATTACTATTCCAACAATATTTCACTATTTGAAAAAAATTGGCAAGGTAAAGAAGCTGGATAGATGGGTTCCACATGAATTAAACAAGCGTCAGAAGAGAAATCGTCTCGAAGCCTGCCTTTCTTTGCTGTCATTGTTATGTGTGATAAAAAATGGGTTCTTTTGGACAATGTTTGGCACAATGGTTGGATGAAGATGCAGTGTCAAAACATAGCCCCAAACCAAATATTCATCCAAAAAACCTAATGGTGTCTGTTTAGGGCTCCAGTGCTGGTATTACCCACCACAGCTTCATGACACCTGGTCAATCAATTTCAGAAGATGTCTACTGAAACCATTTGGAGTAAACGATGAGGATGCTTGCAATTAAGCAGCCAAGATTGGTCAATAGAGACAGGCCAATCCTCTTGCAAGATAACACTCAACCACATGTTGCACAAACAACACTGCTCAAACTACAATAGCTGGACTTGGAAACTCTCTGTCATCTGCTGTATTTACCAGACCTTGCACCAACTGACTACCACTTCTTCCAGGCTTTGGACCACTTCTTGCAAGGAAAAATATTCAGTTCCAACAAGCTGTAGAAAATGCCTTTTGAGATTTCATGGCCACTCGCTCTCTAGGCTTCTTTGCTGTGGGCAAACACAAACTACCATTAAGATGGCAAAACTGGGTTGATAGTTTAGCTGCATACTTTGATTAATTGTATGCTTTTTTTTGAGATATAATAAACTGCACTTTTTATTTGAAATTGGGCATTTCATATTTAATGACCTACATACATTGTTTATGCTCTTTCTGTCTGAAACATGGAGCCCTTAAACTTTACCAGGCCAAATCTTTCTTATTCTTAAAGCCTCTTTCCATCTTGTTCCCATGAAATTACTTCTAGTTTCCTCACTTTGAATACCCGTATCATTCATTCATCCATTCATTTATGTTTGAAATTATTAGAGATTCATTGGAAGTTGCAAAAACAAAAACAAAACTGTGGAGGATAGTTCTATTTTCTTGTCATTCGGTTTTCCCCAGTGTTATCCAATGGCAACATTTTGCAAGATTATAGTAAAATATCAAAATCAGGAAGTTGGTATAATTAATACAGCTTATTTAGATTTCACTAGTTTTTTTTCTTCTTTTTGTTACAGACTATCAGATTGCCAGTTTTATACTCACACATTTCTTTTACTGTACATGTGTGTACACGTTTGTGTATGTATGTGTTAAGTTCTCTGTTATTTTATAACATGCAGATTTACATAATCATTGCCACAAACAAGATACAGAACTGCTCCATAACTAGCCACAAGTTTCCCTCATGCTACCTTTTTATTTCCACACACCCTTTTTGATCTACCAGTTCCAAACTCCCGGCAACCACTAATCTATGCATTATAGCTATAATTTTATTTAATGAATATTATATAGATGGGAACATGAACATACTGCATGTAAACTTTTGAGACTGAATTTTTTCATTCAGCATAATTCCCTTGAGATGAATTCTAGTTGTATGTATCAATAGTTCATTCCTTTTTATTGCTGAGTAGTATATTCCATGACATGGCATACTACAGTTTATTTAACCATTCATGCACTGAAAAATATTGAGGCCATTTCTAGTTTGGGGCTATTACAAATAAAGCTGGTATGAACTATTGTGTACCAGTTTCTACGAGAATATGTGTTTTTCCTTCTCCGGAATAAAATACAAGAGTGTGATTTCTGGGTCATATGATAAATTCATGTTTAAATCTGTAAAAGACCACCAAACTGTTTCCCAGTGTGGCTATACCATTTAACATTCCCACCAGCAATGTATGAGCGACCCAGTTTTTCTGCATCTTCATTATCATTTTATATGATGGATATTTTAATTGACAAAAATTATATATATTTATTATGTACAACATAATGTTTTGAAATATGTATACATTGTTGAATGGCTAAATCAAGCTAATTAGCATATGTATTATCTCAAATACTTTTTTTGGTGGTGAAAAAACTTTTAGCAATTTTCAAGTATACAATAAATTGTTATTAACTACAGTAACAATGTTGTACAATAGCTCTCTTGAACTTTTTCTTCCTCTCTAAAGGAAATTTTGTGTCCTTTGACCAATATTTCCTATCCCTTAGCCCGTGGCAACTGTCATTTTATTCTCAGCTTCTATGAGTTCAACTCTTTTAGATTCCACACATAACTAAGATCATGTGGTGTTTGTCTGTGCCTGGCATATTTCATTTGACATAATGACCTCCAGGTTCATCCATGTTGTCTCAAATGGCAGACTTTTCTTCTCTTTAAGTCCAAAAAGTATTCCATTGAGCATACATACCACATTTTCTTTATCCATTCATCTGTCAATGAACACTTAGGTTGATCCCTCATCTTGGCTATTCTGAGCAATGCTGCAATGAACATGGGAGTGATGATAGCTCTTAAAAATACTGATTTCACTACCTTTGGATATGGATTATATGATGAGTCTATTTTTAATTTTTGGAAGAAGATCCATATTATATTCCATAATGGCTATACTAATTTACATTCCTATTAACAACATAAAAGGGTTTTCTTTTCTCCACATCCTCACCAACACTTTTGTCTTTTCAATAATGGCCATTCTAACAGGTATGAGGTAATATATCATTGTGGTTTTAATTTGCATTACTCTGATGATTAATGATAGTGAGGATTTTTTAATATACCTGTTGGCCATTTATATATCTTCTTATGAGAAATGTCTATTGGGATCCATTGTCCATTTTTTAATTGGGTTGTTTTCTTACTATTGAGTTGAGTTTCTTATATGTTTTGGACTAGACATTCTGACAGGTATGTGGTGATATCATGTACTGGTTTTAATTTGCATTCTTCTAATAACTAAGGATGTTGAACATCTTTTCATGTGTTTATTTACCATCTATATATCCTCTTAAATGAAATATTTGTTCATGACTTTTGCTCACTTTCTAATTGGACTCTGATTTTTATTATTTAGTTTGAGAGTTCTTTATATAGTGTATATATGAATTCTTTATTAGATACATGCTTTGCAAATATTGTCTTTCACCCATATAATTTTAATGATATATTTGTGTGGTGTACATCATTTACTATCCTGTATTTTAATATTAAATTAATCTAAAATGTAATATATTTTTTCTACCCTACAAGCATTCCATTTGCTTAAAAGGTAGAACTAAAGCTAATTAATACTCACATATTTCACAAAAAAATATTTATTGCATACAGACACCTAATAACACATTACTGATGGAGTGGTGAACAAAAAATGACTGTATTAAAATAGACATTCCAATAACAAACTACTTTATAAGATTGTTATATTAAATTGAGACAAAATAAAATCATACACTTCCCAAGTGTCTAAATATATTTGTCAGTTTTGTACCACACTTTCATATCTCCTCTCTTACATTCAAGCAGACTTTCTTTAAATTGAAAATTTTTTTCCAAATTATGAAAATGTGATATGTTTCACCAATAAGCCAGTGTGATGCAATTCTTTGGTTTATCCTCATTTGAATTCTTCTAATTTCAGTTCAGGATTTGTTTTAAGTCTAGTTTGGAATGTCAAGTCATGAGAATCTAGGTGTAGCCTCTGAATATTTCTATGTAGCTATACTCTCCGTTTTTGGTATCCAATATTTAGATGATGCAAGCCCCTATTTTACTGTCTTTAAACTGCTAGCCATTTATTGATTCACTTGGGATTTAATTGCTTGCTCTCAGTAAGTGTTCTAATCAGAACAGCCAAGATCACTTCACTAGTCCTAATTCCAGTGGAGTCAAAGAAATTAGAGTTGCAAATAATGTGTTAAGTCACCCTTTTAATCTTTTCTCTAGGCAGGGTTATTCCCTATGGTGTTTTCTTCTTTTTTTTTTTTTTTTTTTTTTGAGACAGAGTCTCACTTTGTTGCCCGGGCTAGAGTGAGTGCCGTGGCGTCAGCCTAGCTCACAGCAACCTCAAACTCCTGGGCTTAAGCGATCCTACTGCCTCAGCCTCCCGAGTAGCTGGGACTACAGGCATGAGCCACCATGCCCGGCTAATTTTTTTGTATATATATTTTTAGTTGGCCAGATAATTTCTTTCTATTTTTAGTAGAGACGGGGTCTCACTCTTGCTCAGGCTGGTCTCGAACTCCTGACCTCGAGCGATCCACCCGCCTCGGCCTCCCAGAGCTAGGATTACAGGCGTGAGCCACCGCGCCCGGCCCGTTTTTTTCCTTTCTTTTCTTTTCTTTTCTTTTCTTTTCTCTCTCTCTCTCTCTCTCTCTCTTTTTTTGTCATTGTAAACCATAAAGAGGTTCAATAAGTGTGTCTCCTAATGCTACCTTTCCAAGGCTGAACATGGCAGAATGTCTCTAGGAGGAACGAAAATCATATACTTTTACCAATATCCAGTCTGGAGTTCTAGACATGAACCATCATGGCTCTTTCTGTAAGTACTCCATAACATTTTCTGAGTTTGTGATTGCAAGTTCAACAGTGAGAGAGGACCTATGTTTCTGCCACGATTGTCTTTTCTTGCTACCAACTTCCAATTTAATAAGAAACTTTATTAACAGAACATTTGTAGCAGTTATAGTGATGATAAAGTTATGCCACTAGGAAAGAATGAAAACACAAACAATTGTCTGTCATTTATATTCATTCCAAATTTCTATTTCCTGAGTCACTTTTCCTAGACATAGGCCTCCTTCTCCCTATGAAAGTTAGTGATGTAGGAAGTCAGGAATGGAATATAATTTGACTTTAAGTACCTCACTTAGGAATGGTATGGCATTGTTGTTTGTAAGGTATTGCCAAATATCTTATTATCCTTATAGTGATGAGATGGAATGGAATGGATTATTATTTATGTTTTATAGATGATGATATTGAGGTTCTGATTTAAAGAAGTGCTTTAAGTTACTCAAATAAACACATTCTCAAAGGCAGTTATTTTGACAAAGTGTGAAATCCAGAATTGGAACATAGACATTTATTTTTTAGGGCCCATTATGTGCAAAAGTGGTTCATAACACTACACACTTCTAGATTTCCTCCTGTCACATATTCTATTACTTTTTAGTATCCTTTTTGAGGATATCTTCTTCTGCTTTTCTTTAAGTTTTAATATTTTTTTAGAGGAGTTACCACATTTTGCTGCATATTTGAATCACCTGGAAAGTTTTTATATATCATGATGCTGAGATCATACCGTGTAGTAATTAAATAAAAATATCTTGAGGAGAGATCTAGGGCTCAATATATTTTCTTAAATGCCTCAGTTGAATCCAAAGTGCAGTCAAGTTTGAGAACCACTCTTTTCAATTTGTATCCCAATCATTCTTATTCCTCTACCTTCACTCACACAAGTCAGCAAGAATTTAGTGCTTCATCAGACAGCAAGGATTTCCTCAGCTGACAGCCTTGAGATAGCAGTGTAAGCCAGTGAAGTAGCTCTGCTTTTCTCAACTTCCATCACCATTTCACGATCAGTCCACTGGGGGAAGGGACAAGGCCCAGAATATGCACATATAACTTCTACTTTTATCTCATTGATCAGTTATGATAAGGGCAGATGGATGTGTATAGTGTTAGCTAGATAGCCAGGTACCTGGCTAACACCAAGAGGAAAGAAATTCTTTACTCTGGACAAGACAAGTCACAAGGACCTAAATTCCACTACTGCCTAAAATAACAACAATAACAGACTGATGAAACATGTGAGACAACGGTTTGTGAAACATTGAATGTGGATAAGAAGGACCTAAGAGTTGTGAATTAACCAAAGTCAACCATACAATCTCCCTAGATTACTGTCTTGACAGAGCTCCCAGTTTTCCTGGATCTAGATGGGAGGGGTAATCCATCTAGACCCAGGAATATTCCCAGAGTTGGAAAGATAGACCAGAGAGTCAAGGGAAACCTGAATTTTCCAGGCAGCTAGATTTTGCAGTTCAGAATATCAAAGAGAGGTAGAGTGGCACAAAGAGAGAATGTAGGAGGTATGCAGAGGATACTCTTTGAGTATCCAATGTACAATTAATCAGTGCAGGAGTATGAGGAAGCCACCTAGTTCTGAGGAATGAACCAAGTGAAAGAAATAAAGTGAAGAGTGTCTGGCGCTCACAGGAACTAGAAATTGCACCTGTTCTCACCAGACCAGCTATAAAACCTCACGAGTCACAGGGCATTGGGTGGAGCACCCAGAAGGATCATGCCTCAGCCATAGAGGATACTTAGCCTCCCATAGCCACAAAGGATGCCTAGCACGGCTCCAGTCATTCCTTTGAAAATCTTAAAGGCAGTATCTCAAAGGATAAAACTGTTTCTATGTAATTCAGCTGCATCCTAGAGCAAAGCTCAAAAATATTTTTGTCATTAAGAAAAGCCAATGCCCAACTAGGTAAAACTCATAATATTTTATATCCAATAAAAAAGTGTTAAGGCATAAAAAGTCAAGAAAAAATACCCCATATTGCGGAAAAAAATTTATTAATCAAAAGTGACCTATGCTAAGACAGATTTTAGAATTAGCATACAAGTATATTAAAACAGTTATTACAACTGAATTCCTTATATTCAAAAAGTTAGAGACATCAAATATATATATTAATGATATAAAATATATTTTAATTTAAACTTCTAGAGATGTGTGATACAAAATGTATACTTGATGGGATTAATAACAGATTAGACAATGCAAAAAAATTACTGAACTCTGAAATACAACAACAGAAACTATACGAAATAAAACACAAAGAATAAAATATAGTGAAGAGAGTATGAGTGAGCTGTAGGGCAACTTCAAGTGACCTCATACAATTGCCTCTGCAATTGTAGTCTCCAAGGGTTAAGAGGTACTAGATGTGGAGAAAGAGGGACAAAAAAGTTTTTGAAGAAGTAATGACTGAATTTTTTCCAAAGTTTATTAAAATTACAAACCTATAGTCCAAGAATCTCAATAAGAAAGCCTCAAGCACAAGAGAAATCAAGAAAACTACTCCAAAGCACAACATTTTCAAATTTCTCAAAGACAATGATAAAAAGTCTATAAAGCAGCCAGAGGAAAGAGACATTTTCTTTAACATAATTATACATTTAACATAATACATGTTATGTACAAAAAACACAGATAAGGATAATTTCTCACAAAAATTATACAAGTGAGAAAACAGTGAAATAGCTTCTTTAAAATACTGAAAGAAAAATGTGTCAACCTAGAATTCTATACGTGGTAAAATATCTCTCAAAAACATGACATAGAGTTTTTCAGACATCACTAGCAGACCTCCACTACAATATTTTCTTCAGTTAGGAGAAAAACAAAAGCAAAGCAAAGCAAATCAAAACAAAGTAAAATAAAACAAAACAAAAATCAGATGGAAATAAGAATGAAGAGCACTACAAATGGGAAAATACGTATATTTTTTTCCATATGACCTAAACGTTTTTAAAGATAAATGACTTTATACAATCATTATAATAATGTATTGCAGAATTTAAAACACAAACAAAATCATAAGGCATGACAACAATAGCATAAGTATAGAAAGGGAAAAATCAGAAGTAGAGTCAAAGAAAATTGGTGATATTTAGATATGGGGGCGAGGAAAGGAGCACTGTCAAGAATGTGTTATCACATTTTGTCCTAATTGTCTATTTGCTTGTCATTATTGCACAGCATACCACAAATTCCAAATGATGAAAAATATTAGCATCCCCAGACTTAGCATATTGTCCAGTGCATAGCAGACATTCTTCAAATATTTTAATTGAAAAACTGAATCCACACTGCCTTCCAGCATATTTTAATTTATAATTCCTATTAATAAGTACAGAAATTTACCTAGAGAAGTTACATGACTAGGACTTACCGTAATCTAAGATACAGTTAAGAGTATAATTTCTGGGGTCACACGTTCTAAATTTGAATTCTAGTTCCACCACTATCAAGCTGTATGAATGTGGGCAAGTTACTTTCACTTCCTATAACTTAATTGCCTCTTCTATAAAATGATGATAACATTGTAAGTAGGCTGTAAGGAGGATTATGGAATGCATGGCCACTGTTAATATAATATCTGACCAGAAGAACACACTTAATAACTGTTTATTATTATTATTTTAATTATTACTATTATCATCAGACCACGATTACAATCTTTATTATCAAAGGTCACCTATCTAATTAGAAGCTGATCCCACATTTGAACTCAAGCTTTCCTGCTTCTTCCACTACAACTTAATTCATTATAGCATAAAGCATGCAAAAATAATCAGATATGAAATTTTATCATTTTCTTTTTTCCCCCCACCTATGTTCCTCTTTGAGCTCTTTAAGTACTTTCATTCTAACCTCATTGATGATTTAAACAACTTAGAGTTTAATCACTTCTTTATGACATCATGGATTTTTCCTCTGTAGATTTATAGTACAGATATCGAACTAGTTATGAGGCTATGATGATTATTTTGGGGAATGTTTCATTAATATTAATAAATGACAGTTGCATTATCATTTCTATGACCTTCAACTTGCTTTTAATCTATGTACTCTTTTCTCACTTCAAAATCAATTTCAATTGATTTAACAAAAATCCTGACATACATTTAGAAAAATTTTAAGTACTATCTATAATATACATATTAAACTTGCTAAATTATTTTCAAAGAGCTTAGCCTAAGCATACGATATTAGAGGAAAGAAAATTAATAATATTAGTAAATATGCACTATTTCACCTGAGGTTGTTTCAGTTTATGTATCTATTGAAATAGATTTTCTGAAACCAGTACATACGTTATTCAATGGAACTTTAGGAATCTGCGTTCATATTTCTAGCTCACTAGGGTGTCATTCAGCAAATTACTATGTCACCCACTAAATAGTATTTTAATGGCCTGAAAAGACCATAATTGGGAAAGGGGAAACTTTTAGCCCCTGCCCGAGAGGAGGATTACACCTATGACAAATATTATTGAGACTTAGATAAATCAGTAGCAGTAACAGTGGTATTTCACTAACTTTACTATAGGGAATGTTTAACTTAAATGGTAGAAATAATATTTTCAGCAAATTGTTTAAATTTTACTTCAAGGATATGCCAAAGTGATGACCAACATGCTTTCTCAAATACCCTTAAAGTGAATTTGACCAGAGAAATAAACAAGAGGTCCTAATTACATGTCTCAAATCAAGGAAAGGAAAACATTGTTCTGCAAGAGGCTTATCAGAGATGCCAGTGAAAATTCAGAAGTGACTATATACCTAAACAATTATAGAAAATATGTAAGTCATACATTGTCAAAGCAATTCTTACAGAGCATTGCTAACATGTCTTGTTATTTTAATTGAGAAGAAAAACAATTTAGGGAGAAATTAATTGATTATTTCAAAGTAAACAAAAATCATGTAGTGACAGCATTTCACATCACCAGGAAAGGGGAAAAAGATATTGGCAATAAAAAGAAAGAAGATTAGAAATGTATATTTAAATAAATGGAACTCTTTGGAGTGCTTCTTGAGAAGGTTAATGAAATATAAATGCTCTGGAAAGGTAAACATTTGCTAAAGGGATGATTTTAAAAACAACATTGGATACCAAAGAAGTAGAAAAGGTAGGCATAATCACCTAAGATGTGGAAGAATTACTTCTTAAAAATAAAAGGCCAGATTATGAGGGGAATGAATGAAGTTTTAACAAGATACATTTAATGCAGATCATATCAATTAAAAGTGAATTAGCTTCAAGATTTTCTTGGTTTAGGGTTGAGATATGTTATATGACATATAATATAATTCATACTTGGTATTATAAAATTTTTGTGACCAGGAAATGAATGTTCAATATCATTCAAAATAATCTTCAACTTTAACAGTATCATTTACATGTTAAAGTCAATGTACAAAATACAAATACTAGAATACATCTCAATCTGGAATAATTAAAAGAAAAGAAAAGAAAATATAAACAACAGCAAATTATAATTTCACTGCACATTTAGCCATAGTACTTTTAGGAATTTGCAGTAATTAAAATAAGACCATTAAACTATTGCCTAATAGAAAACTTTAAGGATTCACAATTAAAATGAATATTGCAGAGAGTTATTTTTTTCTGTAAAAATATTTTGTTTATAAAAGAGTCCTACAAGATCTTATTTATATCATATATGATTTTGCAACATAAAGAGAACAATACATATCAGCCCATTGTAGTCCAATGTATGATATAGCAACTGAAAGCACACATATCTAGAACTTTTATTCTATGCCAAGTATAGAGTTAAATGCTTTAAATGCTTTAAATATATTATCTCTATTAATCCTTTTGATGTATGGTAGCCTGTATTTCCGAATATGTATGATGTGTACAATATGTCTATATATAACTGTATATATACATGTGTGTATATATCTATATTAAAATATATCTCACTCAATTAGAAATATTTGTTTTAAAGACATTTTTAACTACCTGTTTGATCAAGTTAACATAACTGACTTTTTAAAAATAGTAATTATAATAGCTAATTCATATTAATGTATATCATGAGTATGATATATATTCTTTGGAATGACAATGCTAAGCTGTCTTTTTATAAGTAGCTAGAATATATTTTCCCAATGTAGTTATGGTGGTTACCTCTAGGTAGAGGTTACAGAAATTTTAAATTTATTTTGTATTACTTTTATAATCATAGACAAAATTAATTGGTACTAAAATAATCTACAACGTGTCATAAATACATACTGGACAATCATGCTCTCACAAAAGACATATTAACAGTCTTACAAAATATGAACTTGAATGGAATGGATCTTTTTGAGACAAAGGGGCCTAGGCATACATTTAAAAGGCAGTCTTCAGCATGTGCCATTAGCAGCTACAATTATAAATACATGTCCTTGAAGCTGTTGAATATTTAGATTTTTATTATTAACCTGATGCATACATGAAATGATCATCTTTTTCATTAAATATTTAAAAAACCATTTCTCTGTGACACAAATGCTAGAAAAACCTTCAAGAGAAAAGCTACCTGGTTCACGTCAGTGCACTTCTGAGACTGGGAACTGTCAGGTATCGCTTTGGGCACTGCTTCGGGCATTGCTTTAGGCATTGTTTAGGCATTGTTTTAGGCACTGCTGCAGCATTGCCTGAGTCAGGAAGTCTCAAAATAGAGTTTCAAATTACCCTAATCAAAACAGGGTGGAGATAGGGCAAGTTCCATCTGGTTAGAACCAAGATGGTGGAGAAACAGTGTCACCCTGATTCCAGGAAAAACCATCCCTTTCATGAATATTCCTCCCCTTGTTAACACTCTAATTAAGCTGTTGCTTAAAAAGAAAGGTGACAGGGACCAGGGGGTCAGTTCTCTTTTGAAGGGAGAGCCAGCCTCTGCTCTGTGTGTGGAGTAGACTTTCCATAGTTTCTGAATAAATCTCACTTTGACTTTATACTGTCACCTGGCTCCTGAATTCTTTCTTGTGCGAAGCCAAGAACCCACTTGGCATTGGGAGTCACTGTCCTGTGTCACTTCCACCACAGCCAAGTTCTAATTACAATTTCCTCTTTTTAGAATTAGCCCTTGAGATAAAATTAAGTTCTTCTTCCCTATTAATCATTTGTCCTCTGTAGTCATCCAAGTCTATATAAACAACTATTTATTAATAAAGTTCAAATAGTTACTACATTGAGGGGAATTTTTAGCATACAATCTAGAACTGGACTTCAAACATGCATTGGCAGGGCTTACCACTTAAATGGTGTGAATGTTTGAAACAACCTCTCTTGTTGTTTTGTTGTTAAAAAGAAAGATACTTTTAAAGAATTTCCAGAATATCATTAAGTTCTAAATTACAACTGTCCCTCAGAGTTCACACATCTACAGAATTGAATTATGTTCTGTGGTCTCTTCTTGTGGCCTCTGTTAAGACTTTCTAGTTGAGTCAATTTTAATTATTAATTGTTCTTTTTATTCTGTAAGGATTTGTTCTTGGTCCACCATTTTCATTATTGATTCTTAGATTCATTCCTCCAGCATTGGCTCTTTGTTCCCTGCATTTATTCTCCCTATTCCAATTATTTTGGTTATTTTTAAATCAAATACTAGTTTATAAGTCTAATAGTTTATAAACTAATACTTTATAATGGCTAAACTAAAATTTCATTGTGATAACTTTTCTCTCATATATACCACCAGAGATATGGGTGAGAGTATATAATATTTATCGGGTGTTTAAAATGACAAAAGGTTTTTGATATGATCATAAGTAAATGTCATAGAACATTTCATACAGCCTGATACAGTGATTCTAAGTTCAGTTTTTAAGCAAGAATATTAGTTGTTTAACAAATAGTAAATAATAAAGAAAGGAACCTCAATATCTTCCAAGTCATATGATATTCTTTAAAACAACAATAAGTAAAACAGTGTATGTAGGTTATATCTAGATGGAACACTAGAAACTTATCTGTGTTTCAGAAACAAAAATTTTACAATCTTAATTTAGTATGTAACTAAGGAAAAAAAAAACACAAAACACATATTAGAGAAAAGTAAATCCTTATTGAATTAAATGACAAGACTGACATGTGATTTCATAAATATTTACAATTAATTTAGGTATGCCTTGTTATTTTAATTCTCACTATCTCAACATTCACTAAGATGACTCACATAATTTTTACTCAAAACTCACTATCTGAATATAAAACTGTCTATAAGGAATTAGTTTGCATATGCTAGTGAAAAATAATTAAGTAGTACCTTTTTGGTAAGACAATGTATAGTTGAGGTAGTTGTATTTTAATAATTTACCCGGTAGGACTGTGTACTCCTGAGCAAATCCTGGACATTTGTTCTTTTACTTCCCTTCTCACTGCCACACATCAGCAAACAGCATCAGTACCTACACTCTCCATTTTCTTCCCCCTGCCACCAAGTCTCACTCAGGCTACTCTTATGAAAAAAATATGTTTACTTATCTGACATTTATTTGTTGAGTGCTTTTTGCAGTCATCATGTACCTTTAACTTTTTTTTTTGTTTTATCTGTGTTACAGTATATGTTCATTGTAGGGTCAAAGAAATCTACTTCACATACACACACAAATGTTTCCATAAATCTGTTTTAGTAATAAGGCAATTTAGTAATAAGGCAATATTTTAAATATTATAAATTATATTGTTGATTTCCTAAAATAAATGATAAAACTTAACTTGCTTACATTACTCATTCCTTTCTCTCTTTCAAATATATGATGATTACAGTCATATTAGTATTACTCTTATGTAGTTCTTCTCTTGATTTTTTTCCACATCAAATATTTTAATAATAAATTCCTATGTTGTTAAATAAAACTATTATTACACTAACCATTTCCTGAGTGTTTACAAACTCTCAAAGTTTTATATTCTCTAATCCGGTCCCGATATCCTTGAGGATTCCCTTCCCCAGGATTAGAGCCAGATTTCTGGCTCCACATGAATCCTTTTTTCCCCCTACTCTTGGTAACATCAGTCACAGTGAAATTTTTCTTCACTTCTTGTAAGAGTTGAAGCTACTGCCCCCTTACAGACAAGGTTTGCTTTTCTTGGTATGAATCTTCTTTTGTTGGAGTGATTCTTTGCATAATTTATGCCAAAGTATATAAAAGGCAAACTTCCCAAATCCTTGCGTGGCTAAATATAGCTAGCTATATAATATCGTGACAAGTGAATAATAAGATTCTAGATTAAAAATGTTTTTGCTCTCACAATTTTGATAAAATTGCTGCATTGTCATCAGTACACTGTGCAGCTGCTAAAACCAAAGGGATATAAACCTCCTTTATTGCTTTTTTTTTTTTCTCATTTGAAGCTTTTAGATCTCATTTTTGGTACTCTGAAGCTTTATAATAAGGGATCCACGTATGAGACTATTTTCACTCATTTTTCTGGGCCCTTTGTGGAATCTTTCAATTTGAAGATTTATGTCTTCACTTCTGGAAAAATCTCTTTTAATATTTCTTTGATATATCATGGTTCAATTTTATTCCTCCTTTTTCATCAGTTATTGAAGCTCATAGATTGCTTATGTATCCTGTGTTTTTGGTACTTTTTTCTTTATACTTTTGAATTGTTTTTCAGACAGTTATTCATTTCTTTCTAGACCTTCTATTTAAAAAGCATTTTAGCAATTATATTCGTAATATCCAAGACTTTTTATTATTTTTTTATTTTTCATAGCTTTTTGTACTTGTATTCTGGATGTGACATCTTCATGGATTTATTTGAATGCTATATTGTCAGAGTATTTTTAAATACTTGATTATTTCAGTTATTTTTCATGATGCTAGATGCCATCACGCTTGCCAAAAATATTTAAAAATAGTCAACCAAAAATTGGTAATCAAAATTACAATTTTATGCAATATATTGGTTTTCCCCAAACCATCTGTTTTTTAATAATTTCTTCCTATAAGCACTGATATTGAAAATGTAATAAAGAAGGTGAAAGTAAAGATAAATCCACTACTCTCAGAGGCATACATTTTGAGGATGAACTGCAAAAATATCTTGTTTAATAATCATAAAAAAATTGATGAAGATGGACTTCTTAGAGAGAAAAGTGAGTAAATTAGCTGAGAAATTCATTTTTCAATCTAGTACAGTAGATAATCTAAAATGTATTTATCTTGCATAACTGAAATTTTGTAGTAGTTAAATAGCAACTTCTCATCAACCAACACCATGCCTATAGTTAACAATATTGTATTGTACACTTAAACATTTGTTAAAAAGGTAGATATTATGTTAAATGTTTCTATTACAAAAATACAAAAATAAAACAAAGAAAAAGGACACTGTTATGGAGAAAATATCCTTTACTCTAGATAAGAAAGTTTTCCTGGAATAACCCTTTGATATGACTATATAATTGTAAAACCTTAAGAGCAATTTGGCAGCAAAATCCCAAAGCCTTAAAAAAATATATACATATATGTATATATGTTCTTCTAAGTAATTCCACTGGTAGTAATCTATTACAAAGAAATAATCAGAGATATAAACTAAGATCTATGTACAAAGATGTTTATCAAGCACTGTTCATAATACTGAAATATAAGAACGTTTAAATGCCTAATAATAGTTGAATGATTAAATAAGCCATGGTATTATGGACTGCAAAGAAGCTATTTAAAAACCATATTTAAATGAATATTTAATAATATAGGGAAATGTTCCTGATGTAATTTAGCTTTAAAAGTTACAAAATTATATACCCATAATATAAATTTTAAATAATTTTATGTGTACTAGAATTTATATTTTACGAATAAATAGAAAACAAAAATTGTTCAGCAAACAAACCAATGTTTTAACAGAGGTTATCTAAGAGATTTTTTTTCTTCTTGTGTTTTCTTTAGTTGTTCAGGCTTCCTTTAATGAACATATTTGCAATACATAAAAATCATTGATAAAAAATAAATTATATTTAAGAATACAGTACATAAGATATTATCACAAGGAGCATATGTTATATTTCTCCCTTTTCCCCAAATAGACTTTCTATTTTCCTGGGTTTCAGATGGTTATCACCACCAGAGGTATTGCATTGTTTCAAACTTCATTATTCATAATTTGAAACTGATTTACTCAGCTGTACTTATAAACATAGGTAACAAGACTACCGATGTTGAAATAGAAAACCAAAAGGTATCAATGAACACATTTTCACCACTTCAACGTCTTTTAGATTATGTCAGGTGGTATATTTGTTTTCTATAAACAAGCAAGTGATCTGAGAAGTAACTGAATAAGTCTACTTACTGAAACATGAGAATATCATTTTCAGAGCATTTTCTATTAACTGTGGAAAGTGACATGATTACTGGAAGATTTTGAATAACATTGTTTAGGAATTCAAAATATGGAACATGTAGCTTCATAGGTAAAGACAGATTGAAATTTCAGAGAGGAATTTAGAGTGGGAAGAATTTATCTTTGCCTTAATGGAATTATTGGAATTTGTAGGCAGGCGACTTCATTGCTAAAATAACTATATGATAGGTCAGAAGTGATAAGTGAAATACTACCATTGCTGCATTTTTTTTTCTTTTAGTTAAGGATATAGTTTTCAAACTGAATTCTGCAAAATGCTATGGTTCTCCATATTGCCTGGGACTCTATGGACAGGAATAGAGGTATTTGAAGTTATCGGATATGTAGGATGTGGTGTCCTGCCCTTATGTGTGTTTTAATCTTGATAGCTTTGGTTCTCGTCTGTGGTTTATATATCAAAGTTTTATGTAAGGGTCTATTTATTCACTTGTAGAAATAAAAGGAGAAGGTATATGAGAGAGAGGAAAAGAAAGAAAAGGCAGAAGATTGAGAAGCAGAAGGCAGAAAAGAAAGAATAAAGAGAAGAATTCTGCTGTTTAATATACTGGTTGAAAACCATTAGGTTAGGACTATGAATTATTTTTAATCGTTTATATTATACTTTTCCTGAAAAACATATTATTATATGTAGTCAAATAATGTAAAGAATTAGTAAAGCAAGTCAATACCCTATTCTCTACCTGATTCTCCCTTTTTCCTACTCTCTTTAGGTATCCAAGGAGGCATGCATGACTCCTTCACACAGTTCTAGAAACCAGCCTATTATGTGTTTTTCAATCATTTTCCCCTACTTATACAAACATAAAAAATATATAGGCTTTCAAAAGTACTCTAGAAGTGATAAGATATTAACAAATTATTAATTTCTCTTTCCAAAGGCACAGCTAAAACATATTTCTGTTATTCACTATATTATTTTCACCATTGTCTAAGAGATAAGAAACTCATGTAGATTGTGTTTATTCTTCTAGTGATTACTTTCCAATATTTTGCTTATATGGATATTAAAAATATTTTTAAGGAGATTCTTTCATTTTGGATATATGTAATATTTATAAACATTTCAATTTATTTTTCTTACATTCAAATTATAAATACTTTTACTCCTAAAGACTACAATTTTCCAATATCCACTTTAGTAAAAATGTCCTATAATATCATTACAGAAAAAGTCATAGAGTCATTAAGATTTAAATTTTACAGCTATTTTAACAATAGAGGGTATGTGTTGTATAACATGTTTAGCTCAATAAATATATGATAAAATTAATACACACCCCATTTTCTTTTTTTGTCATTGAATGACACAAAAATATCACAAAACACACAGTCTATGTTCTTGAAAACAGTAATATGAACATATTTGGAATCAGACTTTTAGGAACATATCTTTAAAACTTTATAGAACAGGAATATTTGTAGAAAGTTACTGCTATTTTTTACAGTGGCAGACTGCTCTTTGCTGAGGATTGGATGTATTCTTTTTTTTTTTTTTTTTTTTGCCCTGTGTTATATCTGAAATAAGTTGTCAAAGTACAGGATATAAACAAAGGACTGAGAGTAAAGCAGGGAAAGTGAAATATGATTGTGATATTTTGCACACTTATTCTTTGGCTTTATAAATCCCCCAAATGACTACAGGAATCATAATCATATACCTGCTAAATTAAATTGTACCAGAGAGAGCTTCAGGAAACACAATAAAACCTCTATTTCCTAGGATATTTTAAAGACAATCCTAGTGGGCACCAGGAGCTAAAACAGAAGCAGTGAGAGAGTAGTAGCACAGCTCTCTTAGGTATACAGAGAGAAGACTGTTTTGAGAGGAGTGTGAACTTCTGTGGGAGGCAGAACCATCCAGATCTAAGGGATCTGTAAATAATCCATCTCTGAAACTAAGCTTGTTAAACAGTGTTAAATGAAATTAATGCTATAGTATTTTCTTGATGATCTTCTGGAAAGCACAAAATATTTATTCTGGACTATATTCTTGAAAACTGTTGCTATAGATGTTGTTATTTAGATTATATATAGAATATATTGATATTCTCATGTGCTTTCTTTTTTTATGAATTCCATATTATCTGGATTAATTCTCTGTTAGTATACCAATACCAGAGGGAAGACGCATCTACTACACTTTTAAATCAAGTTTTAATGTTTTGTTTTCAAGCGTATTAATGAAAAGAGGGACAAAAGGCAGGGGAGCAAAACCTTAGCCTCTTTCTACTCAATAGCAATAAACATGGAGAGCTTGGATCATGATCATGTACATACATCTCTCTCACTTCCTTTCTGTCTCTCTGTCTTACTCTCTCACTCTATTACACGTATCTCTCTATCTCTCTCTCACACACACAGACACCTATACACTCATACACACCAACCTATCTTAAGTTACAAGGTTTCCCATTTATGAATAATCAGCACATAGCTTCTAAAATTTACTTTCCTTAGTTCATTCTTTTTTGTTCTATTCAAATAATGCCATTGAGCTTGTATCCTAATTTATTTTTACAGGCTATAATTGATTTCAGGTGAAAAATTTATTAACTTCAAGGATTTCTTCTCTCAAATGAATAGATGTCCCCCTTTATGCATTCTTTTGAGACACTTTATGAAATGGTTCTATTGAATTAAAGGATACCTATGTACATATACATAATATACAATGGCTTTAATTGTGTGTACCTCATAATGATAGATTTAAATAAAGGTCATCATAATTATTGTGAGGATCTTACTCAAACATTTTCTTAAAAACTTTTTTGCTTATTTCAAACAAATGCAATCTTTGACTTTAGGCTGAATAGTTTTATTTTCCCATTTTCAATTTCTTGGCTTGATGATGTACACTAATGATGTTTCTCTGTCTCACCAAGCCTCAGAGGAAATGCTGATAATGATGTGCAGACTTTAATGTTGATTCAAGATAGGTGCATATATTGAGTAAGATTTTCCCCCCCAGCTCATCTTTCCTCTAAAGTTTAATATTGTAATTTAATAAAAACGGCTTTGCAGCTATGAATGCTAGCCTGGTAAAGAGATATATGTATTTCAAAGCTGGTTCAGGTTCAAAGTTAAAACAAGATTTTTTTTTTTTCTATTGCCATGTCCATCTTTCCCTACCAAGGGAAATCACCTCTTCAAAGGAAAAGACAGTAAATCTCTAAATCTCCATATTTACTCAAGTCCCGAGACTCTGCAGGGCAAAAGCTGCCAAGTCTATAGATTTACAATGTTTTATGATAATGGTTTCCTCCAAGGGCTCACCCGAGATGAAAAGATAAATTAATTTATCCCCTTCCAACCACTAGTGAAAGTTTAGTCTCCATTCCAAAAGCTGCCTTCAGACCAGCACTTGCACTATATAATTCATCAGCGGTGATTAAAATTTAAAAGCCTCTGGATATGACCATCTTGCGCTGGGTCTATCAAGTGGAAAGCATTGTAAAAAAAAATAGATGAGTTTAGAGCTGAAAAGGGCATTATGACTTTTTTCCTGACCTTGTGATACTGTTACTACTGTTGATAATAACAACTACTTACCTCTGACTCTGTGATGGGTGTCTGATGTATGTACTTCTCATTTCATTCCTCACAACATGCACGTGAAGATTTTAAGAACCTTTAAGATCAGAGAGGTCACATCTTATACTGTAATAATAGTACTAGATGTGAGCCCAGATTAGTCTGATTCCATGCCCTTAAGCAACATGGTCTCCAATCTGCATTCCCCTAGAGATTGTAGCTACTGAGGCTTTTTTTCTAGCTTTATTGATGTATGACTGACAAATAAAAATTTTATATATTCACATTATACAACATGATGATTTGATATACATATACATTGTGAAATTATTACCACCATCAAGCTAATTAACATATCCATCACCTCACATAGTTATGCTTTTTTTTGTGTGCACATGATAAGAACACTTAAGATCTTAGGAAATTGCAAGTATATAATACATTATTATTAACTATAGTCACCATTACATTATATATATTTGGAGTTCCAAAACTTATTCATCTTATAACTGAAAGTTTGCACTCTTTGGTGAACATCTCCTGATTTCCCCCAACCCCAGCCCCCTGGTAGGAATCATATTATCTGTGTTTCTAAGAGTTCAACTTTTTTAGATTTTACATTTAAGTGATATAATGTTTTTCTGTGTCTGGTTTATTTCACTTGACCTAATGTCTTCTGGGTTCCTCCACGTAGTCACAAATGCCAGGATTACCCCCATTTTTTAAGGGTGAATAACACGCCATTGTGCATATTAACCATATTTTTTAATCCATTCATCTGTCAATAGGTGCTTAAGTTGTTCCCGTATCTTGGATTTGTGAATAATGAGCAGGGGAGTGGAGGTATCTTTACAAAATGGTGTCTTATTTCCCTGCAGATATTTACCCAGAAGTGGGATTGATGGATCCTATGGGAGTTCTATTTTTAATTTTTTGAGGAGCCTCCATACTGTTTTTCATAGTGGCTATACCAATTTACATTCCCAGCAACAGTGTGCAACGATTCCCTTCTCCCACAATCTCACCAACAGGCCATCTTTGATGTGCTGAGAATAGCTCTCCTAACAGGTATAAAATGATATCTCATTGTGGTTTTAATTTGAATTTTCCTGATGATTAGTGATATTGAATACTTTATCATTTACCTATTGGCCATTTGCACATCTTATTTTGAAGAATGTCTATCCATGTCCTTTGCCTAGTTTTAATTGGATTGTTATTATTATTTGTTATTTAATTGTATGAGTTCATTATATATTTTGTATGTTAAGTCCTTATTGGATGTATGATTTGCAAATATTTTTACCCATTTCTTATATTGACTTTTCATTTTTGTTGATTGTTTCCTTTGTTGTGAAGAAAGCTTTTAATTTTATGTAGACCTACTTGATTATTTTTACTTTTTGTTGCCTGTGCTTTTGGGTCATATCCAAAACAATCATTGCCAAGAAACAATGTCAAGGAGCTTTTCCCTTTTTTTTTTTTTGTTCTAAGACTTCTATGTTTTAGATCTTATAGTTACATTTTTAATCCATCTTGAGTTGATGTTTTTGTGTCATGTAATATAAGGGTCTAATTTCATTCCTTTATATGTGCATATCCAATTTTCTCAATATCATTTACTGTTGAGACTATCCTTTCCCCATTGTGTATTTTTGGTGTCTTTGTCAAAAATAAATTGATTGTATATATGTAGGTTCAATCCTGGTCACTTTATGTTGTTACATTGGTCTATGTGTTTTTTTATGCTATTACCATATTGTTTTGATTACCATAGATTTGTAATATAATCTGAATGCAGGAATAGTGCCACAATAAACATGGGAGTAAACATGGGAGTGCAGGTATCTTTTCCGTATACTGGATTTCCCTCCTTTGGATATATATACCCAGCAGTGGGATTGCCATGTCATATGGTAGTTCTATCTTTAGGTTTTTTTTTTTTTTTTTTGAGACAGAGTCTCACTCTGTTGCCCAGGTTAGAGTGCCATGGTGTCAGCCGCTCACAGCAACCTCAAGCTCCTGAACTCAAGAGATCCTACTGTCTCAGTCTCCCGAGTAGCTGGGACTACAGCCATGTGCCACCATGCCAGGCTAATTTTTTCTATATATTTTTAGCTGTCCAGATCATTTATTTCTATTTTTAGTAGAGACAGGGTCTCTCTCTTGCTCAGGCTGGTCTTGAACTCCTGAGCTCAAACGATCTGCCCACCTCGGCCTCTCAGAGTGCTGGGATTACAGGCATGAGCCAATGCACCTGGCTTATCTTTAGTTTTTTGAGGAACCTCCATACTGTTATCCATAGTTGTTTCACTAATTTACTTTCCCACCAACAGTGTACAAGGGTTCCCCTTTCTCCACGTCTTGTCCAGCATTTGTTGTTGCCTGTCTTTTTGATAAAAGCTATTTTAACAGGAGTGAGAGGATATCTCATTATAGTTTTGATTTACATTTCTCTGTTGACTAATGATATTGAGCATTTTTTCATGTACATGTTGGCCATTTGTATGTCTTCTTTTGAGAAATGTATATTCAGATCCTTTACCCATTTTTAGTCAAATTATTTGATTATTTTCTATCAAGTTGTTGAAGCACCTTATATATTCTAGATATTAATCCCTTATCAGATGGGTAGTTTGTGAATATTTTCTTCCATTCTTTTGGTTGTCTCTTTCCTTTGTTGATTGTTTCTTTTGCTGTGCAGAAACTTTTTAACTTACTGTGATCCCATTTGTCCAATTTTGCTTTTGTTGTCTGTCCTTTGGGTTTATCACTCAAGAAGTCCTTGCCCAGATCAATATCCTAGTGTGTTTCCCAATGTTTTCTTTCAGTAGCTTCATAGTTTCAGGTCTTATATTTAAGTCTTCAATCCATTTTTATTTTATTTTTATATATTGCAAGAGATATGTGGATATCCAATGGACGGATGTGTGTGTGTGTGTGTGTGTGTGTGTGTGTGTGTGTGTGTGTTTGTGTGTGTGTCCATTCTTCTGCGTACGGATATCCAGTTTTCCCAGAGACTGTAGTTTCCCCACTGTATGTTCTTGGCAACTTTGTGAAAGATAACTTCACTGTAGATGTGCAGACTTATTTCTGGACTCTCTATTCTGTTCCACTGGTCTATGTGTCTGGTTTTTTGCCAGTAACATGCTATTTTGGTTACTCTAGATCAGTGGTATAATTTTAAATCAGGTAATGTGATTCCTCCAGTTTCATTCGTTTTGCTTAGGATGACTGTGGTTATTCTAGGTTTTTTGTGGTTCCATATATATATATATATGTGTGTGTGTATATATATATTATATATATATACTCAAAACAGAACAAGATACGACGACATTAGTTTAAGGGCAGAAGCAGATATGAGAATCTGACTGAGGATAACCCAAACAAAGGGTTAGAGAGGGCTTCCTCTTCGATTATGAGACCTGAAGGGAGGATAGGTTTATAGTCAAAAGTTTTGGAGAAAGGTGAAGGAAGTGACCAGATGCAAGGAGACTTACCAATTCCATACTTTAGGTACAAGTTCCTTCTACCAAACTCTCTACTTCTTTCTTTCTTAACACTTTTGAAGCTTTGCTTGGCACTTAGAATTTTCTCATTACACAGAAAAGGCATTTTGAGAACAGTTCAATCTCAAACTTTTATCCTCTCCATAATTTAAGTAACACTTATCTTGGAATTCTCTATAACAGCCCATGAAAAATGAAGATTAATCCAAGTTTTCTATGGTCCTATGGGACAATTTGTATTCTAAAATTATAATTACTTTGTACACTGTTATAATCACCTACACAGTTTGTTTTTAACTTTTTGTTGTTATATAAGTGTACAATAAGGATTTACAAAAAATTTTGAACATATACAAAAAAAGTTAATATGTTGATTGTGTATGCTTGTTTTGTGAAATTAGGAAATCAGTATGTATTTGGTGTTTTCAAAACATGAGAAGGACAATATCTTAGAAGCACAAATGTGGGGAAAATTGCTAGCACAATTCTGCTCTACCCACAAAAAGAGAGTTTATACCACCTCATGTGGTAGAAATAACCAATGTCTCCAATATAAAAAGAAGCACAAAGTACTTGTCGTTGTTTAATCAGTACTTTCCAGATGTAAAGTTCCCTGGAAAAGAAAATATTTTTATTTTAAAATATCAACTTTTATTTTATTTGTGTTTAATTATCTTTAAACAAAAAAAGAGGTGTTCAGTGAAAGTAACAGAAAGGGAAAATAACTTGACAGATAAAAATAAAATCAAACATATCAAAGATCTTGCATAGTCGGATACTTCTCAAGATATTATTGTGAATGCCTACTTCAGCATTTAAAAATACAGCAAAAAATGAGAGGGAGAAAATAAGATTAGACAACTGGGTAATAACAGTAAAGGACACTGTTTTTAACAAATTCAACTTCTGTTTATCTTGGAATCTAAAACAACATAATGGGATGTTTTTGTCCATAAAAGTTACTCAAGATCCAGAGTTATAAATGTCAACAAGCTGCATGAAAGCTCAACTTTAAAGATTTAGTACTGTGTACAAATGAGGACATAAATAAGTATGAACATAGAGTTGCATTTTAATATAGGTATCCATTAACTAATGTTTATATAATGGAAGCCAAATGACTTCATTATTGCATGTGCTATTACACTGAATACCAAATGAACTCATCGTACAGGCATACTTGCTTTAAAACCCATTACAGCCCCATCAATGACAAGGGAAACATATATGCAAACTTCTTTAGATGACTAATTTGATTTTTGCGTTAACTGCTAATGTATTATTAATCAACAGTTCATTATACTTTTAGATAACCTTAGTTTATTTGTGGTTTATTTGTACACAACTCATTTCTGTGATATCTTGCTCTATAAAATGTTATTCCTATTTAAACATTATTATCCTTAGATAACAAACACATATATGCAAATATCAGATGGAAAAATATGAGCATACTAAATTATTTGGTTATATTCAGATCTTAGAAAGTATAATTGTTTTGGTACAAAATTATTTTTTCTGTGATCTTAATATTTTTCAAAATAAAATGATCAAGCTCTGGTTTAGACTGTGTATTCACATCAAAACAGCTCCTTGAACATATTCAGTTTACTCCTTCAATTTTATTGTTCTAAATTGATACATAAATGTAAATTTAATTTTTTGGTACATGAATTGTGGTTTTGATTTGATGGGCCATACCCAAAATTAAATTCTTAAAAGTGATATGATATAGGAAAAAAAATCAGTAGCAAGTCAAATGTTGTGAAGTTGTTTAAAGAAAACAGAATTAAAACACAAACATTTTTCTAAGCAGATAAATAAAAGATGTTGATGTTTATTAAAAATAACATTTTTATGAGAAAATCTAGAATTCAAACAAGCTGGTGTTATTATGGAAAGTGCAACTATCAGTAAAGAAAATTGGCAATGATTTTTGATACTTCACTGAGGCAATCAGAGATGCTAGAATTACATACACTTGTGTGTAAAAACTGACTAATTTAGGATTGGTTTGGGTGTTATTTTGGTGTGTTATACAGCCCTAAGTCTTCCCAACAACATGACAGATTATTGAAATGTATTATTAGTCTTATTAAATGTGATGATTCTAGCAATACAAAGTGCTTCATACAAACCCTTGCATGTCATGACGCACAGGAGACATGAAACATGTATTCAGCTTACTGAAGTGACAGACAAGGGTGTTTACAGACTAGAAAAAAGAGCCCAGGGACTCCGGTCATCAATGGCCATGGCATGTGGAACTCATTCTCAGTACTGCTGGGAAACTGTGCCATCAATATGTATTCTTTATTGCATAAAGTAACTCTTACATCACATCAAGAGACAGAATATTTGTTAAATGTACTTCCATAGGAAAATAGAGTCATAAATGAATATGTATTGTGATAACATTTCAATAGTTAATAACTAACATTTATTTAATGCTTTATAAAAGTAGGCATCACTCCAAGTTCTTTATTTGTATCAAATTATTTAATGCTTATTACTGCCTAATGAGATTGGAAGTGTTACCTGCATTTTATAGATAAAGAAACTATGGCCCATGGATGTAATTTGTCTACAAACACGTAGCGAAAAGGGAGCAATATTCAAACCCAGACAGCCTCATTTCAGAACTTAAATTCTTCATCTTCGGCCTTTTATTATAGCTATTTTTTAGTTAGCAAATAAAAAGAGTGAAAATTAAGTAATTTACAATGTTTTAAATCCTAAAAGTATTTGAGGAATGAATTTCCTAACCTGAAAATTTACAAAATGTATTTCTATACATGTTTTAATTCTCCACTGCTACAGGGGAACAAGCACAACTTTAATTAGCCACAAGAGAAGAAATACTGATCCTTACTTTAACATAGGAAAAATTTAGAACCTACTAGAATTGGTACTTTATTATTCCTAATAGAGAATAATTGTTCACTTATACAATGTATTATTTATCTGTAGAT